>NC_052073.1:607142-1209285 GCF_015852505.1 Tachyglossus aculeatus | reverse complement strand
ATCGGCGGGGTGAGGTGGGGTGAAATGGTGAGGCTGGGCCTAGTTTGAGAGCAGGATTGGGCCTGGGGAATCAGGCACAGGGATGAAGATTGGGAGCCAGGGTGGGGGTGGGTGGCGGGAAAGAGTTGGCAGCCGTGTGCCATTATTACCAGCAATAATAATATTTTGAGTGTAAGCTCACTGTGGGCAGGGAATATGTCTTATACTTCTGTTGTGCTTCCATAGTGCTTAGGGTGGTACATTGCACTCGGTAGATCGGTCAGTCATATTTATTGAGTGCTTACCGTGTGGAGAGCACTGTACTAAGAACTGGGGTGGGTTCACTATAACAATAAGCGGACACATTCCCTGCCCACAATGAACTTAAAGTCTAGAGGGTGCTTACTATGCCTGGTACATAGTAAGTGCTTAACAATGCCATAGTTATTAATTATTATTATCATTATTAATAAATGCCAGTACTACCACCCATAAACACCCACTGAGGGCAAAGCCTTGGAAAGAAGCCCACACGTGGGACCTTAGCCACGATCTATGGCCCACGAGGGGCTTCTAATCTAAAGGTGGGGTGGGGACAGCTGGGGAACGGACCCGAATGGAAAGGTGAAACAACAGAAAACCACTCATTTGTTCATTCAGTCTTATTTCTTGAGTGTTTACTGAGCGCAAAGCACTGTATTAAGCGCTCGGGATAGTACAGCGTGGCTCAGTGGAAAGAGCACGGGCTTTGGAGTCAGAGGTCACGGGTTCAAATCCCAGCTCTGCCAATTGTCAGCTGTGTGACTTTGGGCAAGTCACTTAACTTCTCTGGGCCTCAGTTCCCTCATCTGTAAAATGGGGATTAAGACTATGAGCCCCCCGTGGGACAACGTGATCACCTTGTAACCTCCCCAGTGCTTAGAACAGTGCTTTGCATATAGTAAGCACTAAATAACTGCCATTATTATTATTATTATTATTACAGTACAACAGTAAACAGATACATTCCCTACCCACAAGGAGCTTACCGTCTAGAGGGGGAGAGGAACATTAATAGAAATCAATAAATTACCAATTACACCCCAGAGAGTTGGGATCCTGAATCATTGCTGTAGCAACTCCGGAACAGTGTGGCCATTAGACCCCAGGTACAGAGAAGCAGCCTGGCTCAATGGAAAGAGCATGGGCTTTGGAGTCAGAGGTCAGGGGTTCAAATCCTGGCTCCACCAACTGTCAGCTGTGTGACTTTGGGCAAGTCACTTCACTTCTCTGTGCCTCAGGTCCCTCATCTGTAAAATGGGGATTAAGACTGTGAGCCCTATGTGGGACAACCTGATCACCTTGTATCCCCCCAGCACCTAGAACAGTGCTTTGAACATAGTAAGCGCTTAACAAATACCATCATCATCATCCCTGACTGCCCATCCAGGGGCCACTCAGAGTCCACCATGGGGTATTGACAGATTCAGGCTGGGGCAGCCAGGAGAGGTAAGCCGGAGTCAGGTCAGCAGCTCAGTGGAGAGTGAGGGGCCAGGTTAAGCTGACCACATCCACCCCTGCGGATGGGGAAACAGCAGTGCTCTCTGGGTCAGAGACCCCCCTCCCTTCACTCTCTCCTCCCGCCTCCCAAAGGCCTATCCTGCAATCCAAGTCGAAAATCTGGATCCCGGAGACCTCCGAGAGCTCGGACTCTCAAGAACATCCGCTCAACTTGTCCAGTAAGGAGCAAGGAAGTCCCTCTTGGGCCCACAGCCCCACTGAGGCTGCCCCTCTCGGAGGATCCTGGGAATTTAGCCCTCGCTCTCCTCTCCTTCGGGGGTGGGGGGTGGGATAAGGTATAAGGGGTGGGGGGCTCATTCCATCCTTGGTATCCCACCCCTCACCTTTAACCCTGCAGACCTCCCCCTCCCCCAGCCCCCTCAGATCCATTCTGAGAAGCAGCATGACATAGTGGATAATAATAATAATAATGATGGCATTTATTAAGCGCTTACTATGTGCAAAGCACTGTTCTAAGCACTGGGGAGGTTACAAGGTGATCAGGTTGTCCCACGGGAGGCTCACAGTCTTAATCCCCATTTTACAGATGAGGGAACTGAGGCCCAGAGAAGTGAAGTGACTTGCCCAAAGTCACACAGCTGACAATTGGCGGAGCCGGAATTCGAACCCATGACCTCTGATTCCAAAGCCCGGGCTCTTTCCACTGAGCCACGCTGCTTCTACAGCCTGGGCCCGGGCGTCAGAAGGACCTGGGTTCTAATCTGGCTCTACCATTTGTCTGCTGAGTGACCTTGGTCAAGTTACTTCACTTCTCTGGAGAGAAGTATATATGTATATATGTTTGTACATATTTATTACTCTATTTATTTATTTATTTATTTTACTTGTACATATCTATTCCATTTATTTTATTTTGTTAGTATGTTTGGTTTTGTTCTCCATCTCCCCCTTTTAGACTGTGAACCCACTGTTGGGTAGGGACTGTCTCTATGTGTTGCCAATTTGTACATCCCAAGCTCTTAGTACAGTGTTCTGCACACAGTAAGCGCTCAATAAATACGATTGATGATGATGATGATGATGAGAAGTGAAGTACTTCTCTAGAGAAGCAGCGTGGCTCAGTGGAAAGAGCCCGGGCTTTGGAGTCAGAGGTCATGGGTTTGAATCCCGGCTCTGCCACACGTCTGCTGTGTGACCTTGGGCAAGTCACTTAACTTCTCTGAGCCTCAGTTCCCTCATCTGCAAAATGGGGATTAAGACTGTGAGCCCCACGTGGGGCAACCTGATCACCTTGTATCCCCCCAGCGCTTAGAACAGTGCTTTGCACATAGTAAGCGCTTAACAAATGCCATTGTTATTATTATTATTATTATTCTCTGGGCCTCAATTACCTCATCTGTTAGAGGAGGATTAAGACTTTGAGCCCCCTGTGGACACGGACCATGTCCAACATGTTGTAGCTACACCAGCGGGTAGTACAGTGCCTGGCACGAAGTGCTTAAGAAATACTAAATGTCCCCCCTCCCTGCAAAAAAAAGAGCCCAGACCAAGTTGCCCTTTGGACCTCCCTTTCCTGCCCCCATCGGAGTTCGTCCCTTTCCCAGGGAGCAACGAGAGCTCTGGGGTCACTGACTGGGAGAACCACGTGCACCAGAACCTCCCGGGGTTGATGGAGATGGACCAGGACGAGCGGGTTGTCTGGCCCCGAGACTCGCTCTTCCGCTACTTTGAGCTGCTAGAAAAGTTGCAGTTCAACCTAGATGAGCGGAAGAAGCTTCAGGATTATGCAGGTAGGGGCCGCGGTGGGGGGTGGTGGTGGTGGTGGGGTGTCTGCCATCTCACAGGGACCCTCCAAGTCTCCAAGTCTCTCAGACGGGGAGGCCGAGGTGCTGGCTCGTCAGTGCCGGGATGGAAAAGGGGCCCGGTCTCCGGGGGAGCCGGGAGGGCAGGGGTTTAGGTGGAGTGAGGGGTACTTGGAAGAGTCAGGCAGTCCTGGATTAAAACCTAACCGGTCAGCAGGCCAGAGGAGAATCTTTCCATTCATTTATTCATTCAATCGTATTTATGGAGCACTGACTGTGTGGAAAGCACTATACTACGCGTTTGAGAGAGTATAATATAACAACAGACTCATTCCCGCCCACAACGCTTAGTACAGTGCTCTGCACACAGTAAGCGCTCAATAAATTGAATGAATGAAATGAGTTCACAGTCTAGTGGGGGAGGCAGACATTAATATAAGTAAATCAATGGATTTCTAGTCGCCCCCACCCCACCCTACCTGACACATCCTAGTTCTCATTCAAGGCCTGGGCCGAACGAGGCTGGGGGGTCCAGTCCCGAAGACCATGGTTTCCCCACCTCCCTTCCCCCCACGGGAGGTACCAGTCTCCGTCGCCTCACAGAGTTGGGCCCCTTGGCTTGGGGCCCAGCGGTCCTCCCGGCTGGCGCGGTCCCCGGCCCCGCCCGCCCCGTCTCCAGGCCGGGCCTCTCCAGTCTGGTGGCCATTCCCTTACAGTGCTGGCCCTGATGAACCTGGATGACAAGTAGAAGTCGCCGGTGACGACGGCGGTGGCTTCCGGGGCCTGGGGTGTGTGTGCCCAGAGGCGCAGGCGGGAGTTGGTGAATAAAAGTGTCCAGAAGTGGCCTCTCGCTGATGGTGGTAGCAGGGGTGGGGTGGGGCGGGCACTCGGTGGGGGTGGGAGGTAGCCAAGCCTCCTCCCAGGCTTCACCTCTTACTGCTCCTCTCTTGAACCTGAGATGGGAGTCAATGCCCATCTGAGAGCAGGGTCCCAGCACCCCCTCTGACTCCCGAGTCCCTTTGCCAGGGCCCGGCTCCCAGAGGGGCAAACACTCAGGTGAATATAATACCCACTGAACTCAGTGGCAGCTGCCACCGAACAGCGGGAGGGACATGGGCATCCTCTTCCCTTATTCCTGCCCCATTTTCCATGTCCATACCTCATTTTTTTTAATATGGCATTTCTTCAATGCTTTCTATGTGACAGGCACTGAACTAATCTTCCCTTATTCCTGCCCCATTTTCCATGTTCATACCTCATTTTTTTTAATATGGCGTTCCTTCAATGTTTTCTATGTGCCAGGCACTGAACTAATCTTCCCTTATTCCTGCCCCATTTTCCATGTCCATACCTCATTTTTTTTAATATGGCATTTCTTAAATGCTTTTTATGTGCCAGGCACTGAACTAAACACTGGGGTAGGTACAAGATAATCAGGTTGGACACAGTCCCTGTCCCACAGGGGGCTCACAGTCATAACCCCCATTTTACAGATGAGGTAACAAGCACAGAGAAGTTAAGTGAGTTGCCTAAGGTCACACAGCACATACGTGGCAGGGCCAGGATTAGAACACAGGTCCTTCTGATTCCCAGGCTCGATCCACTAAACCATGCTGCGGCGTGAAGAGGGCAGGACAGGCAGAACAATGCAGAACTTCTCCCCAGAGCTGACCTGTCCTGGCTTCACTCCCTTCTCTTTGAGAGGGGCCACAAGTCCCCTCCGGAGTCCCAGATTCTGTTCTTGGTTTTTATCTTGTCCCCAAGGAGCAGTGACCTCCCCCTCCCCGCCCTTCAATAATGCAGTGATGGGGTGCAGAGGGGAAGGAGGAGGGCGAGGAGGGGCCACAGTGTTGAATTACTGGGCAAGAGCAGGAATCCAGTGAAGCTTCAGGCATTGCCTGGGAGAAGGTTGGTGTGGAGAGAAGCTTCTAATTCACTTGGACTAGCACCACTGAAACGAAGACTCCACGACAGGGAGAGACACAGAGAGAGCACTTGTCCCCCACTGGGGCAGCTCCCAGGTCATAATAATAATAATGGTACTTGTTACTTACTATGTGCTGAACACCGTTCTAAGAGCTGGGGTAGATACAAGTAATAACAATAATAATAATAATAATGGCATTTATTAAGCGTTTCCTATGTGCAGAGCACTGTTCTAAGCGCTGGGGAGGTTACAAGGTGATCAGGTTGTCCCACGGGGGGCTCACAGTCTTAATCCCCATTTTACAGATGAGGGAACTGAGGCCCAGAGAAGTTAAGTGACTTGACTTAAGTAAATCAGAATATGTAACCTGCTCCCTAAAATTCCTCCTTCCCAACACGGTACATATTCGACTGGAATATTTTTGGGGAGTATTACCCAGGCACCCCACCTCCTATGCTGATGAATGACTTGTGTGGGCCGTGGAGACCAAGCTCCTGCCATGTAATGGGGAATTCTCCGAGCACCGATCCAGCAATCAACCAATCAGTCAACGGTATTTTTTTTGATAGCATTTATTAAGCGCTTACTATGTGCAAAGCACTGTTCTAAGCGCTGGAGAGGTTACAAGGCGATCAGTTTGTCCTACGTGGGGCTCACAGTCTTAATCCCCATTTTACAGATGAGGTAACTGAGGCACAGAGAAGTTAGGTGACTTGCCCAAAGTCACACAGCTGACATTTGGCGGAGCCGGGATTTGAACCCACAACCTCTGACTCCAAAGCCCGTGCTCTTTCCACTGAGCCACGCTGCTTCTCTATTTATTGAGCGCTTACCGGGTGCAGAGCACTCTACTGAGCTCTGAGGAGCGTACAATACCACAGAGTTGGTAGGCAAGTTCCCTGCCCACAAAGAGCTTAGTACAGTGCTCTGCACACAGAAAGCGCTCCATAAATACGATTGAATGAAAAAGAGAGGGAGACATATAATAATAATAATAGCAATAATGGTATTTGTTAGGCACTTTGTGCCAGACACATTTGCTAAGCGCTGGGGTGGATTCAAGCAAATCGGGTTCTATCTGCCAGCCCACGGATGCCAGCCTTCATCATCATCATCATCATCAATCGTATTTATTGCGCACTTACTATCATCATCATCATCAATCGTATTTATTGAGCGCTTACTATGTGCAGAGCACTGTACTAAGCGCTTGGGAAGTACAAATTGGCAACATATAGAGACAGTCCCTACCCAACAGTGGGCTCACAGTCTAAAAGGGGGAGACAGAGAACAAAACCAAACATACTAACAAAATAAAATAAATAGAATAGATATGTACAAGTAAAATAAATAAATAAATAAATAGAGTAATAAATATGTACAAACATATATACATATATACAGGTGATGTGGGGAAGGGAAGGAGGTAAGATGGGGGGGATTGAGAGGGGTACGAGGGGGAGAGGAAGGAAGGGGCTAAATCTGGGAAGGCCTCCTGGAGGAGGTGAGCTCTCAGTAGGGCCTTGAAGGGAGGAAGAGAGCTAGCTTGGCGGATGGGCAGAGGGAGGGCATTCCAGGCCCGGGGGAGGATGTGGGCCGGGGGTCGATGGCGGGACAGGCGAGAACGAGGTACGGTGAGGAGATTAGCGGCGGAGGAGCGGAGGGTGCGGGCTGGGCTGGAGAAGGACAGAAGGGAGGTGAGGTAGGAGGGGGCGAGGGGATGCATGGACAGCCTTGAAGCCCAGGGTGAGGAGTTTCTGCCTGATGCGCAGATTGATTGGTAGCCACTGGAGATTTCATCCCGTCCCCCGCCCCCATCCGACCGTCCACCCATCCGTCCCTCTCCGTTCAGCCCTCTGCTTGGAGCTGCACTTGTGGACTGTCCCTTGGAAAGGACCCTAATACCCCAAGGGTGAGGGTCTGAGGGTCTCCGGGGTGGGAGGTGTCTGGCCCAGGGACCCAGGGAGGCCCATCCTCAGCTCGGTGGAAAGGCAGGGAGATTGCTGCACCTGCCATCTCTGTCCTTCCCCTTTTCCTGGTCCTTGGCCCCTGGACTCCCCATCTCTCTAGCCCCCTGCCACCCTGCTCCAACTGCTTCCCCACCTCTCCAGCCCTCTGCCTCCTCACTTGGGTGGTCTTCCAATCCCACCACTGCTGCTGCTGCTGGAGAAGCAGCATGGCTCAGTGGAAAGAGCCCGGGCTTTGGAGTCAGAGGTCATGGGTTCAAATCCCGGCTCCGCCACGTCTGCTGTGTGACCTTGGGCAAGTCACCTAACTTCTCTGTGCCTCAGTTACCTCATCTGTAAAATGGGGATTATGACTGTGAGCCCTATGCGGGACAAACTGATCACCTTGTATCCCCCCCAGCGCTTAGAACAGTGCTTTGCACATAGTAAGCACTTAATAAATGCCATTATTATTATTATTATTGTTATTATCACCCCCAGCCTCCCCTCTCCAGCAGCTTCCTCACCTCCCCTGCCCCCTGTCTCTCTGACGATTTGGGCACCTGTCTACATGTTTGGTTTTGTTGTCTATCTCCCCCTCCTAGACTGTGAGCCCGTCATTGGGTAGGGACCGTCTCTATATGTCGCCGACTTGTACTTCCCAAGCGCTTAGTCCAGTGCTCTGCACACAGTAAGTGCTCAATAAATACGATTGAATGAATGAATAAATGAATCCAGTGGCCTCCTCTTCTTCCCAGCCCCCTGCCTCCCTGCTCCAGCTGCCTTCCCTTCTCCCCAACTCTCTGCCTCCCGACTCTGGCAGTCTCCCCAGTGCCCCAGCCTCCTGCCTCCCGGCTCTGGTGGCTTCCCCATCATAATAAATAATAATGATGCTAATTGTTAAGTGCTTACTTCCACGGAGAAGCAGCGTGGCTCCGTGGAAAGAGCCCGGGCTTTGGAGTCAGAGGTCAAGGGTTCAAATCCCAGCTCTGCCAACTGTCAGCTGTGTGACTTTGGGCAAGTCACTTCACTTCCCTTCCTTCCTCTCCACCTCGTCCCCCTCTCCATCCCCCTCATCTTACCTCCTTCCCTTCCCCACAGCACCTGTATATATATGTTTGTACATATTTATTACTCTATTTATTTATTTATTTTACTTGTACATATCTAATCTATTTATTTATTTTGTTAGTAGGTTTGGTTTTGTTCTCTGTCTCCCCCTTTTAGACTGTGAGCCCACTGTTGGGTCGGGGCTGTCTCTATATGTTGCCAACTTGTACTTCCCAAGCGCTCAATAAATATGATTGATGGATTGATTCTCTGGGCCCCAGTTCCCTCATCTGGAAAATGGGGATTAAGATTGTGAGCCCCACGTGGGACAGCCTGATCACCTTGTATTCCCTCAGCGCTTAGAACAGTGCTTGGCACGTAGTAAGCGCTTAACAAATACCATTATTATTATGATTATGTGCTTACCATCATTATTATTATTGTGCCGAGCACTGTTCTGAGCACTGAGATGGATGCAAGATAATCAGGCTGTCCCACGTGGGGTCCAGTCTTAACCCCCATTTTACCGATGAGGTAACTGAGGCCCAGAGAAGTTAAGTGGCTTACCCAAGGTCATGCCCCATCCCGCCAGCCCCCTGCCTCCTCGCTCCAGTGGCCTTCCACCTGGGTAACCTCTCCCCAGCTGCCTGCCTCAAGGCCGGCTCTCCCTCGGGGAGGGATCAGGTGTTTCTCAGGCCCGGGGCTCCAGTGACAGTCCTGCTATCAGGTAACGGATCCCATTTTCCACTGGCCCCGTGGCCTGTGCAGATGCCCAGGACCCAGGGCAAGGCTGTGCTTCCCCAGCCCTGGAGGGCGAAGCCAGCACCCAGCACCCGGCCCGAAGAATGGCTCAGAAACCCTGGCCTTGCTTTCCCCCACTGCCACTGCTGCTGCTGCCACTGCTGCTGCCCTGTTCAGGTGTGGGGAAGCGGGGCCGAACTGACGAGGGTGAAGGGGCTGCAGAAGGAGAGCTGGGAGCAGTAGAGGGATGGAGGAGGGCTGAGGGGAGGGGATAGAATGGCTCAGTGGATGGAGCTAGAGGCTGGAATCAAAAGGATCTGGGTCCTAATCCTGGCTATACCACCTGTCTGTGGGCAAGTCACTTAATTTCCCTGTGCCTCAGTTCCCTCACCTGTGAAATGGGGATTAAGCTGTGTGGCTTATTGGAAAGAGCCCCAGCTTGGGAGTCAGAGGACATGGGTTCTAAGCCTGGTTCTGCCCCTTGTCTGCCGGGTGACCTTGGGCAAGCTGCTTAACTTCTCTGTGCCTCAGTTACCTCATCTGGAAAATGGAGATTAAAGCTGTGAGCCCACCATGGGACAACATGATTACCTTGTATCCACCCCAGCGCTTAGAACAGTGTTCGGCGCATAGTAAGTGCTTAACGAGTATCATTATTATTATTATTATCATTAAGACTTCAAGATTCAGAGCCCCACGTGGGACACGGACTGTGTTCAACCTGATTAGCCTGTATCTACCTGGGCACGTAATACAGTGGCTGGCACATAGAAAGCGTGTAACAAATACCATTAAAAAAGAGAAGGGAGAGGGGCAGAGGGCCTGAGCGTTGGTGGGTCCACGCCCCAGCTTGCATTAGGGCTGCTGGGTAACGGCAGACCTCTCTCCGCTCCTCCTGGCAGCATCGCTGGGCCCCGAGGAACCTCAGCCTCGGAACCCTTTACGCTCCTCCCTAGGCCCGACTCCCTCCGGCCTCCTCTCCCGCCGTCAATTCTCTTCCTTCTTGGCCAACATCACCTCCATCCTGGAGAACCCAGAGTCCCGGGCCCCGGAGGGGAGGCCGGGGTCCCCCGGCCCCACGGCGGCCGCCACGCTGAGGCTCCACGACTTCCTGCTGGTCCTGCGGGGCAGCCGGGACTGGGAGCCGCTGCTGGGGCTGCTGGCGGACGTCCTGGCACTGGGGGCTGGCGAGCAGACGGCCCGAGCCTTCCTGGAGCGCCAGGCGGGCACCCTGGGGGGGCTGGCTGAAGTCCTGCTGACCACCTGGCTCCCCGGGGTGGCCCCGGCCCACCCCCAGCCCCGACCCCTTTGTGTCCGAGCCGGACCCCCCGATTGCGGCCTAGTGGCCGATTGGCTTCCCCCGCTGCTGCAGCTGCTGCGGCAGCCCCCGGCCAGTGCCCTCCCATCCTGGGAAGAGCCACCTCTGGCCCTCCTGCAGGGTCTCCTCCGCCTGCTCCCCGTCCTCGGGGGGCCGGGCCCCGACGGGAGGCTGCTAGCCGGGCTGCTGCGCTCCATGCGCTCCCCTTTCCAGTCAGCCGTCCATGGGGGGCTGCTGCGCCTCTCCGGGTCCCTGCGGGACGAGGTGTCCGCCCTCCTGGGAAGGCCGCAGCCCGGCGCTGATGGCCGGTGCCCGGGAGGTGAGTCAGGGGCTGGAGTTGGGGCTGGGGCCAGGGGCTGGGAGCTAGGCCGGGGGCACCCTGAGACCGCTTCCCTTCACCCCAGGTACTCCGCAGCAGCTGCTCCTGTGGTGAGTGGGAGGGGGCTTGGACGAGGGAGCCGAGGGCGGCGTTGGGTCCAGACCAGGCCTAGGGGGAGAGGGCGGTGGGGGGCCGGACAGCCAGGGGACCTGAAGGAGGCCTGAATTTGAGTGGGAAGGGGCAGGGGAGTGGGAGGTTCCAAAGCAACTTACCTTCTCACCTCCCTCCGCCGTGCATCCATTCCTCTCGGTCCCTCTGTTTGGTCTGAAGCAGCATGTTTCTCGGGAAGCAGCATGGCATAATGGATAGAGCATGGGCTGGGAGTCATAAAGTCATGGGTTCTAATCCCAGTTCCACCCCTTATCTGCTAGGTGGCCTTGGGCAAGGCGCTTCATTTCTCTGTGCCTCAATCACTTCATCTGCAAAATGGGGATTAAAACTGTCAGCCCCATGCGGGACAGGGACTGTGTCCAACCTGATTTGCTTGTATCCACCCCAGTGCTTAGTACGGTGCCTGGCACACAGTAAGCGATTAATACCATCATCATTATTACTGTTATTGTTCTCTTCCTCAAACCCTCTTTTCACCCTCTCTCCTTCTATATCTCCATCCCTGTGGTCGTTTCTCCCTCCTTCCATCCCTCTATTCTCTCTCCTGCTGCCCTTCCAATCTCCCTCCCCAGGGGCATCTGGAACAATGTCTCTTGGGACGCCCGGGCCCTGGGCTTCCTTTCTGGGGCACCCCCGCCGCCCCCGGCCTTCCTGCACTGCCTAACCGCAGGGGGACCGCTGCCGCCCAGGGCCCCGCGCCGCTCTGCCCATGACCCGGCGACGAGCAGCCCCCCGGCCCAGGCCCCAGCCGGCCCTCCCGAGATCTCCTGCAGAGAAACCTCTGCCCCCGCAGCCCCGCCAGGGATCTCCAACTTCACTTTCTTCCTGTATTGCCAACCCACCAACCGTTCCACCCACCCACCCCCAGGCCTGGCGGCCACCTGCGGAGCAGCTGCCAGCTACCTGGCCTCCCTGGAGGAGGGGGCCCAGGGCTGGCTGTGGGCTTGCCACGACCACTATCCGGCTCTCTTTGAGCGGACAGTCTGCAGGAACCGCTCCCTGCTGGCACTGCCCGGCCCCAACCGTGGCCTGGTCAGCTGGCTCTGTGGTGGCTCGGCCCCTGCCCGCTGCCCCTCGGGCCCTCCCCCCTCCCCTCTCACCCCAGGGGCCTTCTGGGGTTGCTTCCTGGAGAACCGCACCCTGTGGGCCGAGCGGCTCTGTGGTGAGGGCGGGCTACGGGCCGTGCCCCCCAACCACCGGGCCTGGGTGCGCCGCATGTGCCCTGGGGCCCCTCTGGACCCCGGAGGCTCCTCCCTGCCGCTGGCTGAGGCCTGTGGGCCCCCTGAGGAGCCCTGCCTGGATGGGGGTGGCTTCCAGGAGCTGGCCTGCGCCAATGCCACCCTGTACCAGGCTCTACTGCCCAGCCGGCCCTGGCTGGAGGGGCAGTGTGCGGGCAGCACCCGGCTCCGTGGCTGGGGCTGCCCCCTGGAAGAGCTGCTGGGCCCACTGCTCCCCCCACTGCTGCTGCCACCTCCCCACCCGCTGGAGCCCTCCCCGCTCTGCCAGGCACCGGGCCCTTTCCTGCTGGGCCTGCTGACCCAGCTGCCCCGCTGCCATGCCGCAGCCCCCACCCGCCCTGCCCGCCTGCACTACCTGCTGCGTCTGCTGTCCTTCCTCCTGGGCCCCGAGGCAGGGGGCGCGGAGGCCCGGGGGCCCCTGGGACAGGCCCTGCTGCTGTCCGGCCTGCCGGACAACCGCTCCTACTGGGGCTCCTTCCCCCCGGGGGCAGGGCTCAGCGTGCTGCAGACTGTCGGGGAATACTTGACTGGGGAGCAAGGGGCACCCGGCCCCAACTCTGACCCCATCTCCCACCCTGGCCCTGGGAAGAAGGAACTGCTGGCCTGCTACAGTGTTAGTGTCTGGGGATGCGGGTGGGGAGAGGGCTGGAAGGGGCATCAGGGAAGGCCCAGGTATTACGCTTGCTCCCACTCATACCTGCTCCAGGGTCGGGGTCACTGCAGAACTGCAGTTGGGGGCAGCCGGGAGTCAGAGGGGCTGGGGCAGGGTGATGGGGGCAATGGGTGGACCAGTCAGTGGGCCACGGAGTCTTGAGGGGGTTTGGGGGATGGCAGTTGGGGTGGGGAGCTTTCCCTGATGCCCTATGTGCCCCCTTGAGCAGCCGGTACTGTGGGAGCTGATCCAGGGAGCCGAGAACGCCCCGGCCTTACGGATACTGCTGCAGGTAACAGCTGGGGTGAGCGGGAAACGGGGTGCGGGAGCCGGGGGGAGGGGGAGCGACCAAATTCCTAATGGCCTGGACGGTGTCATCCCCCACCTCCAGGAGTACCTGCAGATGCCCCCGGAGAACCTGCAACAGTTGGTCCTTTCGGCCGAGAGTGAGGCCGTGCAGGGCTTTCTGGGCATCCTGCACCACGCCTGGCCTCAGCTGCAGGTGGGCGCCCTGGGGTCCGTGTGACCGGGCCCAGCGGGGTGGCAGAGGGAGCACACAGGGGCAGTGCCTGGGAGGGCAGGGGGATGCTGGAGTCGAGAAGACTGCCTCTGGTGTGGCCTGTCCTAAGGAGTAGGATTCCAGACATGCGGCACCACTGGATAGGCAGGAGGGGTGGACCAGAGTCCCCCTTGCTCCCGTCTCCCTGCTCCTCACTCACAGCTCTCTGGAGATGGGCCTGCTGGGTGCAGGGGGGCTTCTCCTCCCTCCTCTTCCTCTCTTTCCTCCCCTTCCTCTCCTTCCTCCCCTTCCTCCCCTCCCCTCCCAAGTGTCAGTGGCCCACAGGGGCAGCAAAAGAGTGGCCGGCAGGGACTTGGGCCTGAGACTGTCCGAAGCGAGCTGGGATGATGCGGTGGGGGTGGCAGCGATGGTGCCACCGTGCAAGATCTGTGGGAAGAGGTTTTAGAGGTTTAGACCCTGCTCAGCCTGATCCCGGCACACCCTTTGGGGGTGGATTTCCAGGTTCAAGGGGCCTGGACGTTTGGGGTGGAACCCCACAGGTGGGCAGGGGCTAAGGAGGAGTGAGAGCCCACGGCAATCAATCAGTGGTATGAACTGAGCGCTTACTGTGTGCACAGCACTGTACTAAGCATTTGGGAGAGGACAATACAGCTGTCCACAAGGAGCTTGCAGACGATGCCAGGAATGATCGAGGGGGTTGGGGGCGGCCCTGAGTCTGTGTCCGTGCCAGGTGCCCCCGGCGGAGGAGCAGGCGCTGGGCCGACTCACGGCCTTGCTGCTGCAGCGGGTGCCCCGTCTCACACCCCAGCTGTTCGTCGACCTGTCGCCCTTCGTCCCTTTCATGGATGTCACCGACCTGCTGCGCTTGCCCCCTGCCCTGCTGGTGAACGGCAGCGTGTGAGGCCCAGCCCGCCCGTGTCTGCCCTGGTCCCCCCATCAGTCAGTCAGTCAGTTGCATTTATTGAGTGCTCAATGTGTGCAGAGCACTGTACTAAGCAATTGGGAGAGCACAATATAACAATATAACAGAAGTATTCCCCACCACGGCAAGCTACCAGTCCCTGCCAGCCCGCTGTGCCCAAGGCCCCCACCTGCCCACAATGTTCCCGCCCTACTCCCGAGGGCGAGGCTCCCACCAGCCTCCCTGTGTCTGAGGCCCCTGCTGCCCCTACCATGTCTAAGGTCCAAGTCTTACTGTTCTTGCCCCCACCCCTGGTCAAAGTTGGCCAGGCCTTTCCCGCTCCCACCTCATCCCCCCCTCTCTAGGCCGGCTTCCCTCCCCATCCCCTCTCTCGGGGCAAGCCTGGCCCCTGCTTCACCCTCCTCAAGGCTGGCACAGCCCGAGCTTCCCGATTCCATGCCCGGTCTGGTTGCGGTCCTGGCCCCCCTCCCCACTTCCCGGCCCCTCCTCCTCCTCTAGTCATCGATCCCTAAGCGTTCAATAAATATGGCTGAATGAATGAATGAATCCCCACCCACCAAGCTCTCGGTCACCCAAGCTGGCTCCCCTCCTTCCCTGCCCCTCCCCTCACCGGGGTTGGGCAGGGCCGGGTCAGGCCGGGCCGGACCAGTGCGATCCTCTCCGTCTCGCCTCCTGCCTGGCCAGCCTGGCTGCCATCCGTGCCCACAGCCCTGACCTGAGCCCTAAGCAGAAGGAGGCCCTGGCCCAGAGACTGCTGGAACCCAAGGTGTTTGGGGCGGTGCCCGGCTGGCCCCAGGAGCTGCTGTGGTCTGTGCTGCCCCTGCTGCCCCACCTGCCCCTGGACCACTTCCTGCAGCTCAGCCCCACCCAGGTACAACCGGCCGGGGAGCTTTCTGGGGGGGGGGAAGGGGGAGAGCAGGGAGGGCAGGTGGGCCCGGCCCCTTCTTTGGACCCCGATTGGTCCCAGCTGGTTTTGTCAGCCAGTCGATCGTATTTACTGAGCACTTACTGGGTGCAGAGCACCGTACTAAGTCTCTGGGAGAGTACAATGTAACAATAAACAGACACACTACACAACGAGCTTACAATCTAGAGGAGAAGCTTACAGTGTAGAGCTTTGGCTCCTGCTGCCTTGGATTGGGGGCCGTTCTTTGCTTCCCCACCACCCCTCCTCCCCATAATGATCTTTGGGGTCCAGTGATTGTGCCCCAGTGTCTGGCTAGGAGGGGCCGGGCCTGGCTGGGATCCCCAGGGACCCTGGTATCCGCCTCCTTCAGATCCAGGCTCTGAGGGACAGCTGGCCCGGAGTGGGGCTGGGGCCAGGCCAAGCCCGCCATGTGCTGCGCAGCCTCGTGAACCAGAGCGGCCTGGACGGTGAGGAACAGATAAGCAGGTGAGTGGGAGTGGAGCCTGCGGGAGGGGTGGGACCAGGAGGACTTAAGGGGCTGGGGGAGGTCAGCAGGAGCAGCAGCCAGCGCGGGGGCATCATTAGCACAGTTTGAGCTCCCCTTACTAGACGTTGGGAAACCTAAAGATGCCGCAAGGGAGCCCAACTGGCATCTTTCTGATCTGGTCGCTCTCGGACAACCGTTATCCGTTCTGTGCCTCCACCCTGAACACTCTGTTCTGCCCTGTCCCTGCTCTGGAAATGGAAAGCGGATACCCATGGCAGACCCTGGCTCTGAGCTGGCATTGGTGGGTGGAGATCCTGAGGAAGGCAGGCGTGGTGCCAGATGGGGCTCCTGGTGACCAGCTCGGACTCACGCGGTGCCTTCCCCAGGCTGGGGCCCCTCGCCTGCTTCCTGAGCCCCGAGGAACTGCAGAGCTTGGCACCCCTGAGGGACCCGGCGGGGCCAGTGGAGCGGGGCCTGCTCCAGTGTGCTGCTGATGGAACCCTCAGCCCCCAGGGTCGCGTGAGGACTCTGCTCCCCTAACCCAGCCCCCCACCTCAACTTGCCCTAAAATAATAATAGTCATGGTATTTGTTAAGCACTCACTGTGTGCCAAGCACTGTTCTAAGCTTTGGGATAGATACAAACCAATCAGGTTGGACACAGTCCCCGTCCCGCATGGGGCCGCAATCTTAATCCCCGTTTTACAGATGAGGTAACTGAGGCAAAGAGAAGTGAAATGACTTGCCCGAGGTCACACAGCAGACAAGTGGGGGAGCCGGGATTAGAACTCAGGTCCTTCTGACTGCCAGGCCGTGCCCCATCCATTCGGCCATACTGATTCTCTCCCTGCGGCTTGGGTGGGCTGAGGGGGTTAAGAGCAGGGCCCTCTTCCGGGCCTGGCCCCAGGGCCCTGGTTTTAGCCGCCTTAGCCCCGTCCAAGCAGCCAGTCCCCTCCAAGGGGCAGGGGTCCCTGGGCACACCCCAACCAGGTGGGTTTCAGGTGGCGTACGAGCTGTTGAGGATGCTGCCCGGCGCCAGTGGGGCGGCCCTGAGCCCCCGAGAGTTGCGGGCCTGGGCCCCGCTCCTCCCCCAGCTCCGCCTCAGCTTCTGGCAGGCCCTGGCAGAGCCTCAGCTCCGAGCCATCCTCCCTGCCCTGCGTGATGCCAGCCTCACCCCTGCCCAGGTGAGTCCTCCTCATCCAGCCCACGAATCCTGCCTCCTGCCCCCCGCACCTGGCCCCAGCTCCTCCAGCCCATCTCACTCCGTCCTCAATGCCAGAGAGCTGAGGGGACGCTGGGCCCAGCTGGGGGCTAGGCTGGGAGGAAAGTGGTGGCCCGGAGCAGGGCTGGGGGCTCAGGGGGCCTGGGCTGTCTCTCCCATACCTCCCTCAGGCCACCCTGTTGTTGGAACGGCTCCTCCAGGAGGAAAATGTGAGTATTCCTCTTCTCGTCCCGACCCCACTGCGGCCCCCACCACCTCCCCGAGACTTCCTGCTCCTTTCTCCGTCCGAGGGGCCAAAATCCTGGGGCCCGGCCCCAGCCAGCAGGTGCCCCCAAACCACCTGCTCACTGGCCCCGGTCCCCTGCCGAGCCCAGGAGCACCACTCACACTCCCCCGAGGCTAGGACCCTGGACACCAGCCCGAGGCCGATGGTCAGACCCTCCAGGGCAAGGCTCCTGCCTTCTCCCCCAGCGGACTCTCCGGAGTGCTCAGAGTGCTCAGTATCGGGCTCGGTCCCCAACAGTCCATCAGTCTGACCGGCTGATTTATTGATTGATTTCCCCTGCCAAGAAGTACCTATAGATCAGCCCGGCTAGACAGTGCCTCACTGTCATTTGACTTGTCTCCCCTCGGGACCTTCTCTGCAGCCCCCTCCGGGCCCCTCGCTGGGACTGGGCAGGCTCTGCTACAGCAGCACCCTCTGACCTGTGACCACCCACCTGTCCCATGCCCTCCTCTCCCTGTCCCCACTGTTTTCCCTGCCTACACACCTTTCCCCGCGGGCTCAGGTGACCGAGGAGGACCTCTGCTTCCTGCGGCCGCTGCTGCACGGCCTCGGCCCCCGGACCCTCCGGGTCATCCCTGGACCCATCCTTGCCAGGGCCTGTCACTGTCTGATGCCCGCACTGGCCCAGCTCTCGCCCCCACAGATGGCGGCACTGCTGCAGGCCCTTCGGGTATGGACCGGAGTGGGCCTGACCCTCTGTCCCCACCCCCGCTCCACCCTGCCCCTAGGTCTTCCCCTCTCGGGGGTGGTGTGGGGTGGGCATCTCAGCAATCGATGGACGTTGCCTGGGATCTCGTGGTGGCTCCCCCACCAGCATCCTGGAGGCCTAAGGATGCTGGTTCTGGGGCTCCCGGGCTGGCAGGGGGAGGTGAGGGCCAAGAGGGCCTGAGCCCACGGGATTGGGTACCAGCCCCCGCCCCACGCTGCTCCTGGGCCCTTCCTCTCCTGGACTGCTCCCCACGGACCCGGGCCAGGCCTCCCCGCTGCCTCTCCAGAGGCCGCGTCCCGCCGTCTGGCCCGACTGCCTCATGTCCTTGCTGCCTCTGAAGCTGCTGCAGCGAGAGGCTCCAGCCCTGCTGGCCAACCGTAGCCGCTCCCGCAGGCTGCTCTGGTCCGAGCAGCAGGTGATGCTCACCCTCCCCGCTCCGCCCGCCCCGCTGCTTCTGTTCAACCCCTCTCTGCCGCCCCTGCCCTGTCTCTTCTCCTCCCAACCTCCGACCCCAGCTTCTCCTGCTCCCCAGCCCCTTCCCCAACCTCTCTCCCAGACCCCAGCATGGGCCCTCCCTAAGCCCAACCCTTCTTCCCGGGGCTCTCACGGGGCCCCGAGCCCTCCCTGTCCATGAGCTCTTCCCACCCCCTGGCCTAGGAAGGAAGGGTCTTGGAGAGGGGAGGGGTCTGCCCCTGGGGCTAGGGTCCAGGGGAAGCAGAGGGCAGCAGCAGCAGTAGCAGCGGCAGACCTGGGCAGGCCTTGGGGATGATCTCCTTTACACTGCCATCTCCCTGCCCTGACAGGCCCAGTTTCTCTGGAGAAAGATCCCAGCCTCCACCAATCTAACCCTCAGGAGCCTGCGGTGAGCGAGGGGCCATTCTGCCCCTCCCTTGGGGCACCCCTCTTCCCCCCACATCCCCCTCGAGCACTTTGACCCTATGACCTAGCCCCAGGGCCACCCCCTTTCTCCATCCCGTCACTGTCCTCTGCAGCCCCAGCAAGCTCTTCCCCATTTAGTCAGTCAGTCAGTCACATAATTGAGTGCTTACTTACTGTGTGCAGAGAACCGTACTAAGCATTTGGAGAGTGCAGTATAACAATATAACCATTCATTACTACCCGGATCCGAGCCCCGTCCGAGCCCAACAGGACTCCACGTAGCCTTGCCCTTGGGGTTGCCCCCAGTCCAGTCCCCAGTGCTGCCCTTGGTCCCAGAGAGCCACGCTGCAGAGGAGGCACTCAGCCAGTATCGAGCCTGACAGCTTCCTGTCCGCAGGGCTCTGGGGACCCTGGCAGGAGGAGTGTCCTGTGAGTCCCTGCAGCAGCTGGGTTGGACGACAGACTTCATGGAGGCAATGGGAATCATTTACCAACTGCCCACCCGAATGCGAGGAAGCCTGGTGAGGAGGCCCAGGGGCACCAGGAGGGGAAGGAACCTGGGGGAGGCTGTCTCTTGGTGTGCAAGCACCGTATCCAGATCCACATCCTCTTTGGGTTTTGGCCGACGTGTGCCCACCAGGCCTGCCATTGGGCTCCAGATCCCGATGGCGTCACCTGGCAGGTGTATTAAATGCCCAATTCAGATAAGCTGGTCCTAGAGAAAGCATTAGGTAATGACTGCAGGGAGTAAGCCCTCTGTCTGATGGAGCCTACTGATCATTTGTGTACTAAACCCTGCAGATTGGTTCCGAGGACTACGTCCCAGGCCACAAGTGTCCCAGGGTTTGCTGTTCCTTTGCCCAAACTCCTCTCTGACCTGTCCTCCATGTTCTCCCTAGACTGTCCCGATCTCTGGCTCCCTCCAACTCCTCCACTTTAGACTGGGGACAGAGAGAGCCCTCCCAGCCTGGTATTTCAAATGTCCTGGCAGCAATGGGTAGGGCTGGTAGGGCTTCAACTTCCCTTCCATGCCCATTTTCCCACGGGGGCGGCCCCAAACCACCCTTCTTTCCCCTCTCTTCCCCTCCCTCCACCGCCCTCTGCCCTCCCCTGCAGAGGGCCTGTGTCTGGGAAGAACTGCAGCGGCGGCTGGGTGTGCCCGGGCCAGAACTGGGGAGCCTGAGCCCGGAGATGCTGCTTGACTTACCGTGGGTTCTGGGGTCGAGGGTCAGAGGTCAGAGTTGGGAGGTGGGTGGCCCCCTCTGGTTGGTGGAAGCCTGAGAGGGAGGGTCTTGGGGAAGGTCCAGGGCCCAGCAGCAGTCAATCATTGCCCATCTATGCTGTGGAAGGGGACTTGGGGTATCTGCTGTCATTTCCTGTCCCTCTGCAGGTGATCCCTCAGGCCCAGCGCATCACGGTTTAGTTTCAGGTCATCGCATTGACAGAAGACCCAACCCTGAGTCCTAGCTCAAGAGTCCAGGGAGGAAGGGAAGGAGAGGAGAACTGGGGGAGGGAGGGTGTCCTCTCTGGCCTTCCCTTCTTCTAGCATTCCCTGCCCTCTCTTAGCCCCTTCCCTGGACCAATCCGCTTTGGTCCAGGCACCCTGAGGATTCCAAGGATGCAGTACCGTGGTGGACCCCAGCATTCCTACCCCATCCTGAGGCCCCTCCAGGCACCGAGGCTTCGGTCACTCAGCCATCTGCATCCACCCAGGACGCATGGCAGCCTGAGTTCCTGGGAATGGTGGGGCTGTGCAGTATATGATGTCACCTCTTGACATCACTCTGGTTAGCAAAGGAGGGGGCGGCTCATGGAGGCCACTTCCCATCCGGGGCTCTGATCAATTTCAGAGTAGGGAAGTATGGGTCTGCCCGATGTCGCTTTATGCCCAGAGAACCAGGACCCTGAGTGATGTCATATTCTGTCTGGGGACAAGGGGCTGTCTGCTGTCTCTTCCCATTTGGGCCCAGTTGTTCCGCCTCCACAGAGCCCGGATGATGGACAGCCTGTCCAGTGAGTCCATCCTGAGGGTGTTGGAGCTGGTGCGGCGTGAGCCCGAGCGGCTGTTGACGCTGCCTCCCCAACGCCGGGCAGCCTTGGCAGAGCGGGCACTGCGCAGCCTGGTAAGGACTCCATTTGCCAGCTCCCCCTTGCCCTAGATGGATGCCACTGAAGGAGGGAGCACCCTGGGTCGGTTGGTCTCCCTTCTTGTTTGCCGCATTCCTGTTCTCCTCTCCCCCCAGTATCTTCTCTGACTCCGCCCCCTAGGCTGGGCCCCATCCCTCTGTCCCCTTCCTCCCTATGCTACCACTTCTCCCGGAAGGAAGTTCTGAGGGCTGGAGGTAGAAGAACCAGAGGGCACCAAGGAGCCAGAGGGGCCAGGGGGTCTGGTTTTCCCAATGGCGTCTAGTCCACAGGCACCTCCTACAGGTCCCACCGGATGGCCCTCTCTCGGAGGAAGTGCTGGGGGCTCTGGGGCCCCTGGCTGGCTTCCTAGGGGCAGAGAGCGCTGGCCGCATCCCTCCTCAGGCCCTCCTGCCCCTGCTCGGCCAGCTGCGGCGCTCCTGCCTGGGAGGGGATTTTACCACGAAGCTGGGTCAGCTGCTGCTCCAGGAGCCTGCACTGGGGTACGAACTCCGGGACTTCAATGCCCTCCAGGACCCCACCCGCCCTGCCAGGCCCCGATCCTGATCTTCCCTTCCTCTCCGGGACTAGAACTGCTTCCCCTGATGATCCCACCCCTGGATCCCAACTCTTCCCTCCCTTGTTCCCTCTAGGCTCCCTCTCCCACTCCTGTCTGCCCTGCCCCCCACCCCCACCCCGGGCCACCTTCGGCCTTGCCATGTCATCCTCCAGCCTTACTTCCTTCCTTCCCAGCTCCCCCGTTTCAGGTTTGTCCAGGAACCCCCTTACAGGGACTGACTCCTATGCTCCTCTTTCTTCCCTCCTCCCTCTCCTACCGTCTCCCTTCCTTCCTGGCTGCCTTCCTGCCTTCCTCCCTCCCTCCCTCCCTCGCTTCCTCCCTCGCTTCCTCCCTCCCTTCCTCCCTTCCTCCCTCCCTCCCTTCCTTCCTTCCTTCCTTCCTTCCTTCCTTCCTTCCTTCCTTCCTTCCTTCCTTCCTTCCTTCCTTCCTTTCTTCCTTCCTTCCTTCCTTCCTCCCTCCCTCCTTTCCTCCCTTCCTTCCTTCCTCTCTCCCCTCCTTCCTCCTTCCCTCCATCTGGTCTTCCAGGATACCTGAGCTGTGGGGCCAAGAGGAGGTGGAGCAAGCCGGGCGCCTGGTTCTGTTGCTGCCCCCCGAAGCCATCCACCGGCTGCCAAAGGTGAAGGGCCGGCTGGGGAGCCTGGCCAATATGGCCAATGGGAGTGAGACTAGGGGATGTGGAGTGGATCTGGGGACTCAAGGGGGCAGCGAGACAGGGCTTCGGTTCTGGAACCCCAGCTGCCCTGTTTCTCCTAGGAAGCCCTGATCCCTGAGACTCTGGAACAGATCTTGGAACAGCAGCGGTCCTGGGAGCAGAGCCAGGTCGGGCAGCTGTGCCAGGGGGTAGAGGCCACTCCTGGAAAACTCGCCCTCGTGGCTGGGGCTGTGCAGGCTGGATCCGGAGGCCTTCCAAGTAGGACACCCCATGGGTTCACCCAGATACCAACCCCCTAATTGCCCCTATTCCCCATTCCAAGGCCAAAGTATCTGTGATCCAGGTGGGAAACAGAGCTCCCACCCTGCTGCTCTGCTGCTCTGCCACCCTGCCGCCCTCCTGACCAGCTTTCGGACCCCACCCCTTCTTCTAACCCCAACTGGAAAAACTGGGGTCACCAGGACTCAGGGCCAGGATGGTAGATGTTGGTTGATTCCTGGCCCACCCTGGCAGGCCCCGTGCCCAGCTGTGCCCACGTACGGGGGACCTTTCCGGCTGCCTGGTCAGCAACCCAGATTGCGGGAATGGAGCCCTCCGACTTTGAGGACTGCCTGGTGCTGTTTGCTGGGGATCCCGGGCTCCAGCCTGAGCAGCTGCGAGTGGCCATGGACAAGGCCAAGCAGGTGAGGTGGGGAGAGGGGCTGGGGGAGATGGGATTGTGGGGACATTAGTGGACGGGGAGGGTGAGTGTCTTCTCACGGTCCCCTCTCTCCACTCCCAGGTGTGGGGTCCCCCTCGGGGACTCCGCCGAGAGCAGACCTTGCAGCTGGGCCGACTCCTGCTGGGACTGGGGGAGCGGGAGCTTCAGGACTTGGTGTTGACTGACTGGGGGGTCCTGGGCAGCCTGGGACAGCTGGATGGCTGGACCCCAAAGCAGGTGATCGTCCCTTTCCACCCCATCTACCTCCCCTTGCCCGCGGGGTCTCCTAAGTGGGCCCCCTCTCCCATGCCCATTCCCCCAACCATCAGCAGCAGGTTCTGCATATCCTCAGAGGGCTGGATACTATACAGGATTCTGAGAATAGCAAGGTGACCTCCCAGCCTTTGAGGAGCTTCCAGTCCATTGGCCTAGAGAGCCAGGTGGAGTCTTTCTCCCTCTCTTTCTCCCTTTCTCTTCCTCTCTCTGTCTCAAACCCTCCTCCACCTGGGTACTGGGTGACCCTCGTGCCCTCCAGCCCACTCCAACCCCCTTTCTATCTTTCCAGCTCCGGGCCGTGGCTTCCAGCTTCCTGCGACAGAGCGGTCGGTCCCTGGGCAGCCTGGACCTCACCCACTTGGCAGCCTTGGGCCATGCCCTCTGTGGGCTGAAGCCAGACCAGATGAAGCACATACGCAGCCGTGAATTCAGGTTCCAAAGAAGCGGGGCTGGGTTTCCTGGAGCAGGGTCCCTGGGCAGAGCCTCGGGGGGTGGGATCTCCTGAGGAAGAATCCCTTGGGGTATGGCTTTGGGAGGGGGGTCTCCTGGAGCAGGGTCCCCAGGGCGGAGCTTTGGGGATAGTGTTTCCTGAGGAAGGGTCCCCTTGGGGCAGGACCTGGTTGGGGACGCACAGGGTCAGGATAT
This sequence comes from Tachyglossus aculeatus, assembly GCF_015852505.1. Classification (NCBI taxonomy): domain Eukaryota; kingdom Metazoa; phylum Chordata; class Mammalia; order Monotremata; family Tachyglossidae; genus Tachyglossus; species Tachyglossus aculeatus. The sequence continues at coordinate 1,185,734 of NC_052073.1, read as the reverse complement.
CTGGAGCAGATTTGCTGCCAAAAGCTGAGTCGCCCCTCACCTCCCAGTGACCACACTCCCCTTCCTCGTCTCCCCGATAGCCAGGCAGTGTTCTTTCTGGGTTCCCTGCCTCTCCGGTGCTCGGAGGAGCAGCTGGAGGCCCTGGCTCAGCTCCTCGTCTTGCCTGGGGGCTTTGGGCCCGTGAGCTCTTGGCAACCCGAGATCTTCACTGAGATTGGCACCCTGGCAGGTGAGTACCGGGCTGGGAGTGGGGAGTGGGTGGACGGTGAGGGAGACTGGGGATGGGGCCCGGCAGGGATCCAGGAGTTCACTTGCGCCTCCCTCTTCCTCTCCTCCCTCCTCCTCCCTCTCCATCGCCCCCTGTCCCCCTAACCCCCTGCCCACCACCCTATGCCCACAGCGGGGCTCCCAGACCTGGCATTGTCAGCGCTGCTGCGAAGACAACTTCGGGGCCTCACCCCCCAGGCCATCGCCCTCATCCCGCCCCCCAAATTAGCTGTGAGTACGGGGCGGGCCGGGGAAGGGCTGGGCCGCTTCCCTCCCTCCCGTCCTCCGGGGGAGCGGGCAGTCACTGGGTCCCTCCCCTACCCAGGTGGTGTTCAGCCCAGCCCAGCTGTTTGGCCTCACCAGTGCCCAGGCCGCAGCGGTCACCCCACAGCAAGCCACCTCTCTGACCCCTGAGCAACGGCGAGCGATTACTCAAGCCCAGCAGGAAGGCCAGGAAGCACCTGAGCAGCAGGGTGAGATGTCTGACCTCGGGGAACTTGGACTTCTCTGGCTCCCACTACCCCGCAATACCCTGTGGGCCTGAGGGGACTGAAGGGTGGGGACCCCACTCTCAAGGGTTGGGGGCTGAGTCCCCACCTCTCCGAAGCAGCAGCCCCCTGACCCTTCCGCCCTTTCACAGGTCGGAGTGCAGCCGGGATCCCTCCTGCGTGGCCGCTGTCCCCGTGGGTCCTCTCCCTGACCATCTGTCTGCTTGGGGTCGAGGCTTGGGAGGGGGTCCTGGGGGGCCCTGGGGGCTCTGGGAACAAGGAATAAAGGTCAAATGGCCAAGCACCCCGTTGTTGGGGTCTGGGGGGGGGGGTCTCTGAGGGGAAAGCCCCTCCCCTGTATCCTGCTGTTGTAGCCACAGGCCAGTCCTCTCCACCCCACCCTGCTCCACCCGCTAGACTGGCCCAGACCCAACACGCAGAGCCTGTCGCATTACCGGATTTTACTGGATGCGTCGTGGCCCAAGTCCCGGGGGCGGGGGCTGGGCAGGGGCCGAGTCAGGGCTGGGGTCCAGCGAGGGGCTGGAGGTGGGGTCAGTCAGTCAGTGGGTCAGTGCTTGGGGGTGGTGGCGAGGGGAGCCGGCACGCGGATGTCCTGGCCCTTCTCCAGACGCCGCTCACAGTCTACCAGGTAATTGACACCGTCGATGACCAGCTGGACCAGTTCCACCTATGGGGCATTCACTGCTCACTTGTGCATCCCCCGCTGCCGCCGCCTCCCTCCACACCCGCCCCGAGCTCCTCCCCAGCCCCGGCTCTCCTCCAGTCCCCAGCTCCGAGGGTCCAAGGACGGGGGTCTCTCACCTCCGACCTCCCCAGACGGTCCAAGTTGGAGATGTCAAACGTGCTGCCCGTGGCCGCTGTGTCCACACCCCCAGTGCCACGTTTCTGCAGCCTCAGGTTCTCCAGGATCTTAGGGAAGCGACTGTCCTGTGGGGGCCGTCGAGGCAGGGTCAGAGCAGATCATCCCCCCGACCCCTGACCCAAGCCAGACACCGGGCCCTGCCAGGCAGGGCCCGTTCCCCGTACCCACCGCCTTGCTCGCCCTTTGGCACTGCCTGCCCTAATCGTCAGTCTGCCATCTGTACTGAGCCCCTACTGACGTGTTCGGGGCCACTGTACTGAGCCCCTCCAGGAGCCTCCAGTCTTGCTGGGGGACTCGTTCGCCCACGGGGTCCAGCTCTCCCGCAGGCTTCCCCACCTTGCTCAGCAGGGGCAGTTTGACGTGGACGCCGGCCCGCAGTCCGGTGCCCAGGTTGGAGGGGCAGGTGAGGATGTAGCCCAGACGCTCGTTCCACATGAACTCCCAGCCGCGCTCCTGGATCAGCCGCTCCACCTGAGGTCACCCCCGGAACCCCAGGCCCATTGTCAGCACTGCTCCTCTCCCACCCATCAACATCATCAATCGTATTTATTGAGCGCTTACTATGTGCAGAGCACTGTACATAGTACAGCAGAGCACCCATGGACGCGCAGGCCTGCCCAGCCTAAACCAGTCAGGGGCCCAATCCCAACCCCTACCGGGTTAATCCGGGGACACACAACACAGTAAGGCCCACACACGTACACACACCCTCCCTCCTCCCCCACTTCCCTGCCTCTATGCTCGAACATCACCCCTAGCTTGAACGATGGGGAATGGAGAGGTCCCATGAGCTACAGCCACAGACCCAGGTACCTCTCCTCTCCCCGGGTTGCCTTCCCCTACAGCCCAGACTCATTCTTCTGGCAGGATCCCCGACCCTGTCCCGAAGCCCACCTCCCGGGGTCCTCAGGTCTCCCCTGACCTCTTTGAGTCCCCTGCAGAACCTCTCAAACACCCTCTTCATGTTTCCACCCTTCTCCATGGAGATGACCCGAGTGTGATCCTCTTCATTCACCCAGATCAGGAAGCTCTTCTCGTTATTGTGCCTGGGGAGGAGGAAGGAGGAGGAATGAGAGGGGCCGGGGCCGAAGCCAGGATAGAGGTGGGGGACAGGGCTAGGCGGAGAGAGATGGGGGTGGCATCTGGGCACTGGAGGTTAGGGGCAGGGTCCACAGGGCAGGGGCGAGGGAGGATTCCATACCAGATTCCACGGGCATCGGGCCAGTCTCGGGCCATGCCAGCTGCAGTCAGCAAGGGGGACACGGGTTTGTCAAACAGGAAGTGATCCTAAGGGGTGAAGGGGGAGCATGGGTGATAGGTACTCTGCACTCCCCCCACCTCCCCTAGCACTCTACCCTTCACTGCGTTTTTCCCCCCTCCAACTGGACCTTTTCCAGGCTGTGGCATGGTCCTCTTGGACTTCCCCCACTACCATTCCTCCTTCACATCCAGTCCTCACGTAGCCCGTCTTCCTCCTCCCAACCGCCATCCCTCCCTCTCCACGGGGCCGAAGCCCTCACATCGATGAGCTGCTGCTGCTCCGCCTCCGTCATGTCGCTGAGCCGGTAGTAGCGTCCCTCCAGGTCTCCTTTCAAGCCACTCAGCGCGTCTACCACCACCCTCTCCACCTCTCGCCGTTCGGCCCGCGTACACGCGGGGGGCAGGCTGAGCCCCCGGATGCTGCGGCCCGTCCGCACCCGTGAGGACAGCACGTACCGCTCGTCAAAGTGGCCGGACCGGATCTGGGTTGGGGGGACAGAGAGGTTGGGGGGCTCGAGGAGCAGCTGGGGGGTCTGGGAAGTCACTCTGGGGAGCAGAAAGGACTAGGGGGCCCGGGGCTGGTGGGGAGGGGGTTACGCTGGGGTCAGGGAAGGGACAGAGGGGCATGAGGAGAGACCAGGGCAACCTGTTTTGCAGGGATCATGTCTACCAACTCTGTTATGTTGCTCTTTCCCAAGCACTCAGTGCACACAGTAAGCGCTCAATAAATACAACTGATGGACTGATCCTGGGGACCTAGGGAGGACAGGAGGGATGGACATAGAGAGCGAGGAGGCCTGGTGGAAGGTCGCCCTCCTCGGTGAAAGGATGTGAGGGTTCAGTTGAAATCCAGAGGGAACATGGCATCAGTGAGTCCGTGGAAGAGTCAGGGAGACCATGAGGGATCAAAGGGAGAAAGAGGTAGCTGATGATAATAATAACGATGGCATTTATTAAGCGCTTACTATGTGCAAAGCACTGTTCTAAGCGCTGGGGAGGTTACAAGGTGATCAGGTTGTCCCACGGGGGGCTCACAGCCTTAATCCCCATTTTACAGATGAGGTAACTGAGGCCCAGAGAAGTGAAGTGACTTGCTCGAAGTCACACAGCTGACAATTGGCGGAGCTGGGATTTGAACTCATGACCTCTGACTCCAAAGCCCGTGCTCTTTCCACTGAGCCATGCTGCTGATCAAGGAAGACATTCGGAGACTTCCCATTCTGAGCTTGTGCAAGGGTCTGAGAGTTGATGGGAAGACCCCTCTCCCCAGAGGCTTGTCCTTCCCATAGGACATAGGAGCAGCATTATCCTGGGTCAGACCAGGGGCCAAGTCGGTCCCATGTTCTGTGTGAAAGCAACCACAGGGAAGCAGCTTGGCTTAGTGGAAAGAGCCCGGGCTTGGGAGTCAGAGGTCACGGGTTCTATTCCCGGCTCCGCCACTTGTCAGCTGTGTGTCTTTAGGAAAGTCACCTCACTTCTCTGTGCCTCAGTTACCTCATCTGTAAAATGGGGATTAAGACTGTGATCCCAATGTGGGACAACCTCATTACATTTTTTCTACACCAGCGCTTAGAACAGTGCTTGGCACTTAGTGCTTAACAAATACTATCATCATCATGGAGAAGCAGCGTGGCTCAGTGGAAAGAGCACGGGTTTTGGAGTTAGAGGTCATGGGTTCAAATCCCAGCTCCACCAACTGTCAGCTGTGTGACTCTGGGCAAGTCACAACTTCTCCGTGCCTCAGTTACCTCATCTGGAAAATGGGGATTAAAACTGTGAGCCCCCCGTGGGACAATCTGATCACTTTGTAACCTCCCCAGCGCTTAGAACAGTGCTTTGCACATAGTAAGCGCTTAACAAATACCATTATTATTATTATTATTATTATTATCATCATCATCAACCATCAGATGCGTGAGATGAATGACTGTCGGCCTGGGACCGTCCATCACGATGGTTCATTTTTTTCAATTACTAATTCATCGTGGACCTGTAGGCCATTAAACCTAATTAATCTCCTCATGGACTTCCAACCCCTATAACTTTCCTCTTCAAGTCTCCCTCTAGGGGCCTCATCCACGAAATGAGCCAAGCCCTTCTTGAAGCTATTGATCTTTTCACTCTATACAGCTTCCTGGGAAAAAGAATTCCATGTGCTTCCCAATTCTCGTTGGTCTTGAGCAGGCCTGCTTCGACCTGCAGTGAGGCCCCTTAGCCCTTCCGATGGGGTTTCGGTGAGCAACGATTTAGAGTTGCCTCTTCTCGCTCCCTTCATGATTTTATACACTTGGCTCACTTCCTTGCTCAGCCCTCCCCTATCCAGACTAAAGGATCCCACTGACCTTCCCCACCTAATCCAGACTAAAGGATCCCACTGACCTTCCCCACCTAATCTGGAAACTTCTTTGTCCCCCAATCATCCGGCTTTCTATGAACTGCCTCTTTCTCCCCCTTTCTCCACCATCTCAGCTCACAGTCAACCCAGAGGGGGAATCAATTTGGGAACCCCTTCCCCTCCTCCTACTGAGCCCCTAGCTGCCTGGATCTCCTAATGGGGTGGTTGGGTTGAGGCTTGGGCGAGCATTCCCAGCCATCCACCTTGCTGGCTTCCAGGTCGGTTATGTGTCTCATGGAGCGGGGATTGTAGCCATTGTGTCGCTCCTGGATCACCGGGTCAAACAGGTCCGCGAACACCTGGAGAAATGAGTGAGCATCAGCAGGGCCGAGTTAGAGACCCCTCCTCTATTCCCCACCCGTGGTCCCACAAAGTCCAGGCCCATTCAAGCCCCGGACCTGGGGGCCGAGAGGTTGGTTTGGGGAACCAGGTCGGGGGTGGAAGGGGAGCAGGGGTCAGTGTGGGAGAAGGGCCACGTGAAGGCTTCATAGGACACTGACCTCATAGGTCTCTTCATCTCCAGCCACCATGCCCACGGTCTTGATGAAGGGGTGGCCGGGGTTGTCCACGCCCGTCTGGATACACTGGTCTAATGTCCAGCCAGTAGGTGTGGTCTTGTCACAGAGCCGGGCGTAAAGGGTCGGGGTCAGATGGCTGGCCATGCAGTTGTTGTGCTTGCGGAGGTCAGGGTACTCGGCACTGGGGAAGAAGGGTAGGTGTGGGGGATCACAATGTGTGTGTTTGTGTGTGGCGCGGTGGGGGGCATGTTGTGAGGGACTCGGGGCAGCCTGGAAAGTCTAACAGGAGTCCCAGGGAGCTAATATGTTCAGATCCCCACAGGCTGATCCTGACGTAGGGCTGATCCCCAGGGGTTCAGCTTGGGTCTGGATAGACCAGTTCTCCAGAGCGGGGCTGGCTCCCATCAGCAGTTGCCCTGGGCAGGTGGGCCATCCCAGTCTAGGGCCAACTAAACTGTGGCTCTGAAGAGGGACCTCTCCCTCTCCCCCGACCCACCTCAGCCTGGGAAGTACAGTCCAGGAGGAGAGGGGAGAGGAGTCCAGATCTGACTTGTCTTTTAGGCATCATCGGAGGTTCCTCCAGACCCGCAGCGTTCACTACTAAGTTCTCCCCATCCCAGGTAGCGGGCTGGACCAGTTTCAATCTGATCCTCGAGGGGTGGGGTGGGGGGCCCAGGGCCGGGCTGACGGGGGCACCGGACAGGGAGGACAAGGAAAGCAGAGCTTCTGGTGCTGCTCTGGGGGCGGGGATTGGGTCTCCTCCCCCTAACCCCACCCCTGCCCGGGGATTAATGGGTGACAGACTAATCGCCTTAGCCAGAGCCCCCTCCTCCCAAGTCTGCCATCCCGTCTCAGCCCTCCAACCTCCGCCATCTGGCTCAGAGACCCCCTCCCCCTCAACTTCTCCTTCGACTCCCTAGGTTCAGGACCAGCGGACAAGGAAATGTAGGAAGGTGGGGAACAGGTGGGGCTGGGGCTGTGTGGAGGCGGCGGAGTTCCCCGGGCTCCCTGGGCCTGGGCAGAGGCTTTTGGAGGGAGCGGAGGGTGGGTGAGAGGGTGGGGGAAGGAGGGTGACAGGGCAGGGGTTCTACCGGTCCAGATCCCAGAGGGAGGGGCAGGGAGAAGCTGGGAAAAGGACTCCAGGAATGTCTGGTCCCCATGTCCCCGCCCTTCGTCGAGGCCTGGTGGGGAGCAATGATGGTTCCTTCGCTTCCTTATCCTTCTGGCCCCGAGTGTCCCCTTGCCTTTCCATCTCTGTCGTCCACTCTCGGCGCCGATTGATTAGCTTGTAGCTACCTCAGCGCTTAGAAAGGTGCCCAGCGCCCGGTAAGCGCTTAAGAAATTCCGTCGTTATCACCATCATTTTTCTTATTCCCCTCCACCTCCTCCCTCCGGGGCTTCTCGGGCCCAGCCTCCGGCGATCTCCCCACTGTGTCGTGCGGCCCCTGCCCTCCCTCCAGGCCTCCCCGGGCCTCCCCGGGCCTCCCGGGGCCCCGTACCTGGGCGGGTACAGCCTTCTCCGCTCCCCGGCGGCCCGCAGCGGGTCCGGGCGGAGCAGGAAGCCCGCGGCCAGAGAGCCGGCGCCGGCCGCGGCGAGGAGCCGGAGCCCCGGGCGGGCGGACAGCAGGCGGGAGAAGGGACCGGCCATGGCGGGAGAGGGCCTCGGACCTCGGGCAGCCGGAACCGGGCGGGAACCGGGCGGGAACCGGGCAGGACCGGAGCGGGATGAGAGGCTGGAGCCGGAGATGCGGGGAGCGGTGCGCAGTCAGGCGCGGGGCGGGGGCGGGCGCCGCAGTCCCGGGGGGAGGGGCTCATGGAGAAGCCCCTCCTCCCCTCCCCAACCCCTCCCCAACGGGAGGATGGGGGGCCCGGGGGGCCTGTCGGGGGGGACCCCCTCTTCCGAGCTCCCGTTCCCCCCGGTTCAGCACCAGCCCCGCGGACAGCGCCCTCCCACCCGGCTTCACCGGACCCCGCATCCCCGGTTCACGTTGGATGATGATGGCATTTATTAAGCGCTTACTCTGCGCAAAGCACTGTTCTAAGCGCTGGGGAGGTTACAAGGTGATCAGGTTGTCCCACCTGGGGCTCACAGTCTTCATCCCCATTTTCCGGATGAGGTCCCTGAGGCCCAGAGAAGCGAAGTGACTTGCCCAAGTCACACAGCTGACAGTTGGCGGAGGCGGGATTTGAACCCATGACCTCTGAATCCAAAGCCTGTGCTCTTTCCACTGAGCCATGCTGCTTCTCTGATTAATAATAATAATGATGGCATTTGGTAAGCGCTTACTATGTGCAAAGCACTGTTCTAAGCGCTGGGAGGTTACAAGGTGATCAGGTTGTCCCACCTGGGGCTCACAGTCTTCATCCCCATTTGCCGGATGAGGTCACTGAGGCCCAGAGAAGCGAAGTGATGTGCCCAAGTGACACAGCTGACAATTGGCGGAGCCGGGATTTGAACCCATGACCTCTGACTCCAAAGCCTGTGCTCTTTCCACTGCGCCATATTGCTTCTCTAATTAATAATAATAATGATGGCATTGGGCAAGCGCTTACTATGATGTGCCAAGCACTGTCCTAAGCGCTGGGGGGGGGATCCAAGGTGATCGAGTTGTCCCACGTAGGGCTCACAGTCTTCATCCCCATTTGACAGACGAGGGAACTGAGGCGCAGAGAAGTTAAGGGACTTGTCCAAGGTCACAAAGCAGACAGGTGGGGGAGCCAGAATTAGAACCCATGACCTCTGATTCCCGAGCCCGTGCTCTTTCCACTGAACCACGCTGCTTCTCTAATTATTATTATGACATTGGTTAAGCGCTTACTATGTGCCAAGCAGTATTCTAAGCGTTGGGGTAGATACAAGGTAATCAGGTTGTCCCACGTGGGGTTCACAGTCTTAATCCCCATTTTACCGATGAGGGAACTGAGGCACAGAGAAGTGGCTTGCCCAAGGTCACACACAGCAGACAAGTAGAGAAGCGGAGTGGCTCAGTGGAAAGAGCCCGGGCTTCGGAGTCAGAGGTCATGGGTTCGAATCCCGGCTCCCCCACAGGTCTGCTGTGTGACCTTGGGCAAGTCACTTCCCTTCTCTGAGCCTCAGTTACCTCATCTGGGAAATGGGGATTAAGACTGGGAGCCCCCCGTGGGACAACCTGATCACCTTGTAGCCCTCCCCAGCGCTTAGAACAGTGCTGCGCACATAGTAAGCGCTTAACAAATGCCGTCTTTATTATTATTATGACAAGTGGTGGAGTCGGGATTAGAACCCACGTCCTCGGACTATGCTGCTTCTCTAGGGTCCCCTTTGCCCGGCGGAGGGGCTCAGGGCCAGGGGAGCAAGCGGAGGGTGTCCTCTCTTCTCCTCCGGCCCTTCCCTTTCCAGCCAGGCCACCCCTCCTTCCAGAGGCCATGCTGGGGAGACCTGTATGAGACCCCAGGTCCTCTCCCTCATCTACCCCCACGGGCATGAGGGGCAAAACCCGGAGGCCGGGAAAGAAAAAGGAGGCGGCATTTGGGGGAGAGAGGGGACAAGAAAGAGAAGGAAGGGGGTCCCGGCCCCAGAGAGGGACGGAAATTAGAGGGACAGAGGGAGGGGGAAACCCCAGAGAGCGAGAAGGACAGGTGGAAAAAAGGTAATAAATAATGATGGTATTTGGTAAGTGCTTACTATGTGCCAGGCACTGTACTAAGCGCCGGGGTGGATACAAGCAAATTGGGTTGGACCCCAGTCCCGCATAGCGCCAAGGATCTGGGGGAGAGAAAGGGGAACCGATTAAGGGCCAGAGGGAGGGATGGGGTCATTTATTCATTCATTCAATTGTACCTATTGAGCTCTTACGGCGGGCAAAGCACTGTACTAAGCGCTTGAGAGAGTACAATAGAGCAATAAAAATAATCCCTGCCCACAACAAGCTTAGAGGGCTCCGGGTGTGGCATGGGGAAAGGCATGAAGAGGACAAGGAGGAGATCTGGGGTGGGGGCTTGGCGCAAGGGACGGACCCGGAAGAGATTTGGAATGAAACTTGAGGAGGCTCTAAAAGGTGACAGGAAGGTGACAAAGGAAACTTGGGAGAGACTCAAGGGCTCAGGGGCGGGGGAAGGCGACATGGAAACCTGAGGAGGCTGATGGAAAATAGACACAGGGAGACGGGAAGGTAGGGAGACAGGCAGGAAAGGAAACAGGCAGGCTGCTGAAGGTCACCTCTTTCCTTGGATTCATTCATTCATTCAATCGTATTTATTGAGCGCTTAATGTGTGCAGAACACTGCACTAAGCGCTTGAAAAATAATAATTATGGCATTTGTTAAGCGCTTACAATGTGCAAAGCACTGTTCTAAGCTCTGGGGGGGGGGGGGATACAAGGTGATGGGGTTGTCCCATGTGGGGCTCACAGTCTTAATCCCCATTTTCCAGATGAGGTAACTGAGGCCCAGAGAAGTTAAGTGACTTGCCCAAAGTCACACAGCTGACAACTGGCGGATCTGGGATTCGAACCCATGACCTCTGACTCCCAAGCCCGGGCTCTTTCCAGTGAGCTACGCTGCTTCTCTTGGATGCAGGAAAAGGACCCAGGCATCCAGCTCCCTGCCAAAAGTAGTTCTTTCTCCAGGCCGCCACTCTGACCCAGAGGCTTGGATTGGGTCCACCTATCCGCCTACCATCACCACCACCACCACCCGAGAACCTCGGTCTGCTGCACCCCGTGGAGGGCATCCCTGCTTCCTCCTGCTTCCCAAATATCCCCCTCTGCCACCCACCCTGGCACCCTCTGCCAGCCATCCTCCTCCTCCTCCCTGCAGTCCTTCCACTCCTCCCCAGGGTCCTGGTTCCCTTCTTTTCCTGCCACGCACCTGGTCACTGCTGGTGTCAGCGGCTTCGGCAGCTCTGTCTGTGGGCAGCTTTCACTTCTCCCTTCCCACTCATGGCTCGGTGCCCAGGGCTGGGCGGGCGGGAGCAGGCGGGCTCAGAGCTCCGGGCGCCAGACGCCACCCCCCCAGCTCAACCCCCTTCCACTCCTGTCCCCACCCCCGACTCCCGCTTCCCCAGGGGTAAGCCTTTCCTCTTCCAGTAAATCCAATCTGATTAAACTGGGCCCTAAGGTAACTCCGGCTCAAGGACATGATCACCAGGGGATCTGATATCTTCCTCAACTTTGCTCCCCTCCTCTCCTTTCCCCAACCCCCGAGTTAAAAATCAGGGGCTGCTTGGGTCCGACATCAGCTGCTCCAGGTTTTATGTAGCTGAGGTGTGGCCCCAGGTGTGTTTCAACCTTTGTCCCTCCAGGCGGGCGCTGCAGGTGGGGGCAGGGGCTGACTGGCAGCTGGACGCCAGGGTTGGGTGATTGATAGCACTGGGAGCGTTTGGAACAATCTTGGAGTTGAGATAAGGGGGTTGGGCTTGGAGAAGGGCCAGCTAATAGGAATAATTGTGGTATTCGTTAAGCGCTTACTATGTGCCAGGCACTGTACTAAGTGCTGGGGTAGACACAAGCTACAGAAGGCTCACAGTCTTAATCCCCATTTTACAGATGAGGCTCAGAAAAGTGAAGTGATTTGCTCAAGGTCACACAGCAGACAAGAGGCAGAGCAGGATTAGCACCCGGATCCTTCTCACTCCCAGGTATGGGCTCTATAAGGAGCTGGGCCCGAGGAACTGGGACTGTGGTATTTGCCCCATCTCTGGCCTGGGGGTGGGGTGGGGTGGGGGAGAAATGGCCCAGTAAAGAGAGAAGCAGAGTTGCCTAGTGGATAGAGCACGGGCCTGGCAATCAGAAGGAACTTGGTTTTAATCCTGGCTCCACCACTTGTCTGTTGGTGTGACCTTGGGCAAGTCACTTCACTTCTCTGTGCCTCAGTTACCTCATAGGTAAAATGGGGATTAAGACTGTGCACCCCATGTGGGACATGAGCTGTGTCCAAATTAATTAGCTTATATTTATCCCAGTGCTTAGTACAGTCAGAGAAGCAGCATGGCTCAATGGAAAGAGCACGGGCTTTGGAGTCGGAGGTCATGGGTTCAAACCCCGGCCCCGCCAATTGTCAGCTGTGTGACTTTGGGCAAGTCACTTAACTTGTCTGTGCCTCAGTTACCTCATCTGTAAAATGGGGATCAAGACTGTGAACCCCCCGGGGGACAACCTGATCACCTTGTAACCTATCCAGAGCTTAGAACAGTGCTTTGCACATAGTAAGTGCTTAATAAATGCCATCATTATTATTATTATTATTGCAGTGCCTGGCCTATAGTAAGCACCTTTAAAATACCTTAAAAAAAGCCCAGCTTCCCTCCTCTCCAAGGTAGCACTGAATCTTTCCCCCATTATTATTATTAGCAGTAATAATAATAACAATGACATTTTTCTGTAAATCATATTTACTGAGCACTTACTGAGTATATAGCCATGTACTAAGTGCTTGGAGAGAGTACAGTATAACAATAAACAGGCACATTCCCTACCCACAATGAGCTTACAGTCTAGAGGGGGAGACAGACATTACTACAAATAAATAAATTACAAATATGTACATGAGTGCTGTGGAGTTGAGAAGGGGGATAAATAAAGAAAGCAAATCAGGGAGATAAAGAAGGGAGTGGGAGAATAGGAAAAAGGGTCTTAGAGAGGGAAGGCCTCGTGGAAGATGTGTGCATTCAACAAGGCTTTGAAGTGGGGAGAATAACTGTCTGTCAGATATGAGGAGGGAGGTCATTCCAGGCCAGAGGCAGGACGTGGGCGAGCGCTCGGCGGTGAGATAGACAAAATTGAGGTACAGTGAGAAGGTTAGCATTGGAGGAGTGAAGTGTGTGAGCCGGGTTGTAGTAAGAGACTAGTGAGTTGAGGTAGGAGGGGGCAAGGTGATTGAATGATTTAAAGCCAATGATGAGGTGTTTCTGTTTGAAGCAGAGATGGATGGCCAACCACTGGAGTTTTTGAGGAGTGGGGAAATTTGTCCCGAATGTTTTTGTAGAAAAATGATCCAGGCAGCAGAGTGAAGTATGGACTGGAGTGGGGAGTGACAGGAGGCTGGGAGGTCAGTGAGGAAGCTGATACAGTAACAAGACGGGATAAGATAAGTGATTGTATTAACATGATAGCAGTTTGGAAGGAGAGGAAAGGGCAGATTTTAGCCATGTTGTGAAGGTCGAATCGACAGGATTTAGTGATGGCTGTAATAAGGGAGTTGAATGAAAAAGAAGAGTTGAGGATAACGCCAAGGTTACAGGCTTGTGAGACAGGAAGAATGGTGGTGTCATCTACCTTATGGGAAAGTCGGGGAGAGGACAGGGTTTGAGTGGGAAGATAAGTTCCGTTTTAGACGTGTTAATTTTGAGATGGACAGGAGGACATCCAAGTAGAGATGTCTTGATGACAGAAGGAAATGTGAGACTGCAGAGAGGGAGCGAGATCAGGGCTGGAGATGTAGATTTGGGGATCATCTTCATAGAGGTGGTTGTTGAAGCCATGGGAGAGAATGAATTCTCCAAGGGAGTGGGTGTATTTGAAGAATAGAAGGGGACCCAGAACTGAAACAAGGTTAGGGGGTGGGATGCAGAGAAGGAGCCCTAAGATAGAAGCCATGGGAGCAAATTAATTCTCCAAGGGAGTGGGTGTATATGGAGAATAGAAGGAGACCCAGAACTGAACTGAGGTTAGGGGTTGGGAAGCAGAGAAGGAGCCCGAAGACAGAGACCGAAAATGAGCATCCCGAGAGATAGGAGGAGAACCAGGAGAGGACAATGTCAATGAAGCCAAGAAGGAAATCATTTGTGACCTTTGAGAGGGCGGTTTCTGTGGCGTGAAGGGGATGGAAGCAGCGTGGCTCAATGGAAAGAGCACGGGTTTGGGAGTCAGAGGTCATGGGTTCGAATCCCGACTCCGCCCCTTGTCAGCTGTGTGACTTTGGGCAAGTCACTTCACTTCTTTGGGCCTCAGTTCCCTCATCTGTAAAATGATAAATAAATTACAAATATGTACATGACCACGGGTCAGTCCTGTGTCACCTTAGCACTTGGGATGTTCACCCTTTATTCACCCGTCCCTCAGCCTCACAGCGCTTATGTACATATCCTTAATTATTTATTTATTCATTCAATCATATTTATTGAGCGCTTACTGTGTGCAGAGCACTGTACTAAGCGCTTGAGAAGTACAAGTCGGCAACATATAGAGATGGTCCCTACCCAACAAAGGGCTCACAGTCTAGGAGGCGGAGACAGACAACAAAACAAAACATGCAGACAGGTGTCAAAATCTTATTAACGTCCGTATCCACCTCTAGACTGTAAGCACGATTGTGAACAAGGAACGGGCTATCGAGTCTGTTATATTGTTGTGGGCAGGGACTGTGTCTGTTTGTTATATTGTACTCTCCCAAGCACTTAATATAGTGCTCTCTGCACATAGTAAGCACTCAGTAAATACCACTGACATTGATTTCCCAGGCCCTGAGGTCTCGGGTCAGCATTGGGATAAGGAAGTGCTCTACAACCCAGGAGTCCTTTATTTCTGGGAGACACTAGACAACTTTTTTATGGTATTTGGTAAGAACGTGCTTGGGAGAGTACAATATAACAACCAGATACAGTCCCTGCCTACAACAATATAATATAACAAAGTCGATAGCCACGTACCCTGTTCACAGTCACGCTTACAGTCTAAAGGTGGATACGGACATTAATATGATTTTGACACCTGCCTACATGTTTTGTTTTGTTCTCTGTCTCCCTCTTCTAGACTGTGAGCCCGTTGTTGGGTAGGGACCGTCTCTTTATGTTCCGCCTTGTAATAATAATAATAATTTTGGTATTTGTTAAGCTCTTACAATGTGCAAAGCACTGTTCTAAGCACTGGGGAGGATTCAAGGTGATCGGGTTGTCCCATGTGGGGCTCACAATCTTAATCCCCATTTTACAGATGAGGTAACTGAGGCACAGAGAAGTTAAGTGACTTGCCCAAAGTCACACAGCTGACAAGCGGCGGAGCCGGGATTTGAACTCATGTCCTCTGATTCCCAATCCCAGGCTTTTTTCCACTGAGCCACGCTTCTTCTCAAGGGCTTAGTACTACATACACTAAGCTCTGGGATAGATTCTAGAAAAGCAGGATGGCATAATGGATAGACCACGAGCCTGGGAGTTGGAAGGTCATGGGTTCTAATCCCAGTTCTGCCCCTTGTCTGCTGTGTGACCTTGTCTGCTGTGTGACCACTTTACTTCTCTGTGCCTCAGTTACCTCATCTGTAAAATAGGGGGTTGAGACCGTGAGCCCCATGTGGGACAAGGAACTGTGTCCAACCCCATTTGCTTGTATCCACCCCAATGCTTATTACAGTGCCTGGCACATAGTAAGCACTTACCAAATACCATAATCATTATTATTATTATTAGCTAATCAGGTTGGACACAGTCCATGACCCACGTGGGACCCACAGCCTTACATAGGAGGGAACGGAGGCACAGAGAAGTGAAGTGACTTCCCCAAGGTCACACAGCTGACAAGTGGCGGAGCTGAATTAGAACTCAAATCCTCTGACTCTCAGGCGCATGCTCTACCCCCTAGGCCACACTACTTCTCAAGAGGAAGAGACCTTGAAACGGGAGCCTGGGCATGCCAGGGAAGCGGGAACAGGTCATGGGCACATCTTTTGCTCTTCTCCCTTCTTCCCACCCCACGGCACTTACGTATATATCTGTAATTTTATTTATTTATATTGAAGCCCGTTTACTTGTATTGCTGTCTCTCTTCCCCACTCTAGACTCTGTGCTCGTTGTGGGCAGGGATTGTCTCTCTTTATTGCTGTATTGTACTTTCCCAAGCGCTTAGTACCATGCTCTGCACACAGTAAGCGCTCAATAAATTTGACTGAATGAATGAATTCGGCAGCACATATACTAGAGTTGGAACGATACAGAGAAGATTAGCATGGCCCTTGTGCAAGGATTACTCGATTTTATTTGTACTCATTTATTCTATTTATTTTATTTTGTTAATATGTTTTGTTTTGTCGTCTGTCTCCCCCTTCTAGACTGTGAGCCCGCTGTTGGGTAGGGACCGTCTCTATCTGTTGCCAACTTGTACTTTCCAAACGCTTAGTACAGTGCTCTGCACACAGTAAGTGCTCAATAAATATGATTGAATGAATGAATGAATGGATGACAGCACATTCATGAAGAGTTCTATATTAAGCACTTAGTACAGTGCTGTGCTTATAATAATAATTATTATTATAATTATGATATTTGTTAATCCCTTACTATGTGCCAAACACTGTTCTAAGCGCTGGGGTAGATACAAGGTCAGCAGGTTGTCCCATATGGGGCTCACAGTCTTAATCCCCATTTTACAGATGAGGTAACTGAGGCACAGAGAAAAAAAATAATAATGGCTAATAATGATGGCATTTGTTAAGCGCTTACTCTGTGCAAACCACTGCTCTAAGCGCTGGGGAGGATACAAGGTGATCAGGTTGTCCCACGTGGGGCTCCCAGTCTTCATCCCCCATTTTACAGATGAGGTCACTGAGGCCCAGAGAAGCGAAGTGACTTGCCCAAAGTCACACAGCTGACAATTGGCGGAGCCGGCATTTGAACCCATGACCTCCGACTCCTGAGCCTGGGCTCTTTCCCTTGAGCCACGCTGCTTCTCTACGTGCTGCTAAGTGCTTAGCACAGTGCTCCGCCCCCAGTAAGCACTCAATAAACACGACCGAATGACTGACTCCCTCCTCCGTCCAGGATGACTTTCCTTCCCTCTTCCGCCATGGTGGGGGACAAGAGTCATCATCATCATCATCATCATCATCATCATCAATCGTATTTATTGAGCGCTTACTGTGTGCAGAGCACTGTACTAAGCGCTTGGGAAGTCCAAGTTGGCAACATATAGAGACGGTCCCTACCCAACAGTGGGCTCACAGTCTAGAAGGGGAAGACAGAGAACAAAACCGACTGAGCCCCCTTTTTCCTCTCCTCCTCCCCATCCCCTCCGCCCTACCTCCTTCCCCTCCCCACAGCACCTGTATATATGTTTGGACAGATTTATTACTCTATTTATTTTACTTGTCCATATTTACTATTCTATTTATTTTGTTAATGATGTGCATTTAGCTTTAATTCTATTTGTTCTGACGACTTGACACCTGTTCACACGTTTAGTTTGGTTGTCCGTCTCCCCCTTCTAGACTGTGAGCCCGTTGTTGCCGACTTGTCCTTCCCAAGCGCTTAGTCCAGTGCTCTGCACACAGTGGCTCAGTGGAAACAGCCCGGGCTTTGGAGTCAGAGGTCATGGGTTCAAATCCCTGCTCTGCCAGTTGTCAGCTGTGTGACTTTGGGCAAATCACTTAATAATAATGATGGTATTTATTAAGCGCTCACTATGTGCAAAACACTGTTCTAAGCGCTGGGGAGGTTACAAGGTGATTAGGTTGTCCCACGGGGGGCTCACAGTCTTAATCCCCATTTTACAGATGAGGTAACTGAGGCCCAGATAAGTTAAGTGACTTGCCCAAAGTCACACAGCTGACAAGTGGTGGAGCCGGAATTTGAACCCATGACCTCTGACTCCAAAGCCCGCACTCTTTCCACTGAGCCACTCTGCTCCTCAATCAATCAATCAATCGTATTTATTGAGCGCTTACTATGTGCAGAGCACTGTACTAAGCGCTTGGGAAGTACAAATTGGCAACATATCGAGACAGTCCCTACCCAACAGTGGGCTCACAGTCTAAAAGGGGGAGACAGAGAACAAAACCAAACATAATGAATGAATGAATGAACGAACAAACGAATGAACGAACGGATGGATGGATGGATGAATGAATGAATGAATCAATCAATGAATGAATCAATCAATGAATGAACGAATGAATGGATGAATGAATGAACGAATGAATGGATGAATGAACGAACGAATGAATGGATGAATGAATCAATGAATCAACGAACGAACAAACGAATGAATGCATGCATGAATGAATGAATCAATGAACGAATGAATGAACGAATGAATGAATGAATGAACGAACGGATGAACGGACGAATGAATGAATGAATGAATGAATCAATCAATGAATCAATGAACGAACGAATGAATGAACGAACGAACGAACGAACGAATGAATGAATGAATCAATGACCGAACGAATGAATGGCTGAACGAATGAATCAATCAATGAATGAATCAATGAACGAACGAACGAACGAATGAATGGATGAATCAATGACCGACCGACCGAACGAATGAATGAATGAATGAATGAATGAATGAATGAACGAACGAATGGATGAATGAATGACTCAATGAAGGAACGAATGAAAGAACGAATGAATGAACGAACGAACGAACGAACGAACGAACGAATGAATGAATGAATGAACGAATGAACGAATGAATGAACGAACGAAGAGCGGCTCTCCGCGGTTCCCCCCCGCGGCCACCAGGGGCCGCCCTGGCGGGCCCCTCGGCGGGGCCGGCGGAGCCCGACGCTCTTCCCGCGGCGGGCCGGCGTCTGATTGGCTGCCGGGCGCGTCAGGCCGGGCTGTGATTGGCCCGCTGTCAGGTGCCGAGCCCGTCGGGAGCCGCTGCGCCGCCGCCGGCCGCAGAAGGAGCAGCAGCGGGAGGAGGAGGAGGAGGCCGGCGGCCAGCGGGGGCTCAGTGTCCGGGCACTGACCACCCACCCACCCACCCACCGAGGCCGGGCCAGAAAGATGGTCAACGCCTCGGGGGACACGACAAGGTCAGCGCCAAGAGCAGGCTCAGTCCCCGGAGGGACGGGGCCGGCTTGGGGGGGGCCCTGTGGAGGATGCATGAGATAATAATAACAACAACAATAATGGCATTTTTAAGCGCTTACTCTGTGCAAAGCGCTGCTCTAAGCGCCGGGGAGGTTACAAGGTGATCGGGTTGTCCCACGGGGGGCGCGCAGACTCAATCTCCGTTTTCCAGATGAGGCCCAGAGAAGTGAAGTGACTTGCCCAGAGTCACCCAGCTGACGGTTGGCGGAGCCGGGATTTGAACCCACGACCCCTGGGTCCAAAGCCCGGGCTCTTTCCACTGAGCCACGCTGCTTCTCATTTTGTACCCAGTCATTTTATAGGTTTATATATTATCAGCGCCGGGGCGGGCGTGGGATTGAGCGGGGATCAGGGGGCCGAGGGGGCAGTGCCAAGCCCCCTCCTCCCCCTCTTACCTCCTTCCCCTCCCCACAGCACCTGCATATATGTATATATGTTTGTACGGATTTATTACTCTATGTATTTTATCTGTACATACTTATTCTATTTATTTTATTTGGTTAATATGTTTTGTTTTGTTCTGTGTCTCCCCCTTCTAGACTGTGAGCCCACTGTTGGGTAGGGACCGTCTCTAGGTGTTGCCAACTTGGACTTCCCAAGCGCTTAGTACCCCCTCCTCCCCCCCACTTACCTCCTTCCCCTCCCCACAGCACCTGCATATATGTATATATGTTTGTACGGATTTATTACTCTATGTATTTATTTTATTTGTACATATTTATTCTATTTATTTTATTTGGTTAATATGTTTTGTTTTGTTCTGTGTCTCCCCCTTCTAGACTGTGAGCCCACTGTTGGGTAGGGACCGTCTCTAGATGTTGCCAACTTGGACTTCCCAAGCGCTTAGTACAGTGCTCTGCACACAGTAAGCGCTCAATACCCCCTCCTCCCCCTCCCCCCCCTCCACTTACCTCCTTCCCCTCCCCACAGCACCTGCATATATGTATATATGTGTGTACGGATTTATTACTCTATGTATTTATTTTATTTGTACATATTCTATTTATTTTATTTGGTTAGTATGTTTTGTTTTGTTCTCTGTCTCCCCCTTCTAGACTGTGATCCCACTGTTGGGTAGGGACCGTCTCTAGGTGTTGCCAACTTGGACTTCCCAAGCGCTTAGTACAGTGCTCTGCACACAGTAAGTGCTCAATAAATGCGATTGAATGAATGAGATCAGTGCTGGGGCGGGTGTAGGACTGAGCGGGGATCAGGGGGCGAAGAGGGCAGTGCCAAGGAGCTGGTCAGTCCCTTGGGGGGACATGAGATCAGCACCGGGGCGGGCATGGGGGGGACCGGGTTCCAGTAGGCCTTGGGGGTGAAGGAACGAATGAAGGAAGGAATGAAGGAATGAAGGCTTTGGAGTCAGAGGTCATGGGGCTGACCATGGGGCTGGTCAGTCCCTGGGGGGGGACATGAGAGCAGCACCAGGGCTGGGGTGAGATTGAGTGGGGATCAGGGGGTCGAGGGGCTGGTCAGTTCCAGGGGGGACACTACAAGCTCAGCACCAGGGTGTGCGGGGGTCAAGGGGCTGGTCAATTCCAGAAGGACCCGACGAGATGAGTGCCGGACCCTGCGTGGGACTGAGCGGGGCAGGGCCCAGGGGCTGGTCAGCTCGTGGTCAGCGCCGTGGGGCGGGAAGGTGAGGAAGGCCTATTGTTTGGGGAGCACGTTCCCTGTGGCCGTGGCAACCAGTGCCAGCGCAGGCCTACCTGCGGGCACTGTCGCGCTGCCCGTATTTATCAGCGTGGCTCGGTGGAAAGAGCCCGGGCTTGGGAGTCAGACGTCGTGGATTCTAATCCCGGCTCCGCCGCTTGTCAGCTGTGTGTCTTTGGACAAGTTACTTCACTTCTCTGGGCCTCAATTCCCTCATCTGTAAACTAAGGATTAATCAATCAATCAATCGTATTTATTGAGCGCTTACTGTGTGCAGAGCACTGTACTAAGCGCTTGGGAAGTACAGTTGGCAACATATAGAGACAGTCCCTACCCAACAGTGAGCTCACAGTCTAAAAGGGCTCAAAGACTGTGAGCCCCATGTGGGACAACCTGATTACCTTGTATTCCTCCCTCCATTGCTTAGAACAATGATTGGCACATAGTAAGCGCTTAACAAATGCCATTATTATTATTATTATTATGTATCGGGGCCGGACCCGCCCCCCATCCAGGGGCAGTGGCCACCAGGTCCCCGGAAGAGCCAGGATCCAACCCCAGCCTTGGGGCCACAGCGAGGAAGCAGGTCTGCGCCTCCCATAAGGATAAGAATTATGGTATTTGTTAAGCACTTACTACGTGCCAAGCACTATTCTAAGTGCTGGGGTAGATACAAGGTAATGGGGTTGTCCCACTTGGGCCTCACAGTCTTAATCCCCATTTTACAGATGAGGTGACTGAGGCACAGAGAAATTAAGTGGCTTGTCCAAGGTCACACAGCAGACAAGTGGCAGAGCGCGGATTAGAACCCAGGTCCGCTGACTCCCAAGCCTGTGCTCTTTCCATTAAGCCACGCTGCTTCCCTGGATGCACCCTGGAGCCTCTCCCGGCCGCTTCCACTGCCCCCATTTGGGTTTCCATGGTCGGGGTTGGAGCTGGGGTTGGGGCCAGGGCGCAGACCAGGTTTGGGGGCTGAACTGGCTGAGAACCGTGGCTCCGGAGCAAGGCGGCCGGGGTAGGGGCCTGGGGATGAGCCCCGGCTCATTCCTTCATTCCTTCAATCATATTTATTGAGTGCTTACTGTGTGCAGAGCATGTACTAAGCGCTGGGAAAGTACAATACAACAATAAAGAGTGACATTTCCCCCCCACAATGAGCTCACAGTCTAGAGAAGCAGCATGGCTTAGTGGAAAGAGCACAGGTTTGGGAGTCAGAGAACATGGTTTCTAATCCCCACTCTGCCACTTGTCTGCTGTGTGACCTTGGACAAGTCACTTAACTTCTGTGGGCCTCAGTCACCTCATCTGTAGAATGGGGATTTAGACTGTGAGCCCCACATGGGACAGGGACTGTGTCCAACCTGATGACCTTGTATCTACCCCAGTGTTCAGAGCAGTGCTTGGCACGGAGTAAGCGCTTAACAAATACTGTAATAATAAGTGTCGTGGGGCTGGGAGGAGGGGAGAGCGAAGGGAGCAAGTCAGGATGACGCAGGAGGGAGTGGGAGATGAGGAAAAGCGGGGCTTAGTCTGGGAAGGCTCCTTGGAGGAGATTGCGGCTGAAGTGCCCTCTCAGCCCAGCCCCGGCCACCTGAGGACATCCACTTGACTGATTGCTGTTGGGTAGGGACCGTCTCTATATGTTGCCAACTTGTACTTCCCAAGCGCTTAGTACGGTGCTCTGCACACAGTAAGCGCTCAATAAATACGATTGAATGAATGAATGATTGGCCGGAAGCATTGTAGTGCCTCTGCCTGGCTGTGTTCCTCAGGGACCCCTCCAAAGGCTGGGTAAGGAAAGACCGGGCAAACAGTGGGGGTCTTCGCAGTTGCAGGAAGGGACGCGGCCCAGGCCATGACGCCAGCGACCCGCCTCATGGCTGCTGGAGTAAGGCAGACTGGTGGGAGGGCTCAGGTGCTTCGTATTTTCCGGCCCCACCCCCTGGTTTTGGGGGTTTTTTGTAATGGCTTTTGTTAAGTGCTTACTAAGAGAAGCAGCGTGGTTCAGAGGAAAGGGTATGGGCTTTGGAGTCAGAGGTCATGGGTTCAAATCCCTACTCCGCCACTTGTCAGCTGTGTGACTTTGGGCAAGTCACTTCACTTCTCTGGGCCTCAGTTCCCTCATCTGTAAAATGGGGATGAAGACTGTGAGCCCCACGTGGGGCAACCTGATCACCTTGTAACCTCCCCAGCTCTTAGAACAGTGCTTTGCACATAGTAAGCATTTAATAAATGGCATTATTATTATTATTATGATGTTCCGGGTACCATACTAAGTGCTGGGGTGGATACAAGCTAATTAGGTTGGACACAATCCCTGTCCCACATGAGGTTCCCTGTCTTAAACCTCATTTTATAGATGAGGGTAACTGAGTCACAGAGAAGTAACTCACCCACGGTAGATAAGTGCGGTTGGAACCCAGGTTCTTCTGACTCCCAAGCTGATGCTCTATCTTCTTCTCAGTGCTGTTGTAGTAGCAAGAGTATTTATTAAGCAGCTACTGTGTACAGAACACTGTACTAAGCACTGGGAATTTGACACGCTTCCCTGTTCCTCCGGGGTTTTACAATCAGTGCGTTTACGTGGAGAGAAGGGATTGGGAAAAGACACACCAGAGTGATGAAACATTAAAACACAGCACAAATAGATGCACAAAACAGGCTCAGAGTCTCTGCAGGAACAGATAATAATAATAATAATAATGGCATTTATGAAGTGCTTACTATGTGTAAAGCACTGGTTCTAAGCACTGAGCACTGTCAGATGAGTCCAAGAGCCAGCGGGAAGATGGTGCCAGAGGTGGGGACCCTCGGTGGCGGGAAGGAAGCACCGGTTACCGTGGTGCTTTTCTCGGCAGGGTTGGAGGTGATATTGCCCAGTGAAGCGCATGAGTTCGTTGTGGCAAGGGGGTAAGGGAGAGGGGCATGACAGCGCTTGGTACAGGGCCTGGCACATAGTAAGCACTTAATAAGTACCATTAAAAAAATATTGATCTTACCTCCTTCCCTTCCCCACAGCACCTGTATATATGTATATATGTTTGTACATATTTATTACTCTATTTATTTTATTTGTACATATCTATTCTATTTATTTTATTTTGTTAGTATGTTTGGTTTTGTTCTCTGTCTCCCCCTTTTAGACTGTGAGCCCACTGTTGGGTAGGGACTGTCTCTATATGTTGCCAATTTGTACTTCCCAAGTGCTTAGTACAGTGCTGTGCACATAGTAAGCGCTCAATAAATACAATTGGTGATGATGATTAAAAAAATATTGGGCCCTGAAGTCACCCTCATTCCTCAATTTATCTCCCTCCTCAATGGCAGAAGACCTGTCGTGCCCCTCTCCCTCACTCCCTTGCCACAACTCTAGCTCCTGGGAGCCAGAACTGCTGCTCTTTCCTTTTGTCACCGAAAGGATTAGCCCCCTCATCCTCATCCATTCCCCCCACCAATGCTTAAGCTACCCTGCAGTGTTCCTGTCACCTCCCTCCCCTTCCTTTCCTTCCCTCTGCCCCCTTCCCCTATGGCTATGTCAATCAGTCACTCAATCAATCATATTTATTGAGCCCTTACTATAAGCAGATGACTGTACTAAGCGGTCGAGAGAGTACAGTGCAACAGAATTAGCAGGCAAGTTCCCTGCCCATAATGAGCTTACAGTTTAGAAGGGGAGACAGACATTAATTTGAATAAATCTGTATTTCATAATATATGATTTAAAGATACGTACATAAGCACTGTGGGGTTGGGAGTGGGGAGAATATCAAATGCCCAAAGGTCACAGGTTGAAATGCATTGACAATGTAGAAGGGCAAGCGAGCTGGGGAAAAAAGGAGACTTAATCGGGGAAGGCCTCTTGGAGGAGATGTGACTTTTGACATCCTGGCGTCTACCCCAACTCCCTCCTTCCACACCTTCCTCCTTTCCTTCCTCCTCCCCTCCATCCTTTCTCGCCTTCCTCCCTTCTCCTTCTCTCCCTTCTTCCATCCATCCGTCCTTTCCCCCTCCTCCTTCCATCTGTCCCTCCCTCCACGCTCCCCCTGTCCCCCCACTCCAGGGACTGGAGCTGGGGGGTCTGTGCCCTGGGCTAATCGGACCCTGACTTTTATGCAGAGCGCGATGAGTGGCCCCTCCCTGGTGGCATGTGGTCGCTGACAGCCGGCGAGGGTGAGAGAACGGCCCCCCGCTTCTTCCTGGGAGCTGGAGATGAGGGGCTGGGAGCCTGGGGAGCAGGCATGAGGACACAGGACAGTCAGCTTCTCGAAGACCAGGATGAGGAGGAGGAGGAGGAAGAGGAGGAGGAGGTGGTGAGCATCAGGAAATGAGGGGGGAGCCGCGGCGGGGCCCCTCACAGGACCACCTCCCCGGTCACCTCGCCACCTGGAGCTCCGGCCCCAGGACTCCCTACCACTTTAGAGGGGACACCCCACAGCCGGGAGCAGCCTGAGCGCCCACCCTCGTGCCCTCTCCTGAGCGGGGAGGTCGTGGGATTGGGGGATTTGGGGCCCGGGTATCCCCTGACAGCGGGCCCTCCCCAGCCCCCAGAGCCCCAGATCGTGGTGGGCATCTGTGCCATGACCAAGAAGTCCAAGTCGAAGCCGATGACCCAGATCCTGGAGAGGCTGTGCCGCTTTGACTACCTGACTGTGGTCATCCTGGGGGAAGACATCATCCTCAATGAGCCTGTGGAAAACTGGCCGGCCTGTGACTGTCTCATCTCCTTCCACTCCAAGGGTGGGTACCGGACTGGTGGGCCAGGAGGTCGAGGGGCTGGAGACCGGGTGGGGGCGGGGGGGGAAGGAAGGTGGCCGGCCACCCGACTGTGGTCATCCTGGGGGAGGGCATCGTCTTCCACGATCCCGTGGAGAACTGGCTTCAGCTCCTTACGCTCCGAGCGTGGGTCCTGGGTCGGGAGTCAAGGCCCTGGAATGCTGGGGGTAGAGGCGGCACGGAGCAGGTTGTCAGCCCCGATCCCTCTGTGGCCCAGGCTTTCCCCTGGACAAGGCCGTCGCGTACTCCAGGCTCCGGAACCCCTTCCTCATCAACGACCTGGCCATGCAGTACTACATCCAGGACAGGTGAGGGGCAGCGCCAACCTGGCCACAAGCCCAGCCGGCAAGCTGGCCGAGAAATATTTCTTCCCGGACCCGGTGACTCCCTCCCTCCTTGTCCCCGTTGCGCCCACCAGCCAGCCCCCCTCCCGGCGGGCCCCCTCCCCGGCTGACGCTGTGGGTCCGCAGGCGGGAGGTGTACAGGATCCTGCAGGAGGAGGGCATCGACCTGCCACGCTACGCCGTGCTCAACCGAGACCCTTCCCGACCGGAGGGTATGTGCGCCTCCCACCCCTCTTCCCTGCCCCGCGTTCTGGGCTGACACCGGGGCGTGGAGGAGAGGGGCTTGGGTTAGCATCTCCCCGGGCGGGGAGCGGGGTCTTTGGGCTGCGAGGGGGTGTGGCAGGCTGCCAGTCGGCGGGCTCCCCGAGGAGGTGCGGCGGGCAGTTCACCCGGGGGTTCCCCGCGCCGCCCCCAGAGTGCAGCCTGGTGGAGGAGGAGGATCAGGTGGAGGTGAACGGGGCGGTGTTCCCCAAGCCGTTCGTGGAGAAGCCGGTGAGCGCTGAGGACCACAACGTCTACATCTACTACCCCAGCACAGCTGGCGGGGGCAGCCAGCGCCTCTTCCGCAAGGTGGGCGGGACCGGGGGCAGGGGGAGGCCCCGGGGGTCCGGAGCAGGGCAGCCCAGGGAGCCGCCCTCTCCCGCCACCCGCTCCCACCCCCTCCCCAGATCGGCAGCCGGAGCAGCGTCTACTCCCCCGAGAGCAGCGTCCGCAAGACGGGTTCGTACATCTACGAGGAGTTTATGCCCACAGACGGCACTGACGTCAAGGTGAGGGGGCGGCACAGGCGGCGTGGATGGCAGGGGAGCCGAGGGCGACCTGGGGAGCCAGCGGGCGAGCCCGGCAGGTGGCCGGGGCTACGAGTCAGGCCGAACAGATGCCCAGGTGTCCGAGTGGGAAGCGGGCAGTGGGGGGCCTGGTCCATGACGGTCAGTTCCGCAGGTGTACACCGTGGGGCCGGACTATGCCCACGCCGAGGCCCGAAAGTCGCCGGCCCTGGATGGGAAGGTGGAGCGGGACAGCGAGGGGAAAGAGATCCGCTACCCCGTCATGCTGACTGCCATGGAAAAGCTCGTGGCCAGGAAAGTCTGCATGGCCTTTAAGGTGGGGACCAGGGCGAGCTCGGGGGAGGGAGATGGGGAGCAAGGGATCGAGGAGAGAGATGGGGAGCAGAGGATTGAGGGAAGAGATAGGGATGGAGAGCAGGGGATTGAGAGGAGAGATGGAGATGGGGAGCAAAGATTGGAAGCAGGAGATCGAGGGGGGAGATGGAGATGTGGAGCGGGGGATCGAGGGGGGAGATGGAGCTGGGGAGTGGGGGATCGAAGAGGGAAATGGGGAGCAGGGGACAGTCGTTGGGAACCATGAGACATGGCAGGAGGGCTGGAGGTACACGCCCAGGAAGTAGAGAAGCAGCGTGGCTTATTGGAAAGAGTCCGGGCTTGGGGGTCAGAGGTTGTGGGTTCTAATCCCGGCTCTGCCACTTGTCAGCTGTGCGACTTTGGGCAAGTCACTTCACTTCTCTTGTGCCTCAGTTAACTCATCTGTAAAATGGGGATTAAGACTGTGAGCCCCACACGGGACAACCTGATTACTCTGTATCAATTCCAGACCTTAGAGCAGCGCTTGGCACGTAGTAAGCACTTAGCAAATACCGTCATTATTATTATTATTACAGACAGATCATTCATCTCCGTTCTCTCCCCTCCTCTAGCAAACAGTCTGCGGCTTTGATCTTCTCCGGGCCAACGGACACTCCTTTGTCTGTGACGTGAACGGCTTCAGCTTCGTCAAGAACTCCATGAAATACTATGACGACTGTGCCAAGATTCTGGGGTATGGTGGGCCAGGGGCCACGGGGGCTGCGGGGACTGTGAAACACCGGACCCCCTGCCCATCCATCTGCCCACTGCTCCTCA
Organism: Tachyglossus aculeatus; assembly: GCF_015852505.1. Lineage (NCBI taxonomy): Eukaryota > Metazoa > Chordata > Mammalia > Monotremata > Tachyglossidae > Tachyglossus > Tachyglossus aculeatus. The sequence continues at coordinate 1,158,444 of NC_052073.1, read as the reverse complement.
CTGTGCAATCTCTCTCCCCATGCCCCCACGCCGGCCCCCCTCACTTTGATAAACTCTTTGATACCCACCCCAGCCGCACAGTACTTACGCAGATATTCTTGTACTCTATTATTTCTCCTGGCCCTATCTACTTTAGTGTCTTTCTCCCCCTGTAGTCTTTAAGCTCCTTGTGGTCAGGGATGGTGTCTACCAACTTTGTGGCACTGTACTTTCGCAAATGCGTGAACGGTGCTCTGCCCACAGTAAGCACCACCGATTGATGAATTGGGTGATCTCTCCCCCTGGGCCCTGTGTTCCTCACTCTCCTCCTGACCCCCAGGAACATCATTATGCGGGAACTCGCCCCCCAGTTCCAGATCCCGTGGTCCATCCCCACGGAGGCTGAGGACATTCCCATCGTTCCCACCACGTCCGGCACCATGTGAGAATGGGACTGGGGGTGGCTGGGCCCAAGAGTGTCCCAGAGTGTCGCAGAGCGTTGTGCCGAGGGGGTCCCTGCCGCGGCTGGAGAACTGGGATTCCCTGACTGGGGTCCGTGGGCTTTGCAGGATGGAGCTACGCTGTGTCATCGCCATCATCCGCCATGGGGACCGCACCCCGAAACAGAAGATGAAGATGGAGGTGACCCACCCCAGGTGGGATGAGGGCAGAGCTGCTGCCCGGGCGTGGGAAGGACAGGGAGGGACAAGAGGCTGGCCCAGCCCCCAGAGACTTGATCCCGGACCCTCCCCAGGTTCTTCGCGCTCTTTGAGAAACACGGAGGCTACAAGACAGGGAAACTGAAACTGAAACGGCCTGAGCAGCTGCAGGTGAGGAGGGTGGGATGGAGGGCGAGGTCGTGGAATCGGGTGGTTGGGGAAAACCAAAACAGGTGGGTTCTGGAGAACAGCAGTGGTCGGGGGGTGGCTCAGTCCTTGTCCTCTAACCCTGGGTGCCCCCAAGCTCAGGACTGGGTCCCCCACTCTTCTCGCCTGACCGCTCCCTCCCACCACTCCCTGGGAACCTCCCCCCACCACCACCACCCCAGGCACCCCCTGATCCCAACCTCACTTTCACTGTTCAGTCTTGCCTCCATTCTTGCCTTGGGGTCATCTCCACCAGACCCTCACACTCGAAATGGCTGAAGCTCAACTCCTGCTCCCCCCGCCTAACCCCTCCCCTCTTCCTACTTTAAACTAGATAGCTTTAATTCTGTTTGTTCTGATCATTTTGACACCTGTCTCCATGTTTTGTTTTCATTCATTCATGTGTTGTTTTGTTGTCTGTCTCCCCACTCTAGACTGTGAGCCCGCTGTTGGGTAGGGACCGTCTCTATATGTTACCGACTTGTACTTCCTAAGCGCTTAATACAGTGCTCTGCACACAGTAAGCGCTCAATAAATACGATTGATTGAATGAATGAATGAATGAATGAAATTTTGTACACATTTATTACTCTATGTATTTATTTTACTTGTACATATTCTATTTATTTTATTTTGTTAACATGTTTTGTTTTGTTGTCTGCCTTACCCTTCTAGACTGTGAGCCCGCTGTTGGGTAGGGACCGTCTCTATATGTTGCCGACTTGTACTTCCCAAGCGCTTAGTACAGTGCTCTGCACACAGTAAGCGCTCAATAAATATGATTACTTGTACTTCCTAACTTCCTAACTCCTCTCTGTTGGCCCCCTTGTTCCAGAAGCCAACATTCTTGGTGTCGTCCCCAAAGCCTTATCATCTTCAAGCTCTCGCTTTCAACCTTCGGCTAGATCCTGCCCACTCTGCCACTGTCTGCTGTGTGGCTTTGGGCAAGTCGCTTCACTTCTCTGTGCCTCAGTTCCCTCGTCTGTAAAATGGGGATTGAGATTGTGAGCCCCATGTGGGACAAGGAATCCAACCTGATGACCTTTTATCTACCCAGTGCTTAGTACAGTGCCTGGTGCATAGTAAATGCTGAACAAATGCCACAATTATTCGTTATTATTCTTCCAAATCATGCCCTGAATCTGCCCCTTCCTCCCCAGCTACAACCCTGGTCCAGTCGTTCATTTCACCAAGAGCTCTCTGGCCCCCATCAAGGACCCCCCATAATCCCCTCCCAAACTCACCCCTGCCGCTTCTATCAGCCTCCTTACTGGTCTCCCTGCCTCCAGTCTCTCCCCTCCGTTTGGGTCTCTACTACATGAGACTTCCCAGAACATCTTCCTGCAATGAGCCATGGTCTAGCTAATAATAATAATGGTGGTATTTGCTAAGCAATTACAATGTGCCAAGTGCTATACTAAGTTCTGGGGTAGGTACAAGAAAACCAAATCATCCCCACCCTTAAATACCTCCTATCAATCGATGGTATTTATTGAGGGCTTATTGTACGCCGAGCACTGTACTAAGCGCTTGGGAGAATACAGGATAACAGAGTTAGTAGAGATGTTCCCTGCCCACAGCAAGTTTACAATCACTACTCCTTTTCCTCTGCACCGCACAGAAATTCCTTACCATCGGCTTCATGGTTGTTCCACAGTTCACAGTGCTCCGCACAGAGTAAGTGCTCAATAAATACCATTGATTGATTGAGTGATCTTCCATATCGACTCTCTTCAGTTGATTGAGCAGTAGTATTTATTAAATGCTTTCTCTGTTCAGTGTACTGTACTGAGTGCTTGGCGGAGAGAACAGTAGTATTAGTAGGCATGATCCCTCCCCTCAAGGAGCTTACAATTTATTGGGGTCAGAGCACTGTACTAGATGCTTGGGAGGGGACAATAGAGTTAATAGACCTGATCCCTGTCTTCAAGGGGCTTACAATCTGGCGGCTCTCTTCACTTCTCCCAAACTTATCCTTTCACTGCGTCTTGCTCTTGTCTGTCCCTCACTCACAAGATGCCCTCTGCCTGAACATCTCCCTCCACCAAATAAGAATAATAATAATTGTGGTATTTGTTAAGCACTTACTATGTGCCAAGCACTGTTCTAAGCGCTGGGGAGGATACAAGGTGATCAGGTTGTCCCATGTGGGACTCACAATCTTAATCCCCATTTTACTGATGACGTAACTGAGGCCCCGAGAAGTGAAGTGACTTGCCCAAAGTCACACAGCTGACAAGTGGCGGGGCTGGGATTTGAACCCATGACCTCTGACTCCCAAGCCTGTGCTCTTTCCACTGAGCCACGCTGCTTCTCAAATCTGCCCAAACACCACTCTCTCCATCTTCAAAATCCTCAATAATAATAGTAATAATAATTGTGGTATTAAGCGCTTACTCTGTTCCAGGTACTCATCATCATCATCATCAATCGTATTTATTGAGCGCTTACTGTGTGCAGAGCACTGGACTAAGAGCTTGGGAAGTACAAGTTGGCAACATATAGAGACAGTCCCTACCCAACAGTGGGCTCACAGTCGAAAAGGGGGAGAGTCTAAAAGGGGGAGAGACTGTTCTAAGCCCTGGGGTAGATACAAGGTAATTGGGTTGGACACAGTCCCTGTCCCCCATGGGGCTCACAGTCTCAGTCCCCATTTTACAGATGAGGTAACTGAGGCCCAGAAAAGTGAAGCGACTTACTTCACTTACTTACTAGGTCACCCAGCTGACGAGTGGCAGAGCCGTGATTACAACCCAGGTCTTTCTGACTCTGAGGCCCACTAGGCAATACTGCTTCTCTGAAATCCCACCTCCTCTAGACTGTAAGCTCATTTTAGGCAGGGAACATGTCTACTGTACTTTCCCAAGTGCTTAGCAGAATGCTCTGCACACAGTGAGCACTCAATAAATATGATTGATCGGTTGAAACCTTCCCCACTTCATTCCCAGCACGCCATCGGTCTCCCTTGGCACATTTTGCTTGTCCTGAATAGGGGGCAGAAAGTCCCTGTGGCCTCCTCCGCTCACCCTCCCTCCCCGTCCCTTCAGGAGGTGCTGGACATTGCGCGGCTGCTGCTGGGGGAGCTGGGGGCCGAGTCGGGCAGTGAGATCGAAGAGCGGGCCAGCAAGCTGGACCAGCTGAAGACGGTGCTGGAGATGTGAGGATGGGAAGTGGGCAGTGGGCAGTGGGGCGGCCAGGGGAGGGGCCCATCGTGGGGCCGATTTCAGTGGGTCAGTTGATCTGGGTCCAGTCGGGGGGTGGATTAGCGTCAGTGAAGTGGGTCCCTCATGGAGCGCGGGGGAAAGTGATCTGTGTCCAGGGAGGGGCCGCGGGAGTTTAGCTGGGGTGCAGGGGTGTGTGGGGGTGTGCGAGCGAGTTGTGTCTCCCTGGCAGGTATGGTCATTTCTCGGGCATCAATCGGAAGGTGCAGCTGACATACAATCCCCACGGGGCCAAGGTCCCTGGCAACGGACAAGGTGAGACTCCAGCCGGGGGGCGGCCACGTCTGAGTGCTGGCTCCCCCAGGAGCGGGCGTGGCAGGCCCCGCGTGGATGGAGGTGGGGCGGGGGTACCACCCCCCATCCCATCTCCGCACACTGCAACCCCTGCCCTTCCCACCCTCCCCTTCTGTCCTCCCTGCACCGCCCCTCGGCCCTCCCCGCACAGCCGTGCTGCAAGCGCCTCCCCCCATTCTGCCCCTGGCCGATTCTCCCCCCCCACCCCTGCTCTCTCAGGCTCCTTGCCCCGCTCCTCATGCTCTCTGTTCTGCCCTCGCTCTTCCCCGGTGCCCGGCCCCAACTGCTCCTCCCTCCTGCCCCCGGCCCCATCATGCCCCGTCCCCAGGCCTCGACCTTACCTGTCCCAGATTCCCCGGCCTGACTGCCGCCCTGCTCTGTGCCATCGCTGTGTGATCCGAGGCACTCTGTGCCTGTCACTGTCCCTTGTCCCTGCAGGCCCCCGGGGGCCCGCCCCCTCTCTGCTGCTCGTGCTGAAGTGGGGGGGAGAGCTGACGCCCACGGGCCGGGTCCAGGCTGAGGAGTTGGGGCGTGCTTTCCGCTGCATGTACCCCGGGGGGCAAGGTGAGGGGAGGGGCAGGGTGGCACGATCGTGGTGGGGACAAGAGGGAGGGGAGGGAGCGGGCGGGGTGGGGGGCATCTCCGCGGGCCCTCTCCCTCTGCCCGACTCCTTGGATCCAGATCCCCAGCCCGTACGTGCCCCTTCCACCATTCCCACCCCCCCCAGATGCGCCCCCGCTCCGGCAGCCCTCCCTGGATCGTCACCCGCTCCCCTTGGTCCCCTTGGTCCCGTCCGTCCCGCTCCCCGCCCCGGTCAGGTGACTATGCCGGCTTCCCTGGCTGCGGCCTGCTCCGGCTCCACAGCACCTACCGGCACGACCTCAAGATCTACGCCTCGGATGAGGGCCGCGTGCAGATGACGGCCGCCTCCTTTGCCAAGGTGACCGACGGCCCCGAGGCCCTAGGCGGGCCAGCCCCTGGGGCCTCACAACCCACCCCCTGGGCACAAGGACTTCTGCCCGGCCCCTCCCTGTGGGGCCTGACCCCCTACGGCGGGCTGGTCCCCAGCAGAGAAGCTGGTTGTTCCTGACCTTATGACCCCTCGGCAGGGGCTGCTGGCACTGGAGGGGGAGCTGACACCGATCCTAGTGCAGATGGTCAAGAGCGCTAACATGAACGGGCTGTTGGACAGCGATGGAGACTCCCTGAGCAGCTGCCAGCACCGCGTCAAAGCCCGCCTGCACAGCATCCTGCAGCAGGACGCGCCCTTCAGCCCGCAGGACTATGAGAGGGTCAGGACCCCCAGCCCTCTGCCCTCTGCCCGCTTCAGGGGCCTCCCCCCCGCTCCATAATCAGCTTCAACCTCAGGGGCCTAAATAGCCCAGGCTGGGGGCGGGGGGGGGGGTTTCCCAAAGGAACTGTGGGCTAAGTGGTCTCCTAAGCCGCCCCCGGCCCCTTATGGCTAGGGATGGAGCAACCAAACCCCTGATTCTCCCCTCTGTCCCTGACTGTCCTCCAATGACCCAGCATGGACAATTCAACTCCCCTGACTCTTCCAGTGATCCTTCATGGACTCTAACACCACTGACTCCCCATGGTGATCCAGCCAGGACCATCCACTTCCCCTGATTCTCCCCTCTCCATTCCCTAGTGACCCAGCATGGACCATCCAACTCCTCTGATTCTCCCCTCTCCATCTCTGACTCTTTCCCAGTGACCCAGCATGGGCCATCCAACACCCCTGACTCTCCCCTCTTCATCCCCGACTCTCCCCTAGTAACTCCAGCACAGGCTATCCATCCCCCCCGACCCTCCCCCGGTGGCCCAGCATGACCCACCCACACTCAACACGTCTGACCCTCCCACTGTGGCAATGAAGAGATTTTGTTCTGAACTGAATTCTGCCCCATATTGGGCCCAGAGTCCGCCCAGCCCTGCCTGCGGGTGTAAGGTTGCTGGGGAGGTGGCATAGGAGTGTCTCACTCCCAAAACCCATGGCTCCAAGAGGGGAGGTCAGAAGTACCAAGTTCTCCCTCGGCATAAGGTGTGAGGGTCTGAGGGACGGACCCTCCCCTCAGGCCGACCGATGATCCCCCAGGTGACCCTCGCTCAAGCTTCCTCAGAAGCCGGTGTTGCCCACCGACTTGTCCACACCACTGCGAGCCTCTGCGCTTCCTCTGCCTCCACCTGACCGGCCCTCTCCACTCAGCGTCCACTCTGTCTGTCCCCAGCTGGCCCCCACGGGCAGCCTCTCCCTGCTGAAATCCATGGCTGCCATCGGGAACCCAGTGGAGATCTGTGACAAGGTGTTTGCCCTCATTGAGAACCTCACCCAGCAGATCCAGGAGCGGTTGGAGGACCCCAAGGCTGCCGGTGGGTCCCAGGTTGGGGTGGCCGTGTCCCTCCATGCCCAACGGCTCTGCCCCGGGGATCCCCCACACTCCTCCTGGTCTCGGGCCCCGGAGAGCTGCCCCCAGCGACTCGGCCAGGAGGCACCCGGGGTCCCTGCCCATCCTGATGGCCGCCCCCCTGGCCGCAGACCTGCAGCTGTACCACAGCGAGACGCTGGAGCTGATGCTGCAGCGCTGGAGCAAGCTGGAACGCGACTTCCGCCTGAAAAGCGGGCGCTATGACATCAGCAAGATCCCCGACATCTATGACTGCGTCAAGTACGACGTGCAGCACAACGCGGGGCTGGGGCTGCGCGGGACGGCCGAGCTGCTGCGGCTGTCCAAGGCGCTGGCCGACGTGGTCATCCCCCAGGTGCGGCCCGGCGGGCAGGGGCGGGGGTGGGTGCACGGGGGTGGAGGGGGGAGAGGCTCACGGGGCTCCGGGCCCACTGCGGGCTCTCCCCAGGAGTACGGGATCAGCCGGGAAGAGAAGCTGGAGATCGCCGTGGGCTTCTGCCTCCCGCTGCTCCGCAAAATCCTGCTCGACCTGCAGAGGACCCACGAGGACGAGTCCGTCAACAAGCTGCATCCCCTGTGAGGCCGGGCTCCGGGTGGAGGGGGTCTCCCTCGGGTGGGGTGCCGGGGCTGGGACCGGTGGTGACCGAGGGCTTCTCCAGGTACTCGAGGGGGGTGCTGAGCCCCGGCCGCCACGTCCGCACACGGCTCTATTTCACCAGCGAGAGTCACGTCCACTCCCTGCTCAGTGTCTTCCGCTACGGCGGGCTCCTCGATGTAAGTCCCCCATCCTGTCCCACCCGCTGCCCCGTCCCTGCCAGCCTCCCCTCACAAAACCCCGCCTCTGCCTGCCTTCCCCCACAAACCCCACCTGTCTCCGTGTGGGCAGGAGTCCCAGGATGCGCAGTGGCAGCGGGCCCTGAGCTACCTCAGCGCTATCTCCGAGCTCAACTACATGACACAGATTGTCATCATGCTGTATGAGGACAACACCCGGGTGAGACTTCCTCTCCCCCAGCTCCCGTAGGTCTCCCACCCCCCAGTCTCCCACCCCCCAAGCCTCACCCTGGGGCTGAGCCAGGTGAGTGCTCAGAGGAGAGAGGGCCAAGGAAGGGCTGGAGCCCCCAGGAAATCTTGAACCGGGGCTACAGGGATCCCAGACTTGATTCTCCCTCTGGTTTCCAAAGAATAAAGGGGAGGTGGGGATCAGAGCCCCCCGCCCCTTCCCCTTGTAACCTCCCCAGCGCTTTGAACAGTGCTTTGCACATAGTAAGCGCTTAATAAATGCCGTTATTATTATTATTATTATTGTAAGCAGCATGGCCCAGTGGAAAGGACACAAGCCTGGAAGTCAGAGGACGTGGGTTCTAATCCCGGCTCTGCCACGTGTCTGCTGTGTGACCTTGGACAAGTCACTTCACACCTCTGTGCTTCAGTCACCTCATCTGTAAACTGGGGGTTAAGACTGTGAGCCCCATGTGGGACAGGGACTGTGTCTGACCTGATCACTCTGTATCTACCCAAGTGCTTAGAGCTGTGCTTGGCCCATAGTAAGCGCTTAATAAATGCCACAATTATTATTATAGTCAGGATGCAGGGGGAGAACACAGGGGCGAGCCAACCTGACACCCCCTGGCTGGCCTCTCCCCAGGACCCCTCATCTGAGGAGCGTTTCCACGTGGAGCTGCACTTCAGTCCTGGGGTCAAGGGTGGCGAGGAGGACGGCAGTGCCCCAACTGGCTATGGCTTCCGACCAGCCTCCTCCGAGGTGAGTGTGGATGTATAGAGTGAGGGGTGCCGGAGCAGGGGGAGCCGGGGGACCAGGGGATCCGGGGTCAGGAGCTGAACAAACCTTAGGGGTCGGGAGGAAGGAAGACGGAGAGTGGGGAGGAGGTGAGTGGGTGGGAGTTAGGGTCAGGAGCGGAAAGGGCCGAGGCGGGGGGAGCATTAGGGAACCAGGCCCTGGGGTTCACGGCCCGGGAAGAGGAGATGTGTTTTGGTTGGGAGGCGGAGACCAACACCCCCTCAGCCCGACCCCCATTCGGCCCAACTCCCGCTTGCCCCGACGCCCATTGGATGGGCTCCCAGGGAAAGCTGGGGTCACACAGGCACCTTGCGACTGGGGAGGAGGCGGTCCCCTTCCATTCCCTGTCCCATCATCCCCTGTCCTTACCCCTGCCCCCTCCCCACCCCCGCTGTCTGGGGCAGAATGAGGAGATGCAGACGGACCAGGGGAGCATGGAGGACCTGTGCCGGCGGGGGGCACCGGATGAGCCGGACCGCGCTCCGCAGCCCGCCCCCCAGCCCCCAGAGCCCCCCGGCCTTCCGAGGAAATCGCCTCTCATCCGTAACCGCAAAGCCGGATCTATGGAGGTAAAGGGGGGTGGGGGGAGCTGGGGAAGGGGCTCAGGGCCCCCCGCCGCCTGCCTGGAGTCTGACTCTTTGGGTTCCTTGGACCCATCCCAAGAGGATTCCCCAACTGCAGAAACCTCGCCCCGTCAAGCCCCACCACCCAGAAACAGAACCTTTTTAGAGGTCCAGAACTGGAGCTTCACCCATATCCGCTCTGCCTACTCTACTGGCTTCCCTAACCTAACCTTCCCTAACCCCCACACCCGCCCCCCCACACCCCAACACACTCTCTCTTTCTCTCCCCCCCTTCTCTTCCCCCTCCTCCAATGACACTGTGTCCATCTCTCTATCCTTGGTGGGGAGGGGGTCCAGTATGTCCTGTTCACTGACCTCAAGGGGTCAGTGGGTCTGGCTTTTTGTCCTGAGGTGGGTCTGTATGCCTTGTTCTCTGTCCCGGGACCAGTGTGTCCAGCTCTTTGTCCTGAGGGGAATGGCCAGTTTTCTGTCCTGGCAGAGGGGAGCATCTGTGTACCCCATTCTTTGGGGATGGGGCAATCTGTGTGTTTTGGAGGGGTCAGTGTGTCCGGCTCTTTGTCCTGTGGGGGACAGTCAGGGTGTCCCGTTTTCTTTCCTGGAAGGGGAGGTGCCTGTGTGCCCCATTCTCTGTCTGAGAAAGGGGCAGGCTGTGTTGCCTAGAGAGGTCAGTGTTCCCAGCTCTTTGTCTTGGGGGACAGTGCATCTTGCTCTTTGACCTGGAGGGAAATGTTTGTGTGTCCAGCTCTGTTCTCTGTCCTACATGGTGTCCTGTCCAGTGCCCAGCTCTCGGTCTTTGGGCTGAATTCTGCCAGTCCAGCCCTGTGTCCAGTTTCTGCCCTAGGAATCTGGCCAGCTCTGTGTCTGGCTCTCTGGTCCAGGCTGCGGTCTGCCCAGCTGGGTGTCCATCAGTCCCCGGGGTGAGGGCCGGCTGGCGCCCGGTGACTGGGCTGTCCGGTCTGCTTGCAGGTGATGAACATGCAGTGCACGGGGGGCCTGGACCTGGCCCCGCTGCGGGGGCGGCGCCGCCAGAGGTCAGGTGACCCCCCCCGGCCCCCGCCGCCCATCGGCCTGCAGCCCCGGGCCATGTCCAGCTCTCACCTGGCATCCAGCACACAGGTTCCTGCTTCCCAGCAGGGCTGCCATCCCTGCTCACTGCCGCCTTCTCTCTCCCTGCCGCTTAGCAAACCGGTGCCGGCACCGGCCACTGGCTGCGGTTGAGGGCGGCCTGGGCGGCGAGACCGCAGGTCTCGGCAGTCTGTCCAGCTCGCGAGTTTCCGGGCTTGGGTGGCAGTGAGAGCCAGGCCTGCCAGGGGCTCATGGTAGGCACGGCTCTGGTTTATCCAACCGACTCTGCCGCCCTTGGCTGTCCTTCCTGGGACTGATGGGTGGTCCGGGTGGGGCAGGGTGGGATGGGCCGCCGCAGGCCCGGAGCCAGATTGCTTAGAGGCCACCAGGTGGGTGGAGCTTGTGGGGGTTGTTTGCTCCAGATGGCTGCAGTCTCCTCCTGCCAGCTCACATCCTGGGGCTCTGGGTTGGGGGCTGCCCACATCTAGCCCTCTGGCACCCAAGGCCTCCCACCCCAGGATCCCCAGGCTGCCCTGATTCTGGCCCAAACTAGAAGATCGCCCAGAACCTGCCCTGGGCTCTGTGGTTCACATCCTGTGGTCCCGAGGAGGGAACAGGGGTCTCAGGCCTTCCAGAGCTGGGGTGAAGGGAGTGGCTCCTCTGTGCTCAGGAACCCTGCCTCAGTGAGACTCCCCCCGGACCGGAGGGAAGTCGGGCGGGCGGGAGGGCTGGGCCGAGCCGGGCCAGGCCGGGGCTGAGACTTGCAGCCCTCGTGGGAGACTGTGACTCTGCTCCTGTCTCCTCAGGTGCTTTCTGAGAGCTCGTCCTCACGGCCTGGCAGTTACCGGCTCTTCCCATCCTCACGGCCCCCCACGGAGATGAAACAGAGCGGCCTGGGTAGGAGCTTTTGCCCCCACATGCCCTGGCTCCCTCTGACCCTCACCTTGCCGAGTGGGAACTTGGATCCCCAAGGCCTGGCTTCTCTGGCCCACTGGCTGGGAGGCCCACAATTCCTGCCCAATGGCCAGTCTGGGGTTTCGCCAGACCTGGAGGTTTCCGGAAGCTGAAGCACCAGCTCTCTCCCTGCCCCCCTTCCCTGCCCCTCACCCCCAGCCCCGATCATCCCCCAGGGAGCTCTGCTGTGAATCAGATCCCGCAGTGGTCTTGGGGTGCACAGGTCCCGTTCAGACCACCAAGGCCCATTGGACTTTAGTTTCTGGGGCCCCCGACTCCTGTCCAAAGGCCAAGCACCATTGGACCCCACTGTGAATAGGAGCTGGGATGCCAGGTCATCCCCTCCTGCGGGACTCAGCCACCTCCCTCTCTCTCCCCCAGCCCTGCAGCCCTGCCCGGCTTCACCCTTTTCCCCGGGCCACTGCTCTCCTTTCCTCCTGTCCCTGCTTCCTCTCCACCTCCATTCCCACCTCCTCCTGCCTCCACCCCACCCAGCTGTCGGCTGCAGCCACATAGAGCTGGGACCGGCCATGGCTCCTGCTTCCTCAGATCCATCTGAGGTAGTCCCCGTCCCTGTGCCCCACTCGTTCTTTCTCCTGGGCCGGGCTTCCGGGAGTGGACCCTCCCCAGCGCATCACTAAGACCCCTTCGGTCCTCCACCTCCCAGTGCTGACCCCGGACACCAGCCGCCAGGACCAGCCCCTGCCCCATCCACCCAGCCAAGCCCCCAAAGCGAAGAACTGGGGGTGGCGGGCAGGAGTTCTGGGCCAGCCAGGCTTGGATTCCCGGGGGCCAGTTGGTGAGCAAGAGGCTGCCCTGTGAGGGGTTCTGTCCCCAGGTCTACCTTCCCCCTGGTCCCATGGCCCTGCAGAGGACCCCCAGGCTTCCACGCGCGCAGACCCCATCTGACCCAGCAGTTGGGGGCTAAAGCAGAGACCCCTGAGCCTCAGAGTTAGGGCCTTGGTCCCCATTCTGGGTGACCCCTCACAGGGGGCATCAGCCAAGGGAAGTGAGGGACCCAGGGTTGCCCTTCTGCCTCGGAGATGGGCTGAGGAGTTCTGAACCAGTTTAAGTTGGGCAGGGCGGCCACCAAACTTGTGTCCTCTCCCCCCTTTTTTTTTTTTGGTTATGGTATTTAAGTGCTTACTACGTGTTAAGCACTGTACTAAGTGCTGGAGTAGATCCACATTAATTAAGCCGGATACAGCCCCTGTCCCACATGGGGCTCACAGTCTAAGTAGGAAGGAGAATATGTATTGAATCCCCATTTTGCAGTTGAAGAAACTGAAGCACAGAGAAGTTAAGTGACTTACCCATGGTCCCACACCAGTCAAGTGGCAGAGCTGAGATTAGAACCTACGTCCTCTGCCTTCTAGGCCCGAGCTCTCTCCACTAGGCCATCCTGCTTCCCACTCCCTACCACTCCTCTTTCCAGAGCGGGTCCCACTGGGTGAGGGTGGGCCCAGGTAGGGCCCTTGCATGAGGGGGGTGCTGGGACCCCAGAGCTTGAGATGAGATGAGGGGCCTGGGCTCGTGGGAGATGAGGCTGGGGGCCAGTGTACAGGCCTCAGAGACCAGGTTTTGGTGCTGGTTACAGTGCAGGGAGGGTCAGGGTAGCCCATGGGGCCATGCTGCCCCGTCCTTAAACCAGACCCAGGAAGGCAGCAGAGGAGGAGAGGGGACAGAACCCCATAGCGGAGAAATGGCCAGAGCGGTGCCTAGAGACTGGAGTCCAGGTGCTCAGCAGACATGGCCCCTGAATCCTGGAGCCCCGGGCCAGCCTCCCCCGCTACTCCCACAGTGGAGACCCTACCCTGGACAAGGGCAGGCAGAAAGGAGGGGCAGCTGGGGAGGAAGAAGAGCTGGAGGGGTTCCAGCCACGCACTGGGGAAATAACTGCCCTGGAGAGCTCTGTCCAGTCACCTCAGCTGGAAAACTGGCCATAAGGCCCAGCCAAGGAGAAGGCTCCCTTTGGCCCCTTGGGCTGGTATTGCTTTAAGATCTGGTTGGTGACCTTTGACCCCGGGCCAGGCCCCCCAGATCCATCCTCTGGATGGTGGGTGAGCTCCCCTGGTTGGGATCCCTCCACAGCCAGCTGCCCCAGTGGCAGCACCTGCAGCGACTAGCAGGGTGGAGTCCCAAGTGGAAGGGCTAAGGGGTGGGACTGGCCTGCTCCTCCTGGGACCGAGTGGCCAGTCTCGTGACCAGCTCCCGCCCTTCTCTCTCCCCCTTCCAAAGCCACGGGCCAGAGTCTGGGCAATGGTTGCCATGTCTTGCCCTGTGCCAGCCCAGACTCTGCATTTCACCCGTGCTGCCCCAGCTAGGCATGGGGCCCTTGGTCAAGGCCAGCCTTTCCCACCCTCACCCAGGAGGAGCCCGATTTGGGTGCTGGTGGGTGAGTGGGTGGGCGGCCGGGTGGGGCTGGGCCAGGGCAACTTCCCCTCCTCTCCCTACTGTCTCTGGGGTGGTGGGGGGAAGGGAGGGTCAGGTACCCACAGGGCCAGCCAAGACTCCTTTAAAATGGCTAAACCCGCATGTCCCCAAGCACCTCTCCTCTGTCCACAGACTGCCCCCTCCTACCGCCCCCCCCCCCCGCCCCCCCAACTTCCTGGCTGTGGGTGGCTGCATGGGGTGGTCGTGTGTGGGTGCACGTGCTGGCTGCGTGTGACGGCTATGTGTGACGGCTGCGTGTGGCCACTAACTGGGTCGCGCCTTGCAGGCTCGCAGTGCACGGGGCTGTTCAGCACCACGGTGCTGGGGGGCTCGTCCAGCGCCCCGAATCTCCAGGACTACGCCCGCAGCCATGGCAAAAAGCTACCCCCCGCCAGCCTGACCCTCAGAGACGGTATGTGGGGCCCAGGCCCCTGTGCCCCCCCGACCCGCTCAGGAAGCCCCGGGGGCCTCGGGCCCGGCAGCTGGGCAGCTTGGCTCCCAGCGGGGCAGCGGCGCCGGGGGGGAGGGTGAGGCCGGCCCCTATGCCCATCCCCAGGCCCCCATGCCCGCCCAGTTGCCCCTCCCGTGACCCTCCCCCAGGGGCAGCTGGGTTGGCGCTGGAGTAGGCACGGGGCCCTGCAGGTTGGGGTGGGGGCCGAGGGTCATCAGGTGGCAGATTTCGGAGTTGGAGGGGCTGGGGTGGGGGCAGGCTTGGCTAGAGATGGGGCCCCTGGAAGGAAGGAAGGATGGATGGAAGGAAGGAAGGAAGGAAGAGGGAGGCCTGTGTGCACCTCCTTTTGGTGGGTTCTGGGGCAGAGGGGGCACAAGGGGTTGGTGACAGGGAGTGGGGCCAGGACCTGGCCCCCACCTGACCCTGCTTGTCCCGAGCCTGTGGCTTCCTGCCATGGGGCTGATGCCGTGCCCGCCACCCATCCCGCCGGAATCTGCCGTTCTCGGGCCTTTGGGCCTTGTCGGCGCAATGTGCCCTGGGGGCCCTCTGGCAGGGCGGGCCGTCCGTGTGGGTCTGGGCCAGTATGGGCACTGAGCAGAAGGCTCCATGACTCTGGGGGCATGGCAGAGCACCAATGGCTTTTTTTACCCGAGGGAAGGGGATTGTAGGAGGACCCAGTGGGGCTGGCACTACAGTTCCCTCTTTTCCAGGCTCAAAGGGAGTGTGGGGGCCCAACGGCCCCTATGTGAGACCTGTGCCCACAGACCATTCCCGCCTACCTACTCTGTGCCCATGAACCAACCCCTCCTACCTTCCCTGCGTCCATGGACCCACCCTACCTACCCATGGACCAATCCCCCCTACCAGCCCTGCACCCATGGACCAATTCCACCTACCCACCCTGTCGCACAGACCATCCGTGCCTACTTACCTGTGCCCACGGACCAACTCTAGATACCCACCTTCTGTGTGCCCCCGTGCACCCGTGGATCCTCCCGCACACCCGCCAACAAACCCTCTGTACCTACTCTGCACCTGCAAACCAACCCCACGTACCCACCCTCGCTGGGCTCACCCTGGGCCCATCCATCCTACCTGCCTTGTACCATGGACCAGCACCGTGTAACCACCTTCCCCCGACGGCCCACCTCCCAAAACGCGTCCTGCACCCACAGACGTACCCCTGAACCTCTGGACGAACCCGCGCTTCCTCCGCAGACCACCTTCCCACCCCTCCCCTGTACCCTCAGACTACCTCCGGGTACTTGTCCTCCAACCACATTCCTACCCTGCGACTCTGATGAGGGTGCCCATGCTCAGAACATGGGACCTGCAGGACTTTTAGATTTCCATCCTGCATTTAATGGGGTATGGCAGGAAAGTGGGACTGTGGGTGCAGTTGTAAGACGCAGAGGAGGGCAGGGGCCAATATAGGGACCCAGAAGGGGGCATGGACACATCCGTAATTTATTCATTTATATTAATGCCTTTTTCCCTCGCTAGACTGTAAGCTCCTTGTTGGCAGGGAACGTGTCTATTAATTCTGTTGTACTGAACTCTCCCAAATGCTTAGTACAGTGCTCTGTACACAGCTAGCACTCAATAAATGCTATTGGTGGATTGACAGGGAAATGAGTAAGGGGCAGGCACAGGTGTAGGGAGACGGAGGTGTGGGGAGGAGGGCTAGAGTCAGGGTGAAGCCTTCAGAGCTTGGGTTCAGTCCCGGGCATGATTCCCCTGATATTTTCTCTCCTCAGAGCTCTTGTCTGTCCCGGCTGTAAAGCGATTTTCTGTGTCATTTGCAAAGCATCCGACTAACGGTACGTTTGCTTCTGACTCGGTGTCATTTCTCTTCATCGCATCATCGTTCTGGATTCCAGGCACCAACCCCGTCTGTTGCCTTGGCTCAGACACTAACACCCAACTCAGCCCCAACCCTGGTCCACCCCCAGTTACCACCTGCTCCACCCCTTGCTCACCTCATTCAATCATTCAATTGTATTGAGTGCTTACCGTGTGCCGAGCACTGTACTGAGCGTTTGGATCACTCCCTTCTCCCCCCATTCTCTCCCCATCCTCCACCCCGCTTCTCACCCTCTATTCCACTCTGCACTTGGCTCCTTTGTCTCCATTACCCGGCCCAGTTGGGCACTGCCCACAAAGTGACCCAGACCCCTTCTCCACCCCAAGGAATTTACAGGCCCTTGACCCTTCCCATTCCTCTCCCTCTTGCCGGGAGTCCTCTGGGGCAGGGCCCTGCTCCCTCCTCCTCCGCTGGGTCACATATACCAGGCTCCATACCACCCCTCTGGGTCCCTCCACGTGTGTCCCGCCACTGTGTCCGCTGCCGAGTGGCTGTTGTGCTCCTGCTATTTGCTTCCTGCCGCTACTCACCTTCCCGCTGCTCCACCTTTGCCTGCTCTTGCTCTGGCTCCCGCTCCCAGGGCTGGGGGTCAGGCTCAGAGAAGGAAGGGCTGGACCCCGATCCGAAGTCTCTCAGCAAGGGGGCCGGGCCGCCCGACTGGAAGGACTCGCCTCGAGGACAGGGTGCCATGGAACCAGCTGAGAAGGGAGGGTTGGGGAGGATCAGGTCGGGGCTTCAGAGGCTAGGGGTCAGGGGTGAGAGTGAGAATTCCCTCCTGGGCCTGAGGGCAAGGGGCTGTCTGGAACTGGAGGTTGCACTCTGAGACCATTTATTTCTCCACCCAGTAGCAACAATCACTGTGGTATTTGTTAAGCGCTTACTACTTGCCGAGCACTAGGGTACAATAGATAGACTCTAGCTGGACTGCCCGTCACCAGCTGGGGCTGCCCATCTCTCCTGGGTCTGCCCCTTTAGCCTGCAGCCAGGTGCCCTAGGCAGGTCCAGAGGGGCCTGCGATGAGATGATGGGGTACCATGACGCCTGCCTGTCCGCCCCAGCCCCCTTCCTGGTCTCCTCAGCCACTCCTTGGGGGCCCGTAATTGGAGCCCCCTGTGGAGGTGGCCCAGCCGTGGGGGACGCTGCAGGAGCACCGGGCCCAGCCCCTCCCAGCCTCGGTCTCCTCCGTCCTGTCAGCTGCAGAGCCTGGTCCTGGCAGAGAGCAGGACCTCTCACCCCTCTTAGTCCGGGATGGCAATGTCTTGCCTTCTGCAGCCTTTCCGGTGGGTTTGGGCAGGGAGAGGAGGCTGCCCAGATCCCTTGAGTGTCCAGAGAGGTCATTAGGGCCCGGATGGTCTCCAGAGTCACCTGGCCATGTTCCAGCCTGGTGGGGGAGAGCAGTGGAGAGTGACCCTGGCCTCCAGTGAAGGAGCCTTAGGGCTGAGGGTGGGGTTTTAACTAGATAAGAGCCCAGGCTGGGAGTGAGCCCTACCCGTTCTTTGCTCCCGTTGTCCGAGCTCCCCTCCCCACCTCAACACCCCTGCCAGAGGTGGCTTTGCAGAGTCAAGGTCTACGGGCCTGGTGGGCAGGCAGGACCCCTGTCCCCCTTGCCCCTGCTGGAGGGCAGCCCCCGGCCTGAGCTCTGAGTGAGTTTGGCAGTCACCCAGGAAGTGCCCCGACTGCTGCCCGGTCATTAGGTCGGGGCCTCCGCCCTCCCCCAACCACTCCACTCCAACTCATTCAACATGACCCTTTCACCCCAACCAGTTCAGTTCAGTGTAACCAATTCACCCCGATTGGTGAACCCAAACGCCCTGGCCCATTTGCCTCGTCCTGTTCATCCTGACCTGTTTCTGCTATCAGCTGATGGTGACTGGTTCACCCCAGCCCGTTCACCCTGACCAGTTCTCCATGACTAGTTCACCCCGGCCTGGTCACCCTGACCAGTTCACCGTGACTGGTTTACCCTGACCCGTTCATCATGACCGGTTCACCCCAGCCCGTTCACTCTGACCAGCTTGCCTTGACTAGTTCAACATGACTGGTTCACCCCGGCCCGTTCACCCTGACTAGTTCAATGTGACTGGTTCAGCCCAGCCCACTCACCTTGACCAGTTCACCCTGACTGGTTCATTCCGTCCCATTCACCCTGGCCAGTTCACCACAAGTTCAACAGAGCTGGTTTACTAGAACCCGAACTCGTTCACCAAACGGGTTCATCCCATCCCATTCGCTCAGACCCGTTGACCGCAAACTCAGACCTGACTGACCGTGGTCGGCATCGGTGTTGGGGTCTGCAGAGCCGTCCTGGAGCAGGAGGTCACCACTGGGGGCTGGGATTTCGCGTTGAATGGCTCAGCCTCCGCTGCTGGGAGACTCCTGGACTGGTTGCTACTCACATCCAGTTCCTCCCCAGCTTGGCCCCTCACCTGACTGTGTCTGGGTGGACCCACCACCGGCCCTGACCTTGGGGCTTGAGGACTACTGGCTCAGAGAGAGCCATGGCCTCCGGGACCCTCGGTCAAGGCTGGGAAGCTGTTCCAGCTCCCGCGTTTCTGCTTGACCTTGACCCCTGACCCCAAATCAGCAAGTGTCCCAGGCTGACCTCGCGACAGCCACTTCCCCAGCCGTCCTGCGGGCCATGGCTGCTGGCTCTGCCCTGGAGCCGGTGAAGCGGTCACGGTGGGGCCCTCTGGTCCTTTTTGAGCTGACCACAAGCCTGTCCCCTGCCCGCCCCTAGTCCCCCCGAGGCTCAAGGCCCGATGCCCCGTGCCTGGGTATGTTCAGCCGGGCCCAGGCCCCCCTCTCTGCTTCCACTTTCCCAGGCCCGGCCTGGACGGTGCCATCCCCCGTTGGGCTGCGTGCCAGCCCTCCTCGCCGGTGGTCCGCTCACTCTCTCTCCCTTTTCTCTCTCTCTGTGCTTCCCACTGCGGCCCCACCCTCCTCCAGAGCTGCTGGACGAGCAGCACCCCGTGGTCCGGCTGCTGCGCAGTTTCTCCTCTGAGTGCCCGGGGGGCTGGCCACTCTCCCTGGACGCCACGCTGGCGCACCACCTGCACCAGTGCTCCTACCACCTGCGCCTCTTCCGGAACTGGCTGTGCTCGGGCGGGGGCGATCCCGAGTGCCTCTACGGTACCGGCCACTGCCCGCCTGCCGCCCACTCCTGCTGGCTGCTTGCTCGCCTCCCTCAGCTGGAGGGCCAGCCTGCCCAAGTCCCGCCCCCCCGGGGCCGGGGCCCGTTGCCTCTAGGGCCTTGGGTGGTGCAGGGGGCTGGGCGCCTCTGCCTGCCAAGCTGGTGCGTTGGCCGATCTTCCCTCTTCCTCCTTCCTCTCCTCCTCCTCCTTCTCTCCCTGCTTCCCCCTCCCCGGCACTCTCTTCGGTGGGGGCTGCGAAGGGAAAGGAGTGCATCCTTGCCTCCCCCCGCAGCTCCGCTCCGTCAACACGAGCCCCCAAGCCCCTGACTCTCATCTCACCCGGGGAAGGCTGCCCGGGAAACTGAGGCACGGCTCCCCTGAGGCCCAAAGCCGGGGGTGGGAGAGGAAAGTAGGCAGGTTGAAGGAGGAGAGGCCAGGGAAGAGCTGTCCATTTTGGGTCCCAGTGAGAGCCGGGAATGGAGGCCTGGAGCCTCAGGATGAGTGCAGGGGGGCAGAGGGAGTCGGAAGGCTGTTCCCCCAGGCCTTGACTGGTCCTTTCTCAGGGCTTCCACTCACCGGGCCCCCCAGGCCCAAGGTCACAGCTCTGTGGGGCCACTGTGGGGCACTGGGAGTTCCCAGGGGCGTCCGCACCCTTCTTTGGGATGGAGAAACTGAGGTTCACAGGCCTGGCCTTGCCCAGAATGGGGCTGTTTGGTCAGGGAGGGGTGAGGGCTGTTGGTGCTGGGGAGATAGCAGGGCATCCGTGTAGCAAGGGGGCAGTTTTTTTGGCAATATCAAGAGGCGATCACCAATGCCTGTGATTGGATGAAGGGGATGTGCCGGGGGGGACGGCGGGGGGGAGTAATTTGTGCAGTTAGGGGACAGTTCCTTGGCCATGCTTTGGGTTGATGAGAGGAGGCCTGTGATCGGTGAGAGGGTTGCTGGGGAAGCTGCTCTTGCATGAGCCTCGCTGGCTGAGCTGTATGTGTGTGCTGCATGCCATCCCACCTCCCCCTGCCCTTACCTGCGCCGTCCGCCCAGACCCAGGGGGTGTGGCCCAGCTGCCCCTGGTGCGGTTGAGTCTGAGGTCCCATTTACTCTAAATCCCCACCCTGGACCTGGGGAGGTTGGGTCCCTGAGTTTGGAGGGCTGGGTTACTGTAGCCCCGTTAGGAGCCCGTCTCGGTGACCCTCGAGGACGTGGTGAACGGAGGCAGCAGCCTGGATGCACCCGTGTCTGTTCCTGCAGGGTTTGAAGGGTGCTCCATGGTGCCAACCATCTACCCCCTGGAAACCCTGCACAACGCTCTCTCCCTGCGACAAGTGAGCGACTTCTTAAGCTCCATCTGCCAGCGCCACACCGACGCCCACACCCAGGCCTCTGCAGGTATGGGGACTCACCCTGGCGCCCTGGACCCCGGGCTGAAGGGGAGGGGAGGTGGAGCTCAGGGGCAAAGTTCTGGCTGGCTTCTAGTGCCGACCCACGGGACTCACTTCTCAACAGTATGTTTGGTTTTGTTCTCAGTATGTTTGGTTTTGTTCTCTGTCTCCCCCTTTTAGACTGTGAGCCCACTGTTGGGTAGGGACTGTCTCTAGATGTTGTCAACTTGTACTTCCCAAGCGCTTAGTCCAGTGCTCTGCACACAGTAAGCGCTCAGTAAATGCGATTGATGATGATGATGGTGATGAACAGCCTGAGGGGGCCAGCCCAACTGGCACCCAGCATGACAAGCACCCTGCCCCACCAGCACTACCGGGATCCAACCCCGCTGGTGGAGAGGCTTGGTCGGCAGCTGGGGTCCCTGGGCCCTGAAGGGGTGACCTGCCTTGACCGTGCAGAACTCTCCTCTGTCCCCCCCACAGCCCTGTTCGACTCCCTGCGCAGTGGCCAGCCTCCTGGGGGCCCATTCCCCCGCCCGCAGACCCTCAGTTCGCCCCCTCTGCCGCTCCAGCAGCAATCCCAGAAGCCCCCCTGGTGTGAGTACGCCTGCTGGGTTGGGGGGGAGGTTTGGGCCGCTGACCACACCAAAGCAGGGGCGGAACATCCCGGGGCAGGACTTCCAGGGATTGGTGAAGGCCTGAAAGACGTCCGCGGGGCCGTTGGCTAAAGTTGCTGCTTCCTCTCCCATTCCTCCCCATCCCCTGGCCCTCCTGCAGCCTCGGGAGGGGGAAACCCCGGTTCATGCTAGGCCCTGGTCAGTCTCAGCATCACCCCTCACCCACCCCTGGGAACAAGCCACTGGGGTGTGGGGTATCAAGGGAAAATGAGTAGCTGGAGCAGGAATCCACCCTACTAGGCCACCTGCTCTTGAGTCATGTCAGCCCCTCACTGCCCTGGGGCCTCACGGCTGGGAATGGGTGGTGCCAGGACAGATTCCCGGTGGGAGGAGCTTAGCCCCCCCCCCACCCCCGACCCAGTCAGTAGGGCTCAGCAATCAGCTTTTCCTTTGCCTTGCAGACAGCAGCGGGCCCTCCAGTGCAGTGTCCAGTGCTGGTCCATCCTCGCCTACCATGACAGCAGGAGCTGCCTGCTTTGGCTTTGGTGACCGTCCAGTCTGGAGTCCCCAAGGGAGCGAGGATCTCCTGGCCCCAGAGGACAGAGCCCAGCAGACCCCTGAGGGCAGGGCCTGGGAGACCTCTAAAAAAGGGCCCCTGGAGATGGAGACTCCTGGAACTGGGGCCCGGGAGACCCTGGGGATCACTGAGGTTGGGGCCCGGGAAACCTCCGAGGTTGAGACCCCAGAGACCTCCGAGGTTGGGGCCTGGAGGAGCCCGGAGTCCTCCAAGGTGTGGGCTTGGGAGTCCCCGGAGACCCCTGAGTCTGGGGCCCGGGAGACCCCGGTGACCCCTGAGGCTGGGGCCCAAGAGACCCTGGAGATCACTGAAGTTGGGACCCGGGAGATCCCGGAGACCTCTGAATTTGGAGCTCAGGAGACCCCAGAGATCTCTGAGGCTGGGGCATGGGAAACCCTGGAGTCCCTTGAGTCTGGGTCCCGGGTGACCTTGGAGATCCTGGAGACCTCCAAGTTTGGGGCCCGGGAAATCCCTGAGACCTCTGAGGTTGAGGCTCAGGAGAACCCAGAGACCCCTGAGGCTGAGGCCCTGGTGAACCTGGAGATCAGTGAGATTGGTGCCTGGGAGACCTCTGAGACCTCTGAGGTTGGACTCTGGGAGACCCTGGAGATCCCTGAGGCTGGGGCCCAGGAGACCCCAGAGATCCCTGAGGCTGGGGCCCAGGAGACCCTGGAGATCACTGAGGTTGGGGCCTTGGAGAGCCCAGAGACATCTGTGGTTGGGGCTCAGGAGACCTCAGAAACCACTGAGGTTGGGGCCCAGGAGACCCCAGAGGCCCCCGAGGCTGGGGCCCAGGATACCCTGGAGATCACTGAGGTTAGGGCCTGGGAGATCCCTAAGACCCCTGAGGTTGAGGCCCAGGAGACCCCAGAAAACCCTGATGAGGCCGGGGCCCAGTTAACCCTGGAGATCACCGAAGTCTATGCCCCGGAGACCCTGGAGACCGCCGAGGTTGGGGCCTGGGAGATCCCGGAGACTTCCAAGGTTGAGGCCCCGGAGAACTCCAAGGTTGGAGCCAGGGACACCCCTGAAGATGGAACCCAGGATGCCCCAGAGGAGGGGAAAGGGCTGCTCCCTGAGCCAGAGCAGGGCCCTGCAGAGCCTCGTGAAGAGGCTGAGCTGCCACCCGGAGAGGAAGGGCCCCGAGCCCCGGCCATATCTGCTGTCTCGGGCCTGCAGGAACCCCTTCTAGCCTGTGACCCAGCCCCTCTGGACCCCCCAGACTTCCCCGGCTCACCGGCCTCGCATGAATGAGGCCCCTGTGAGGTCATCACACCAGCCTGTGGCTCTGGCCACTAGCCAGCAATCCTTGTCCTCCCTGCTGCCAGCCCTCCTGGCCCTGGAGAGGCCTATGGGCAGGAAAGGAGCTGGCAGAGGCCAGGGCACTGGGTGCTCAGGAAGCAGGTTCTCCCTTCGGGGGGGACAGGCACACAGCACTGGAGTTGAGGGGCCCCTGCCAGGCCCAGCAGCTGCCCCCTGCCCAGAATGGCCAAAGCCTTGGGCAGCAGGTGCCCGCAGATCTGACAGCCCCATCCCTGCCCCACCAGCGAGGGAGAAGCAGCATGTCATAGTGGATAGAGCACAGGACTGGGAGTCAGAAGGTCATGGGTTCTAATCCCAGCTCTGCCACTTGTCTGCTGTGTGGCCTTGGGCAAGTCACATCACTTCTCTGTGCCTCAGTTATCTCATTTGTAAACTGGGGATTGAGACTGTGAGTCCAACATGGGACAGGGACTGCGTCCCACCTGATTTGCTTGTATCCACCCCAGTGCTTAGTAGAGTGCCTGGCACATAGTGAGCACTTAACAAATACCACAATTATTATTATTATTTTTAGGGGCCCCATAGCCTCAAACCCCATCACTGCCACCAAAGCAGGAAGGCCATAGGAGTCTTGGGGTGGGGCAGGACTTCTCACTGGGGTCAGTCCCCTCCCCTGGAGCAGCCCCTACCTGAGTTACCCCCACCCCAGGTAGGGTAGCGTTAGGGAGAGGGGGGCTGAGACCCCGACTGGCTGTGATGGGCCAGGGAGAACCCAGGTCTGTGGGGGAATCAGGTTCTGTCATAAGCAATCAGCACAGAGGTGATTGTCGTAGAGGCTCAAGCAGAGGTTTAATATATATTTCTTAGGCCGGCCGGGGCCTGCTGCCCTGCTGGGAACCGTGCACTCCGGGGTTGCCCCCACCTTGGTGTCCAGCTGAGGCCCCGCTGGCATTGTGAAGCTTTTCCCAAAGGTCAATTGGGGGGGGGGGGGGGGGCGGTGGGTAGGGGTAGGGGACATTGTGCAAGCTCAATAAACCGGTGACGGTGTTGACAGGGCATGGACATGGTGTGTGACAGAGTGGCAGCGGGCTTGGGATGGGGCCGGCCAAGGGCGTTTGGTTGGGTGGGCGATCTCTGGCCGGGAGCCAGAGGTCCTTGACTCCAGGAGCCCCGAAGAGGGTGGGCCCCACCTCACTTTGCCTCACCCCCAGGTCGAGGGGGCATAACACTCGATTTTGGAGTCATTCCCAAGCTACACCCCCTGATGTCCCCAAGCGCCCTGGGCCAGTTCACCTCTGCAGGGACTGTGCCTGTGTGTGCACGCACACACACACACAAACACACTCGCCCACCGCCTCCCCCTCCTTCCACCATCACCAGCTCGCAAAACCGGGTCCTGCCTAACCCCTGGAAATCACTCCCTTCCTAGCCTGGAAGGGAGCATGTGGTACCCTTCCTCCCAGACCCAGCATCGCGTCTCCCATTCAGCACCCTCCCTTCTTCCATCCTTCAGGTTCTTTTCATTTTGAAAACCCACAGGACTCCCAGGATCTTCGGAAGGTAGGGCCTCTCCTGGCGCTGATGAGTGTGGGCCTGCTGCGGGCGGGTGGTCGGGTAGGGGAAGACCCCTGTGGAAGAGTTTGGTCCACAGGCCCCACTCTCAGGGGTTAAGGAGGTAGGCCCAAGCAGAGTCCATTAAATAAGGTGAAAGCTGAAAGCTCGGCCCTCACTTCAACTCTCCGGCTGCAACTCGCTTCCTCCTCACATCAAACAGACCCCAGCTCTCCACTTATTCAAAGCCCTCCTAAAATCCCACCATCTTCAACAAGCCTTCCCGGATTAATTTGCCATCACTCTGAGCCAGAGCATCCCATCGGGCACTCTAGCATTTCTGTACCTCTTCCTTGGCACTCAGTCCACTCGAGTCCACTCAATTTATTTTGAACGTGTCTCAGTTTCTCCTTTAGGGCGTAAATTCCTTACTTCCTTGTGTACTCTGTACCTCAAACACCTGGTACAATGCAGTATGCCACCCTAAGTGGGTGCTCAGTAAATGCAAGTACACTACTAATGGGTCTCCCCTCCAGGGTCCTCCCTTCCAGGTGGGGCTACTGGGTATCTGGGGGCATTTACCAAAGGCCTAGTGTCTTCCCCGGCTGCTGGTGGAAGCTGCCTGCTTAACAGAACCATCTGCTGCCATTCTGGTTTCACCTAGGGGTGGGACAGTGTTGGATGAGCTCACCCAAGATTTCCTGGCTGGCAGGGCTGGGGTCTGGGCTGCAGGGGAACTGCCGTCAGTGCCCTTGGCTGACGTGCCTTGGGCCTCAGCTGCTAGCGGCCTGGAGGAGTCTCTTGGGGGGCACCAGAGTCGTGCATGGGGCTGTGGGTTCCTGAGGGGCACCTGGGCATCGACTCAGTGGAAAGAGCCCGGGCTTGGGAGTCAGAGGTCATGGGTTCTAATTCTGGCTCTGCCACTTGTCAACTGTGTGACTTTTGGCAAGTCACTTCACTTCTCTGTGCCTCAGTTACCTCATCTGTTAAAATGGGGATTAAGACTGTGAGCCCCCCGTGGGACAACCTGATTGCCTTGTATCCCCCTTAGCGCTTAGAACAGTGCTTGACACATAGTAAGCGCTTAACAAATGCCATCATCGTTATTATTATCATTATCCACCCCTCTCCAGTTGTTGCTCTTGCTGGGTAGGTTGGGTGGGTGGGTGGGGGGTGTTCAGAGCTCTGGACCCGGGACCATGACAACCCTCCACCCCAGTTAACCTCCGCCCGACTCCACAAATTCCCCAAGCCTTCCCCTGCTACCACCTAAGCTCTGGGACATGCGGTGGTGCAGCTGAGGATTGGTCAGGGACAATCTCATGTGGAGAGCGAGGCTTGGACTCCCACATGGGGTAGGAAGTGTGGAGTTGGAAGCGGGGAGCCGGAACGGCGGAAAGAGGGAGGGCGGGCGGGCGGCGATGCACGTGGTTTATTGGAGTGTCGAAGGCGGCTCCTTTTACAGCAGCTGGAGGCGGATAGGAGCGGGGCAAGCCCCAGGGAGGAGGCAAGAGAAAAGGGGGATCCCTTCGGCTTTCCCTCGTTCGACTGAGCAGACAGACCAAGCGGCTGGTCAGGTCCGGAGTGCCGGCCTCTCTGAGATGGGGCAGGCCCCTTTCCGAACCCCGCAACTCAGTCCCTCACCCCCTCGGGATAGTTCGTCCATACAGCTCCTCCTCCTCTTCGTCCTCTTGCCTGGAGGGGGACGGGATCGAGCCCTGCCGGGGGTCAGCTAGGGCTGGGGTCAGGCTGGGGCTGGCCCCAGTCCTGTGCAAACCAGGTCAGGGTGGTCGGCCGCATGCAGAGAAGACAAGCAGTGGGTGCTCTGTGTGAGTGTGTTGGTTGTGTGTGTGTGTGTATGTGTTTTGGCAGGGGGGTGCGAGAAGGCGGGAGAGGGAGTCTGGGGTCAGCTCTAGCCACCCTCCACAACCTTCCCATCAGGCCTGAGCTGGAAACTGCAGGATAAGTGTGGAGGAGGAGGAGGAGGAGGAGAAGAAGGAAGAGGAGGAGGGAGCACCCCACCCCCAACCCTCGGAGGGGCTTCAAGTTTTGGCTTTGGAGACATTCAGATGTAAGGGATGGGCTGGGGGAAGGCAGTGCAGCACAGAGTGGGGCTCGACTCAACCTAGGCCGGGACCCCGGTGGGAGGGGGCAGGTGGAAGAGGGCAACGGGAGGCACATAGCCCTGGGCATCGAGCGCTCCACCGCGGGCAACGGTAAATTACACTAAACCCTCTTGCGGGGGCAGGGGCGGCGGCGGCAGAACAGATCCGGGAAATGGGAATGGGGCGCCCTGGGGAAAGGGGGCCTGGCTCTCCCTGAGAGGAGGGGTCTGGCCGGCCGCGTCCCCTCTCCCGCCCTGCCACGGACCTGGGCACCGCCTTGGGGAGAGGGGAAATCTGGCAGATTGGGAGGTGGTCGTGGGGCCCCACTCCGACCTCTCCTCTTTCTTTCCCGGGAAAAATCCTTTGGTTCTCAGGCCCCGGCCAGGCTGGGGAAAGGGGGCACACTGCATTTTGGGGGGCCTGAGGAGGGCAGGGCCCACCCCCAGGGACCCCGGGACTCCCGCCCTCCCCTTCGCCGGAGGGCTCGGGGTCAGTAGCTCGGGGCGGGGCTGGGCCAGGGGGTGGGCAGGGGGCCGGGGCCTTGGGGCCCTCAGAACTCGATCTTGCAGGCCGGGAAGGACTCATCTTGCATGACTACGGTACTGCTGCTCGCCAGGACCAGCACATTCAGCTGCTGCTGCTGTTCGTGCGTCTGCTGGTACCATTCGCGGGTCACTTCCGTGTCGTGGGTGGGGATCAGAGTTACCTGGGGGCGGGGGGAGGGGGGATGGGAGAGAGACCCCGATGGGAGGGGAGGTGCCATGGGCGCCCCCAGCCCAGGCCCGCTCAAGACCCCCTCCGTCCCCTTCCCAGGTTCCCGGTGCCCCCCACCCCCACCCCCGCCTCGGGGCCCCGCGCCCACGGACCTGGGGGTTCTCGCCCCACTGGGCTTTGCCCTCCAGCAGCGCGTCCAGCACGGCCCGGCTGGGCTCGCCGTTGGCCGGGTCGTTGCCGCTGACCACGTAGTAGGAGGCGCGAACGCGGCGGAAGAAGTCGAGGTCGGCGTTCTTCCCGCTGCAGTGGTTGGGGATGTAGGCGAGGTCCACGTAGACCGGGGGGCCCGAGCCGCCCTTGGGCCCCGCGGCTCCTGGGGCGGGGGGCGAGAGGAGGGGGCTGAGGGGACGGGGCGGGGGCGGACCCCCGGGCCAGCCTCTTCCCCCTCCCCGGAGCCGCTCCATCCCTCCCGGCCCGCCGCGGCCGCGCCCACCGGCCCCACGGGCCCAGCCCTCACCTGGCCCAGCCCTCACCTGGCCCAGCCATCACCTGGTCCAACCCTCACCTGGACCAGTCCTCACCTGGCCCGGCCCTCACTTGGACCAGCCCTCACCTGGTCCAGCCCTCACCTGGACCAGCCCTCACCTGGACCAGCCCTCACCTGGACCAGCCCTCACCTGGTCCAACCCTCACCTGGACCAGTCCTCACCTGGCCCGGCCCTCACTTGGACCAGCCCTCACCTGGTCCAGCCCTCACCTGGACCAGCCCTCACCTGGACCAGCCCTCACCTGGTCCAGCCATCACCTGGACCAGCCCTCACCTGGTCCAGCCCTCACTTGGTCCAGCCCTCACCTGGTCCAGCCCTCACCTGGACCAGCCATCACCTGGTCCAGCCATCACCTGGTCCAGCCCTCACCTGGTCCAGCCCTCACCTGGACCAACCCTCACCTGGTCCAGCCCTCACCTGGTCCAGCCCTCACCTGGCCCAGCCCTCACCTGGCCCAGTCCTCACCTGGCCCAGCCCTCACCTGGCCCGGCCTTGGGGCCGTGGACGTCCTTGTGGTCCCCGGCGGCGGTCGGGGGTCGGGCCCGGGCCCGGGGGCCTCGCTCGGCGGGGGCTTTGGCGGGGGTGGGCGAGCGCTTGGTCCGCAGGTCGAGACGGCGGGCGGGAGAGGCCTGCTTGGGGCGGGCGGGGGCCCTGCGGCCGGGGCGGCTCTTCTCCCTGTCCCGGAGCCGCTGGGCGCGGCCGGGCTCGGCCGGTCCTTCGGGGTCGGCCATGCAGACGTCCGGGCGGGGCGGCGCGGGGCGGGGGTCGGGGGCGGCGGCGGGGGGCGGGTCGGGCCCGGCCCGCGCCCCGAGGCCCCCGCCAGAGCCGCCAGAGCCGCCAGAGCAGCCGCCGCCGCCGCCGGCCTTGTCCACCGGCAGGAAGTCGGCGTCCGAGTCCGAGTCGAGCGCCGCCTCGGCCGTGATGGACGGACACTCCTCGGTCTCCGGGGGCACGTCCGAGTCCGACTGCGACGAGCCCGAGTCGCTGGGCGAGGTCGGGGGCGTCTCCTCGGCGGGCGCCGACCCCCCGGAGCCCCCGGAGCCCCCGGAGCCCCCGGAGCCCCCGGGCCGGCGCCGGCCCCCGCGCCCGGCCGGACGCGCCTCGTCGGCGGACGCGTCGCTGTCGTCGGGCCCCCGCGGCGGCGACGGGTTCAGGAAGGACGGCGACAGGTCCCCGCGGGGGGCCCGGGGCTCGGCCGCCCAGCCCTGCGGGCCCGCGGGGAGCAGGGAGGTCGGCCGGCCGGACCCGGGGGGGCTGTCGTGGCCGGAGGGGCTGGGGGTCGGGGGGCTGTCGTGGCCGGAGGGGCTGCGGGTCGGGGGGCTGTCGTGGCCGGAGGGGCTGCGGGTCGGGGGGCTGTCGTGGCCGGAGGGGCTGCGGGTCGGGGGGCTGTCGTGACCGGAGGGACTGTGGGTCGGGGGGCTGCGGGTCGGGGGGCTGTCGTGACCGGAGGGACTGGGGGTCGGGGGGCTGCGGGGACCGGGGGGACTGGGGGTCGGGGGGCTGCGGGGACCAGTGGGGCTGTGGGTCGGGGGACTGCCGCGGCCGGGGAGCTCGGGGCTCGGAGGGCTGCGGCGGACGGCGGGGCTGAGGCTCGGGGGGCCCCGGCTGGCGTCGCCGGGGCCATTGGCCGTGCGGCGGCCCGGCGAGGCGGGGCCCGGGGCGGGGGGCCCGGAGCTCACCGGCGGGCCCAGGGCCCAGGGGCCGCGGCCCCGCAGGACTGGAGTGGTCGCCTCGGGCGACGAGTCGTCGGACGGGGCCGGAGAGCCGGGGCGGGGCGGGCGGGGCAGCGCCGAGTCCAGGCTGGGGGACTTGGTCCCCTCCAGGCCGTCCTCGGGGCGCGGGCGGGCCGCGGGGCCGGGGGCCAGGGCCAGGGCCAGGGCGCGGCCCCCGGAGAAGGCGAGGGAGCCGCAGGGCGCCGAGCGCGGCCCCAACGGCGACGGCGGCGCCGGGCCCGCCGGCCGCAGGCTGGAGAAGCCGAAGGCCGACGCCGGGAAATCCAGGCTGGGCCGGGCGGGGCCGCGGCCGGGGGGCGCCTTCTCCGGCGGCTCCCGCGCCCCCTTCTCCGGCTCCGAGTCGCTCTCATCCGACGCCTCCTCCTCCTCCTCCTCCTCCTCCTCCTCCGGGCCCGGGCCCCCCGGGGTGGCCGCGTAGTCGAAGGCGGCAGCCTGGCCGTCCCTCGGGGAGGCCGGGGACGACAGCTCCTTCTCGGCCGGGGTCTGCCGCCCGGCCGCCGCCTCTTTGGCGGAGATTCCCGGAGGGGGCCGCGCCCCGAGCCCGGTGACCCCTGTGACCCCGGCGACCCCGAGGGGCGGCTCCCGGGCGGGGCGGGCAGGGCCGGGCCGCGCCAGCAGGACCTGCTCGTAGATGTCGGCGTAGTGGAAGGCTCTGTCGTCCGGGTAAGGGGTGGGCTCCCTGGGCTCCGGCTCCGGCTCCGCCGCCCTCATCACCGACTCTGGTTCCCCGGTCTTCGGTTCCCCGGCCTTCGACTCTCCGGCCTTCGGCTCCCCGGCCTTCGACTCTCCGGCCTTCGGTTCTCCGGCCTTCGACTCTCCGGCCTTCGGCTCCCCGGCTCCCA
Organism: Tachyglossus aculeatus; assembly: GCF_015852505.1. NCBI lineage: Eukaryota > Metazoa > Chordata > Mammalia > Monotremata > Tachyglossidae > Tachyglossus > Tachyglossus aculeatus. The sequence continues at coordinate 1,128,064 of NC_052073.1, read as the reverse complement.
ACTCCCCGCCCTTCGACTCTGGTCCTCCGACCTCCCCCCCCCGCGCCCCCGTGGGCTCCGGCTCCCGATCCCCGGACCCCCCGACGGGAGCCTCCGCGCAGCGCTCCGGTCCCTCCTCGGCCCGCTCGGCCTTGCGGTAGTCCTTCCCCAGCGGAGAGTAGGGCCCCCCCTCCAGCTCCGCCGCCCCTTCCTGCACGGCGGCCACCACGCTGTCGTAGTCGGCCACGCTCCACGGGAACGGAGTCGGGGGCGGCGGCCCCGGGGCGGGGGGCGCCGGGGAGGAGGGCGCCGGCGGGAGGGGTCGCTCCCTGGGCACCCAGGGAGGGATCTCGGCCAGCCAGGAGGGCGAGGGGGGCTCCCTGCGGGCGGGCGGCCGGGGCCTGGGCTCCGGGAGCGGGGCCTTCGCCGGTGAGCCTGGCGGGGACAAGATCTCGAAGGGCGAGGGCGCGGGGTCGGGGGTCGGGGTCGCCCCCCGCTCGCTCTCCCCTTCCTCCGGACCCTCGTCCAGGAACGTGCTTTCCCGCTCCTCGCTGTAGCGCGGCCTTGACCCAAGGTCGGGGGCCCCGTCCCGCTCGTGGGGAAACCAGACCTTCCGCTCGCAGCTCAGCTCCTTCCAGGAGGCATCCTCCTCCAGGGCCGTGGCCTGGCGCTGCCAGAAAACCTCCGAGGCTCCCGCCGGGCCCGGCTCTTTGGAGGCCCCGGCCTGGCCTGGGCTGCCGCCCCCCAGGGCCACCTCGACCTCCCCTGGCGGCACCGTGATGGCAGGCGGGCCCATCTCGGGGCTGCCCTGGGCCTGGGGGCCCCCCGGGGGGCTGGGGTCACCACCCTGGAGCGGACTGAGGCTGTCTGGAGTCAGCTGCTGGGAGGAGATGTCCAGTGAGGTTTCTCGGCTCGGGCTGTCTTCGGAGAAGGACAGCAGCCGCGGATCTGCCGGGGAGAGGTCGGGCCACGGGCTCGGGCCTGCGGCCAGGGACATCCCGGTGGGGCAGTAGAGGCGTTGGGGTTCTCCACCGAGCCGCCCGTCGCCCGGAACCTGAGGGGAGAGGCCCCACTGGGACTGGGGTGGTTCCTCCGAGGGGAAGGTCTTGGCACTCAGGATCTGCAGCTCTGGCGGTGCTCTGGGCTCGGGGATTTTGGGGGGCTCTGGCAGTGCTGTGGACTCAGGGACTTTTGTGGGCTCCGGTGGTGCTGTGGGCTTAGCGATCATTGTGGGCTCCCATGCTGCTCTGGGCTCAGGGATCTTTGTAGGCTCTGGTGGTGCCGAGGGCTCAAAGGTCTCTCTGGGCTCTGGTGATGCTCTGGGTTCGGGGATCTTTGTAGGCTCTGACGGTGCCTTGGGCGCAGGGATTTTTGTAGGCTCTGGCGGTCCTGTGGGCTCAGGGATTTTTGTAGGCTCTGGTGGTGCTGTGGATTTAGAGATCATTGTGGGCTCCCATGATGCTGTGGGCTCTGAGATCTTTGTGGGCTCTGGTGGTGCCGTGGGCTGAGAGATCTTTGTGGGCTCTGGTGGTGCCTTTGGCTCTGAGATCTTTGTGGGCTCTGGTGGTGCCGTGGGCTGAGAGATCTTTGTGGACTCTTGTGGAGCCGTGGGCTCTGGTGGTGCTGTGGGCTCTGAGATCTTTGTGGGCTTTGGTGGTGCCGTGGGCTCTGAGATCTTTGTGGGCTCTGGTGGTGCCTTTGGCTCTGAGATCTTTGTGGGCTCTGGTGGTGCCGTGGGCCCTGCTGGTGCCTTGGGTGCTGAGATTTCAGTGGGTTCTGGTGATAATGCTTTGGCCTCAGAGATCTTTGTGAACTCTGGTGGTGACGTGGGCCGAGGAATCTCTGTGGGCTCTGGTGGTGATGTGGGCCGAGGGATCTTTGTGGGCTCTGGTGGTGCCTTGGGCTCAGAGATCTTTGTGGACTCTTGTGGTGCTGTGGGCTCTGAGATCTTTGTGGGCTCTGGTGGTGCCGTGGGCCCCGCTGGTGCCTTGGGCGCTGAGATTTCAGTGGGTTCCGGTGATAATGCTTTGGGCTCAGAGATCTTTGTGAACTCTGGTGGTGACGTGGGCCGAGGGATCTTTGTGGGCTCTGGTGGTGCCTTGGGCTCAGAGATCTTTGTGGACTCTTGTGGTGCTGTGGGCTCTGAGATCTTTGTGGGCTCTGGTGGTGCCGTGGGCCCTGCTGGTGCCTTGGGCGCTGAGATTTCAGTGGGTTCTGGTGATAATGCACTGGGCTCAGAGATCTTTGTGAACTCTGGTGGTGACGTGGGCCGAGGGATCTTTGTGGGCTCTGGTGGTGCTGTGAGCTCTGAGATCTTTGTGGGCTCTAATGGTGTTTTGGGCTCTGGTGGTACCTTGGGCTCCGAGATTTTTGTGGGCTCTAGTGCTGATGCATGGGGCTCAGAGATCTTTGTGGTCCCTGGTGGTGCCGTGGGGTCAGAGATCTTTATGGGTTCTGGTAGAGCTGTGGGCTCAGGGATCTTTGTGGGCTCTGGTGTGGCCAAGGACTCCGAGAACTTGGTGGATTCTAGTGATGCCGTGGGCTCAGAGACCTTTGTGGGCTCTGGTAGTGCTGTGGACTCCAGTGCTGGGGTTTCTAAAATCTTGGTGGGCGCTGAGATCTTGACAGGCTCTGAGATCTTTGTGGGCTCTGGTGGTGCCAGGGACTCTGAGAGCTTTGTGGATTCTAGTGGTGCCGTGGGCTCCGAGATTTTTGTCGGCTCTAGTAGTGCTGTGGACTCCGAGAACTTTGGGGACTCTGGCGGTGCCGGGGTTTTCAAAATCTCGGTGGGCGCTGAGATCTTTGTGGGTTCAGGTAGTGCTGTGGAGTCCGGTGGTAGGGTTTCTAAAATCTTGGTGGGCGCTGAGATCTTGACAGGCTCTGAGATCTTTGTGGGTTCTGATGGTCCTGTGGTTTCAGAGACCTTTGGGAGCTCTGATGGTGCTGTGGGCTCAGGGATCTTTGTGGGCTCCGGTGATGCTTTGGGCTCCGAGATCTTTGCGGATTCTAGTGGTGCCATAGGCTCAGAGACTTCTGTGGGCTGCATTGATGCCTTGGGCTCAAAGACCTCTTTGGGCTCTGATGGTGCTGAGGACTCCAAGAACTTTGTGGACTCTAGTGGTGCCTTAGACTCCAAAATCTTGGTGGGCCCCAAGATCTTTGTGGGCTCTGGTGAGGCTAGGGGTTCTGAGATCGCTGTGGACTCCAAGATCTTTGTGGGCTCTGGTGAGGCTGGGGGTTCTGAGATCGCCGTGGACTCCAAGATCTTTGTGGGCTCTGGTGAGGCTTTGGGTTCTGGGATGGCTGTGGACTCCAAGATCTTTGTGGGTTCTGGTGAGGCTTTGGGTTCTGAGATCGCTGTGGACTCCAAGATCTTTGTGGGCTCTGGTGAGGCTGGGGGTTCTGAGATCGCTGTGGACTCCAAGATCTTTCTGGGCTCTGTTGAGGCTGTGGGTTCTGAGACTGCTGTGGACTCCAAGATCTTTGTGGGCTCTGGTGAGGCTGTGGGTTCTGAGATCGCTGTGGACTCCAAGATCTTTCTGGGCTCTGGTGAGGCTTTGGGTTCTGAGACTGCTAAGGATTCCAATATCTTTCTGGGCTCTGGTGAGGCTGTGGGTTCTGAGATCGCTGTGGACTCCAAGACCTTTCTGGGCTCTGGTGAGGCTTTGGGTTCTGAGATCGCTGTGGACTCCAAGATCTTTGTGGGCTCTGGTGAGGCTGGGGGTTCTGAGATCGCTGTGGACTCCAAGATCTTTGTGGGCTCTGGTGAGGCTTTGGGTTCTGGGATGGCTGTGGACTCCAAGATCTTTGTGGGTTCTGGTGAGGCTTTGGGTTCTGAGATTGCTGTCGACTCCAAGATCTTTGTGGGCTCTGGTGAGGCTGTGGGTTCTGAGACTGCTGTGGATTCCAAGACCTTTGTGGGCTCTGGTGAGGCTGTGGGTTCTGAGATCGCTGTGGACTCCAAGATCTTTCTGGGCTCTGTTGAGGCTTTGGGTTCTGAGACTGCTGTGGACTCCAAGATCTTTGTGGGCTCTGGTGAGGCTGTGGGTTCTGAGATCGCTGTGGACTCCAAGATCTTTGTGGGCTCTGGTGAGGCTGTGGGTTCTGAGATCGCTGTGGACTCCAAGATCTCTGTGGGCTCTGGTGAGGCTTTGGGTTCTGAGATCGCTGTGGACTCCAAGATCTTTGTGGGCTCTGGTGAGGCTGGGGGTTCTGAGATCGCTGTGGACTCCAAGTTCTTTGTGGGCTCTGGTGAGGCTTTGGGTTCTGAGATTGCTGTGGACTCCAAGATCTTTGTAGCCTCTGGTGAGGCTGGGAGTTCTGAGATCACTGTGGACTCCAAAATCTTCATGGGCTCTGGCGAGGCTTTGGGTTCTGAGATCGCTGTGGACTCCAAGATCTTTGTAGGCTCTGGTGAGGCTGGTGGTTCTGAGATCACTATGGATTCCGAGATCTTTGTGGGCTCTGGTGAGGCTGGGGGTTCTGAGATCGTTGTGGACTCCAAGACCTTCGTGGGCTCTGGTGAGCTTGGGGGTTCTGAGATCGTGGGTTCTGAGATCGCTGTGGATTCCAAGATCTTTGCTGGCAGTGGTGGTGCTATGGGTTCCAAGATCTTGGTGGGCTCTAGCGCCTCCGTGGGTATCTTGAACCCTGAGACCTTTGTGGGCTCCGAGATCATTATGGGCTCTGAGATTCTCACTGGCTCTGGGGGTGCGGTGGGTGTGATATAGGTGGGTGCTGAGATCTTGGCTGGCTCTGGTGATACAGTGGGCTCTGAGATCTTCATCGGCTCCGGTGATGCTTTGAACTCTGAGGTCTTTATGTGGTCTGTGATCTTTGTGGGCTCTGAGATCTCCACCGACTCCACTGGTGCTATGGGCTTCAAGATCTTGGTGGGCTCTGGGACCTCCGTGGGCTTCTCAGATTCTGAGACTTTGGTGGGCTCCAGAATCTCTTTGGGCTCGAGCGGTGTCACGGACTCAGAAATCTTTGTGGGCTCAAAGATCTTGATTGGTCCCAGGGGTGCTGCGGGCTCAGAGATAACGGTGGGCTCTGGGGCCTCCGTGGGCTTCTTGGATTCTGAGATCTTTGTGGGCTCTGAGATCTTCGTTGGCCTCGGTGGTGCTGTGGGCTCTGGGGACTCTGAGCGTCTGGTGGGTCCTGTGGGTTCCAAAGTCACCACAGACTTGGCACTGGCTGGCCCCGGCTCCACATAGGCAGTGCCCTCAAGCTCTCCCTGCTGGGGTCCTGACTCTGCTGCCCCTTTCTGGCCCTTCCCACCTAGGCCCACGGGGCCCACGGGCAGTGTGGCTTGGGCTCCTCCCTGCAACACGGCTGCCTCGAAGGTCTGAGGTTCGGTCTTCTCCTCCAGGGGCGACTGGTGGGAGGGGGTGTGGCCCGCGCTGGGGGGTCCCGATGCAGGCGGCGAGGCCATCTTGACGGTGCTGTCGTCGGGGCTGAGGCAGCGCTCCTCCAGCTCCCCAGCCTCCCCCGGGGGTGAGGACGATGGCAGCGACGGGGTCTCCGTGGGGTAGAACAGCTTGGGCCCGAGGGGACCCCGTAGCTTCACCGGCTGCTCCACATTGGGGGTCTCATCCTCTTCCTCCTCCTCCTCCTCCTCCTCTTCAGCCATCACCGCCACCACGGTCCCCGCTGCTGGCAGAACCCTCCCCACGGCCTCCCCCGGTGCCAGAAAGTCCTCACAGGGCGGCGACTTGAAGCCCCGATCTTCCTCCAGTGAGGAGGTGGGCGAGATGGTGCCTGCAGATGGTAGGTAGTCCAGCCCCTGCGTGGCCTCGGTGCGGGACGAGGGGATGCTGGGTCCCGTGTCCAGCGGCAGGGACCCCCGGCCGGCCTCCTCCGTCTGCGGAGCCGTCAGCGACGCCCCGGATTGGTCCTCGGCCACCGACGTGGCAAAGGAGGAGAGCTTGTCGCCCTCGGTGATGGATGTGGTGGACGACACGTGCTCCTCCTCAGCCAGCGGGGCGGCCACCAGGTGCGGGGCGTAGGGGGCTGGGGTGGGACCGGGGGGCTCGAGGGCAGCGACGGGGAAGCGGGGGGCCGCGTCGGGCTCGTCGTGGATCTCCTCATCCGAGATGGTCTGCTCGGTCTCGGAGTAGCCGGGGATCGTCTCGTCCTGGATGTAGGACACGTGCTCGGGGCCGGCTGGGCCGCTGAGCAGCGACTCGTCCCTCTCGGGGCCCCGAGCCCTCAATGGGGGTCGTGGCACGTCTAGCCGGGGGGGCCGGAGGGGTGCCACGGCCTCGGGAGACTCCTCCGGCGGCCGCTCCGGCGGCTGCTCCGGCGACCGCTCCGGCCGCTGCTCCGGCTCCTCCATGGCCTCCACCTCAGCCTTCTCGATCACGTCCTCGCAGGCCTCGGGCTCGCTGTCCTCTCCGGCCTCCTCCGGGACTTCCCCGGTCGGGGCCACGGGCAGCATCGGGGTGGCCCGGTCCGTCCCCTCGGGCTGCTCCCCAGAGGATAACGGCTCGGGGGCCGGGCCGGGTGGGACGGTCAGCTGCTGCAGCCGCAGATCCTCCACGTCTCGGCTCAGGTCCTCCAGGGGGGCCGGGGCCGGCGCCGCAGGGACCGGGGCCGTAGGGGGCTGTGGCGGCGGCTCCTTGTCCCCCCGGGCGCCGCGGGGCTTGTCTAGCTTGGCTCGTCCGGGGGCCTTAGCCTTGACCAGGGTCTTGCGCACCTCGGGGGTGAAGGCCTTGAGGTCGGGCCGAGGCGGCCGCCGTGGCTCCGGCTTGACCTCCTTCTTGCGCTCGTCTCCACGCCGCACCTCGTCCTTGCGCTCCTTGCGCTCCTTCTTCAGGTCCCGCTTCTCCTTGTCCCGCTTCTCCTTGTCCCGCTTCTCATCCATCCGCACGGCCTTCTCGCGCCCATGCTTCTTGGCTCCTTTGTCCCGCTCCCGCGCGGGCCGCCTCTTCTCGGTCCGCGGGGCCTCGCCCACCTCGGTGCGGGCTTTCTCGGCCTTGGCCAGCTCAGAGCGGGCCTCCTTGGCGCCCTCCTCAGCCGCCTCCTCCTTCCGGGGTGGCCTGGTGCCGGTGGCGGTGGCAGCGGAGCCCCGGAGGCTCTCCTTGCTGTCGGCCCTCTGTTTCCCTTTGGCGGCGGCGGCGGCGGGACCGGCGGGGTCACGGGGCGTGGCCGTCGGGGCGCGCAGGAAGTCCAAGTGGCGCAGCCGGTCCAATCCCTCCAGGATCTTGCTCTGCGGGGCGTTGCCGGGGAAGAGCACGCGCACGATCCTCTCGGCCGGGCTGGCGGGCAGCCAGACCACCAGGGCCGTGATGGAGGTCAGATAGGGCACAGAGATCTCGCCCTCCTTGCCGCTGGCCAGCACGATGCCCGTCTTGGCCTTGCTGTTGCCCGCCCAGCGCTGCATGAGGAACTGCATCTCCTTGCTGTCCCGCACGGGGTTCAGCACGTACAGGTCGAGGCGGCCCACGCCCAGCTTGTGGAACAGGGTCAGCGGCTCCAGGGCGGCACCGCCCGCCGGCCGGGCCAGGGGCTCGGGCACGATCCCCAGCCGGTCCAGGTAGTGCACGGCCAGGCTGGCCTCCTCCAGGCTGCGCTTGGCGCGGCGGGTGGCGTCGGGCAGGCGCAGGCGGTCGGGCACGTTGAAAAAGACGACCCCCAGCTCGGGCGAGATGAGGTTGCGGACCCAGTCGCCGTAGCCCCCACCGCCCCCGCCCCCGCCCCCACCGGATCCCTGAGATGGCGGCTCCTCCTCCAGCTCGGCCACCTTGCGCTGGAGCAGCCCGTTGATGCCGGGCAGGTTGTCGGCGCCGATGTGGGTCAGCAGCAGCGAGTCGATGCGGTCCAGGTGGCGCACCAGCTTCCAGAAGCAGGCCCGCCGCTCCGACCCGCCGTCCACCAGCATGTTGAACCCGCTGACGGCGAAGAGCGCCGAGTCGCCTCGGCCGCCGGGGAAGATGTAGCAGCACGGCCGGGACAGCTTCAGGAAGCCGCCGGACGCGGGAGGCTCCAGCAAGTCGAAGGGCGACGGCACGTCCACCGTCTCCGAGACGTACTCGGCGAACTCGGCCGCGCCGTCCATGGCGGGCAGCGCCGGCTCCGGGTTCAGGCGCAGGACCAGGCTCTGGCCGGGGCCCAGAGGCACCCCCTGCCCCCAGTCGCCCTCCCCGAGGGCGGACACGGTCAGGGAGGCCTGGATCCCAGGCTCGCCGGGGCGGAGATGCTGGGAGACCTGAGGGCGGCGAGAGGGACTTGGTCGTCTGGTGGTCACCCCGATCCCCCCTGCCCTTGGTCCTCCCCGGGGGGAGCGGGCACACTCACCTCAGGCTCGAGCAGGATCTGGGCGAAGCTGCGCGGGGAGAAGGTGCCCCTCTGCAGAACCAGGTCTCCCGTGGGTTCGGTGGCCTGCCCGCTCAGGATCAGCAGCTTGTGAGCCGAAGGGGCAGCTAGGAGAGTCCGCACCTGCGGCCGGGGGACGGAGGGATGGGGAGGCGCTGACGCCAGGGGACGGGGGGCGGGGTGGTGGGGTGGTCCACAGGAAGGCCCCCCCACCCCCTCCTCACCTCAGAGCTGATGCTGTTGGCGGCGGGGTTCACGAGGATGACAGTCTCGAGGGTCTCGCTGTGATGGCTGAGGGTCCTCTGGCCTGGGGGGGAGGGGCAGAGCAGGGCTGGGGGGATTGCTGGGGAGGCCGCAGAGCATTCTGGGGAGAATGTGTCCTGTGTCCTTCCACCCCCCCGCCCCCCCACCAAGCGGACAAGGGGCTTTTGTCTTCCTCCAGTGCTGGGATCCTGGCACAGCCCTGGGGGAAATTACTGCTTCGAGGGGTTGGGGGGTGGGGTCTGGGCCCTGCCATTCTGACAGATATCCCCCACCGTGAGGGGAGTGACAGGATTCGGAACCCCCCACTCGGCCCCAGGGGGGACTGACCCCACACACCCTAGCAGGGAGGGTGACTGAGAAAAGTCTGATCCAGCCCCCCTCCTCCAGCCCCAGGCCAGCATCCCCATCCCCTCCGAAGAACACACAGCCTGTGGTTCATGGGGAGAGGGTCTTGCCAGTGATCCTTGGGAGGTGGGAAGCAATGCCATCCCCAAAAACTCCCCTTAAGGATGCCTCGGCACAACCCACAGACCTTGACCAGCAAGAGATCAGGCGGCTCAGACCTTGACCAGAAAGAGATCAGGCGGCGGGTGGCCCAGAAGTTGAATGAAGGTGGATGCCTGTTTCTCCTCCCCCGTCCCCTCTTTAAGTTCATGAGAGGCCTAGGGTGCAGGTGAGTGTGGGTGGGTGACAGAAAGCAGAATGTCGGGCAGAGCGGTCGAGACAGAGTGACCCATTCAAGAGGCGGCATGGGGCAAAGGCATCTTAGTTAGCTGACTGGACACTCCCCGGCTCGCCACCCCCAAGGTCTATGAAGAAGAACCCGCATCCTTTTTTCTCTTTTTATCTGGGGTAAGGTGACAGTCTTCCAGGGATCTCTCAGGGCCCACAGTGAAGGGGATATGTGTGTGTGTGTGGTGGTGATGGTGGTGATGGGGTGATGGGGGGGGGCAGCTCCGGCAGCTGCAGTGTGCCGCAGTGTATGTGTGTGTGTGTGTGTGTGTGTGCGCGCGTGTGTGTGTACGCACCCGCGCCGTGCCCGAGCTTAGCTCCGCCTCCTCTCATCCCCCCCTACCCCGCCATGACAAGCTATTTTCTTGGCTGTCTGCGCAGGGGTGAGGGGACTTGGGGTCTCCTCTCCTCCCAGCTCCCCAGGGTGGGAAACGAAGAGGGGGGGCATCGGGCCCCCGATGATGGATGGGGGCCACAGAGAAGCCTCTCCCCTGCCCCCTGAAAGAAGGGTGCAACCCCACAGTGACCGGAAGGCCTCCCCCACCCCGTCAGCTCTGTGACCCCTCCCTGCTCCCCAGCAGGGCCGGTCCCTCCGGCGAGCAGCTGGGAAATGCTGCAGCAGCAGCTGGGGAGGGGGAAGGGTGGGTGGGTGGGCAGGGGGGTGGTTGCTCTTATGGCACAATCCCCATCCCCGTATTTCCCTTCTCTTCCCAGGGACTCAGCCCCTTATGGTCGCCCTCCCCATCCGACCAGGGCCTTGGCCCCCAAACGTCCAACCAGGAACTCGGCCCCCGATTCCCCCACAACTACCGTCCAACAAGGGAGTTGGGCCCCCAATCCCCCTCCCCAAACTACCGTCCAACCCCCAACTACTACACAACCAGAGACTTGGCCCCCGGTCCCTCCACAACTACCGTCCAACCAGGGATTTGGCCCCCGATTGACCCCCTGCTCCAACTGCCGTCCAACCAGAGACTCAGCCCTTAGATTTCCCGGACTACTGTCCAACCAGGGCTTCGGCCCCCAATCCCCCCCCAGCTACCATCCAACCAGGGACTCGGCTCCCAATCCCCACAAACTACCGTCCAACCGGGGACTCGGGCCCCGACACCCAACCCTCCCGCCCCATCCGTCGAGCGGTGGTCTGAGGTCCTGACACCATCACCCCACCTAGACGGCCCTCTCTCCTCTCGTGCCCCCCAGCTCCCCTCCGGTCCCCACCCTGACCCAGCCGGCTCCTACCCTGCGCTGGGCGGAGGGGCCGGCATGGAGGCGACAGTGGTGCCCCTGACCCGATGAGGCTGCGACGGGACGAGTCCGCAGCGCTGGGTGGAGGGGAGGGGAGGGAAGGGAAAGGGGGGAGGCAGGGAGGGGGGCGGGGCTCAGGCTCCATGACGCGCTCTGGGAGGCTTAACCCTCTTTCTGCCACCACAGCTACACTCATTCAGCTCTGCCCCCACCCCACAGTGGGGGCGGGGGAGGCCATAAGGTGGTCAAGGCAAGGGCCCAGGGCAGTGATCATGCCAAGCCTGTGACCTGCTCCTCTCCCCGTCCACGGGGTGATCCAGCTCCTCTCTGCTTCTGGGCTCCTCTCTACCTCCTGAGGTTTGGGGGTGTCCAACAGAGGCCCACTACTCCCCAACAGGGCTGGTGGCACGGACTTCCTCCCCCCTCACCCCCCTCGCCCCTCTCCCCCACACCCACACCCACACCAGTCTTGGGCCAAGACACTCCCCATGAAGGAATCAAGCCAGCCTATCCCTGGGCCTGGCCACAGAATCCAAAAGCTAAGAGGCATCACTAGGTCTGGACAGCAAAGTGTCCATCCTTCTGCCTCCCCCTCCTCCCATCACTGGGCTCAGAGATGTGGAGAGCAGCCGGGAGGCCATGGCGGCAGCGGCAGAGGCTAGAGCTGAGTCACCATTAGCGCAGGAGGAGGGTGGAGGAGATGGACCGTCGCTTCGGGGGAATAAGGGCAGGGGATGGCTGGCTCCCCTCTGCTGGACTCACTGACTCCCCCAGGGGTAGGGTGCCCAGGGCTAGGATCCCCAGTCAGGCTCCAGGCCCGGGAGGCTGTGGCACTGAAAACAGCACTCCAACTCACTGCTAGCCCAGACAACCAAGCGTCCTCTCCCCATACCCTCCGACGTGGGCTCTGACCAGAGTGGGTTCTGGAGGACTCACCCTGCACCCTTGCCCAGCACCGCAGTTCCAGGACTGGGCCCTGGGCAAGGGTCTTTTACCTCGCTATGGCCCCGGCTCCTTTGAGCCCCCATGGGCCTGGGCTCAGAGGGGTTAATAAGTCCCTTTCTAGACATAGGCCAGGGATTAGTGAGAGGAACCTTTTGGGATTTCCCAGGAACTCTCAGGGACTAGGACCTCCCCGGCTTCCCAAGAGACCACCCGTGGATCCCTTCCCCACAGTTCTCAACCCCGCAGCCTGATTTCTTGGATGCTCTCCTTCTCCTCAGGCTAGGGTTGTAACAAAACAGAAGTTATTCTTCCCTGCAGAACTTGGGACCGTCAGCAGACGGACGGATACCTGACCGTCACCAGCAAACAGATCACCTGTCCCAGGGAAGACCAGATTCGGGGGCCTTCTCTCTTCAGTCGCAAGGGGCTACTCAATCCTTTCAGCATCCCTGAAGCTCTGTGGGCGCATGTGTGTGCTCGTGCATGTATGTGTATGTGCGCACAATAATAATTTTGTTATCTGTTAAGTGCTTATTATGTGCCAAACACAGTACTAAATGCTGTGGTATACACAAGTTAATCAGGTTGGACACAGTCCCCGTCCCACGTGGGGACGGAGACTCATACTCTTAATCTCCATTTGACAGATGAGGTAGCTAAGGCCCAGAGAAGTGAAGTGACTTGCCCAAGGTCACACAGCAGACATGTGGCAGAGCTGGGATTAGAACCCAGGTCCCTGTTCCAAATGGGAGAACGTGTAAGGACCGGCAGGGACTGGGTAAGGGCTGGTTGGTCCTTGGGCTCTCGCCCTCCCCAGGGTCAGCCCGCTCTAAAGAGCAGGGAGAAGGGACATCCCTGACCATCCAAACCACTGACTCCCTGACTCCTTCCCACACTGGGCCCACAGCTCGGCCGAGAGGATCAGACTTTCCCCTTCTCCTCTTCCAGCCCCACTCCCAGCCTCCGACACTGGGAAAAGTGAAGTTTCAAGGGAAAAGGAGAGAAGGAAGTAGGGAGTTGAGCAGCCTAGATAATCTACCCCCTGGATAATTGACAGTGATGAGGGTCTTTCCTCCAGTTGATATGCCAAGAGCCTGTGCTGGCCTGTTTCTACAGAGCTAAGAACGCTGGCACTTTTAAATCAGGGCCTGGAGGATCCTGGCAGCAGTGGGCTCTGACCCAACTTGCCTGACAGTAACCTCTGACCTAGGGGCCTAGGGGATCCCGTTGTTCTTGGAGCCTGGCCCCATGAAAGCCGGTGGACTTGACTGGTCCAAGACTCGCTTTCTGGGGGACAAAGACCTTGGGGTTGGCAGAGCAGGGGCTGGGGGCTAAGCTGAGGGGCCTTGGTGGGTGGAAGGGACTGGAAGCCAGGAAAGAGGAGAAGCCACATGTCAGGCCAATTTGGTTTAGGGGAACAGCTGCCAGTCACAGAACACCAGGGTCAAGCCCCCTGAAACTTCCCCCCTGCTCCCAGGCCATGAGATGTACTGAGCCCTTCCCTGCTGGCTTCAGGCCTGGGCAGCTGATGCTTCCCCGCCCACCCTCTGCCCCTCTCCACCCCCGCCAGCGGCCCCGCTCGGCCTGGGCAGGATCTGTGCTGCTCTGAACCCACCCCCTGCGGCTGAGCCTGACCTTTAACCTCGGAGGAGAAGTGTGCGAGGTGCCGTGTTATGAAGAGTTTCAGCTGCTGGTTCAGGTCGCAGAGTGACAGGTCGATGTCCCATGAGCGGATCCCTGGAGGGAGAAGGAGCCGGGGGTGGGGGGAGTCAGGGGGCTGAAGCTGGCCAGGCCCGGACCCGGGGCCAGTGCTGCCAGGCACAGCCAAATTTCGGGCCTGGTTTCCCTCAGAAGCCTGGGACCCTGGGGGATGGCCTCCGGGAGCAACTATAGGAGCAGGCTGGGGAAGAAACCTCGACTGTTACCGGAGTGTCTTTGGGACGGCCCTTGGCCGTTTTCCCCAAAAGTAATACAGCAGTGTTCTCTCTTCTCGGGTGCAGAGACCAGGGGTTCAGGTTGTGGCCTTTAAGGAGTCAGAGCCAGGGACTGTGGGGAAGGGGCTGGGGGCACAGTCAGAGGCAGGGATGGGCCAGAGTTGGGACAAGGTCAGGGTCAGGCCAAGCTCTCTGCAGCTCCACCCTTGGAGTCAGGTTTCAGATGCCGCAGGACCGGGCCGAGGGCCATGGACTTTACATCAAACTCGCCTGTGGTTCACCTGATTCTCAGGTTTTCTCAGTAGAGGGGCCTGGCGGTTTGAGGGGCGTTGAAAGGATGTCCCTTCACTCTCTTGCCCCCAAGGCCCACGGCCTGCTGCCCTGCCCTCAGGGTTGAGGGTTCTGGATCTCTCTCTCCCCTTCCCCTCAGCGGGCTGATCCGCAGCACTGCACCACCAGTGCTGGCTTTGGACCCTTCTGCAGCGATTCCTCCCCCTTTTAGACTTGTCTCCCCCTTTTAGACTGTGAGCCCACTGTTGGGTAGGGACTGTCTCTCTATGTTGCCAATTTGTACTTCCCAAGCGCTTAGTACAGCGCTCTGCACATAGTAAGCGCTCAATAAATACGATTGATGATGATGATGATTCCCTGCACGTGGGGCCCTGGCGCTGACCCTCCCTCCAAAGACAGCCTCGCCGGGTCTTGCAGGTGCAGTGTCACAGCGTGAGGTTGGAGGCCCGCAGGAGGCACGAAGGCTCCGGGACTGGTGGGCAAGAGGGAGGCTCTGGGGGCTCGGGAGTGGGAATTCGGGGAGGGGGGGGCGTGGGGGAGAGGCGGATGGATGGAGGGAGAAGACCCCTGCCAGGGCACCCCGGGGAGTTGAGGAAAAGGAGAGAGAAGGGAGCCCATGGGCCGGGGGATGCGCGGGATGGCCGGGCTACGGGGGCATCGCGGCTCACCTTGCTCCAGGTGTCCCCGCACGGTCCGCAGTTGGCCGTCGGTGCTGATGTCGCCGATCACGATGAGGAGCGAGTGCTTCCGCGGGTCCCAGCGCGCGGCCGCCTCCCCCGGGCTCGGAACCGGCCGCGCGCCGGGGCTGCGGAGCCCCGGCCCCGGAGCGGTCTCCATGGCAACGTGGCCGGGCCCGGCCTCGGTCTCCATGGAAACCGCCGCGGGCGCGCGAGGCCGGCCGCGGGGAGCGCGCGCGCCGCTCTTAAAGGCCGGCCGAGGGGGCCGCCCATTGGAAGGCCAAGCGGCGGGGCGGGGCGGGGGCGGGGCCCCGGCACTGCAGGGGAGGGATGCGGGATGCGGGGAGATGGGGAAGGAGGAGGAGGAGGAGGAGGAGGAGGAGGAGGAGGAGGAGGAGGAGGAGGAGGAGGAGGAGGAGGAGAAGGAGAGAGAGAGAGAGAGAGAAGGGGCCCCCTAGAGCTAGCCGCCGTCCCTCCAGCGAGGGCCATTCGCCCCCCACCCTAGCCGGACACCACCCTGCCCATAGGCATCCTCCAAGGGAAGATGCTGGCCCTGCCTGCCAGGGGCTGCCAGTCTGGTGGGGCACACAGGAGACAACCCCCCCCCCACACACACCCCGCCCCACCCCAAGCACAGTGCTGCAATGCCGACTGTTGAGCACTGCGGTGGGCCCACAGCAGAGTCTCCTTGGGTTGTCTCCTCCTCAGTCATCCACCCATTCAATCGTATTTATTTATTCATTCGTTCATTCAATCGTATTTATTGAGCGCTTACTGTGTGCAGAAGCGCTTGGGAGGTACAAGTCAGCAACATATAGAGACGGTCCCTACCCAATAACGGGCTCACAGTCTAAAAGTCTTGCCTGGCAGTGGGGGTCTAGCGGTTAACATCCAACGCTCCTCAGTAATCCCCTGCACCTTGGGCTGGGCCATCCGAGACAACGGAAGATGTGGCCGATCGATCGGTCTCTCAGGGCATCTAGCGCCAGAGGACAGGGCCAGAAGAGCATTGTGACCCTTCCCAAGCCGCTGCTTCCTTGGGCTGGGCCAGCTGAGACAACAGAAGATGGGGCCGATCGATCACTCTCTCAGGGCATCTAGCGCCAGAGGACAGGGCCAGGAGAGCATTGTGACCCTTCCCAAGCCACTGCTTCCTTTCAGTCAATTAACCAATCAATGGTGTTTATTGAGAGCTTACGCTGTGCAGAGCACTGCACTAAATACTTGACAAGCGGCGTGGCCTAGTGGAAAGAGCCCGAGCCTCCTCCAGCAGGGGAGGCAGACACAGCAGCTTTTATTCTATTTGTTCTGACGATTTTGACACCTCTCTACATGTTTTGTTTTGTTGTGTCTCCCCCTTCTAGACTGTGAGCCCGTTGTTGGGTAGGGACCATCTCTATATGCTGCCGACTTGTACTTCCCAAGCGCTTGCTACAGTGTTCTGCACACAGTAAGCCCTCAATAAATACGACTGAATGAATGAATGAATGAACTGAAATAAATTACAGACAGGAGAAAGCAAGAGTGTAAGCCTATGTGTAAGGGCACCGGTGGGGTGAGGGGGTGAGGCCCCGAGTGCTTAGCTGATGCAGAAGTGCTGAAGTGGGAGGTGGAGGGTGGGAGAAATCGGGTGTGAAGACTTCTATTCCTGGAGCAGTAGTAATGATGGAAATTATTGCACACCCACTGGAAGCCTCACATTCTACTGAGAGTTTGGGATAGTGCAATTGATGCCAGAGAAACATTTTCTGCCCACAGAATGCTTACATTCTAACGGGAGAAGACATCAAAGATTTACAAATAGAGCAGTCTGAATGTCTGACTATAGAATTGAATATTGTTACACAAATGCTGAGGGAGGATACAAGTAAATAGACAAGTGCCAAAGGTGGCTGGTAGGTTGATGTGATGTGGGGGTGCTGGGAGTTAGTCAGAGAAGGCTTTGTTAGAAGGACTGGGATTTTAGGAAGGCTCTGGATGTGAGTAGAGCCAGGTTTGTCACCCTGGGTGGGGGAAGTGAGTCCCAGACTGGGGGGACAGTGTGAGTGAGGGGACGGAGGTGGGAGAGTCGAGGTTGAGGAATGGCCAGAAGATTAGTTAGGGAGGAAAGAAGAGCATAAGCTGGGAGCGGCAGGTGAGGAGAGCCCCTAATATGTAGGTTGGGGCAAGAAGGAGAGCCTTGAAGCAAGTTGAGAGGAGTGCTTGCTTTTTGTGTAGAAAAGCGGCGTGGCCTAGTGGATGGAGACTGGTTTGGGAGTCAGAAGGACCTGATTCTAATCCCAGCTCTGCCACTTGTCTGCAGTGTGACCTTGGGCAAGTCGCTTCACTTCTCTGAGCCCCAGTTACCTCATCTGAAAAATGGGGAGTAAGACTGTGGGCCCCTATGGGATAGGGACTGTGTCCAACCTGATTATCTTCTTGCATCTACCCCAGCGCTTAATACAGCACCTGGCACATGATAATAATTGTGGTATTTGTTACGTGCTGACTATGTGCCAGGCACTGTCCTAAGTGCTGGGGTGGATAAGTAAATCGGGGTGGACACAATCCCTGTCCCACGTGGGGCTCACAGTCTCATCCCCATTTTACAGATGAGGTAACCGAAGCAGAGAGAAGTGAAGTGACTTGCCCAAGGTCACACAGCAGACCAGTGGTGGAGCCGGGATTAGAACCCATGACCTTCTGACTCCCTGGTTCTTGCTCTATCTACTATGCCAGGCTGCTTCTCAATAGTAAGCACTTAACATATACCATAAAAAAAAAGAAATGGGAAGTCAGGGGAGAGTTTTGAGGAGAGAGGCGTGCTTATCTCTAGACTGTAAGCCTGTTGTGGGCAGGAAGTGTGTCTGTTATATTGTATGCTCCCAAGCGCTTAGTACAGCGCTGTGCACACAGCAAGTGTATAATAAATAACGATTGATTGACTGGCTGCCCACTGATCATCATCATCATCAATCGCATTTATTGAGCGCTTACTGTGTGCAGAGCACTGTACTAAGCGCTTGGGAAGTACAAGTTGGCAACATATAGAGACAGTCCCTACCCAACAGTGGGCTCACAGTCTAAAAGGGGGAGACAGAGAACAAAACCAAACATACTAAGAAAATAAAATAAATAGAATAGATATGTAGAAGTAAAATAAATAAATAGAGTAATAAATATGTACAAACATATATACATACATACAGGTGCTGTGGGGAAGGGAAGGAGGTAAGGTGGGGGATGGGGAGGGGCACGAGGGGGAGAGGAAGGAAGGGGCTCAAGGATGAGACTAAAAATTCCAGATCATGGATTTGAGGCGCTGGGAAAACTCATCCCCTTCTCCCTCTCCCAGAGGCTCTAAATAGCTGTTGATGTGGGGTGGGGGGTGGTAGAGGAGGGAGTGCTCCGGGGCCCGGGAGGGCAGACAGCCTGCTCCACCTCTGCTCCCTCCCAGTCAGGAAAGAAGCTGGCTGTGGGCCTGATGTCTGTTTCTGTTGTTTGCCTCTGGTGTCTAACGGCACCTGATGTCTACCAATGCTGTTGCATTGCACTCTTCCAAGCGCTTGGCACAGTGCTCTGCACGGTAAGTGCTCAATAAATGTGATTGATTGAGTCTATTGATTCTATTTATTTTGTTATTGATGTGCATTTAGCTTTAATTCTACTTGTTCCGACGACTTGACACCCGTTTACATGTTTCGTTTTGTTGTCTGTCTCCCACTTCTAGATTGTGAGCCCGTTGTTGGGTGGGGACCATCCCTATATGTTGCCAACTTGTACTTCCCAAGCGCTTAGTACAGTGCTCTGCACACAGTAAGCGCTCAATAAATAAGATTGAATGAATGAATGAATGAATGAGTCTGAAAACTTGGGCCCCTCAGGCTGAGAGGGTTGGAAAACAGCTGCCTCCGCTCTGTCAGAGTTGGGATGAGGGGGAATCCTGACACCGCCTCCCCCTCCCCCATAGATGGGAGGCCTCAGCGAGCATGAATGGCAGAAATCAAGAGAGATTCTCTTGGGTCTGGTTTGGGTTCGGGTCTGATTTGGTTATATTGTTCTCAAGTGCTTAGTATAGTGCCCACCTCCTCCAGGAGGCCTTTCCAGACTGAGCCCCCCTTTTCCTCTGCTCCTCCTCCCCTCCCCATCGCCCCTACTCCCCCCCTCTGCTCTACCCCTTCCCTGCCCCACAGCACTAGTGTATATTTGTACATATTTAACACTCTATTTTATTAATGATGTGTATATATCTACAATTCTATTTATCTATTCTGATGCTATTGATGCCTATCTATTAGTTTTGTTTTGTTGTTTGTCTCCGCCTTCTAGACTGTGAGCCATTGTTGGGTAGGGATTATATCTATAATTCTATTTATCTATTCTGATGCTATTGATGCCTGTCTGCTAGTTTTGTTTTGTTGTCTGTCTCCCCCTTCTAGACTGTGAGCCTGTTGTTGGGTAGGGACTGTCTCCATCTGTTGCCGAACTGTACTTTCCAAGTGCTTAGGCCAGTGCTCTGTCCACAGTAAGCACTCAATAAATATGATTGACTGAATGAATGACTGCTCTGCCCCCAGTAAGCGCTCAATAAACACGATTGAATGAATGAATGCTCTGCCCACAGTAAGCACTCAATAAATATGATTGACTGAATGAATGACTGCTCTGCCCCCAGTAAGCGCTCAATAAACACGATTGAATAAATGAGTGCTCTGCCCACAGTAAGCGCTCAATAAATACGATTGAATGAATGAATGAATGCTCTGCCCACAGTAAGCGCTCAATAAACTTGATTGAATGAATGCTCTGCCCACAGTAAGAGCTGAATAAATGCGATTGAATGAATGAATGCTCTGCCCACAGTAAGCGCTCAATAAATAAACACGATTGAATGAATGAGGGCTCTGCCCAAAGTAAGCTCTCAATAAATAAACACGATTGAATGAATGAGGGCTCTGCCCAAAGTAAGCGCTCAATAAATACGATTGAATGAATGAATGAATGCTCTGCCCACAGTAAGTGCTCAATAAATATGATTGAATGAATGAATGAATGCTGTGCCCACAGTAAGCGCTCAATAAATACGATTGAATGAATGAATGCTCTGCCCACAGTAAGCACTCAGTAAATATGATTGACTGAATGAATGACTGCTCTGCCCCCAGTAAGCACTCAATAAACACGATTGAATAAATGAGTGCTCTGCCCACAGTAAGAGCTGACTAAATACGATTGAATGAATGAATGCTCTGCCCGCAGTAAGCGCTCAGTAAATACGATTGAGTGAATGAATGACTGCTCTGCCCCAGTAAGCGCTCAATAAACACGATTGAATAAATGAGTGCTCTGCCCACAGTAAGAGCTGAATAAATACGATTGAATGAATGAATGCTCTGCCCCCAGTAAGCACTCAATAAACACGATTGAATAAATGAGTGCTCTGCCCACAGTAAGTGCTCGATAAATATGATTGACTGAATGCTCTGCCCACAGTAAGCGCTCAATAAATACGATTGAGTGAATGAATGACTGCTCTGCCCCCAGTAAGCGCTCAATAAACACGATTGAATAAATGAGTGCTCTGCCCACAGTAAGCGCTCCCTAAGCTCGATTGCCCCGCCCAGGCCCAATGCCCCCTCCGCCCCCAGCCTATGAGGACCATCTGCGGCTGGAATGGTGACGTGCCCCCCCATATATATGTATATATGTTTGCACATATTTATTACTCAATTTATTTTACTTGTACATATTTACTCTATTTATTTTATTAATATGTTTTGTTTTGTTGTCTGTCTCCCTCGTCTAGACCGTGCGCCCGCTGTTGGGTAGGGACCGTCTTTAGATGTTGCCAACTTGGACTTCCCAAGCGCTTAGTGCAGCACTCTGCACACAGTAAGCGCTCAATAAATATGATTGAATGAATGAATATGTTTGTACATATTTATTGCTCCATTTATCTATCTTACTTGTGCATATTTATTCTATTTATTTTATTAGTATGTCTTGCTTTGTTGTCTGTCTCCCCCGTCTAGACTGTGAGCCCGCTGTTGGGTAGGGACCGTCTCTATATGCTGCCAACTTGTACTTCCCAAGCGCTTAGTACAGCACTCTGCACGCAGTAAAAGCTCAATAATTACGATTGAATGAGTGAATGTTTGTACATATTTATTAATCTATTAATTTATTTATCTTACTTGTACATATTCTATTTATTTTATTAATACGTTTTGTTTTGTTGTCTGTCTCCCCCGTCTAGACTGTGAGCCCGCTGTTGGGTAGGGACCATCTCTAGATGTTGCCAACTTGGACTTCCCAAGCACTTAGTACAACGCTCTGCACGCAGTAAGAGCTCAATAAATACGATTGAATGAATGAATGAATATGTTTGTACATATTTATTACTGGCTTCACAGACTCCGTCCTCTCCTGGTTCTCCTCTTATCTCTCCGGTCGTTCTTTCTCAGTCTCTTTTGCAGGCTCCTCCTCCCCCTCCCATCCTCTTACTGTGGGGGTTCCCCAAGGTTCAGTGCTTGGTCCCCTTCTGTTCTCAATATACACTCACTCCCTTGGTGACCTCGTTCGCTCCCACGGCTTCAACTATCATCTCTACGCTGATGACACCCAGATCTCCATCTCTGCCCCTGCTCTCTCCCCCTCCCTCCAGACTCGCATCTCCTCCTGCCTTCAGGACATCTCCATCTGGATGTCCGCCCGCCACCTAAAGCTCAACATGTCGAAGACTGAGCTCCTTGTCTTCCCTCCCAAACCTTGTCCTCTCCCTGACTTTCCCATCTCTGTTGACGGCACTACCATCCTTCCCGTCTCACAAGCCCGCAACCTTGGTGTCATCCTCGACTCCGCTCTCTCATTCACCCCTCACATCCAAGCCGTCACCAAAACCTGCCGGTCTCAGCTCCGCAACATTGCCAAGATCCGCCCTTTCCTCTCCATCCATACCGCTACCCTGCTCATTCAAGCTCTCATCCTATCCCGTCTGGACTACTGCACTAGCCTTCTCTCTGATCTCCCATCCTCGTGTCTCTCTCCACTTCAATCCATACTTCATGCTGCGGCCCGGATTATCTTTGTCCAGAAACGCTCTGGACATATTACTCCCCTCCTCAAAAACCTCCAATGGCTACCGATCAATCTGCGCATCAAGCAGAAACTCCTCACCCTGGGCTTCAAGGCTGTCCATCACCTCGCCCCCTCCTACCTCACCTCCCTTCTCTCCTTCTACTGCCCAGCCCGCACCCTCCGCTCCTCCACCACTAATCTCCTCACTGTACCTCGCTCTCGCCTGTCCCGCCATCGACCCCCGGCCCACGTCATCCCCCGGGCTTGGAATGCCCTCCCTCTGCCCCTCCGCCAAGCTAGCTCTCTTCCTCCCTTCAAGGCCCTGCTGAGAGCTCACCTCCTCCAGGAGGCCTTCCCAGACTGAGCCCCTTCTTTCCTCTCCCCCTCGTCCCCCTCTCCATCCTCCCGTCTTACCTCCTTCCCTTCCCCACGGCACCTGTATATATGTATATATGGTTGTACATATTTATTACTCTATTTATCTATTTATTTATTTATTTTACTTGTACATTTCTATCCTACTTATTTTATTTTGTTGGTATGTTTGGTTCTGTTCTCTGTCTCCCCCTTTTAGACTGTGAGCCCACTGTTGGGTAGGGACTGTCTCTATGTGATGCCAATTTGTACTTCCCAAGCGCTTAGTACAGTGCTCTGCACATAGTAAGCGCTCAGTAAATACGATTGATTGATTGATTGATTGATATGTATTCTATTTATTTTATTAATATGTTTTGTTTTGTTGTCTGTCTCCCCCGTCTAGACTGTGAGCCCACTGTTGGGTAGGGACCGTCTCTAGATGTTGCCAACTTGGACTTCTCAAGCGCGTAGTACAGCGCTCTGCACACTGTAAGCGCTCAATAAATACGATTGATAGAATGAACGGAATGCACGAAAGTGCAGTGGTGCCGGAGGCAGGAGGATGGACCGCATGGCCTCCCGAGGTGTCCCCGGTCCGGGGTTTGTCTGTTGTCTGTCTCCCCCATCTAGACTGTGAGCCCACCCTTCTAGACTGTGAGCCCACTGTTGGGTGGGGACAGTCTCTATACGTTGCCAAGTTGGACTTCCCAAGAGCTCAGTACAGTGCTCTGCACACAGTAAGCGCTCAATAAATACGATTGATTGATTTTGTTTTGTTGTCTGTCTCCCCCTTCTAGGCTGTGAGCCCGTTGTCGGTTAGTGACCGTCTCTCTATGTTGCCAACTTGGACTTCCCAAGCGCTCAGTCCAGTGCTCTGCACACAGTGAGCGCTCAATCAATACGACTGATTGAACCCCTTTTAGACAGTGAGCCCACTGTTGGGTAGGGACTGTCTCTAAATAATAATAATAAATAATAATTTTGGTATTTGTTAAGCGCTTACTATGTGCAAAGCACTGTTCTAAGCGCTGGGGAGGTTACAAGGCGATCGGGTTGTCCCACGGGGGGCTCACAGTCTTGAGCCCCATTTTCCAGATGAGGGAACTGAGGCCCAGAGAAGTGAAGCGACTTGCCCAAAGTCCCACAGCTGACAACTGGCGGAGCTGGGATTTGAACCCACGACCTCTGACTCCCAAGCCCGGCCTGTTCCCATTGAGCCACGCTGCTTCTCCATGTCCTTCTATATGTTGCCGATTTGTACCTCCCAAGCGCTCAGTCCAGCGCTCTGCACACAGTAAGCGCTCAATCAATACGATCGATTGATTTGGAGTCAGAGGTCATGGGTTCAAATCCCGGCTCCGCCACTTGTCAGCTGTGTGACTTTGGGCAGGTCACTTCACTTCTCTGGGCCTCAGTTACCTCATCTGTAAAATGAGGTAGACTTTTAGACTGTGAGCCCACTGTTGGGTAGGGACTGTCTCTATGTGTTGCCAATTAGTACTTCCCAAGCGCTCAGTACAGTGCTCTGCACATAGTAAGCGCTCAATCAATCAATCAATCAATCAATCGTATTTATTGAGCGCTTACTGTGTGCAGAGCACTGTCCTAAGCGCTTGGGAAGTACAAATTGGCAACACATAGAGACAGTCCCTACCCAACAGTGGGCTCACAGTCGAAAAGGGGGAGACAGAGAACAGAACCAAACATACCAACAAAATAAAATAAATGGGAAAGAAATGTACAAGTAAAATAAATAAATAAATAGAGTAATGAATATGTACAACCATAAATACGATAAGTAAATACGATTGATTGATTGGGGATTAAGTCTGTGAGCCCCACGTGGGACAACTTGATTACTGTGCATGTACCCCAGCGCTTAGAACAGTGCTCTGCACCTAGTAAGCGCTTAATAAACGCCATCATTAGTATTATTATTATTATTTGGCGAGCCCCCCTCCTGTTCCGGGGGCGGAAGGGGGAGCGGGCCCCGCCCCATCCTCGTTGCCAAGGTGACGCGCCGCCGCCTCCCGTCTTGGTCCCCCCGGTGGGCGGGGCTTCGGGCGGCGGCGGCCAATCGGCGGGGAGCGGCTGTTGCACCGCCCAATGAGGGCCGCGCCCGCGTGACGCCGAGGGGAGACGGGGGCCGCTCCTCGGCAACCGCGGCTCGGTCCGGCGGGGAGGAGGAGGAGGAGGAGGAGGAGGAGGAAGGGCTGGAGGTCACGAGGGACGGGGTTGGCAGGTCCCGGTGGTCGGCCCTCCTTCCCGTTCCCTTTCCCGGGGGAGCAGATGGAGCCCGCCAACGGCAGCCCGCCGGACTCCGGCTTCTCCCAGCAGGCCACCCCCCGCCTGCTCATCGAGGACTCCCAGCCCGACAGCCGGGGCCCGGACCATGGGCCCGGCCTGCTCGCCCGACACCTGCCTCACCTGCAAGCCCCCGAAGGCGGCCCACGCCCGGTGAGAGGGGCCCGGGGGGGCCTGGATTAACCCCCACCGGTGGCTGGGGGTGGGGGGAGGCTGGGGTCGTCATTCACTCATTCAATCGTCTTCATTCATTCAGTCGTCTACACTGTGAGCCCACTGTCGGGTAGGGACCGTCTCTCTATGTTACCAACTTGGACTTCCCAAGCGCCCTCATCATCATCAATCGTATTTATTGAGCGCTTACTATGTTGCCAATTTGTCGGTACAGTGCTCTGTACATAGTAAGCGCTCAATAAATACGATTGATGACGATGGTGATGAAGCGCTTAGTCCAGTGCTCTCATCATCATCAATCGTCTTTATTGAGCGCTTACTATGTTGCCGATTTGTACTTCCCAAGCGCTTGGTCCAGCGCTCTGCACATAGCGCTCAATAAATACGATTGATGACGATGGTGATGAAGCGCTTAGTCCAGTGCTCTCATCATCATCAATCGTCTTTATTGAGCGCTTACTATGTTGCCGATTTGTACTTCCCAAGCGCTTGGTCCAGCGCTCTGCACATAGCGCTCAATAAATACGATTGATGATGATGGTGATGAAGCGCTTAGTCCAGTGCTCTCATCATCATCAATCGTCTTTATTGAGCGCTTACTATGTTGCCGATTTGTACTTCCCAAGCGCTTGGTCCAGCGCTCTGCACATAGCGCTCAATAAATACGATTGATGATGATGGTGATGAAGCGCTTAGTCCAGTGCTCTCATCATCATCAATCGTATTTATTGAGCGCTTACTATGTTGCCGATTTGTACTTCCCAAGCGCTTGGTACAGTGCCCTGCACATAGTAAGCGCTCAATAAATACGATTGATGATGATGGTGGTGAAGCGCATAGTCCAGTGCTCTCATCATCATCAATCGTCTTTATTGAGCGCTTACTATGTTGCCGATTTGTACTTCCCAAGCGCTTGGTCCAGTGCTCTGCACATAGTAAGCGCTCAATAAATACGATTGATGATGATGATGATGTGCAGAGCACTGGAGTAAGCGCTTGGGAAGTCCAAGTTGGCAACATAGAGAGACGGTCCCTACCCAACAGTGGGCTCACAGTCTAGAATGGGGAGACAGAGAACAAAACCAAACGTGCTAACAAAATAAAATAAATAGAATAGATATGTACAAGTAAAATAAAGAAATCATCATCATCATCAGTCGTATTTATTGAGTGCTTACTATGTGCAGAGCACTGGACTAAACGCTTGGGAAGTACAAATTGGCAACATAGAGAGACAGTCCCTACCCAACAGTGGGCTCACAGTCTAAAAGGGGGAGACAGAGAACAAAACCAAACATACTAACAAAATAAAATAAATAGAATAGATATGTACAAGTAAAATAAAGAAATAAATAAATAGAGTAATAAATATGTACAAACATATATACAGGTGCTGTGGGGAAGGGAAGGAGGTAAGATGGGGAGATGGAGAGGGGGACGAGAGGGAGAGGAAGGAAGGGGCTCAGTCTGGGAAGGCCTCCTGGAGGAGGTGAGCTCTCAGTAGGGCCTTGAAGGGAGGAAGAGAGCTAGCTTGGCGGTTGGGCAGAGGGAGGGCATTCCAGGCCCGGGGGATGACGTGGGCCGGGGGTCGATGGCGGGACAAGAACGATTGGTTGATTCAATCGTATTTATTGAGTGCTTACTGTGTGCAGAGCGCTGTACCGAGCGCTTGGGAAGTCCAAGTATTCAGTCGTATTTATTGAGCGCTTACTGTGTGCAGAGCGCTGTACCGAGCACTTGGGAAGTCCAAGTATTCAATCGTATTTATTGAGCGCTTACTGTGTGCAGAGCGCTGTACCGAGCGCTTGGGAAGTCCAAGTGTTCAATCGTATTTATTGAGCGCTTACTGTGTGCAGAGCGCTGTACCGAGCGCTTGGGAAGTCCAAGTATTCAATCGTATTTATTGAGCGCTTACTGTGTGCAGAGCGCTGTACCAAGCGCTTGGTAAGTCCAAGTGTTCAATCGTATTTATTGAGCGCTTACTGTGTGCAGAGCGCTGTACTGAGCGCTTGGAAAGGACAAGTTGGCAACGTGGAGAGACGGTCCCTACCCTACAGCAGGCTCACAGTCTAGAAGGGGGAGACGGACAACAAAACGTATTAGCAAAATAAAATCAATAGAATAAATATGTACAAATAAAATAAGTGCTTAGAACAGTGCTTTGCGCATAGTAAGCTCTTAACAAGTACCATCATTATTTATTATTATTGAGCAACATAGAGAGATGGTCCCTGCCCAACAGCGGGCTCACAGTCTAGAAGGGGGAGACGGACAACAACACAAAACATATAAATAAAATAAATAAGCGCATAGAACAGTGCTTTGCACATAGTAAGCGCTTAATAAATACCATTATTATTATTATTATTATTGAGCACTTACTGTGTGCAGAACACTGGATTAAGCGCTTGGGAAGTACAGTTTGGCAACATAGAGAGATGGTCCCTACCCAACAGCGGGCTCACAGTATAGAAGGGGGAGATGGACAACAAAACGTATTAGCAAAATAAAATCAATAGAATAAATATGTACAAATAAAATAAATAAGCACTTAGAACAGTGCTTTGCACATAGTAAGCGCTTAACAAATACCATTATTATTATTATTATTGAGCGCTTACTGTGCGCAGAGCACTGTACCGAGCGCTTGGGAAGTCCAAGTTGGCAACATGGGGAGACGGTCCCTACCCAACAGTGGGCTCACAGTCTAGAATGGGGAGACGGACAACAAAACGTATTAGCAAAATAAAATCAATAGAATAAATATGTACAAATAAAATAAGCGCTTAGAACAGTGCTTTGCACATAGTAAGCTCTTAACAAGTACCATCATTATTGTTATTATTACTATTGAGCAACATAGAGAGACGGTCCCTGCCCAACAGCGGGCTCACAGTCTAGAAGGGGGAGACGGACAACAAAATGTATTAGCAAAATAAAATCAATAGAATAAATATGTACAAATAAAATAAATAATTGCTTAGAACAGTGCTTTGCACATAGTAAGCTCTTAACAAATACCATTATTGTTATTATTATTGAGCGCTTACTGTGCGCAGAGCACTGGACTAAGCGCTTGGGAAGTACAGTTTGGCAACATAGAGAGACAGTCCCTACCCAACAGCGGGCTCACAGTCTAGAAGAGGGAGACGGACAACAACACAAAACGTATTAACAAAGTAAAATAAATAGAATAAATATGTACAAATAAAAAAAATAAGCGCTTAGAACTGTGCTTTGCACATAGTAAGCACTTAAATGCCATCATTATTATTATTATTATTGAGCGCTTACTGTGTGCAGAGCACTGGACTAAGCGTTTGGGAATACAGTTTGGCAACATCTGGAGACGGTCCCTACCCAACAGCGGGCTCACAGTCTAGAAGGGGGAGACGGACAACAAAACAAAACATATTAACAAAATAAAATAAATAGAATAAATATGTGCAAATAAAATAAATTAATAAATAGATTATTGAGCACTTACTGTGCACAGAGCACTGTACTGAGCACTTGGGAAGTCCAAGTTGGCAACATCTAGAGACGGTCCCTACCCAACAACGGGCTCACAGTCTAGAAGGGGGAGACGGACAACAAAACAAAACGTATTAACAAAATAAAATAAACAGAATAAATATGTACAAATAAAATAAATTAGCGCTTAGAACACTGCTTTGCACATAGTAAGCTCTTAACAAATGCCATTATTATTATTATTATTGATCCTCCATCCTCATCCTCCTTGACCTCTCAGCTGCCTCTGACACTGTGGACCACCCCCTTCTGCCAGAAACATTGTCCAACCTTGGCTTCACTGATTCTGTCCTCTCCTGGTTCTCCTCTTATCTCACAGGCCGTTCATTGTCATTCCTCTTTGCAGGCTCCTCCTCTGCCTCTCACCCCCTAATTGTGGGGGTCCCTCAAGGTTCAGTTCTGGGTCCCCTTCTATTCTCCATCTACAACCACTCCCTTGGAGAACTCATTTGCTCCCATGGCTTCAATTGCCACTTCTAGGCAGGTGATACCCAAATCTACATCTGCAGCCCTGATCTCTCTCCCTCTTTGCAGCCTCACATTTCCTCTTGCCTTCAAGACATGTCTACTTGGATGTCCTCCTGTCACCTCAAGATTAACAGGTCCAAAGCAGAGCTCCTCATCTTCACACCCAAACCCCATCCTCTCCCTGGCTTTCCCATCATTGTAGATGGCACCACCATCCTTCCTGTCTCACAAGCGCGTAACCTTGGTGTCATCCTTGACTCCTGTCTCTCATTCAACCCACATATTCAATCCATCACTAAATCCTGTCAGTCCCACCGTCACAATATAGCTGAAGTCTGCCCTTTTCTCTCCATCCAAACAGGTACCACGTTAATACCATCACTCATCCTATTCCACCTGGATTACTCCATCAGCCTCTTTGCTGACCTCCCAGCCTCCTGCCTCTCCCCACTCCAGTCTATACTTAACTCTGCTGCCCTGATCATTTTTCTACAGAAACGGTCAGGACATGTCACCGACTCCTCAAAGAACTCCAGTGGTTCCCCATCCACCTCCTCATCAAACAAAAACTCCTCACCATTGACTTTAAAGCACTCCATCACCCTATCCCCTCCTACCTCATCTCGCTATTCTCCTACTACAACCCAGCCCGCACACTTAACTCCTGTAATGCTGACCTTCTCCCTGTGCCTCAGTCTCGCTGCCGACCCCTCACCCGCATCCTGCCTCTGGTCTGGAACACTGCTCCTCCTCAGATCTGATAGATAGTTACTCTCCCCGACCCTTCAAAGCCTTTTTGAAGGCACATCTCCACGAGGCCTTCCCCAAGTACCCCCTTTCCTTTTCTCCCATTCCTTTCTGCGTCACCCTGACTTGCTCCCTTTGTTCTTTCCCTCCCCCAGCCTCACAGCACTTAGGTACAGATCTGTAATTTATTTATTTACATTCGTGTCTGTCACCTCCTCGTAGAGTGTAACCTCATCGTGGGCAGGGAATATGTCTGTTTATTGTTGTATCGTATTCTCCCAAACACTTAGTAGACTGCTCTGCACACAGAAAATGCTCAATAAATAAGAGTTGAATGAATGAAAGTACCATAATTATTATTGTTATTATTCCCGGAGGTGATGTCGGGCAGTGAGCAAACAGCTCCAGAAGGAGGACCGGAAAGCAGCAGTGGGCTTGCCGAGCAGGTGGATGAAAGAAGGAGTTTAGGTGAGAAATCTGAGCCCGTCTTGCTGCCGGTAGTAGTAATGGTAGCAGCAGAGGCCCTTAGCTAGTGCCCACTGAGGGAAATGCACTATATTGAACGGTTGGGAAAGGACCACAGGAGTGGGAGACATGTTCCCTGCCCACACGGGGCATCCACTCGCCCCACTGGGCTTTGAAGCCTGAAAACCTGGGCCAAGGGAAGCGTCTGGGCCTGTGCAGCCAGTTGTCAGTGGGGGCTGGGCTTGCTGGTCCCCAGAGATTGTCATGTTTATTGAGCGCTTACTGTGTGCAGAGCACTGTACTAAGCGCTTGGTAAGTACAAGTTGGCAACATAGAGAGACGGTCCCTACCTAACAGCGGGCTCACAGTCTAGAAGGGGGAGACGGAAAACAAAACGTGGACAGGTGTCAAGTCATCAGAATAAATAGAAATAAAGCTAGATGCACATCATTAACAAAATAAATAGAACAGTAAATATGTACAAGTCAAATAGAGTAATAAATCTGTACAAACATTTATATAGCTGCTGTGGGGAGGGGAAGGAGGTAGGGCAGGGGGAATGGGGAGGAGGAGAGGAAAAAGGGGGCTCAGTGTGGGAAGGCTGATATGGTGGGGTGGCCGGTGCCCAGTGCCTGCTGGGTGTAGGGCCCTGCCCCAGGCACCTGCTTGAGCGGCTGCTTGTTCCTCAGAGCCCATGGACACATCCAGCCCCTCAGACCTGGATGGTTCGCTAAGCCAGGTCATCGAACGACTACCGCCACAGCCCAACAGGAAAATCAGGTACTGGTGCCCGAGAGCGTCTCGGCTTAGCTGCCCCAGACTTTCCACCCTGTTCCTCTTCACCTTTTCCTCACTCCCCCCAGCCCCCCGCCACCACTGCTCACGGCCTGGCCTCCCTGGGCAGTACCACTGCCCTCGTTGGAAGAAACACGAGCAGACGTGCCCTGAGCGTGGGCCAGCAGCAAGCAGTCCCGATTCCTGGATTTTTCCCTGAGGATGATCTGGGGGTCTGCTCCTGGTTGTCTTGCCCAAGGGAGCCACAGCTCTCGCCTCCCGCTCACTTTTTCCACCGTCTTCCCTCGCTTGTGCCCTTGCTCCCCCTCCTTCTCTCTTTCCGTCTCCTGGGTTCTCCCGTTGTCCTTCATTCTCGGCCAAGACCCCGCTGGCATCTGCGTGCTCTACTGCCTTCCTCCCCACCCAAGACACTTTGTGGAGGGTGATCGGGCCAGATGTGTTAGAGCCACACTGATGACCTTTGTGTTTATTATGGAGCAGTCAGCCTGTGGCCTTCCACAAAAGTTGCCGGGGAGAGGGAGGGTCAGCATGAGGGGAAACCCCGCTCTCCCTTTTCCAGCTCTCGCTGCCTCTGGTTTCTGCCCCAGAGGGTGTCACCACCTGTTCTGGGCAACATCAAACAGAGATTTGAGTTTGCCTCTCTAGCCCTGTCCTTCCCTGCTTTGCTGGGGTCGGCTAAAGGACCTGGAAAGCCATGCCTCCCTTCCCAACATCCAGGTAGTCCAAGACCAGAAGAGCCTTTCCACTGGACAGTCATAATAATAATGGTATTTGTTAAGCGCTTACTATGTGTTAATCATTTTTCTAAGCGCTGGGGTAGATACCGGGTAATCAGGTTGGACCCAGTCCCCGTTCCACATGGGGCTCCCAATCTTCATCCCCATTTTACAGATGAGGTAACAGAGGCACAGAGAAGTGAAGTGACTTGCCCAGGGTCGCACAGCAAACAAGTGGTGGAACGGTATTAGAACCCACGTCCTTCTAACTCCCAGGCCCATGCTCGAACCGCTAGACCGTACTGCTTCCCTAGTCGGAAGCCCTCCCCTCTACTCTCCCCGTCCCCGTCACAGACCCTTCTTGCTGTCCTTCTTTTCTGTTCTTTTTCCTTCGTGTCGACTGCTCTCCTCGATCTTGCAGATCAGTTTTTAAAAACCAACCCTGGCAGCTTGCAGAAATTAGAACCACCTTAAATGTCTTCCACTGCCTCCCTCCCCGGAGTCCCCCCCGTTCCCAGGGGTGATGGCTCTGGGGGCAAGGAGCCTCACAGCCTGGAGAAATTCACATCGCCAGGATCTGTTGCGTGGAAATTCCTGCCCACTGCCGGATGTTTTTTAGTCCCAGCCTGATTGCTTTCAGGCACTAGGCTTGAAGGCTTGTGCCAACTCGCCTGGCCTCTGTACCTTTTGTCCCCCTTGACCCTGAGCTGTCGTGCTCCTGTGTCTCCCAAGTGTGCGAACCTGCCTTCCCTCATCTCTCCCACGTCACTCAGGTAGGTTCTGCTCTGCTTCGGCCTACCCTCACTTGGCTGCTTGCCTGCCGACGGCTCCCTCTCTCAGCCTCCAGGCCAAAGCTCGGGAGGACCCGTTAGTGCACACGCATGCACACAAATGTTCACACACACGCTCGTCCCCCCACCCCAGCCTGCACCCCCATATTCTGGTGTGTCCTGCTGATTTTTCTAGGGTGAGGAGACCGGTACTGCTGGCCTGGGTCTTCTCTCTTTCCTGCCCTCCAGGGGCCCTGTGGGCCTGTCTCACAGCCTCTACCCACAGAGGGCCAGTCTGACTGATCCTGACTGGGGTGGGGGGATCCTCCGCCTACCCATCCCCCTGCCACAAGCCCTTTCTCAGCTCTTCTGAGACCATCCGAGATCCTGGCTTCTCCTCTCTGTGGACGCTTTCCCTCTGGTTTTACTCGGCACGGCCCCGGTCGGTAATCTGTGCCGGACGGCCCAGCGGGAGGCCCTGGTTTTCGCTTCCCCCACCGCTGCCGCTCAGGGAAGGAGCCCATGGGAGCCGAGCAGCAGCAAGAAGAAGGTTCTGGACGTGCACCGCTCTCTCCCCTCCAATCCCACCTGCCCCTGCCGGAAACCTGGGTGGGCTTGCCTTCTCTCTGTCGGTAGCCGAGAGAGAGAGGAGAGAGAGGACCTTTCGCTTCATGGCTGGTGGGCGGGTGGATGGGGGAGGAAGAAGTGAGAAAGTTGAGTGACCAGACTGCAACCAAGTTTATTCGGCCTTGGCCGGGTGTTTCACTAGCCCCGTCTTTTCCCCCACAGCCTGCTTGGGGCAGCCATGGAAGCAGAGGAGGAGGAGAAGGCCGGGGCAGAAGACTCTGAAGACTGCACTCCGTGCTCCCTTGTGGCTGAAGGTAACCTTTGGGGATCTTTATGGCCTTCGACTCTGCTCTGAGCTCATCCTCTTCAGGCTTCATCCTGGCGATGACTGGAGTTCAGGGTTTCTGACTGTGCTGGGAGCACTGCCCACTGGGAAGGGGGTTGGGGTCGTTTGGGGATGTGGCGCCCGTTGGTCATCCCACCTCTCTTCTGTGAGGCCTGGCCCTTTTTCCCGTTTCGGGGTGGAGACATGGGCAGGCGAAAGAGGGGGACAGGAAGGAATGAGCCTTGGGGGCGGCAGGGGACGGGACACCCACCAGGTGATGTCCCGGGCTTTCGATCTTAGATGCGGGCACGTCTCAGCTGGGCTTCGGGGCGCTGGAGCTCTCCCAGAGCCAGGACCTCGAGGAACCCATTCCCCCAACCAAGCCGGACAGTGGATCACCGCTGCAGCTGGGAACTGCAGGCCTCGTGCCAACTGCCCCCAACTCCCCCACTGGTATGTGCCCGACCCTGGGAGCGGGACCGTTAGCCTGGCTTCCCTGCTCTGGCGCTTGTCTGGCTGTCTGTCAGACGCTGGCCCGGGCCAAATGCCACAGAACTCTGAGTCTTTCTGGCCCCTTGGCAAGATAAGCACCCGCCTTCCCTCTTTGCCTCTAGAACCGTGCTCTGCCCACCCTGCCAACCTGCCTGCAGTGCAGTCCGGTGAAGAGGCGCCTACAGAAAGCTGGCAAAGGGAGCCGGAGGAGAGGTAAAATGTGGGTCGCTTACTCCGCCGGTCCTTGAGGAGGGAAACTGCAGGCTCTCCCTCCCCTGCCCCTCTTCCTCCCATTTCCCCTCCTTATTATTCCTCCCCCTTCCCTTCCTCCTTCCCTTCCTTCCCTCACCCTCCTCGTTTGCCAGCTGGATGTCAGAGCCCCAGGAATATGGTTCCAGGCTCCCGCCTCTTTTCCCTCTAGGTGTTCCAGCTTGGAAGTCAAACTTCTGAGCCTTTTCAAAAAGGGGAACACATAGACATTAGCCCGAGGCCTGGGCGTAGAGAGGGTCAGCAGTAATCTCTGCCCTTCAAGACCCCTAGAAGGGCATGTGGAGGTGGGGAGCGCCCCGGCCCCTCCCTTGGGACAGAGTTGATGAAATCCCTTGGAAAACACGGGCCACGTGAGCCTCGAGAAAGCCTTTCTGGATCTCCTCATTTTCCAGGTCAGCGGCCGTGCCCTCCCCCTGCCGTGCCTCGCCAGCCGTGGTTCCCCAAGCTGCTGCCGAGTCCGCTCAGAGGCTGGCAGCCTCCCCGGAGCTGCCAGGAAGCGGGGCTCAGGAACAGGAGGCTCTGACAGCAGGTCATCCGGAGCCCCAGGTTGTGTCCAGCCAGGAAGACATGTTTGACCCGAGCCTGCCCCCAGGTAGAGTGTGGGCACCTCGGTTCAGCAGCACCCGGTAGAGGCAGAGGATGTCGGGGTGGGCCTGCCCTGACCCAGTCATGAGTCTGGGGCGGTTAGGGTACCGGGGATGGAAGGGGATGGAGGGACGGAGGAAAAGCTTTCCCTGGAGACAGAATCTTGGGAGGGGGGAATCTACCACCCCGCCTCTTCAAAACCTCTATTCGGTCAGTAGCTTGTTAAGTTGGGGCGTTTAATTCAGCTCTCACCACGTGCAAAGTGCTTGCCCACACAGACTCGGCAGTGGTCAAATGAGGCGCCAGGGGATCAGCCAGCCAGCCAGTACTGTTCCTCCACCCCTGTGTCGACTGCAGGGCCCTGAACTGGGTGTTGTGAGAAATGCCTCAGGACCAGAAGCCACGTTCCTTGGCCCCTGGGCGCTTCCACCAAAATGGAACTGAGCGGTCCTGGGAAGGAGCAGCGGGCGGTGCTCGCCGCCATTGTCCCAGCCAGTGTCTCTGTGGTCCCACAGCTCCCGGAGCCCACTGCTCCCCTTCCCGGGTGCACTGCGGGTATGGCGACCGCAGCGATGGCAATCTTGGTGGCGGCAACCATGCCTGTTCCCTGGCATCCACTCCTGCCAGCACACTGCAACTCCTGCACCTCTCCGGACAGGAATCCTTTGTGCAGGAAAGTCTGTCCACGTAAGTGAGGCACCACCGGCCCGCCCACGGGGGACTGGCCGCCCGGGCAGGGCCTTGGGCAGGTGGGTAGCGGGCCACGCTCGACATCGGGCTCACGGCTTTAGCGGCCCCACAGGTTTGGCAGCCGTTCTCGAGGGCTTCTTGGGGCAGGGGAATCTTCCCCAGATTGGGGAATCAGGATCCAAATGGAGCCGCTAAATGGCCACTGCGCAGGCCCTGCACGAAGCCTTTTGTCTGTGCCCGTGGTCTGGACTCCAGCTGGATGTGGCCGGTGCCTGGGCACCTTGGGATGTGGGCAGAGAGGGTTAGAAAGACCCATTCGCTCCTCCTAGTCAACCTGGGGAAAAATGACAGCAAACCCCAAGGTGGCCCAGATCGTCATGATCATCATAACAACAACAAGTAAAACAGTCATGATGTGCATTTAGCTTTAATTCTATTTGTTCTGACGACTTGACACCTGTCTACATGTTTTGTCTTGTTGTCTGTCCCCCTTCTAGACTGTGAGCCCGTTGTTGGGTAGGGACCGCCTCCATATGTTGCCAACTAGTACTTCCCAAGCGCTTAGTACAGTGCTCTGCACACAGTAAGCGCTCAGTAAATACGATTGAATGAATGAATTTAAGAAGAGCTTATTACGCGCCCAACACTGAGGTGAATACAGGATAATCAGCCCGGACAATCCTTGTTGCTGCACTCCAATGCTCTCAGTCAAAGAGGCAGGGGGACCAGGGACCTTTTTCCCCTACTTACAGAAGCGGTCACTGAGACGCAGAGATGTGAAGTGACTCACCTGCAGGCCAGGGGTAGACCTAAGACTAGATAAATGTGACTGGCCTGGGAAACCCAGCTGGAATAGAGGTGGACAGATGAACAGACGCTGGCTCTGCTTCATGGTGGCTCCCTTTGGGGCCATCCCCGCCATCCAAGCACAGGGGGCACGGGGGTGTGCCAAAACTCACCTGAGACTCTTCCGTCCACAGGGCTTCCTCTGAACTCGTCGCTCCTTCCCCAGACGCTTTTCGGTCGGCCCCATTTATCGTCCCCAACACGCCCACTGGGCCCCCTGGGCCAGAAGGTGAGCGGGGGCGGGCCTGCGCCAGTTCATCTCCATCCGGGCCTGCCTCTAGGCTGTGGGGCAGGAGGCCGGCGGGCTGGGCCTTGGTGGGGCTCTGACCGTGAATTTATTTGCTGGTCAGAGAGCAGACAGGGTGGCTCAAGGGACTCTGGTCCCCGTGCAGTCCTCTGGCCCTTATGGCATATCCCAGAATGCAGCACTCTCCTTGGCTTTCTGACTCTAGCCCATCTGTCCTCTTCCTGAGGTTCCGGACCCGAGGTAATTGGAGGGTGTCACGGGACAATTTGGAGTTGCTTTGGGTTCCAAGAGGGTGCCCTCCTGCCCACCCCCTGCTATACCTAGTGTCCCTCTGAAGGTCGGAGGGATGTCACGGGGGAGGCCGGGGAGAGGCTGGGGCACGGGCCTGTGGAGGGAGAGGCTCTGGCTCCCTGCTTCTAGGGTGGAGCGAGCCCAGCCAAGGGAGAGCCCGCGGGAGACCCTCATCTTTTTAAAACCTCCTTTCTTCCCTTATTCAGAGGAGGCAATGGATGTGGCGGACACCCCCGTGGGAGGAGGAGAGGATGCTCGGCAGAAACCTCAAGATGATGAGCCGATGGAAACGGACGCTCCCCTGCCCCCAAGCGAACCCTCTGTGTTCCCACAGGCTTCGACTCCCGTGTCACAGAGCGCCCCAGCCTTCACGCCGAGCTCCTTCCCCATCCCATCGCAGCCGGAGTTTTCTCATGTGGGTCTCTCTCCATACTCCCCACCGCCGATGGTCTGGCCTGGCAGGGCCCAGCCGCAGGGTGGGCTGGGGCGGGAAACTGCCGCTGAGCACCAGGCCCCGGTTAGGTGTCCCGTGTGGAAAAATGCGGAGGGGAAGGGTCCTGATTGAGTCGGGAACCGCTCTTCTCGAGCCCTCCTGAGGGGTTGTGGGGGGTGGGCTTGGAGGCAGCATGGGGCTGAGCTGGTGGACGAGGGGGCGGGGTGGAAGTGTTGCTAGGAGATTGCCTTCGCCGGGTCTCCCCGGTTCTGTTTGGTGGTGGCTCTTGGCGGGCTTTGTCTTTACCCCAAGGGGCCGAACGCTAGGGTGGGTGGGCGGCGGAGGTGGTGGGTGAGGGGATGGGTGGGTGGGTGGGTGACTTCTGAAACAAGCTGAGGAGAACTAGTGATGGTGAAGGTGAAAGTGGGTGTGTGCCTATGCAGTCAGTGGCTCCACCGCTGTGGCCCCCTGATCTGGTGCTCCGCACTTCGTGGCTGAGGTGAGGCTGGAGTCTAGGTCTCTTGAAGTCTCCCTGCTCTGCCCTGCCCTATCCCCATGGGCCAGGCTGCCCCCCTTTCTGGTTCCACTCTGGCTTTGAGGCCCTTTGGGGCTCCTGTTCAGGTCTGGACCCCAACCCTCGCCCCATTGACCCCTTACCAGGATGCCTCCTTGATGACCTGGAACAGAGGCACAGGCTAGCAGACTGTTTTCGGCTGGCGTATGTCAGCGGAGCCTCAAGGTCGATGGGTCAGAAAGTCCAGTTGGTCGGTGTTGGAGTGTATGGTTTCAAATATCTATTCCTAAGGGACCCATGTGAACGTGGGCTGATAAGGTTCCCGAGTTGGTGCAGCATGTTCCATATCAGAGGGTTGCCTGTGAGCACGGGCTGATGTGGTTCCTGGGTCACAATGTTTTGTGTGCACGGGGCATGTGTGAGATGTGTGAAGGCGGGCCAGTGTAGCTCCTGGTTCACTGTGGCCTGTTCTGTGTGTGAGGGATGCGTGTGAACGCAGGTTGACACCGACAGCCATGGGCAGGATGGACTCCCCCGTCCCCACCCGCCGGAAGGGCTGGCCCTGTTCCTCTTCGAGGTGTGGACTGAGTTGTCCCAATCCCGTTATTCCAGCCCCCCCGCTCCTCCCCGCCCCCCCCCCCCCCCCTGCAGCCCAATTCCCGGCCCAAGGGCTCAGGGTGTTGGTTTTTGTGTGAGACTCGGGCGGGATTTGGTGTGGGCAGCTGGGGACAGGAGTGTGGCTTAAAACCCAATGTAGGACTTGGGGGCAGCAGAGCGGTCCCCCTCCCCAGGCCCTGCAGGGGGCCAGAAAGCTGCCCGTTGACTCTCCTTTCTGTTTTTTTGCTCCCAGAATGGAGCTTCCAAAAGGCCAGGGATCCTGGGGGTGGTCCCAGGGTGGTCCTGAGGGGGCAGTGGGACCAGCACTAACCCAGCCTCTCTCTTCCCGACTCTCCTAGGACATCTTTCTTCCCTCGCCTAGCTTGGAGGAGGGGCCGAGCAGAGAGGAGGGCCCAAGTACCCAGCCGACGAAGTCGTCAGCTGACGTGGACCTGTCTCCGACAGCGGAGTCCTGCAAGTTGGTGCTCTCTGCCAGCGAGGGCCTCGAGTCTTCCCAGGCTGAGGGTCGGGGCACCGGTCAGCTTGACACTGACCCAGAGAGCTCCCAGATCCAGGAGACAGGCCCCTCGGAACCCCAGCTCCGTCCCACGGAGGATTCACACGGACAACCGAGCCTACCACAGGACGGCCAGGCGGCTCCGGGGGCCGACCACCAGCCCTCCTCAGCAGCGGGGGCGGCCAGCACCGTGATCCCCAGAGGCCAAGACGGGGAAGAGGCAGCATCCAGGGAGGCTGACACAGACCTCACGGATGGCGCGCCTAGGGCCAGGGCTGCTCCCTCTCCCCACACGTATCCCCCTACATCTCCCCCGACTCAGGCCCAAGCTGCTGTGAGAGGCTTAGAGCAGGAAGAGATTCTGGATGTGGAAGGCTGTCCATCTGAGGAAGTGTCTTCGGCGTCTGAGGTTGAGCAAGTCCCCGAGACACCTTGTGAGAGCCAGGAGCAGAGCCAGGGCCTGGAACAGCACCAGGGGCTGGAGCAGGGCCAGAAGCAAAGCCAGGGGGTGGGGCAGGGCCGGGGGAAGGCCCAAGGGCCGGAGCTGAGTCAGTTGCAGGGCCAGGGACTGAGCCAGGAACAGGGCCAGAGGCTCAGTCAGGAGCAAGGCCAAAGGCTAAGCCAAGAACAGGGCCAGGAGCTGAGCCAGGAGCAGGGCCAGGGGTTGAGCCAGGAGCAGGGGCAGGATCTGAGCCAGGGGCAGGGCCAGAGGCTGAGCCAAGAACAGGGCCAAAGGCTGAGCCAGGAACAGGGCCAAGGGCTGAGTCAGGAACAGGGCCAGCGGCTGAGCCAGGAGCAGGGCCAGCGGCTGAGCCAGGAGCAGGGCCAGCGGCTGAGCCAAGAACAGGGCCAGGAGCGGGGTCAGAGGCTGAGCCAGGAGCGGAGTCAGAGACTGAGCCAGGAGGAGGGCCAGAGGCTGAGCCAGGAGGAGGGCCAGAGGCTGAGCCAGGAGGAGGGCCAGAGACTGAGCCAGGAGGAGGGCCAGAGGCTGAGTCAGGAGCAGGGCCAGGAGCTGAGCAAAGGACAGGGCCAGGAGCTGAGCCAGGTGCAGGGTCAGGGGCTGAGCCAGGAGCGGGGCCGGGGGCCGAGCCAGGAGCGGGGCCACAGACTGAGCCAGGTGCGGGGCCAGAGGCTGAGCCAGGAGGAGGGCCAGAGGCTGAGCCAGGAGGAGGGCCAGAGGCTGAGCCAGGAGGAGGGCCAGGGGCTGAGCCAGGAGCAGGGCCAGGGGCTGAGCCAAGAACAGGGCCAGGGGTTGGACCAGGAGCAGAGCCGGCAGGGAAAGGGTCCAGAGCAATGCCAGGGGCAGGAGCAGAATGAGAGAGGAGAGCAAGACAGCCAGAGCAGCATGTCCCTGCATCTCTGTCTTTCTCAATCTCAGTGGCCAGGGCTGGGTGTCTGCAGGGACAGCCAGAGTCAGGTGGGCCCAGACGCGATGGAGGTCGAAGTCAGCGAGTGCAGCGGGAATTCTGCGGCAGCGCTGCCTGAGGCACACCGGGAACTGGATCTGGAGGCTCGAGCGGCTGATGGAGGACCTAGTTCAGAAGACTCTGGGATGCTAACCGCCGAAGGACAAGGAGGGCAAGGTCAGTGTGGCCCAGCCGACTGCCCCCCCGTGCTCAGCCTGGCACGGGACAGAGCACCTGACGCACCCCTCCAAAGCACAGCTACTCCGGGGAGTGAAGCCCAGCCACAGAGTCGAGGGGAGAAGAGCCAAGAACCCGGAGGGGAGGGACAGAAGCCCATGACTATGCAGGAGAACTCCCAGCAGCCCCTGGGGCTCTCTGGGCAGCCGGCTCACGTGATGAGAACCGGACTAGGAAAGCATCCACCCGAGGAAGTCGACAATTTCTTAATTAAATGCTCCAAGATGGATGACACCAAGCGGATGGGAAGCCATGGTGAGACCCAGCAGGCAGAGGGGGTAGCGGAGCCCCTGCCCCCAAGTCCCTGTGAGAGCTCCAGTGGTGAGTGTGCGGTGAGCCGTAGGCACAGTGGGGATGATAGGCATGGTGGAGGTGCCAGCGGCAACGCAGGTTGTGGGAGTGGGAGAGGTGGCGGGCTCAGTGGGGAGTGGCAGGGGCAGGTTGGCACAGTGGGCTAGAACTACTTGGGGGTAGCTGACTTTCCCCAGAGTTACGATGGTCAGGGGGCAGCTCGATGGTCTGGTCAGCTGCTTGGCCAGGCTCATTATGTCCAAGAACCCTGGGGCATCAGCAGGGGGGCGGAGCAGAGGGGCGGGAGTGAGCGTGGGCCGGTTCAGGCCTCGGGGAGGGGGTCCGGCCCTGGCTGGACTGATAGTGACGTTTACTGTAGAGGTCGGCCCTCCCTCCCCGGGCAGGGCAGCGTGGCGGCTCTCCCTGCGGCCCCGCCGGCTGGGCGGGACCGGGGCGTCGGCGGCCAACTCCGACGCGGTTGACGGTCGGTCCTTGTTGCTCTGTCACGGCTCCCCACGTGGCCTCTGCGTGTGTGTCTGAAGCCCCGTTCCGGTTCACCCTGCCGAAGGAGGGTGAGCTCATCCCGCCCCTGAGCAGCACGCCCCCTCTGCTGATGGAGCACCTGAAGCGGGGGCCCCGGAGGCACAGCACGCCCATCGGTGAGTGAGGGGCCCCACGAGTCCCGCCGTGCCGGGGAGCCACCCAGTCTTGGCCTGGCTGCCGCTGCCATCTCTGGCCCGGGCCTCCTTCTCCTCTCAATAAATTCGATTGAATGAATGAATGAACGAACGAACTAACACCTTCCCTGCATCCCTCCTTCCCTCTGTCCCTTGGCCCCTCCCAGCACCTGCAGTGGAGGGCGGCTGTCCGGAGAGCACCATGGCCACCAGCGAAGTTATGGCCGAAAGCTCGGTGAGCGCCAGCGACAGCACCATTGACAGTGAAAAGGGGGCGAGGGCAGGGGCCGCCGGCACGGAAGGGGAGCTTTGCCTGATGATGAAACTGGTCAGCCCAGAAACCGAGGCCAGTGAGGAGTCTCTACAGTTCAGTTTGGAAAGTAAGTCTCAACCTCTGCCAAGCCCAAGGATTCTGTGCCTGGGGATGCCCGAGCCCGGGGCAGCCGAGCTCAGGGATGACTGAACGCAGGGCGATCGGGCCCAGGGAGGCCGAGTCATGGGGGGTGACCAAGCCAGAGACGACTGAGCCCATAGTCACCCAGCCTGGGACGACCCGGCCCTGGGTGAGTGAGTCTGGGGATGACTGAGCCTGGGATGACTGAGCCAGGGACAGGTGAACTAGGGCAACTGAACCAGGGTTGATTGAGCCACTGTGACCAAGTTGGGGGCAGTTGAGCTGGGGATGACTGAGCTGGGGGCCACTGAGCCTGACACCACCGAGCTGGGGTTGACCGAGTGGTGGAGCCTTAGCCCAGGACAACCAAGTCCGGGACAGCCTTAGGACAACCGAACCTGGCCACATGCAGGGAAGCCCAGGCCCCAGGCTGTCCCGCAGCAGTCTGAGAAAACTGGTGACCGTGGCCTGTCTTTCCACCTATTTCACCGTCGTGGTCAAAACGTTTGCCCGTTTGTGGGCTCAGAATCGGAGGGAGGGAAGTGTCCTAAGTGGAACCCTGCATCTTCTGGGATTGACTGGTCTGCCAGTGGTGTTTGTGTGCAGCCACCATCTGGAAACCAGTTGAAGGGACAGAAGCAGGGAAGGGAATGGGTGGACTCCAAGACCACTGGCTCCTGGCCTGTCCAAGGCTCGGGGGTTATTCTGGCCACTAATGGCCACGGACAATCACTGCTTCAGCTGAGGCCCCGGAGGGCGATTTTTGGCCTCCTGAAGGCGGGCCGGGCGTCTGGCACCATCCCAGGGAAGTGGGGGTTGGGAGTGTGGGTGTGAACCCGGCATGAAGGCCCCGTTCTGCTGCTTTACCACACGGGCAACTGCCGCTTCTTCTTTCCTGTACCTTCTCCACTGTGACTTCATCCCAGCAAGGTCTGGAATCAGAGCCACCAAGCAGGGCTTCTGAATTTCCCTTTGGGACTCTAGCGGGAGCTGTTCACGAAAACATTTTATGTCTCCAGCCTCATTGGTGGTATCAAGAGTCAGGGCGGAGGAGGAGGAGATTGGTGGTGTGATTTATCGAGCACCTTCTAGGTGCAGAGTACTGTAAGAAGTGCTTGGGTGAGCACAGTAGTTAGTAAAAATGATCCCTGCCCTCAAAGAGCTTCCAGGCTAGCTGGGGGGCGCGTACATCAAATTAGTTATGGATAGGCGGAAAAAGAGAAATGGGAAGCTGGGTGTGTGGACACTTAGGTGTGGAGAAGGGAAGGTGACTAAGTGGATATGTACAGAAGTGCTGCTGGTGCATTTGAGTGCATCAGGGTGGAGGCAGCGCAAAAGAGCCAAGGTAGCGTTTGGAGGCTCTGCCCTGGGGAGAAAGAAAAATGAATCGGGAAAGGCCTGGGAGATGGGATTTCAGGAGGGCGGATCTGGAGTCTGTCGGATGTGGAGGGAGAGAGAGTTCTTGGCAAGGGGGAGGGCATGAACCAGGGGGATACTGGCATGGAAGACAAGAACAAGGCACAGTGAGTAGCTTAACTTGAGAGAAGCAAAGAGTGAGAGCTGTGTTTCTGTGAGAGAAAAAAGTGGATCTTTAGGAAGATGGAGCTAGTGGAGTGTCATAAAGCCAGCAGTCAGGAGCGTCTGCTTGTGGCTGCGAGGAATGGGGACCATCTTGGAGTCAAGCATATTGCCAAGTTGTGGATGGGCTATGGAAACAGGGAGAATGGTGGTATGGTCAGATGGTCATCTATCATCGCCCCGGCTAGTTCCTTTCCGGGCCGGTGAGCTCACTGCCCTGGAGGGTGGAGTGGGGGCATGGTGGTGGTGGTGCTCCCAGAGGCTCTCGGGGCCGGGAGAAGGGGGCCCATCTTCATCTCTGCAGGCCCGTTTGGAGGGGTGTGTTTGAGGGCCCTGTCGTTTGAGCCCATTTCTACCACTGGGATTTGCAGACGGGGTTCTGGGGCAGCCGGTCCGAGCCTCAAGTCTGCCAGCCCCAACTGTACTGCAGATTACTCTTCTGGGGGAGATCCGTCAGGTGGCCCAGGCAGGGCCCCCCATGCAGGGCCCACACATTTCTGTGGCCTCGCAGAGGCCAGAGCAGCGAGCCAGAAACCCTCCCGTGGGGCGGCGAATCTTCCACGTCCCTGGCCTCCGGGAGGGCTGGTGCCCATCTGTCTGTTCTGTTCTCCGGAGGAAGGTAGTGTGTGTCTTTTGTGGTGGCTGCTCCCAGCCAGTCACTGTGGCGTGTTTGTCCGTCCGCAGCCCAGAGATTTAGTGATGGGAGCAGGAGGGCAACCTGCCTGTTGGGGGGCCTGAGGACACTGGGTTCCTTGATGCCCAAGAATGAAGGTTCTACCTCTTCATCTTAAACTGCCCACAGCTAGGGCAAGGGAAAACGGAGAGAGGCTTACTGGGGTGACTGACCGGACCTTCCGTCTCCTCCCTGACTTCCTCATCCACCTTCCCGTCCATGGCCTCCTCCCCATTTTCTCTGCTTCCACCTTCCCCTCTCTTTTTTTTTATGGCATTTGTTTTGCGCTTACTATGTGGCAGACACTGTACTAAGTGCTGGGGTAGATGCAA
Source organism: Tachyglossus aculeatus (assembly GCF_015852505.1). Taxonomy (NCBI): domain Eukaryota; kingdom Metazoa; phylum Chordata; class Mammalia; order Monotremata; family Tachyglossidae; genus Tachyglossus; species Tachyglossus aculeatus. The sequence continues at coordinate 1,084,330 of NC_052073.1, read as the reverse complement.
GCTAATCAGGTTGGACACAGGCCATGGCCCTCATGGGGCTTAATCCCATGTCTTAATCCCCACTGTACAGATGAGGGAGCTGAGGCACGTAGAAATGAAGTGACTTGCCCAAGGTCCCGCAGCAGACAAATGATGAAGCTGGGAATAAAACCCAGTCAGGCCCGTGCTCCTTCTTCCTGTCCTCCTTCCCTGTCCTCTCTGTCTTCCCCACCCTACTCCCTCTCCTCCTCCTCCGCCTCTCCACCTTCCCCTCCCTCTCCACCCTCCGGGTCTTCCTCCCTGTCTCCATCATATCCCCGTCACCCTTCCCCTTTTGTTTTTGTCCAGAGCCAATAACCGGAGAATGGGAAAATGGATCCGCCGCTGTTGCCGGGGCCGTTGCCAGGTAACCGAGCCTGTTGCTATGCAGAAGGTTTCCTCCGCGGGGCCTCCCAGCAGGGCGAGTGTTTCACGGAAAACCGGCAGAGGGATTCGAGCCGGGGGGCCCCGTCCGTCCGTCTGTCCGTCTTTCCATCCATCCGCCCTTAGTCCCAGCCCCTCTGCCTGGGGCGAGAGGAACCACAGCCTCTTTCCCCGGGCTCAGATCTGTCTGAGCCCTGCGTCTACATTGAGGGTGCCTTGAGGGCTGGCTGGGCCCCGGCACCGCCGTACTAATCAATCGGTCATATTTATTGAGCACTTACTGTGTGCGGAACGCTGTGCTAAGTGCTCGGGAGAGTACAGAATAACAGCTGGTAGATATGTTCCCTGCCCACAAGGAGCTGACATTCTGGAGGGGGAAACACAGCCATATAAATTCATAAGTAAATTAGGCATATGTACATAAGTGCTGTGGGGCTAAAGGTGGGTGAATAGAAGGTGAAAATCCCAAGTGCAAGGGTGACGTAGAAGGGAGTGGGCGAAGAGGAAATGTGGGCTTAGTTGGAGAAGGTCTCTTGGAGGAGATGTGCTTTTAATAAGGCTTCGCTGGTGGGAAGAGTGATCGTCTGTTGGATGTGAAGGGGGAGGGAGTTCCAGGAGAGAGGAAGGATGTGGGCGAGGGGTCGACGGCGAGATAGACGAGATGGAGGTACAGCGAGTGGGCTTGCGTTAGGGGAGTGAAGTGTGTGGGCAGGGATGTAGTAGGATGTATTAAGGTTTAGTGCAGTGCTCTGCATACAGTAAATGCTCAGTAAATACCATCGACTGACTGAGAGGGCTGCTGCCGCCACAGGACTAAGATGCCCCCCGTTCCGCCCTTCCCCTGCCTCATCCTGGCAGAGGCACCTCCTCCCACCCCACCAGCCGCCCCTCCGCTCTAGCCGCTCCACAGTGGCACTCCGGCTTGCCTTGCCCCTACGTCTGTCCTGTGCTGCAGGACAGGGAGGGAGAGAGCTAGGGGAGGGAAAGCTGGGAGGAAGGTGTGGGCAGGGTTGGGCACAGAGCAGCTTTGCCACTTGGTAGCTGAGGGACAGAGAGAGCCCCATCTGCTCTGGGAAACGGACTGGGGCTGAATGCCTTTTCCCATTGTGGGGGTGGGAATTGTGGAGGACAAACCTGGGCCTGAGCGCGGGGTCTGCCCTCACCGCACCACCTTGTTGCTGCTGGCTCTGTATTTCCCCCTGGAAAGCACGCAGGGTGGTCGGGGGGGACGGGGTGGGGGGGTGGGGGTGCCTCCCCACCCTGGTGAGGTCTTGTATTTACAATCATTCATTCAATTGTAATTATTGAGCGCTTACTGTGTGCAAAGCACTGTATTGAGTGCTTGGGAGAGTACAGGACAACTGCAAACAGACACATTCCCTGCCCACGACGATCTTACTTTCTTGAGCCTAACCACGTCAGCTGGCCTGGGTGGGGCGCGGGGGCAGCCTACCTGCACCTCCTTTCCCGGGCTCAGCTGACCCAGCTAACGCCCGCCTTGCCCTGATTCGTGCCCCAGCCTCCAACAGCCCATCTCCGTGTTCAGTCGGGTGTGTGAAGTGCGACAGGAGGATGAGGCCAGGGGCCGTGACTCACCCACTGCCCATCTCAGGTAAGCCACCGCCGCCGCCGCCTTCCGGCTGCCCTCCTGGGGCCTGGATCCGGCCCGGTCCCAGCCGCCCTCTGTAGTGCCGAGTCCCCCGGGGCTTGGGTCCGCCGGCCACCCACCTGTCAGGGTGTAAACTCAGCGTGGCCCCGAGCACCGACCGACCTGTGTGTGGTCTCGTTCGCAGAGGCCCCCTGTTCCGATTCCCGAGCCTGCAAGCGGAGGAGGAGGAGGACAAGAAGGAAGAGCTGGCAGGCAACCACAGGACTCGGCTGGGCCACCAACCTGGCAAGCCTGGCCATCCCGCCCAGGACTCGACCTCCCCACCGCCTTTGCAGAGGCAGCCCCCCACCCCACGGCCGACCAGCCAGAAGGGCCCGGCCTTGGACGGGGATGGGCCAGAAGGCCAAGAAGGGGAGAGGAAAGCCAGTCCGGACCAGCCTTCCCAGGACATACGGAGCCCGGACCCCCAGCCCAGCACTCGGCACAAAGGCATCCAGACCGTGGCCCCGGCCTCCGTGGCCCCCGCCGCCGTGTCGGCGGCCACACAGACCCCGGGTGGCCGGGGCAGCCAGGTGGAGGTGGGGACGAATACGGCGGGCCAGAGCCTCGGGAAGCAGGATGCCAAGATCCAGACGGAGAGAAGCCATGGCCAGGGAGACACCACGGATTCACTGCCCGGCCAGGTGAGGGCAACTCAGCAGGGGGTCCTGGGAGCTACGCCTTTGGGGGGATCAAGGGGGTCCCGGGAGGACAGCTGGCGCTGCCCCAAGGAGTCAAAGTGTGTCCCGTCCCCCCTGCCACACCCCTGCCTTTTAAAGTGCCTATGTATTTATGAAACGCTTACTACGTGTCAAACATTGTTCTAAGTGTTGGGGTATGTACAGATTAATTGGGTCAGACACAGTCCCTATTGTGCATGGGGCTCACAGTCTAAATAGGAGGGTATCCTATCCTGTTCGATATCCACATTTTACAGTTGAGGAAACTGAGGCCCAGAGAAGCGAAGTGACTTGGCCGAGGTCACCTAGCAGACTAGTGGTGGAGCTGGGTTCAGAAGCCAGGTCCTCTGACTCCCAGGCGTGTGCTCTTTCCTCTAGGCCATGCTGCTTCACAAACCGAAGGGAAGAGCACCACCCTGGGCCTCCCCCAGGCTCACCTCCCCGAAGCCCACCCACATCCCCCCGGCCCCACGTCTTCTCTCATCCCCGTTACCGGAGGCCAGGAAAGGGGCGCGGAGAGGTGGGCCCAGGCCTGAGCAGGGCACTGGTGGAGCTGGGGTGGCCAGGGTGAGGCGGGGCCACTGGGCAGCGGGCTTGGGGGGATCTGGGGATCCAGTGGCAGAGGGATCGAGGATCTCGGGGAAGGAGGAAGCACCGAGGCAGAGAGAGAGTCGTGGGGGAGAGGATGTCCCCAACCTCCTCATTCCAGACTCAGGCCTCGGCCGGGGAGGATTCCCCGGGCGTGTGGGGCGACTACCGCGCCAGAGGTGGGTGCCAGAAAAATAGTGTTCTCTAGTGGATAGAACACAGGCTTGGGAGGAAGAGGACCTGAGTTACAATCCTGGCTTTGCCACTTGTCTGCTGTGCGTCCTTAGGCAAGTCACTTCACTTCTCCGTGCCTCAGTTTCCTCAACTGTAAAACGTGGACAGTGAACTGGATAGGATACCCTCCTATTCAGACGGTGAGCCCCATGCAGGATAGGGATCGTGTCTGATCTAATTAACTCGTACTTACCCCAGCGCTTAGAATAATGTTTGACAATGTTTCTCTGTGCCTCGGGTCCCTCATCTACAAAATGGTGAGTCAACACCTGTTCTTTCTCCTAATTAGACTGTGAGCCCCCATGTGGGAACTGCTGATAATCTTGTATCTAAGCCAGTGCTTAGTACAGTGTTTGGCACAAAGTAAGTGCTTCATAAAGCTGCTCAACAAGCAGTGGTGTATCAATTAGACCTCAGGCCTGGGAGTCAGAAGGACCTGGGTTCTAATCCCAGTTCCGCCGCATGTCTGCTGTGTGACCGTGGACAACTCATTTAACCTCTGTACCTCCGTTACCCCATCTGTAAAATGGGGATTAAGGCCGTGAACCACGGGAGACGTGGATTGTGCCCCAGCATTTAGCACAGTTCCTGGCACGCAGTGAGCGATTAACAAACTGCCATTTAAAAAAAGCAAATACCACAATTCTTATTATCAGGAGGAAGAGGAGGCATTTGAGCTGCCCCAGCCGCCGCCTGGCCAGGTCCTGCATCGCCACGTAAGGACCATCCGGGAGGTCCGCACGCTGGTCACGCGTGTGATCACAGATGTGTACTACGTGGATGGCGCAGAGGTGGAGCGGAAGGTCACGGAGGTAAGTCCCCCGCCCCAGTGTTGCCAGTCTAGCGCGCCTGAGCAGGCTCCCGCACGGTCAGCCTGGCCTGGTGGGGTGGCGGTCAGTGCTCCCCGAGTCTGTGGGGTCACGGCCCAGGACCGGCTCCGGCGGTTCCCCAGACAGGTCGTGGCTCCCGACTCCCCCCATCTTCTCCTCCACCGCGTTCCCCTCACTGTCCGAGGCCCCAGGGGCCAGGAGGGTGAGCGTTTGGGGGCCTGGGCCGGAAGGATCCGGTGCTCAGAAGCCCTGAGCTTACTCCTGGAGAAACTCGGCTGCTAGCTGGGGGGGTTGCTGGGGGGTGGTCCCCGACTGTCCCAGCCAGCTGCAGCCCCCCGCCCCGCCCTCTGCCCCCCAGGAGACGGAGGAGCCGGTGGTGGAGTGCCAGGAGTGCGACACGGAGGTCTGTCCGTCGCCGGCCGGCGGCTCGTCGGGCGACCTGGCGGACATCAGCTCCTCGTCCTCCAAGGCCTCCAGCCTGCAGCGCACGTCTAGCGCGCACAGCAGCAGCGGCGGCAGTTCCGGGAGGGGAGCTGGACTCCCCCTCCCCCGTGGGAAAGGCAGCAGCGCCCAGCACGGCGAGTTCACCTGCCCTGGAGCCCCAGCGGGGCTGGGCACACCCAGGTGTGGACGGGGCCGGGAGGGAGGGAGGGGGACCCTCTAAAGGAGGGGCCCGGTCGGGGAGGGATGGGCCTGTTCACAAGCTTCACAGGGGTCCTAGCCTGTCGAGGAGGAGGCTGACCCTCCCGGCCCTGTGCCAGAGACTGCTGGGAGATGGAGCAAGGTGTACGCCTAACCTAGTCTAACCTGCTGGCCAATTCTCCCTCATATCCCCCTTCTGCCCTGCCAGCCCCCGGAAAGGCGGGGTGCACATGGGGGCACCGGCGCCCGAAGAGGGTGGAGAAGCAGCAACCGGCAGTCGGCAGGGGAGCAAGGGAGCAACCACTCCCCGTGGACGGGGACGCCGGGGCCGTCCCCCTTCTCGAACCGCCGGAACCCGGTAAGGCTAGGCTGGCGGGGTCCTGGGAGCAGAGGGGGACGGGCCAAGGGAGTAGGATGGAGGTGCCGGTGCCGGAGTCTGGTGTTGAGACTGGCCAGGGTGGAGGGGCAGTTGGGGGCCTGGGGAGAGGTGGGGGCGAGGCGCAGGCATTTGGCATTGGAGCTGCCAGACAAGAACGGGCCTCCCCTCGCCCGCAGAGACGCAGCAGGGCCGGGCATCGAGGATGGGTCTGCCAGCGTCTCTCCGGACGACCAGCCTTACACCCGCGTCGTGTCTCGACCGGCGGAGGGTGGCCGGCGGGCCGAGGCGGGAGCCACGTCCTGCCGCCGCAGCAACTCCCCGGAGATCCCACTGCAGGGCCCACCCGGGGACCCCGATCCTGCCGGTGGAGTCGGCGGCAGCTTTGTGGGGCTCCGTGTGGTGGCCAAGTGGTCTTCCAACGGCTACTTCTACTCTGGGCGGATCACCCGGGCCGCCGGCGGAGGCCGGTACAAGCTGCTGTTCGACGACGGCTACGAGTGTGACGTCCTGGGCCGGGACATCCTGCTCTGCGACCCCATCCCGCTAGACACGGAGGTCACCGCGCTCTCCGAGGATGAGTACTTCAGTGCGGGTGAGCAACCCCTGACCCAGCCTGGCTGCCCATCCCTGCAGGTTCTCCCTGCAGTAGAGGCGCTCTGCCTCCCCTCTTGAGGGCCCCAGTCCCCGCCTTACCCATTGGCTCCAGGGCTGGGGAAGAGCCCGAGGGAAGGGTTCACGTCAGCACTGCCTCCAGAACGCCTTGGGGCCTTAGACTATGGCTGCCGGCTGCTGTCCTTTGCCTCTCCTGCCAGCCAGCCAGCTGAGACCCCAGCACTGGCTGTGTCCGGCGGCCGGGTGACCACAGGGGCTCCGTGCCCTGTCTGCACTGTTGGCAGGGGTGGTCAAGGGGCACCGGAAGGAGAGCGGGGAGCTGTACTACAGCATCGAGAAGGAGGGCCAACGGAAGTGGTACAAGCGCATGGCCGTCATCCTGTCCCTGGAGCAGGGCAACAAGCTGCGGGAGCAGTATGGGCTGGGGCCCTACGAGCCCACCACGCCCCTCACCAAGGCCGCTGACATCAGCTTAGGTACGGAGTGGAAGGGGGTGGGTGCCGGGACGGGCGGGGCGGCTCCCCAGAGCAGGGGCTGCCGCGTCTGTCCGTCTGTCTGGCGAAGAGCGACAGCCAGCGGGGCTCCGTCTCTCGTGCCGCTCGTCCTGGGGGCTGTACGCTGCCGCATCCTAGGGCTCCTGCTGGGCGGGGGCGGGCCGAGCCCAGCTTGCCCCAAGACCCCGCAGCCCCAGCCTCCCAAGTCCGCAGGCCCGGCTGCCCTTGTGGTTGTGCCCTGCCGGGTGTGGGTGGGCTGATTGTCCTCCCCGGCTCCCCGGCCTCAGATAACCTGGTGGAGGGGAAGCGGAAACGGCGTAGCAACGTGGGCAGCCCGACGACACCCAGTGGGGGCAGCGGCGTCACCCCCCCGCGCCGGGCCCCCGACAGCCCCCGGCTCCCCTCCGGCCTCCTGTCCGGGAAGAGGAAGCTGGTCCCCCTGGAAGAGGAGCGGTCACCAGCCAAGCGAGGGCGCAGGGTCGGAGCCGGGAAACCTGGTAAGCGCCCATCCCGGTCCCGGGATTTGGGCTCATTCATTCGTTCAGTTGTATTTACTGAGCGCTTACTGTGTGCAGAGCATTGTGTTGAGTGCTTGGGAAAGTACAGTACAACAATAAATAGACACAGTCCCTGCCCACAATGAGCTTACAGTCTAGAGAGGACTGTGGGGATGGTGGGGGGCCCAGGTGCACCCCAAGCTCCCCCGTCACATGGCCTCCTCATCTCTCCAGGGACTTTGGGGGCTGGGGAAGGCGAGCACCCCCCTTGTGAGGCTGGGGACCCCCTGGCCCCAGAGGACCAGCGGGGACCACTGCCCCATAACAAGACCCTGTTCCTGGGCTACGCATTCCTCCTCACCATGGCGAGCGCCAGCGACCAGGTGACCAGTCACCAGAAAGTGCCCAACGGCCCTGCAGGAAGCAGTGAGGAAGAGGACGGTGAGGTTCAGCATCCCCTTCTCTGCACGCCGGGGCTGGGCCAGGGCAGGATTGGGCGGTCCTTGGGGGTGATAGCACGAGCCACCCACATCCTCTGGCTGAGGCTGACTTCTGATGCTCTCCTTCCCTACCCACCTGGACTGACCTGCCCTCCACACATCCCCAACTCCACTGGGCTTCTCCATTCCATTTCCAGCCTCAGCACCGTCCCCCATTCCATGGCCATTCTGGCAGGTGAGGGAGGGAGCCCAGTTTAGGATCGTGACTCAGCCAGGGGGGCAGTACCACAGTGGCACTGCTCCCTGGGGGGAAGGGAGGCATCACTAATGGGGTGCCCCTCTCCGATGCTGGCGCAGAATTTGCAGAGATGCCGCCGTACAACAAGCAGCACACTGAGGCCCAGCTGCGGGCGGGGTCAGGCTACATCTTAGAAGACTTCAACGAAGCCCAGGTTGGGGTCTGCCTGGGCCAGAGACCGAGGCTGGGAGCAGGGCGGCTGGTGGGAGTCCAACTGGCAGGGGCGTCGGGGGGGCCATGGCACTCAGGGACCTCATGCCCCGCTATCTTCTCCTAGTGCAACATGGCCTTCCAGTGCCTCCTGATCGCCGACCAGCACTGCCGGACGCGGAAATACTTCCTGTGCCTTGCCAGCGGGATCCCCTGTGTGTCCCACGTCTGGGTCCATGACAGTTGCCATGCCAACCAGCTCCAGAACTACCGCAACTACCTGCTCCCCGCCGGCTACAGCCTCCAGGAGCAGAGGGTCGTGGAGTGGTATGGATACTCCTTCTCCCTGGGACGGGGGCTGCCGCAAGTGCGAGCCCGGGAGTGATTTCCCCCAACCCACCTCCACCCGCTCTGGGGCTTTGAATGGGTAAACATTTGGGCATGCATGCGGGTAACAAACCCGGGGGCACTGCCCAACTCCACTCCCCTCCCCTCTGTTGCTCATAGGCAGCCCCGGGAGAGCCCCTTCCACGGGCTGAAGGTGCTGTTGGTGTCAGATGAGCAGGAGGGCTTCCTGGAGCTCTGGGCTGAGACCCTCATGAGCGGAGGGGCCGCCTTGGTGAAGCAGCACCACTCCAGCTCCCAGAACAGAGGTAGCAGCCATGGGGGATATTCCCCCACCAACCCCCTGGGGTGGGCGGAGGGATAGAGCCGGGGCCTAGGGGCTGACGACACAGGCCTGTTCCCACATCCCAACCCCACTCTCCCTTCCCGCAGATGTGGCCTTGGGCGTGTTTGACGTCGTCGTGACGGACCCATCCTGCCCGGCCGCGCTGCTCAAGTGTGCGGAGGCGCTTCACCTGCCCGTTGTGGCTCAGGAGTGGCTCATCCAGTGCCTTGTCGCTGGGCACCGAGTCGGCTACCAGCAGCACCCCAGATACAGGCCTGACTGCGGCCCTCGCTGACGCCTCCCTGTCCCCTCCCCACTTTTACGGCTGGGTGGAACCCGACCATTTTATCTCCGTGTCTGTCTGTCTGTGTTAGCTGCGCTGCGTGCATGAATCACTGTACATAGTTTTATCTGCTGGACTTTTATGACAAAATAAATGTTGGATCTCTAGGCTTGTTCCTGAAGGACACGAGGGTAACACTGATGAAGGACCAGGGAGGAGGTCAGGATCTGATGGTCAGGGCTTGGAGGGCCACATCCCGTCCTGCCCGGCCATCAATCTGTCCACCCGCGTGGCGGAGGACGGAGCTGTCCCGGGTAGGTCGCCGGCTGGGATACAATGGCTGCTTTCAAGTCCTCCAGCTTCTGAGCCACGGCGAGGTGGAGACCGCTGCTCCTGCCTTCATCCCTGCCTGCCAAGCTTAGAGCAAGAGTGTTGGCAAGGCTCAAGGGGAAAGTAGCGGGAGAGCGATGGGGATGTGGGTGTCTAGGACATAGCCTACGTGACATGGGAGTTGGGAAACACACATGCTCCTACCCCCTTAGATATGGGTGCACACACATGCCTGCATTCATGCATACACATACACATTCCCATGGGGGAGGGGGAACTGACCGGACCTCCCATGCTTTGGCAGGAGAAGCCAGACGAAGCGGTCCTCCCCACCATCCCATCCGGTGGGGCGGAGGGGAGGGCAAGAGTAGAAGCTGGGGCTGGCAGAAGGGTATGGGGGTGACAGTGTGGCCTGTGGGCACAGACCAAGGCAAGTTAATGGTCACAACGTCCCCCCGTCTCTCCCTCCCCCTGCTAACTTAGGGCCACAGCACCTGCTCTGCTGGAAACTGCAGGTTCACACTCCAAAGCTGCAGGAGACACAGATAGAGATGGTCAGAGCCAGAAAGAGCAAGATAGTCGGGTCGGGGGAAGGCCCGAAAGGGCCTTTGGGAGCAGCGGCAGAACCTCCTGGCTGCCAACCCAGAGTCCCCAACTCCGACCAAGAACCGGGCCCCTGTTCCCTGCTGGGCCCACACCAAAGATTCCACATGCCTACTCAGGAATCTGCACGGGCGCACACTGGCCCAGCACTTAGAACAGTGCTTTGCACATAGTAAGCGCTTAACAAATGCCATTATTATTATTATTAAATCTCATCCAGGAGGTCTGCCCCCACCTCCACACCCAGCGTTCTGCCCCTAGGTCCAACGTGTCATCGAGCGTCCTGCCTGGGTGCCCACCCATCCCCATATCCATCTCTCCCAACGGGGCACCCACCTGCCCAGTGTGCCACCCGCCTGGGTGTAGTACTTGTTGTAGTCAAGCCGCAGCAGCAGCTGGGCCAGGTCAGAGTTGATCTGGTGGTTGCGCACGCTGGACAGGATCTTGAAGAGGAGGGAGGACTGGCGGCTGAAGCCCTGCAGGAGGAGAGAGGTTGAGGGGTGAGGCCAGGACCTGTCACGCCCACCCCTCTCAACGAATGCCAGATGTCCGGAAGAGCTATCGGTGGGGGGCACTGCGAGGAAGAGGGTGGAGAGGTGGGGAGGGGAGGACAATTCAGTGGGGATGCAAGGGACGGGCTCACTTTCTCTGCATCTGGCAGGGGCTGGAATAGGCAGTCCTAGACCCAAGCTCTGTTGGACACACCAAGGCCCCCGGGCCAGACCACCCACTCTCCAGCCTCCCAGGAGCCCAGGCCTGGAGAGAGGAGGTGAGACCCACCTTGACTAGGACGCTAAGCTGGGCGGCCCCCCGCTCGTCCAGAGGCCCCAGGTCTTGGCTGACCAGGGAGCAGAAGCTGTGACACTGGTCCAGGATTTCATTCAGGCAGTGGAACACCTGCACGAAGGTGGGACACGTGGGCACCAGGGGCAAGGCGCACACTGTTCGGGGTGTCTTTGAGTCCAGCACCCCCATTGCAGGGAGGGCTGCCCCCAAAGCCTCCAAGACCTCAAGGGGCTACTAGATCAGAAGCCGGGTGGGCTCTGTGCAGGACTGAGTACACAAGGGCGCTGGGCGAGTTGGGTAAGGGGAGGAGGAAGAAGCAGGGACGAGTGGACTTCACAGGCCACCTCCCCCCGATTTCTGGCACGGCCCAGTGGGAAGGGGGTGCCCCCGCTCACCGGTTTCAGAAGGATGAAGGACTGCGCCAGGAGGTTGCTCAGGAAGTGGTCATGAGCCAATCGGATGCTCTCGAAGTCACGGGTGGAATTGATCTGCTGCAGCAGCTGAGAGAACTGGGACTCCAGCACGTCCACCTGGATTTGGATTTGCTCCTTTTATTCATCTCTCCCTCAGTCCCACATCACTTATGTTCATATCCATAATGTACTTACATTAACATCCATCTCCACCTCTAGACTGTGAGACTATTGTGGGCAGGGAACCTGTCTACCTGTTCTGTTACAATGTACTCTCCCAAGCACTTAGTACAGTACTCTGAATACAGTAAGCGCTCAGTAAATGCCACTGATTGATCAGCTGATTGGGGCGGGGGAAGACGGAAGGGTAGGCCGTGGCCATGTCATCAGATTATGGGCCGCCGTCCACCCGACACCCTTAACTACGCCTGCCCAGCTCTACCTGCCTCCCCTCCTCAGTCGACTGCGTCCGCCCTGCCACTGCTCCATGGGGACTAGCCCATCTCTGTGATGGGTTTCCAGGTGTCCCAGGGCTAGCCGTGCCCTGCCCTTCTGCCCAATGACCCGGCCCAGGCCTGCAGAGCCTGAGCCAGAGGCTGCCCTGAATCCTGTGTTTAGAGGCTGCACTAGAGGCTACTGCACTAGAGACCGCCTCCCTCTCTCTGGGGGTCCCGAGGCCCAGTCTCCCCGGAGCCTGGCGCAGCGGGAGCTGAGGGACCCCCATCCTCACAGCCCCGAGGGTCCCCACCTGCAGGTAGTACTGCAGATTGTCCACCAGGAAGGCCATGTGATCCCTCAGGCGCCACTTGATAGCATCGGTGCGGTTGGACTTGAGGTGCTTGCGCTGCATCTGGAGGGCCCAGCAGCGCTGCAGCTCGGCCTGCACCCGGCGCACGCTCAGCAGGTACCTGAACACCACGTTGTATCTGTGGACGAGCCCCTGGCATCAGTGTCCTCCCCACCCCGACCCCATTGTCCCCCCTCCCCGCCCCCATGGGTGGTCCACAGAGTCAGGCAGACGGACAGACAGGTGGCAGACACACAGACAGATGAGAGACGGAAGGGCCCGTTGACAGGCCGGCTGGGGCAGAATGGGACACAAGAGCGTCGTTTTGGGGCCCGACTCCCGGCCCCTCTCCCACAGCAGCTGAGGCCAGGGCTCTGACACTCACTTCTCCAGGACGGCCGGGGTGAACAGGATGTGCAGGGGCCACTGCACCTTGTAGGACAGGCCCAGGGCCGCCCAGCCGGCCGCAGGTGCCTCACGTGGAGAGCTATCGCGGGACGGACCCTCCCGGGCCTGGGCTGGGTCTGGAGAGGAGGAGAGTGAGAGGGGGATGGACTGGGGGCTATGGGGGAAAGGGGGGGTGGCGAGCAGAAGGTACGGGGCAAAGCCTACCTTTGGGCTCCTTCCCGTGACAGTCAACGGTCAGGTGGAGCCGGGGGAGGAGGTTGTCATCGTCCAGCAGCACCCTGTGGGCCGACTGCTGGAAGGCCACATTCACATCTGGAGGCGGTTGGGGATGGAGAGGGGGGATAGAGGAAGGAGGTGAATAACGATGGCCCCGGTTGTCCCAGCTCACTCCCCACTCTGGTGCTGCCAGTGCTTCTCCATGCCCCCACCCCTCTCTGAGCCCCCACGGCCCCAAGCCTGGTCCCGTCTCCCCGGGGCCCCAGTCCTGACCGTGCTCGGTGACTGCCGTGGGCGGGGTCTTCAGCATGTGCTGGGCCGTGTCGATGAAGGCCTGGAACAGCTCCCCTCGCCCCAACAGGTAAAAATCCTTGATGATCTGCACAGAGGTCACGCTGCCAGAGTCAGGCAGCCCAGGCTGGGCTTTCCGGCCCAATCAGGACTCCACGGGCCAAGGGCAGGGTGGGCAGGTGGGCCCTGGGAATCCGCCCAGGCTGCGAGGGCAGATGGTGGCAGGGGTGACAGTAGGGTCCTTCCTGGGGGCAGAGCAGCCCTCCCGACTCAGCGGCCTCTAGTTTGGATTTCCGCCTCCTAAACCAGAAATGGGGCTCAGGGTGGGGCACAGGGCACTGACGGGCTGTAGGAAGGGGTCACTGGCAAGGGAGCAGTAACAGGGACCAGGGCACAGCAACAGGAGGGCTGTGGGCCGGGGGGCCGAGGGGGCCATGGCTGGGGCCCTGCAGTGGAAGGGTGGCCGGCCAGTACCTTCAGCTGGCTCAGTAAACCGGCATCCTCCACCATCAGCTTCCACAGGTGCTGTGAGGACCGGAATAATAATGATGATGGCATTTGTTAAGCGCTTACTATTTTCACAGCACTGTTCTAAGAGCTGGGAAGGATACAAGATGATCAGGTTGTCCCAGAGGGGCTCACAGTCTTAATCCCCGTTTTACCGATGAGGTAACTGAGGCACAAAGAAGTGAAGTGACTTAACCAAAGTCACACAGCTGTCAAGTGGCGGTGCTGGGATTAGACCCCATGACCTCTGACTCCCAAGCCGTGCTCTTCCCACTGAGCCACTCTGCTTCCCTAAGAGCCATCTGTCAGCTCCCTCCCCATCCCCAACTCCTGGCACCCACCCCAGGAGGGGCAGATTGAGCCATCTGGGGGGAAGGGGGCGGCACGGAGGACAACCTCCAGATGAGACACTCCGTAGGGCCACCCTTCTCCCCATCCCCCGTGCCCCTACTTTCCCTGCAGGGTCCTCAACCTGCTGCAGGCAAGGAAAGTGTCTGTTTATTATGGTATCGGGAAGTACAACATGGCTCAGTGGAAAGAGCATGGGCTTTGGAGTCAGAGGTCATAGGTTCAAATCCTGACTCCGCCAGTTGTCAGCTGTGTGACTTCGGGCAAGTCACTTAAATTCTCTGTGCCTCAGTTACCTCATCCGTAAAAATGGGGATTAAGACTGTGAGCCCCCCGTGGGACAACCTGACCGCCTTGTGACCTCCCCAGCGCTTAGAACAGTGCTTTGCACATAGTAAGTGCTTAATAAATGCCATTATTATTATTAATCAATCAATCATTTATTGAGCGCTTACTGTGCACAAAGCACTGTACTAAGCGCTTGGGAAGCCCAAGTTGGCAACATATAGAGAAGGTCCCTACCCAGCAGTGGGTTCACAGTCTAGAAGAATATTATTAGTATTATTACTTTACTCTCCCAAGCATTTAATACCCCATTTGCTTGCATCTACACTGGCGCTTAGGACAGTGGCTGGCACATAGTGAGCACTTAATAAATACCACGATTACTATTACTAGTACAGTGATCTGCACACGGTAAGCACTCAATAACGAAGGAAAGAACGAACCTCAGCCACGGTGCTCCGGATCCAGTCCACCACCAACTCAAAGTCCACCAGGCTGAAGAGCGGCTGCTGCTTGAGGCGGTGCAACTCTGCCGCAAACGTGTCCTCCTGGTTCTTCAAAATGGAGCCTGTGCCACAGGGAGGGATAAAGCGCGGGGATGAAGCCGGGGGGCACAAAAGGAAGGCCCTTTGGAGCTCTACGCTCCGGGGTCAGGGTTCCCTTAAGGAGCCGGGGCACTGCCAGGGCTGGGGGTGGGACCGTCCTACCCTTCCTGGCCAGGGTCACATTTTGGTTCTCGAACATCTGGACAGACTCTCCGACGAACAGGATCTTCTCGGCCGCCCGCACGGGGATGTAAGAGGGCAGCATCTCCACCCGCAGCGAGAACTGCTTCAGGGACGGCGCCAGCATGTTCTCCTCCTCAATGAGCCGCTGGTGGTGGGCGCCCATGAGGATGGCCCGGGGGGGCGAGAGGGAGGGGAAAGCAGGGCGGTTTCAGGGATGGAGACCCCCAAGGGGCCTCTGCCTGCCGGAATAATGGTTCCTGCTCCTGGCCCTGCCTGCCCCAGGGGCAGGCCCCGGAGCTGGGCCAACACTCGGCGGTCAGTCTTGGGCCTAGTCTGGAGAAGGGCCAGGCTGAGCTCAGACTGTGTTGATACTCCCACCCGGGGCCTCCCTCAGCATAAGGGGGACCCATGGCCACCAACAGCCACCACAGAGTCCATGGCAAACTACTTGGGGGGTGGGAGCTGCTGCTCAAAGGTTAAACGTCACCACCATTTGCCAGCTGAACAGCCACAGCTGCCTTGCTCCTGCAGGGAGCTGAGAAGTGACAAACGTCAGCAGGTCTAGAGAGGTTTGAAGAAACCCATTAATGAGTGTCCATGCTGGGCCCCTGGGGGGAGAGTCAGAGGTATTGGAGGGCCTATGCTAAGTCAGTGGGGGGAGAGTCAGGGATGGAGAGGAGAGGGTCAGAGGTGTTGGATGGTCTCTGCTGGGTCACTGGGGTGGAGTCAGGGATGGAGAAGGGGAGTCAGGAGTAGTGCTGGAGGGTCCGTGCTCGGTCGCTGGGGGAGAGTCGGGGATGGAGAAAGGAGAGTCAGCGGTGTTGGATGATCTGTGCTTGGGTAACCGGGTGGCAGGAGGGGAAAGAGAGGCAGGAGGGGTTGGCCTGTCTCTCTCTCTCTCTCTCTCACCAGGTCTTGCAGCTCTCGCAACTGCTTCCCCGTGAGTCCCCCAAGGCCAAGGTCATCATCTTCCTCCTCTGGTTGAGTGGCGGCGGCGGCAGCGGCGGCCCCACCCGCGGACGGGCCCTGCTTGATGAAGAACTCCTCGTGCTGGTCCAGCAGGAGCCCGTGCAGCATCCAGGCGGACAGCTGCTTGTACATGACCCCATGGCACACTGCCAGGATCCTGGCCCAGGGAGGCGGCACAGCCTGAACCCAGGCCCCGGATGCCAGGCACCACCCCGCAAGATTCGGGCCCCCAGACCCACGGTGGCCCCCCACACTCTGCCCCAGGGGCACAGCCCGATCTCAAATCCCAGCTGGGCAACTAGGACCACCCTGCTTGGGGGTGGGGGAGTTAGGATCTCCAGGGTGGTCACTGCCTGGGGCCTCCTGAAGCCCTGGGCATTGAATCGTGGGCCACCCCGGACGCTCACCGTTCCAGGGCGCTGCGCACGGGGGGCAGGCCACCACAGCTGTACTTGTGTACCGTCTCCAGCAGCTGGCAGCCGTGAATCTGCACACCGACAGCGGCTTAGTCGTCCCGGGTCCCCGGGGCCAGTCCTGAGCTCAGGCCGGTCCGGCCCCCTCTGCCCAGCTGTGCCTGGGTCTCCCTCTTCCTCCTCCCCCTCACTCCTGGCCAGGACCTTGCAGTTAGCGCCGGGAGCGGGCTCACAATTCATCTGTGGAAGCCCCTGCTTTTCCTGCCCCCTCCGGGCCCCACGCCCAGGCTCCCGAGGGCTGAGAGGGGGGAGCACAAGGTGGGTCCTGGGCAAGTGTGGCTCCAACTCAGCGCCCTCCCGTTTCTTCTCAACCAAGACCTGGACTTCAGGCTACCTGGCCCCACCTGAGTTCCTCCTTCAGAATAGGGGCCCAGGACGTCCCAGCCACCAGCGCCAACCACCGACACCCTCGGCTCCGGGTCACTCGAGTCACCTGGACCTCTACCTTCGGTGGTCCGGAGGTGGGCGGGTGAGGGGAAGGTGGAGGACAGCGGTCCCGTACTCACCTTCTGACTCTTGATCTGCTCCACGACAACCATCAAGGAGGGGAAGAGGAGCTGAAACTGCAAGCAAGGTCAGAGGTGAGGCCCAGCTGCCAAGGCCCCCAGCCCCAACCCAGAGAGGGCATGGGCGACATGGCCCCCCCTGGCCCAGGACAGGCCTGGGCTGGGGGCAGGTGGCCCAGACCCTTAACAGGCCACAAAGCCCCTGCAATCTGGAGAACAGGAAGCCTGGAGCTTCCCCCTGGCTCAGGTGACAAAGCCCAAGCTAGTCCCCTGCAGAACCAGGGGACAAGCGCTCTCCTCACTGCCGCAGGAAGCCAGAGACTGCACCAACGGAGACCCCACAGCCCCCCTCACCTGGACTCCCCACACCTGCCGTCCGTGGCCTCTGTTACCTGGTCCAGGGAGTAGTTGACGTGGGATATGGTGAGGTGTGGGTCAGCCAGGAACTGCAAAAAAACCCCACCATGAGTGCAGCCGAATGAGGCAAACCTGAGGGGCAACCCGAGTGGGGCTCTGGGCTCCCACCAAGGCCTCTCCCATCCCGGTGGGCTTCCCCATGGGCTCTCCCATTCCGGTGGGCTCCCCCAGTGGGCTCTCCCATCCCGGTGGGCTCCCCCGCTTTCCTCCACGGACTCTCTCCCACTCCGACAGGCTCCCTGGGGCTCACCTCCTGTTCCAGGTCGAGCAGTGCCTGGCGGTAGGGCTGCAACGCTGAGTCCAGGCCAGTGCAGAAGGCTCGCAGATAGATGCCATGCAGGCCCCCCTGGCCCTGCTGGGAAGGGTGGTGGTCCTGGAGAACAAGGAAGGATCCGGCTGCTCGGAGCGGCCCGGGGACGTGGCAGAGCCTGGACTGGTCCCCCCAGAGTGCAGATCTGGTTGCAGCAGGGCATCACTCGGGCCCCCAGACTGCCCAAGGTGGGGAGGAACCACATGCAATCTGATAATCCTGAGCAGCCTACACAGTGGGGGGCACAGGGCACTCACTCAACATGGGTCACAGTTGCTCTTTGCTAGCCCTGGACAGCGACGGTCAACTGCTTCCCCAAATAATAATAATAATAATAATAATAATAATGGCAATTATTAAGCACTTACTATGTGCAAAGCACTGTTCTAAGCGCTGAGGAGGTTACAAGGTGATCAGATTGTCCCACGTGGGGCTCACAATCTTAATCCCCATTTTCCAGGTGAGGTCACTGAGGCCCAGAGAAGTTGAGTGACTTGCCCAAAGTCACACAGCTGACAATTGGTGGAGCTGGGATTTGAACCCATGACCTCTGACTCCAAAGCCCGTGCTCTTTCCACTGAGCCACGCTGCTTCTCTAATAACCTGGGGGACAGGGATCTCCAGCCAACAGGCCATCAAGCCACCTACTGAGATCTCACCTCCTCCAAGAGGCCTTCCCAGACTGAACCCTGAGTACAGTGCTTTGCACACAGTAAGCGCTCAATAAATACGATTGATTGATTGATTGATTGAGCCCCCTTTTTCCTCTCCTCCTCCCCATCCCCCCGCCCTACCTCCTTCCCCTCCCCACAGCACTGGTATATATATTTGTACAGATTTATTACCCTATTTATTTTACTTGTACATATTTACTATTCTATTTATTTTGTAATGATGTGCATATAGCTTTAATTCTATTTGTTCTGACGACTTTGATACCTGTCTACATGTCTTGTTTTCCTGTCCGTCTCCCCCTTCTAGACTGTGAGCCCGTTGTTGGGTAGGGACCGTCTTTATATGTTGCCAACCTGTACTTCCCAAGCACTTAGTACAGTGCTCTGCACACAGTAAGTGCTCAATAAATACAAATGAATGAATGAATCTTCTTCTTCCCCTCGTTCTGCCAGTTCCCAAGCTCCCAGGACTGCGCTGGACACCCAGCAGGCCATTTCTTTTCCTGGCCCACTCGGGGCACCTCTATCCGGGGCACTCCCACCCCCTCCCAGTCCGGGGGAGAGGCGGGCCAGGTCCTTGCCCCCCACAGCTGTGGCCCGGTGGTGGCCATACCTGCTGCTGCACATGGCCCGTGTACTGCTCGATGAATTCTGTGAAGCGGATGTAGTCTGTACCCAAGCGGCAGAGACGGTTCAAGACGCTGGTCTCACTGGGGTGGAGGAAGGGCAGGTCCTGTGACACCTGTGGGCAAAGCAAGGAAGCTGCTTTCTGGGGTTCACCGGGTTCCAGATGCGGTTTCATCCCCAAATAATAAAAGTAATAATGATATTTGTTAAGCACTTACCACGTGCCAAGCCCTGTTCTATGCGCTGGAGTAGTTACAAGGTAATCGGGTTGTCCCCCAAGGGGCTCACAGTCTTAATCCCCATTTTTCAGATGAGGTAACTGAGGCACAGAGAAGTTAAGAAGAAGCAGCGTGGCTCATCATCATCATCATCATCAATCGCATTTATTGAGCGCTTACTATGTGCAGAGCACTGTACTAAGCGCTTGGGAAGTACAAATTGGCAACATATAGAGACAGTCCCTACCCAACAGTGGGCTCACAGTCTAAAAGGGGGGAGACAGAGAACAAAACCAAACATACTAACAAAATAAAATAAATAGAATAGATATGTACAAGCAAAATAAATAAATAAATAGAGTAATAAATATGTACAAACATATATACATATATACAGGTGCTGTGGGGAAAGGAAGGAGGTAAGATGGGGGGGATGGAGGGGGGTGTGGATTAGTGCTCTGACTCTGGCTCAGTGGAAAGAGCACGGACTTTGGAGTCAGAGGTCATGGGTTCAAATCCCGGCTCTGCCAATTGTCAGCTGTGTGACCTTGGGCAAGTCACTTCACTTCTCTGGGCCTCAGTTACCTCATCTGTAAAATGGGGATTAAGACTGTGAGCCCCCCGTGGGACAACCTGATCACCTTGTAACCTCCCCAGCGCTTAGAACAGTGCTTTGCACATAGTAAGCGCTTAATAAATGCCATTATTATTACTATTATTAAGTGGCTTGCCCAAGGTCACACAGCAGAAAAGTGGCGGAGGCGGGATTAGAACCCACATCCTCGGACTCCCAAGCCCACGCTCTTACCACTAAGCCACACTGCTTTTCATCCCTCCCAGTGCTTGATGCCTGCTGAACCTGGCTGGCAGACGGGGCTGTAGTCAAGGAAGGGAAGCCTTGAGGCCTAGTAGAAAAATCACCCAGGGCATGGGGTTCTAATCCCCATTCTGCACCCGCCTACTCGGCCTGCTTGGGAAAATCACTTCACTTCCCTGGGACTCAGCCTCCTCATCTGTAAAATGGGGATTTAATACTGTTATCCCTCCAGTCTACACTGTGAGCCCCATGTGAGGCAGGGACTGTGAAGAGCCTGATTATCCTGCATCTATCCAGTGTTTGCACAGTGCTTGGCACGCGGTAGGCGCTTAACCAACATTTCTAGTATTGTCGTTTCTAGAAAGGTGACTGTTCACTGAGTGCCCAGAAGCGAGGTTCGTGGACCTCTGTAAGGCATGGCCAGGAAAACCTGCAGGTGTCTTGGGGAGAGGTGGAATACCCAGCCAGGGTGCAGAGCTCCGAGTCTGAGGGCAAGCTTGGGAAGGGTTGGTGGTGGAAAGAAACGGAGGGTCTCGCTCGGATTGGCGCTGGAGAGAAACCGAGGGTCCACAGCCCTATCAACCGTGCCCTCTTCCCAGTCAGGCCAGGCCCCTTCTTTCCCCCAGTCCGGCCTTGGCTCTCTTCCCACCTCGTGGCCCCGTCCATTCACTCAGCCCCTTCCGGTGGCTCAGTAGAAAGAGCCCGGGCTTTGGAGTCAGAGGTCATGGGTTCAAATCCAGGCTCCGCCACTTGTCAGCTGTGTGACTTTGGGCAAGTCACTTAACTTCTCTGTGCCTCAGTTCCCTCATCTGTAAAATGGGGATTAAGACTGTGAGCCCCCCGTGAGACAACCTGATCACCCTGTAACTTCCCCAGCGCTTAGAACAGTGCTTTGCACATAGTAAGCGCTTAATAAATGCCATTATTATTATTATTATTATTATTATTATAAGTAAAATAAATAAATAAATAATCGTATTTATCAGGCACTTACTGTGCGCAGAGCATCATCAATCATCATCAATCGTATTTACTGAGCGCTTACTGTGTGCAGAGCACTGGACTAAGCGCTTGGGAAGTCCAAGTTGGCAACGTATAGAGACAGTCCCTACCCAACAGCGGGCTCACAGTCTAAAAGGGGAAGACAGAGAACAAAACCATACTAACAAAATAAAATAAATGGAATAGATATGTACAAGTAGAGAAGCAGCGTGGCTCAGTGGAAAGAGCCCGGGCTTTGGAGTCAGAGGTCATGGGTTCAAATCCCGGCTCCACCAATTGTCAGCTGTGTGACTTCGGGTAAGTCACTTCACTTCTCTGGGCCTCAGTTACCTCATCTGAAAAATGGGGATTAAAACTGTGAGCCCCCCGTGGGACAACCTGATCACCTTGTAACCTCCCCAGCACTTAGAACAGTGCTTTGCACATAGTAAGCACTTAATAAATGCCATTATTATTATTATTATTATTATAAGTAAAATAAATAAATAAATAAATAATCGTATTTATCAGGCACTTACTGTGCGCAGAGCATCATCAATCATCATCAATCGTATTTATTGAGCGCTTGCTATGTGCAGAGCACTGTACTAAGCGCTTGGGAAGTACAAATTGGCAACATCTAGAGACAGTCCCTACCCAACAGTGGGCTCACAGTCTAAACGGGGGAGACAGAGAACAAAACCAAACATACTAACAAAATAGAATAAATAGAATAGATATGTACAAGTAAAATAGAGTAATAAATATGTACAATCAATCAATCGTATTTATTAAGCGCTTACTATGTGCAGAGCACTGTACTAAGCGCTTGGGAAGTACAAATTGGCAGCATCTAGAGACAGTCCCTACCCACCAGTGGGCTCACAGTCTAAAAGGGGGAGACAGAGAACAAAACCGAACATATTAACAAAATAGAATAAATAGAATAGATATGTACAAGTAAGATAGAGTAATAAATATGTACAAACAGTCTAGAAACTTTTAGACTGTGAGCCCACTGTTGGGTAGGGACTGTCTCTGTATGTTGCCAACTTGGACTTCCCAAGGAAGGGCTCGATCAATACGATTGATTGATCGATTGATTGACTGATAGAAACGGTCGGGGCTACCTGGAGGCCGGTCCGCTTGTTCCAGGTGAAGATGGCCCCCGGGTACCCGCTCAGGGCCAGGAGCAGCTCGTGGATCATCCTCCTGATGGGGGGGGGGGGGGGGAGGACCAGGCCGGTGCCACAAACCGGAAGTACTCCCCCTGCTCTTCGCTGATTGGCTCCCCGGGCAGCGCGGGCGGGGGAAGCCGTTGGCGCGCATGCGCCCTGGGGGAAAGGAGGCGGCGGCGGCGCCCGGCCTTCCTCCCCTCAGGAGTTGGACGGGGCGGACGGGCTCGATGGCTCCCCTTCCCCTCTCCGCCTCCACATCCTCCGGGGGACCCGCCCTGGCGTGACCCTTTTAGACAGTAAGCCCCCTGTTGGGTAGGGACTGTCTCTATATAAGAACGGCGTTTAGGAAGCGCTTACTGGGTGCAAAGCACTGTTCTAAGCGCTGGGGAGGTTGCAAGGTGATCAGGTTCGGGGGGGCTCCCAGTCTTCGTTGCCAACTTGGACTTCCCAAGCGCTTAGTCCAGTTCCCTGCACCCAGTAAGCGCCCAATCAAGTTGATTGATTGATTGGCCCCCGCCATCATCATCATCAATCGTATTTACTGAGCGCTTACTGGGTGCTGAGCGCTGGACTAATCAATCAATCCATCCATCGTATTGATCGAGCGCTTACGGTCGTTCATTCATTCAATCGTATTTATTGAGCGCTTACTGTGTGCAGAGCACTGGACTAAGCGCTTGGGAAGTCCAAGTTGGCAACATATAGAGACGGTAGTTCATTCATTCAGTCATATTTATTGAGCGCTTACTGTGCACAGAGCACTGGACTAAGTGCTTGGGAAGTCCAAGTTGGCAACATATAGAGACGGTAGTTCATTCATTCAGTCGTATTTATTGAGCGCTCACTGTGTGCAGGGAACTGGACCAAGCGCTTGGGAAGTCCAAGTTGGCAGCATCTAGAGACAGTCCCCAGCCAAGAGCGGGCCGTCCGTCCGAGCCATGGCCAAGGCCGCCCTGCGAGGGGACGGGCCCGGCCCGGAGAACTTCCGCCAGCGGTTCCGTCGTTTTCGGTTCCAGGAGGCGGCGGGGCCCCGCGAGGCCTTCAGCCAGCTCTGGGGGCTGTGCTGCCGCTGGCTGCGGCCCGAACTGCACAGCAAGGAGCGGATCCTGGAGCTGCTGGTGCTGGAGCAGTTCCTCAGCGGCCTGCCCGACGGGCTGAGGGCCTGGGTGCGGGACCGCTGCCCCCAGAGCGGGGAGGAGGCCGTGGCCGTCGTGGAGGAGCTGGAGAGGATGCCCCACAGGCCCGGGCAGCCGGTGAGAATCAATCGATCAATCACATTTAGTGAGCACTTACTGTGTGCAGAGCACCGCAATCAATCATCAATCCATCGTATTTAGTGAGCGCTTCCTGTGTGCAGAGCACCGGACCAAGCGCTTGGGAAGTCCAAGTTGGCAACATGGAGAGACGGTCCCTACCCGACGGTGGGCTCACAGTCTAAAAGGGGGAGACAGAGAACAAAACCAAACATACTGACAAAATAAAATAAATAGAATAGATGTGCACAAATAAAGTAGATAAATAAACATATATACAGGTGCTGTGGGGAAGGGAAGGAGGTAAGACGTCCGTCCGACTGAGCGCCCGATCGACTCATTCATTCAATCTTATTCAATCAATCAATCAATCAATCGTATTTATTGAGCGCTTACTGTGTGCAGAGCAATGGACTAAGCGCTTGGGAAGTACAAGTTGGCAACATAGAGAGACAGTCCCTACCTGACAGTGGGCTCACAGTCTAAAAGGGGCAGACGGAGAACAAAACCAAACATACTGACAGAATAAAATAAATAGAATAGATGTGCACAAATAAAATAGATAGAGTAATAAATATGTGCAAACATATATACATATATACAGGTGCTGTGGGGAAGGGAAGGAGGTAAGACGTCCATCCGACTGAGCTCCCAATTGACTTGTTCATTCAATCGTATTCATTGAGCGCTTATTTTATTTTAATAGGTTTTGTTCTGTCCTCTGTCTCCCCCTTCTAGACTGTGAGCCCACCGTTGGGTAGGGACCGTCTCGTTGCCAACTTGTACTTCCCAAGTGCTTAGTCCAGTGCTCTGCACACAGTAAGCGCTCAATAAATACGACTGAATGAATGAATGAATTTATTGAGCGCTTACCGTGTGCAGAGCACTGGACTAAGCGCTTGGGAAGTCCAAGTGGGCAACATGTGGAGACGCTCCCTACCCATCAGCAGGCTCACAGTCTAGAACTGATGACTCGGTGGGCCCAGGGAGGGGCCCAGGGAAGGGAGGTGAAGAAAGACAGCAGCTTTTGGCACTGGCAGGGCAGGTTGGCACCTGTGCCTCGGTCCCCGGGGGGTGGGAGGGAGGTGTGAACATTGCCCCTCCGCAGCCCAGAAGCTTCTGAGCCTTCCATCTCCTTCCCCTCCCCACACCACCTCTATATATGTATATACGTTTGTATGTATTTATTACTCTATTTATTTTATTTGTACATATTCTATTTATTTCATTTTGTTAATATGTTTTGTCTTGTTGTCTGTCTTCCCCTTCTAGACTGTGAGCCCACTGTTGGGTAGAGACCGTCTCTATGTGTTGCCAACTTGTACTTCCCAAGCACTTAGTACAGTGCTCTGCACACAGGAAGCGCTCCTCAATAAATTCATTCATTCATTCAGTCGTATTTATTGAGCGCTTACTGTGTGCAGAGCACTGTACTAAGCGCTTGGGAAGTACAAGTTGGCAACATATAGAGACGGTTCCTACCCAGCAGTGGGCTCACAGTCTAGAAGGGGTAGACAGAGGACAGAACAAAACATATTAAAATAAAACAGAATAAATATGTACAAGTAAAATAAATAGAGTAATAAGTACATACAAACATATATACAGGTGCTGTGGGGAAGAGAAGGAGGTAAGGCGGGGGGATGGAGAGGGAGAGGAGGGGGAGAGGAAGGAGGGGGCTCAGTCTGGGAAGGCCTCCTGGAGGAGGTGAGCTCTCAGTAGGGTCTTGAAGGGAGGAAGAGAGCTAGCTTGGCGGATTTGCAGAGGGAGGGAATTCCAGGCCAGGGGGATGAAGTGAGCCAGGGGTCGATGGCGGGACAGCCGAGAACGAGGCACGGTGAGGAGATTAGCGGCAGAGAAGCGGATTGAATGAATGAATGAATGTGTATGTGCATGTGTGTGCATGCAAGCATACCTGGGGAGGGCGGAGGGGACTTAGCTCTGTACACCCCCAGAAATCCACCCCACCAAGGCCCTGAAGCAACTGGGGATGGGGCTTCTTCCAGGGACCAGTCCGTGGGCATGGGCATCCAGTGCCCTCCGAGAAGGCGGCACCCCTCAGGGGGGCTCGGGAACCGCTGAGGGTCCAGAAGGAGCGGGTGAGGAGCCCACACCGGCGGGCCCAGGAGGAACCCGGCCTGCAGGAGAAAGCCCTCCCTCTTCAGAGGAGCGGTGAGGAGCAGCCAGAACCTGGGCTGAGGGGTAGCCCCCGTCCCTCACGGGGAAGGTGACTGGACTGGGGCGGGTGGTTTCTTGGGTCATGTAGGACATCCCCCAGCGGGCGGGCATAGCATCCTCGGCTTTCGCCCCTTCCATTCAGGCTCCAGTGAAGAAGCTGCCCGTAGCTACGCTGTGGGCCCGAGGCCAGTTGTTTCACTGGTCGAGTCAGGCCCCGATGCCCTGTAGAGAGAGGCTATGAGAAGCGACTTCCCCGGCCGCTTGGGTTCACGAGCCCAGACAGCCCTCGACCTTTTCTCTGCTCAAGGGGAAAGGAAGGACCTCTGGACAGGGCCCAGTGACCACCTTCCTCTCCCCTGTCCTCTGTGGGGGTCTCTGGGCATGGATCGGGTCTTCTGAGCTCTCATACGGGTATCTGCGCAGGGGATAAGCGAGGAGCGGCGAGAAGAGAGAGGAGAGCGTGCGCAGAGCAGGAGCTGTGGAGCCTGGAGGATGAAAAGGTGGTAGGGGTGCACTGGGGCTTCGAAGAGACCAAGACCTTCCTGGCCATCCTCAGCGAGACGCAATTCTACGAGGCCCTGCGCAACTGCCACCGCAACAGTCAGCTGTACGGCACCGTGGCAGAGCGACTGCGGGAGTTCGGCTTCCTGCGCACGGCCGAGCAGTGTCGCACCAAGTTCAAGAGCCTTCAGACCAGCTACCGCAAGGTCAAGGGCGGTCTACCCCCGGACACCTGCGCCTTTTTCCGGGAGATGGATGCCCTGGTGAGCTCCCGGGCCCCGGAGCCACCCGTGGGCAGCCTGGAGGATGAGGAGGAGGAGGAAGACGAGGAGGAGGGGTGGGAGGGGCCGGACCACTCCGGGCCCGAGGGCAGCGACGCTGAGCCGGAGGAGTCGGGGGCCTGGCGAAACGATGAGGCAGCCGGGGAAGACGACTCTGACGGCGAGGAGATGGGTTTGGATGAGGTGACGCGGGCGCCTGAGAGCCCCAGCGCTCCCGTCCTATTCCAGAGCCTGAGTGGTGAGTCTCCCCCCGGCCTCCTCTCCCCACACTCTCTCCGGGGAGTCCCGTTGGCAGCCTCACCCTGGGGTTCCTTACAGGGGACTGCCCAGATGCTAATTAGCCTGGGCCCCAGCGAACCCCTGTCGTTCCGAGTCCTGGCCTGGGTATGTGCGGGTGGCACGGCTCCATCCTGTCCGAAAGCTCTGGTCTTGCCACGGTTAGGCTGTTGTGTCAGCCTCCTTGTCGAGCTCCCAGCCTCTCCCTCCTCCAGCCTTTACTCCGCGCCCGTGCTGCACAGGTCATCAATCAGTCCCTTGTACTTATCATCTTTGTGAAGCGTCGCTTGGTCCACGTCTCTCCTCTCCTCAAAACCCTCCGCTGGCTCCCTGTGTCTCATTGCGTCAAACTAAGACTCCTTCCACTCGGCTTCAAGGTGCTCCACCATCTGGTCCCCCTGCTCTCTTCTCCTGCTCCTCTCCATCCTGCTGTCTTCTTTTCTCTCAGGCCAACCTTCTTTCTGTCCCTCTCTCTCAACTTTCCCTTTGTTCCCCTGGCCTGCAACTCTCCTTCCCCACATCAGACAGACCTCAGCTGTCCCCACGTCTAAATCCATCCTTAAACCCAACCTCTTCCAACAGACCTTTTCTGGTTAATTCCCCAGCCCTCTGAGCTAGGTCTTCCAATTCTAGCACTTGCTAACTGTTCGATGTATGCTGACACTGGTTCGGCTGTATGCATCCCTGAATACGAGCTGTTTGTGTACGTTCGTGTTGATTGATTTTGACCAATCTAGTGGTAAGCTTCTCAAGGTCTGTCTCCCCGCTTAGAGTGTAGGCTTCTTGTGGGCAAGAAATGTATCACTCCCTTATTCTGTACTTCCCACACACCATGAGGGTGCTCAATAAATGCTAATACTACTGCTACTAGCGACCCTCCTCTACACCAGTGCCCTCATTGTGCAGTGGGGAAGAGAGTGCATTAAAAGCAAAAACCCGGGCAGAGGGGAAGCAAGGCCCTAGTTGGGACAAGAGACCAGAAGAAGGAAAGAGGGAAACGGGCAAGGATGGAGCAGCAGCCTCAAGCTGGCCAAGGCAGGTGGGGGTTGGCCTCCCGGGAGAGAGCGGGGGGCCCGGAGGTTGTGCCAGAGCCACGAGAAAGGGGAGCCCCATGGATCCCGGGTGAGAGTGGGCCGGGGTGAGGCGACTGTCGGCGCTGCGGCGTCCGAGGCCAAGAACCAAGGTCTTTGGCTTCACAACGGGCCCCGATCTGTGGGGCGGGAGACCGAGACCGGTACCGAAATGCTAAACCTTCCCTCCTGGGCCAGGGGTGCACTGGGGCTTTGAGGAGACCAAGACCTTCCTGGCCATCCTCAGCGAGACGCAGTTCTACGAGGCCCTGCGCAACTGCCACCGCAACAGCCGGCTGTATGGCACCGTGGCGGAGCGGCTGCGGGAGTTCGGCTTCCTCCGCTCGGCCGAGCAGTGTCGAACCAAGTTCAAGAGCCTCCAGAAGAGCTACCGCAAGGTCAAGGGCGGCCTCTCCCAGGACACGTGCGCCTTCTTCCGGGAGATGGATGCCCTGGTGAGCTCTCGGGCCCCGGAGCCACCTGTGGGCAGCCTGGAGGATGAGGAGGACGAGGAGGAGGAGGAGGAGGAGGAGGAGGAGGGATGGGAGGGGCCGGGTCACTCCGGGACAGGGGGCAGTGACACCGAGTCGGAGGAGCTGGGTGCCTGGCGACCTGGTGACGCGGCGGAGGAAGACGACTCTGACGGCGAAGAGATGGGTTTGGATGGGGTGACTTGGGCCCCCAGGAGCCCCAGCACGCCCGTCCTGTTCCGGAGCCCGAGCGGTGAGTCTCCCCTCACCTACCTCCCATTTCCCCTCTCCTCTCTCCCCTAGGGGCTGGGAGAGCTCAGAGAAATCACCGGGCTGGGAGGCCTGGGATCTCGGGTCGGCCTGGGCCCTGATTGACTGGGCCCTGCGGTCCCCCTCTCTCAGGGTTTTTGTTCCCGGCTCCCAATCCTGCCATGGGGGCCGGGCTGTGCTGGGGAGGTGGGCTGGGAGGTTGGCGGACAGGTGGTGTCCCAAGACTTCTTGGCCTCTATCTGGGCAAGGTTCTGTGCCTGTTCTCTGTACCCGAACCCTTGGGCACAGGCTTCCTTCTGTCAGCCCACAGCGGCCTGATGCCCGCCGTATTGCCCCACGGAGCTCAGGCTCCAGTGGGCCGTTGGCCCGACCTGTCCAGAAGCTGGCCTGGGGGCCTCTGCCTCTGAGCTCCTCTTAGTACCCAGACATGGTGGGTTTGCGGGAAAGGCTGGCTGTGGGCTGCGGCCTTGGGGCAGACCAGGTGCTGGCCCCCCTTGGCCCGAGGGTTATTCTCCCTGGCTCCGGAGAGGAGCCAGGGGCTGGGAGTCAGTTACTTGATTCTCCTCAACGGTCTCTCTCCCACCCTGCAGCTTGGTAACCCTGTGCCTCTTAGAATGGCTAACTTTCCCCTTGGCCTCTGCTTCCTGGTGACCTTCACTGGCCCCTCAGCCTCCACTCCCCGGTGGCCCTCACTGGCCCCCTCAGCCCTGGCCCTCAGCCTTCGCTCCCCGGTGGCCCTCACTCGCCCCTCACCCCTCAGCCTCTGCTCCCTGGGTCACAGGGCTGCAGACCTTGTCCCCCAAGGGCCTAAGGGTGAAGACCCAGCACGAGCAACTGGCTTAGTGGAGTGCTCTGTAAAGAGGAGGAGGGCCCAAGGTGAGCCATCGCCCCTCTCTTCCCCTCATCCCTGGCTCCGTCCCCCCGTTGTCTTCCTCCAGGCTTCGAGGCCGGCTACGAGGGTCAGCCAGTGCCTCAGCGGGACATTTCGGAGGAGGTGGAGCTGCACAGGATCTTGCTGGGGCGGTCGGGGCGCAGGATCCCCCCACGCGTGGCCCTGGGGCCGGGGCGGAAGCCCAGTGCCAGCGAGAGGCGGGGGAAGGTGCTGGCCCAGGAGAGGGTCTCCCGGCCGGGCGGGAGGGGCGCAGGGCAGCCACCCCCCGCGGCCGGGCCCCCGGGCCCCCCGGGCCCGAGCCCGAGCCCGAACCCGTACCGGTGTGGCGACTGCGGCAAGAGCTTCGGACGGAGTGCCCGGCTGGTCCGGCACCGCCGGATCCACACCGGCGAGAAGCCATACCACTGCCCGGACTGCGGCCGGCGTTTCCGGGACAGCTCCAACCTGATCACCCACCGGCGCACGCACACGGGAGAGCGGCCCTACGGCTGCCCCGACTGCGGAAAGCGGTTCAGCCAGAGCTCCAGCCTGGTCATCCACCGGCGCACCCACACCGGCGAGAAACCCTATGCCTGCACCCAGTGCGGCAAGCGCTTCGGCAACAGCTCCCACTTCAGCGCCCATCGGCGCACCCACACGGGCGAGAAGCCCCACGCCTGCCCTGACTGCGGCAAGCGCTTCGGCAAGAGCTCGGACCTGCGCGCCCACCGCCGGACGCACACGGGCGAGAAGCCCCACGCCTGCCCCGACTGTGGCCGTGGCTTCGGCAAGAGCTCGGCCCTCAACAAGCACCGGGCGATCCACGCCGTGGATGGGCCCCGCCCCCGGCCACCCACGGGGCCAAACTAGATCCCCCACGCCTCCAGGGCTGTTCTGCCCTGTGGGCCTCCCTCAGGGTCCGGACCTGGATCGCCCTTGAGCTGGGGCTGGAAGGGAGCCTAGGGTCCGGCCTGCTTCAGGGTTGAGTGCAGGGTGCGGTGCAGCCTCCCCGAGGAACCCGGGAGAGGAAGGAAGCCTGGGTGGGGGTGGTGGGTAGGGCCTCGAGCAGCACTGGCTTGGGACGTGCCGAGCGGGATGTGAGTCTCCCCCTGTCCCTTCTGCCCTTTTCTTCCCTCTGCCGGGATGCCCACGGTCCCCTGTGGCGGCGGCCTTGGCCTGGGGACCATCTGGTAGGTACCCAGGCAGTTTTGCTAGTGAGGGTGAACCCAGTGGGAAGTGGGGGAGGTGAGTTATTCATGTTCCCCCCACAACCAGGAGCCACCACCAGAATATTTTTTGGGCTTCCCTTTTCTCACCACTGCCCCTCACCGTGTCTCCCCAGTCACCTCAGTCCCCGAGTCCCGGAGAGGGAGCCAGTGGGCTGGGGCCTCCTGGGGCTAGGACAGGAGAGCCTCCCTTCTTCCTTGGACTCCCAAGTGCCTTGGGTGGGCATTTGCCCTCTGTGCGGGCCCAGTGACCGGTAGTGCAGCTGGGACAGACAGGAGCTGCAGCCCCACTCTTACCACTCAGAGGACGGGGGAGCCGGGGGGCTTCCCCCCACAGGTCGAGAGGCGTCCTCTCCACCGCTCGCTGTTTCCATGTACTTGTGAGGGGTACATCGGCAGGCCCGCCCCCACCCCCATCCTGTGCCCCCTGCAGTGCTGGCTCCCAGGGTGTAGCTGCTGCTCCCATTCCCACTTCCCTTGGGCGGGATCTGGGCCTTTGACGGGACCCAAGGGCTTCCCTGGAGTTTTCTGACTGGTTCGCCCTGCTGTACGCTTTGGCCCCACAACCAAACTGCAACCTGGGTGCCCCGTCCACCTGCGTCGGGTGGGGCTGACCCCTCGGGGTCGGCCCGTCTACATGCCACGGGCTATGTGTGGGGGGGACAACGTCCATGCTAAACAAGTATGCTGGAAGTAAAACCGACGGCTAGTCCCTTGGACAAGCCTCAGAATTCAGAGTGGTGCTTGGAGGGGGCCAAGGGCAGAGGTTGGGGGAGAGGTTCTGGGACACTTTTGGGGGTGGGGTGGGAGGGCATGGGGCGGAGACCTGGGGTTATGATGGAGTGAAGACCGAAGGGGACAGAGGGGCTGCCTGGGAGATGGAATGAGCTACACTTGGGGAGGCAGCTGGAAGGGAGATTAAGTTAAAGAGCCAGATGGTGGTGGGGGCCAGGACTGAGGTGGGGGTACTCCTGCATGGCCCCATTAGAATGGGAGAAGAGTAGGGCCACCCTGGACCCTCAGCCAACAGTGGAGAGAGACGCCAGAGCTACTCTGTATTCGCCTCATTCACCAGCCCCTCCCAGAAAATCTGATGCTCGGAAACAGTGAGCCGGAAGGCATCATTTTTAATATTCCACAGGGTCAGAGTTCCCCCACAAATTCAATTTCCACACTCACTTCAGCAGGTTGGACTCCATCCTGCTTGTTTAGCAGCTCGGGATCCTGCGGCTTGGGGAGCAGAGTCCCCTTGGCGGTTTCCCGCTCCCCTGATCCACCAAGTTTCTCAAAGCATAGGCATCAGACCCTTGGTCCTGTGTGTGTGTCACAGAGCACGGTGATTCCCCTGCCCTGTTCCTGGCCCCAGGTAAACCTTGTCGAGCTAGGCTAACTGGACGGAAGGGCAAATCTAAATCATACAACATCTCCAGGGTCAGTGCCATACCAATGACAGGAAGAGCTTAGCCACGGTGGGGGGAAGCTGATGGATTCATATGTAGCCATGTTTCGCAGAAAGGAGGATGCAATGCTGCCCAGATAACTTTGCCTTTTGTGACATTTTAGTTTCTACTGACCTCTGGGCTCTGGGACTGCGAAACGTCAGACTGGTCTGTCTGCTGCTGTGGTCTCCTAACAGCCTCTGCCCTGCGACCCTGCGTGAGACAGATTACTGGAGGCTGTAACATCTGTTGTGCACTGTGTGTGTCCGTCCCTTACTATCCTTTGGCCCCAGTACTGCTTGGGACTCTTGCTGTCATCCATTCTCCACTCACATTCTGTCCAGCAGGGTTGAGGGGGTGACTGTTGCCTTGGTGCCAGCAAGCTGACTGGGTGACCCACCCTTCTCAAACTTTCTGGCCTCCCTAACTCAGGGCTGCATCTTCTGAGCACCTTGTCGTGTCCCTTAGCCAAGTCCCCAGAGAGTAAGGATCTGCCTGCCGATTGCAGCGGGCGGCCCCTCAAGCAGACACGCTCAGTAGTAATGATAATAGTTATATTAAGCACTTGCTATACGCCAAATACTATACTAAGCACTGGGATAGATACAAGATCATCAAGCCAGACACTGTCCCTGCCCCACATGGGGGCTACCAGGCTACGCGTGAGGGAGAACATTTTACAGCAACCGAAGCACAGGAAAGTCAAGTGACTTGCTCTAAGTCACACAGCAGGCAGGTGGCAAAGTCTGAATTTAAACTTAGGCCTTCCGGCTCCCAGGCCCAAGCTCTTTCCACTAGGCTACCTCATTCCTGCCCCAGAACAGGCACCAAACCCTGCCAGAGAAGCAGGTGAGTGGAGTAACAGGAATCCTGAGCCTCGGCCTAATGCTCCCAAACTCCTTCCTCACCCCTTGTGGGGGTGGGGGAGAGACCTGGTATAGCCCCTCAAACTTTCGGCAGTTAAGGAGACTTGGGTTCTAGTCTTGCCTCTGGAACAGGTCTGCTGTGTGACCTCGGGCCAGTTGCTGAACTTCTCTGGGCCACAGCGGCCTCAGACATGCGGGGAAATACAAAGCACGACAGATGGCAGGGAGTGCTGGCTTTCTGCGATTACTGAGGAGGGTGTGGGGCAGCTGGGCATCTGAAACTGGACCGTCACTGAGA
Organism: Tachyglossus aculeatus; assembly: GCF_015852505.1. NCBI lineage: Eukaryota > Metazoa > Chordata > Mammalia > Monotremata > Tachyglossidae > Tachyglossus > Tachyglossus aculeatus. The sequence continues at coordinate 1,051,612 of NC_052073.1, read as the reverse complement.
AGAGGGAGGGAGGAGCCTGGCTGAGGCTGAATGGGGAAGCTGTGTGGCTGTCAGCGCTGGGGTCGCCGACTGGAAAGTGCTGCCCGTGGGAACGGAGGGTGAGGTTGGCCGTGCGGGGTCTGACTGAACGGACAGCGATGGGATTGCAGGGAAAGGGTCAGTCGGACCGTTTCCCCGCTAAGGGGCCGGGCCTGCGTGGCCTCAGAGAAGTTTGCTCGAATTCCCTGAATAATTCCTCCTTCCCTTCCCCCCGGGCCTGTGGAGATGCCGTTTCGGGGGCTGCTTACAATCTAGCAGGGGAGACAGACACAGATAGATTAAAGATCGGAGGAAGAAACAGAGTGCATTGTTTATATTTGTATATAGAGCTAGAAATGCCTCGGTAGTGTGGAAGTACTGGAATGGTAGTTGAGGGACATAAACCCGGGAGAGAAGAGGAGAGGTTAATCAGGAAAGGCTGCCTGGAGGAGATGGGATTGCAGAAGAGCCGTCGAGAGCTGGGGTCTGCCAGATGTGAAGGGGTGAGCCAGGGGTTGGCAGAGGGAGCGATGAGAACACGGCAGAGTGACTAGGGTAGATTGAAAGGAGCAGAGAGTGGGAGCTGGGGGTTAGTGAGAGTGGAGCGAGGAGAAGAAAGTAAGAGAAAGCGGATGGAGCGTCTTAAAGCGAGGGTCAGGAGAGAAGGTATACCCAGTAGGCGGCCACTAAAGACGATTGATTGATGATTGATTGATCGATCTATCGGTGAGTGCTTGTATTCGGGCTGGAGTGTGCCCGCGTGAGTCTGTGCCCACCTGTCAAGAGCGGGACCTGTGTATGTCAACGAAGCTGAGCCTAAGGCGCCCCTGGGTCAACCAGAGCCCCAGAAAACCGGCCCCTTCCCTCGACCTCAAGGATCTCATCGGGGCTGCTTCCTGGGTCTTAATCTCCATCTGCTCCCCCGTGGCCAGGACCGTGGGAGAGGCAGCTGGGTCTGGATTGTCCCGGGAAGGCCCGATGGGTGGCCCAGAAGGGAAGGGGGCTTCCCCGGGCAGCCCCCGCTCTGCTGGTGGAGAGAGAGGGAAGGAGGGAGGAGATGGAGGGAGGGAGGCAGGCGAGGGGCTGGTCCCGCCAGGAGCCGAGACAAGCCGGGGGCGCTGGGCCCCTCTGCCCAGGAGTGGCAGATGTGGCATCCCCGGGGTGGGGGCGGGAATGTAACCGGGCAGGGTCCAAGCCTGCTGCCCCCCACCCCCAGTTCTCCCGGCCCGGCCACTCGAAAAGATGCTCTGAGGCCCAGCGGCCTGTCTATGTGGACCGTACTAAGGGCCTCGGCGGGCGAGCGCGCCTGGGATAAAAGTGGGGGGGGGGGAGGGGGGAAGGGGACAGGAAGTGGGGGGCGGGAAAGGGGTATGTGGGGGCCGAGGGCAGGGAGGGGAGGCAGGGGAGGCTCAGGGCTGGCGGAGGAGGCCGGGCGTCCGCGGGGTGAAGATCATGTCCAGGGATGGCCCGGTCTCTTCCGGGTGCAGAGACAGATCGTTCTTCTTCCGGACGCTCTCGATGCCGCCCTGGAGGTCCTGCACGTGGTAGCGCTGCAGCAGCGTGACGAGGATGCTCTTCATCATCACCATGGCGATGTACTTCCCCGCGCAGCTGCGCGGCCCGAACCCGAACGGCTGGAAGTAGCGGTAGGGGACCTGCAAGGGAGGGCCCGGGGGGCCGGGCCCGGGGAGAAGGGCTGAGAGAGCCGGGATCAGGGGCTGGGGAGAAGGCCTGGGGTTCTGGAGGGGAGGGCCCGGGGAGAGGGGCTGAGACGTCAGGGGTCGGGGCCAGGGGATGATAATAATAATAATAATGATGGTATTTATTAAGCACTTACTATGGGCAAAGCACTGTTCTAAGCGCTGGGGAGGTAACAAGGTGATCAAGTTGTCCCACGGGGGGCTCACAGTCTTAATCCCCATTTTACAGATGAGGTAACTGAGGCCCAGAGAAGTTAAGTGACTTGCCCCAATTTACACAGCTGACAAGTGGCGGAGTGGGGATTTGACCTCATGACCTTTGACTCTGAAGCCCAGGCTCTTTCCACTAAGAGAAGGCCTGGGGCTCTGGCGAGGGGACCTGTGGGGAGGGGAGGGCCCGGGGAGAATGGCTGAGAGAGCCGGGGTCAGGGGGCGGGTCGCTTACGTTCTTGGCGAAGTTCTCCAGGGTGAACTCGTCGGGTTTGGGGAAGAACTCCCGGCGGTGCATGCGGCCGATGTTGAGGATGATGTTGGTGCCCTTCTTGACCGGGTAGCCGTCGATCACGTCGTCTCGCAGGGCCTTGCGCATGACCAGGTCGACCACGGGCTGGTAGCGCATGCTCTCGTAGATGAAGCTCTCCACCACTTTCAGCTTCTGCATGTCCTCGATCTCGATGTCCCGGTCGCCTGCCGGGCCCGCAGCGACGCGGCTCAGGCCGGGAGCCCTCGGGCTCCCTGGCGGGGGGACGGAGCGCAAGCTGGCCCCTGGGCCCTGCGCTCAGGAGCGGCTCCACCGGAGGGCGGCTCACTGGGCCAGCCCGGGGGCGGGGGGTGGGGGAGTGCAGCTTGGGGTCGGGGGGCACAGCCCCCACCCTCACCAATCTCCATCCGGATCTCCTCCACGATAGCCTGCTCGACGTTGGGGTGCTTGGCGATGAGCAGCAGCATGAAGAAGATGGTTACGGACAAGGTGTCGGGAGCGGCGATCAGCATCTCCAACATGCACTGGTTCACGTTCTCCCTGGTCAGATCCCCGCGGCCCTGGAAGATACGGCCGGGACGCTCTCTGGATGAAGCCTCCCCCCCGCCCCCACCCCCCACCCCCACCCCCACGGTGGGGACCCCGGGGCAGAGTCGGCCAGACCAACTGGTGGGGGGCCAGGGGTCAACGGGCAGGCCTGGTGGGCTCTGAGACACAGGGGCGGCTGAGGGGAAGGGTGGGTGGGAAACTGTGCTCTTACCACTATCCACAGATGATTCCCAAGTCTCCCTCTCCAGCCTCGCCTCTCGCCTTCTCTGCGGTCTCACATTTTCTCTCGACTTGAGGACATCTCTATCTGGATGTCACTCCGACACCTCCAAATCACGTCTCCCCCAAGAGGCCTTCCTCGACTAACCCCTCATTACCCCATTCATTCATTCACTCAATCGTATTTACTGAGCGCTTACTGTGTGCAGAACACTGTACTCCTATTTGCCCTCCACTCTGCATCGTACCTGCACTTGACTCTGTAGTCGGTCAGTGGGTTGTAGTCTGTATCTTTTCCCCATTTAATATTCACCCCACCCTCAGCATTCATGCACACCATCATCCCTCAGGATGGTAAGCTCCCTGTGTCTGTTATATTGTTCTACTGTACTCTTCCCAAGCCTTAGTACAGTGCTTTGCATACAGTAAGTGCTCAATAAATACTACTGGCTGATCGACCCTAACTTTATTTATTTTAATGTCTGTCTCCTCCTCTACTCCATAAGCAGGGACTGTATCTTGCAACTCTGTTGTCCTCTCCCAAGCTGTCAGTAGCATGCTCTGCACACAGTAGGCGCTCAATAAACACCATTGATTTGTCGATCAGTCGGAGTGGGGGTGAGCCACGGCTGGAGGGAGGCCAGTTTCTGGGCAGTGCGAGGGGCCAAACCAAGCCAGTTGGTTTCTGGCCACTACGTCAGATGGTCTGGGCTCCACGGAGCCACTGTACTGGGAGGAAGAGGAGCATGAGCAGACAGGGCAGGTGGGCTAGAGGGATCGCCCCCCGGCCCTGGGGGGCTTGATGGCACCGGTTGGGGGGTGCACTTTCGGGGCCGAACCTGGGCAAAGATCAACTGCGAGGCAAAGTCCACGTAGTCTTCCAGCTTCTCAGCCGCCGAGAGGCGGAGTCTCTTCTCATCCAACAGGGTCTCCATGACGTCTTGGAGCTCCTTGCTGCAAGCGAGTGGACAGAAATCAATCATCAATCAATCAAGTCATCGATGGCGTTCATAGGCTGTGGGCAGAACCCTTGGGAGAGTCCAATAGGATAGAGTTGGTAGAACCACGATCCCTGCCCTCAAGGAACTTAACAAATGGAGAAGGAAGCAGGCATCCCTGTCCCAGAGGGCCTCACAGGCTAAGGGGGAAGGAAGGAGAACAGATTTAGAGGAAGGCAACCACTGCACTGCTTTGCCATTTTCTTCTGAAACCACTGGACGTGACAGATTACAGGATACTGTTCTCCTCCAAGCACTTAATACAGCGCTCTGCACACAGCAAACTCTCAGTAGATAAAATTGGTTGATACTAGCTGAAAGGACCAATGTTAGCATTCTTTAGGTTCTTGTTACAACTCCCAGCACACATCCCTGTTGTCCTTCCCTCTTACTGAGAAATCGCTCAGATAACACTTTCAGTCACGACAGTCACATTTATCGCAAAGCTTCTTGTTACACTTAGAGAACAGTGCTCAGCACTTAGAACAGTACTTGGCACATAGTAAGCACTTAAATACCATTATTATTATTATTATACTGTTTTTATTCTTCATGTTCACATCACGTCAGTCACTTGGAGGGAGAAAGTTGCTTATAATTAAATAGAACTAGTGACGTTTCTAAAATAGAAATCCTTTATGCAGGCTTTTCCTTTTTTTTAAAATGTGGTATTGGTTAAGTGTTTACTATGTGCCAGGCACTGTACTAAGAGCTAGGGTAGATATAAGCTAATCAGTTTGGACACAGCCCATGTCCCACATGGGGCTCACAGTCTAAATCCCCATTTTGCAGATGAGGTAGCTGAGGCCCAGAGTAATTCAGTGACTTGTCCAAGGTCGTAGAGCAGACAAGTGGTGGAGCCAGGATTAGAACGCAGGTTCTTCTGACATCCAGGCCCGTGCTCCCTTAACACACTTTTTCTTCTATTGGCATTTTTTTAATGGGGCAGTGAGCGTCCAAATCCCTTGTCTCTGAGCAACTCCGGCTGGGGACGACCCCAATCTGAATGCTTCCTTAGAAACCTGCATTTCAGTCAACTCATTCAAAACCAGACACAATCTCATCTCAATCCAGACCTGGGGGAGAATGCGCTGAGACCCTCAACCTCAGGGAAAGCCCCTGAAGTGACGTTGGATTAGGCTGATGCTAAATCGCTTCCAAGGAAGAAGAAAGAAGTTGAGTACATTATTCATTATTACTGAGATACTACAGACCAGGAGGGTGTACTCGGGTCGGGGGTGGGGTGGGGGGGAGAGGGTGTCAAGAAGCCCTTTGGGATGTGCCATTCCCACGGCCCATCCCAGCCCGCAGGGGCGACCCCCTCACCCCCCCCACCCCCTCGGCCCACATATCCTTTCCCCAGTAAAGGCGGGGAGTGCACTGCAGCTCCCTGGTCTTGGGCAGAGGAAGCAATGCTCTGGGCCCTTTCTCGTGGGATTCCTCTGCAGGACAGACCCCCTGGCAGTCACTGCCCCCATCCATGCTCCATTGTAACTGGCCTGCCAGCGCGGGCAGGGGAGACTTGCCTCCAGAGAGGAAGAGCTCCATCCAGGCCGACATGCCCTCCCCTAGCCCCATGAACTGTTTTTTTAATGGTATTTGTTAAGCCCTTATTATGTGCCAGCACGGTACTAATCCCTGGGGGAGATAACAATTATGGTATTCATTAAGTGTAGTATATGTTATTTGTTACTATCTCCAGGTACTATAGTAAATGCTGGGGTGGATACAAGCATATCGGGTTGGACACAGTCTCTGAATCATGTGGGGCTCACAGTCTCAATCCCCATTTTACAGATGAGGTAACTGAGGCCCAGAGAAGTGAAGTGACTTGTCCAAGGTCAAACAGCAGACACGTGAGGAAGCTGGGATTAGAACCCATGATGACCTCCTGACTCTCAGACTTACGCTGTAGCCACTACACCACAGAGAAGCAAAGTGACCTGCCCAAAGTCACACAGCAGATACGTGGTAGAACCAAGATTAGAACCCAGGTCTTTCTGACTCTCAGGCCTATCCGCTAGGCCAAACTGCTTCCTGGCCTGGTTTAGGAGTGCTCCCCCTGCCCCACAACATCGTCGCCACACCCCCACAAGATTCTGAAAGCAGGAGGAGGTTGGTAAGAGAAGGAAGGTTTGGGAAAGGTTTGGGAAGGAAGGTTCAGGCAAAAACTCCTCACCTTCAGCTTCAAGGCTGTCCATCACCTCGCCCCCTCCTACCTCACCTACCTTCTGTCCTTCTCCAGCCCAGCCCGCACCCTCCGCTCCTCTGCCCCTAATCTCCTCACCTGGCCTCGTTCTCGCCTGTCCCACCGTCGACCCCCGGCCCACGTCATTCCGTTGGCCTGGAATGCCCTCCCTCTGCACATCCGCCAAGCTAGCTCTCTTCCTCCCTTCGAGGCCCTACTGAGAGCTCACCTCCTCCAGGAGGCCTTCCCACACTGAGCCCCCGCCTTCCTCTCCCCCTCCTCCCCCTCCCCATCCCCCCGCCTTACCTCCTTCCCCTCCCCACAGCACCTGTATATATGTACATATGTTTGTACGTATTTATTACTCTATTTATTTATTTTATTTGTACATATTTATTTTATTTTGTTAATATGTTTTGTTCTCTGTCACCCCCTTCTAGACTGTGAGCCCACTGTTGGGTCGGAACTGTTTCTATGTGTTGCCAACTTGTACTTCCCAAGCGCTTAGTACAGTGCTCTGCACACAGTAAGCGCTCAATAAATACAATTGAATGAATGAATGAAATATGTGGGAGCCGCCTGGGCCCCAGTGGCTGGAATGGCAGCAGGAGGCATTGGGATTAGGTTTACAGAAAGTGAGGTATCTGGGGGCTTCAGAGGCCCTTGTACAGTGGGTTCTGACTGAGCTATTGGGGCGAAAGCATCTGAGAGTGAAAGCATCTGAAAGCATCTCCTCCTGCCTTCAGGACATCTCCATATGGATGTCTGCCCGCCACCTAAAGCTCAACATGTCGAAGACTGAACTCCTTGTCTTCCCTCCCAAACCTTGCCCTCTCCCTGACTTTCCCATCTCTGTTGACGGCACTACCATCCTTCTCATCTCACAAGCCCGCAACCTTGGTGTCATCCTCGACTCCGCTCTCTCATTCACCCCACACATCCAAGCCGTGACCAAAACCTGCCGGTCTCAGCTCCACAACATTGCCAAGATCTGCCTTTTCCTCTCCATCCCAACCGCTACCCTGCTCATTCAAGCTCTCATCCTATCCCGTCTGGACTACTGCATCAGCCTTCTCTCTGATCTCCCATCCTCGTGTCTCTCTCCACTTCAATCCATACCTCATGCTGCTGCCCGGATGGTCTTTGTCCAGAAACGCTCTGGGCATGTTACTCCCCTCCTCAAAAATCTCCAGTGGCTACCAATCAATCTGCGCATCAGGCAGAAACTCCTCACCCTCGGCTTTAAGGCTCTCCATCACCTCGCCCCCTCCTACCTCACCTCCCTTCTCTCCTTCTACAGCCCAGTCTGCACCTTCCGCTCCTCCACCGCTGATCTCCTCACCGTACCTCGCTCTCGCCTGTCCCGCCATCGACCCCCGGTCCACGTCATCCCCCGGGCCTGGAATGCCCTCCCTCTGCCCATCCGCCAAGCTAGCTCTCTTCCTCCCTTCAAGGCCCTGCTGAGAGCTCACCTCCTCCAGGAGGCCTTCCCAGACTGAGCCCCTTCCTTCCTCTCCCCCTCGTCCCCCTCTCCATCCCCCCCATCTTACCTCCTTCCGGTCCCCACAGCACCTGTATATATGTATATATGTTTGTACATATTTTTTTTACTCTATTTATTTATTTCTTTTATTTGTACATATCTATTCTATTTATTTTATTTTGTTAGTATGTTTGGTTTTGTTCTCTGTCTCCCCCTTTTAGACTGTGAGCCCACTGTTGGGTAGGGACTGTGTCTATGTGTTGCCAATTTGTACTTCCCAAGCGCTTAGTACAGTGCTCTGCACATAGTAAGCGCTCAATAAATATGATTGATGATGATGATGATGAGAGTGAGGGGCGGCAGAGAATGAGGAGTGGGAGGCGGTATACAGTCAACCCGGGATGCCGTGGTACTTACATGGACTTTGCGTACTTTTTGTACAGCCAAGAGACCTTGAAGAAGATGTCGGGCTTGAGGAGGAGCGCCTGCCAGGCATTGAAATAGTTCTGGATTTTCATCACTATCTCCGACTCTAGAGACAGGTAGGGGATGGGGGGTGGGCAGGGTGTCACCCGAGGTCTCCAGGGGCCTCGGGGGTCAGCATTGGCCGGAGAAGGCCCTGAGAACTGGGTCAGCTGGGGGATAGAGGGCAGGGGGCTGGAAGGGGCAGGGGGACAGTTGAGGGGGGGGGGTCCATATCGTCCATGGAGATCCCCAGGAACAGGGCATTGGAGTTGTCCTGTGTTTGAAGAGGTGGGGGCTGGGGAGATCCCTACCATCCAAGGGGATGGATCCCTTCCATCCATGCGAATCCCCAGGAACAGGACAATGGAGGTGTCTGGGAGGGTGGGGGATGGAGACGTGGGGGCCTTGGGGCTGGAGGGGATCCCTACTGTCCATGGGGATCCCCAGGAAAAAGGCATTGGAGGTGTCCAGCGATGGGACAGGGGATGGAGAGGTGGGGGCTGGGGAGCAGAGGGTCCCTACCATCCATGGGGATCCCCAGGAACAGGGCATTGGAGGTGTTCAGCATGATGCGGCGCATGAGAGTCAGCACTCTGATGTAGCCCAGCTCGTTGGTCACTTCATTCAACTTGTCCAGGTGTGTGATGGTGGACTGCACGCACGTGGCCACCATGTGCACGAGGCCCGGGCCGGACAGGGCTGCATGGCCCGCGGGGACAGGGACACAGACACGGACAAGGACCCTGTCAGCAGAGAACGGCCCATCCTGGCCACGAGGCTGATGGGTTCTGGTCGGGGTGGCCGTTGGGTGACGGCCGGGTTGGGGAGGGGGGCGTTCCCGGACCCCTCAGGATCACCCTTAGCCACTGCCAGGTGGACCCCCTCAGGTCCCGGGACGTTTGCTCAGAGACAGGCCCGGTGGATAGAGCACGGGTCTGGGGAGAAGACCCCCATTCGAGTCCCCCCTTCTGGCCTGCTCTCTTGGGCCTCAGTGTCCTTCTCTGTAAAATGGGGGCACAAATATCTCCTTTTCCCTTCCTCATGGGGCTGGATCAAGAGTTCTAAGATAGAGAAGCAGCGTGGTTCGGCGGAAAGAGCACGGGCTTTGGAGTCAGAAGTCATGGGTTCAAATCCCGACTCCACCATTTGTCAGCTGTGTGACTTTGGGCAAGTCACTTAACTTCTCTGAGCCTCAGTTACCTCATCTGTACAATGGGGATTAATACTGTGAACCCCACGTGGGACAACCTGATCACTTTGTATCCCCCCAGCGCTTAGAGCAGTGCTTTGCACATAGTAAGCGCTTAACAAATGCCAACATTATTATTATTATTATTATTCTCTGTGCCCCAGTTACCTGTAAAATGGGGATTAAGACTGTGAGCCCCACGTGGGACAAACTGATCACCTTGTAACCTCCCCAGCGCTTAGAACAGTGCTTTGCACATAGTAAGCGCTTAACAAATACCATTATTATTATTATTATTAATTCCTGGAAAAGAGTTTGGAGAAAAGAAAGTTCCTGCCCGATTCCGGGGCTTATTCCTCTGATGTTCCTGGGGTGAAGGAGAGGAAACCCCTTCCCACAGCTCTTCCCGCAGGTTTGCCCGGACCGGGGGTGGCTCGGGGAGAGGGCCCAGGGAGGAGAGGGGAGCGTTCAGCTGGCTACCTGTGTATATGTATATATGTTTGTACATATTTATTACTCTATTTATTTATTTTTTTACTTGTACATATCTATTCTATTTATTTTATTTTGTTAATATATTTGGTTTTGTTTTCTGTGTCCCCCTTCTAGACTGTGAGCCCACTGTTGGGTAGGGACTGTCTCTATATGTTGCCAACTTGGACTTCCCAAATGCTTAGTACAGTGCTCTGCACACAGTAAACGCTCAATAAATACGACTGATTGATTGATATGTTTGTACATATTTATTACTCTATTTATCTTACTTGTACATATCTATTCTATTTATTTTATTTTGTTAATATATTTGGTTTTGTTCTCTGTGTCCCCCTTCTAGACTGTGAGCCCACTGTTGGGTCGGGACTGTCTCTATACGTTGCCAACTTGTACTTCCCAAGCGCTTCGTACAGTGCTCTGCGCATAGTAAGCGCTCAATAAATACGATTGATGATGATCGATGATGCCAACTTGTCCTTCCCAAGCGCTTAGTACAGTGCTCTGCGCACAGTAAGCGCTCAGTACACACGATTGGTTGATTACCTTTGGTGAAGAAGGGTCGGACGGCTTTCCAGAGGGTGGGGTTGTTGTTGAAGATGATGCCCTTCTCGTGCATGCCGATACATTGCAGGCCCAGCTTGCTGCCGAAGCGGCAGCTGTAGTGGTTGTGCTTCATGACGTGGAACATGCTGGACGACCTGAGGGGAGGGGGCAGCGGCTGAGCCCGGCCCGCGGCCGCCCGAAGCAGGCGAGGCCCCGACCCGCCGGGCCGTCCCGGCAGCGGCCTGTAGGGGGAGCCAAGGGCCGGCAGCAGCGGAGCCTCCCCGGGCTCGCGGGGCCGAAGGTAGCTGTCCCCAGTCCTGCCGGGGGGTGGGCGTGGAGCTCAGTACACCCCCCCCAACACACACACACACACACACACACACACACACACACACACACACACCCTCCCCTCACCCTCCGTCCAGGTCCCCGGACCTTTGGACTAGTGGCCTCCTGAAAAACCTCCCTCATAGTTAGAGCTGGACCAGCCAACACTCCGGGAAAGATAATAATGATGACGATGGCATGTATTAAGCGCCTACTATGTGCAGAGCACTGTTCTAAGCGCCGGGGAGGTTGCAAGGTGATCAGGTTGTCCCTCGGGGTGGGGGGGAGGGGCTCACAGTCTTAATCCCCGTTTTACAGGTGAGGGAACTGAGGCCCAGAGAAGTGAAGCGACTTGCCCCAAGTCACACAGCTGACAAGTGGCGGAGCCGGGATTTGAATCCATGACCTCTGACTCCAAAGCTCGGGCTCTTTCCACTGAGCCACGCAACTCAACCTGCCCCCCAGACTATCCGACACCCCCGATCGCCCCCCTTCATCCCTGGCCCTCCCCCGGTGACCCAGGAAGGACCATCCGGCACCCCTGACTCTCCCCTCTCCATCTCTGGCCCTCCCCCGGTGAACCAGGAAGGACCATCCGGCACCCCTGACTCTCCCCTCTCCATCTCTGGCCCACCCCCGGTGGCCCAGGAAGGACCATCCGGCACCCCGTACTCGCCCCTCTCCATCCCTGACTCTCCTCCGGTGACCCAGCCCGGACCATCCAACCGCCCTGACTCCCCCTTCTCCACCTCTGACTCTCCCCTAGTGTCCCAGCCCGAACCATCCAAACAATCCTCGTCCCCCCCGGCACGACCCTCACTTGCTGATGATGAGCGTCTCCTCGCCGCTTATCCAGACGCGCATGAACTCTCCGTACATGCGGTTGTAATAGTTGCAGGCGCTGCCGATCCCCATCCACAGGAACCTGCCGTGGGACACCAGGGGCCCGAGCCCCAGGCAGTACCCGGGACCTGCGGAAGGCAGGCAGGCAGGTGGCCCTCCAGGTCCAGAGTGGCCCCTCCGCCCTCTCGCCCGGCCGGGGGTCCCCGCCCAGAGAAGCGGGGGGCCGCAGCCCCCTCTCCGCCCGGAAGCCCTTCTCCCCACCGGCCCCAGGTCCCTGGAAATGCAGTGCTATCAGGGGGAGGGTGGAGTGGCGGTGGAGACAATTGTCCGGAGATTTTGGTGCCGCCCCTGCTTGGGCCTCCGAGGCCGAGGCCCGCCGGGGCTTTCGGCTGGGGTCATCATCATCATCATCAATCGTATTTATTGAGCGCTTTCTATGTGCGGAGCACTGTACTAAGCGCTTGGGAAGTACAAATTGGCAACATATAGAGACTGTCCCTACCCAACAGTGGGCTCACAGTCTAAAAGGTCGTCAGGGTGGGACCCGGGGCGCGGGGCATTACCTCCTCTCCGCCGCCCCAGGCTGGAGAACCGTGCGGGGGAGTGGTGCTGCGGCCCTGCCTCAGTTTACCTGGAATGGCGGCAGCGTCCCGGCCGCTCCAGAGCGCGAGCAGGGTGCCGGCCAGGAGGAGGACGAGCAGCAGCAGCAGCAGCGTCAGGGTGGCGGCGGCGGGGCGAGGCCCGGCCTCGGGCAGGAGGCCGGCCAGGTTGAGCTGCGCCCATCGGAGCCCGTCCAGCAGCATCGCGGCGGGGCCCGGGCCCGGGGCAGCGAACCTGGCAGCCAGCCGGGACACGGGCCGGAGTTGGACTGGGCTCGCCCGCCCCCCGCCGCCGCCCCCGGCCTTTTACCCTGCCCCGAGCTGGCGGGGGAGGGGGTCGGGCCGGGGGGGCTCTGGCTTCCCTGCCCGCCTCGACCCAGACGCGCCTCGGGGGGCGAGTCAAAACAGACCGAGATAGCCCCGGCTGCGCAGCCGACGGTGGCCTTGGGTCTTGAGGAGCTCGGTCCGAGGGAATCTCTATCGCAATCTCCAAGGGCGGGGGGCGGCGGGGAGCCGCAAGAGGAGGGAGGGGGGACAGGCCCCAGCCGTCCGCAACCCCAGCTCGGAGCCGAACACGGAAGATGAAAGGCGCTGTGGGGATGCATGTGTGTCTGGGGGTGGGGGGTGGAGGGGAAGGTGTAAATGTGTGTGTGTAGGGGAGGTTGGGGGTGTTTTGTATAGGGGGGGAGGGAGGATGCCGTCACAGTCTGCCCTCCCGTCCCTTCTCCCCCAATTTCTCTTCTTCAGTTCACCTCTTTTGCTCGTCCCAAAGGCGCCAGCATTCCCCACTTCACCATCTCCCTCCCTGCCCAGGCTCCTTGGCCTCGCCGCCTCCCCCGGGCCCCTGCCTGTCCTCGGCCCTCACCTGTCCCCGACGCCTGTCTGTCTTGGGTTCCTGCGTGTCCTCGGTTCCTCTCTGTCCTGGGCCCCTGACCGTCCCAGACCCCTGCCCCTTCTCAGTTTCTGGAAGAGGAAAATGCGGCCTATCGACAAGGTGGGGTTGTTACCCCAGGGTCCTAGAGGGACGGGGCTAGGGTCTATGGATCGAAACGCAACCCTATCAATCGTATTTATTGAGCGCTTACTGTGTGCAGAGCACTGTACTAAGCGCTTGGGAAGTCCAAGTTGGCAACATACAGAGACAGTCCCTACCCAACAGTGGGCTCACAGTCTAGAAGGGGGAGACAGAGAACAAAACCAAACATACTAACAAAATAAAATAAATAGAATAGATATGTACAAGTAAAATAAATAAATAAATAATTAGAGTAACAAATATGTACAAACATATATACATATATACAGGTGCTGTGGGGAAGGGAAGGAGGTAAGCTGGGGGGTGGAGAGGGGGACGAGGGGGAGAGGAAGGAAGGGGCTCAGTCTGGGAAGGCCTCCTGGAGGAGGTGAGCTCTCAGTAGGGCCTTGAAGGGAGGAAGAGAGCTAGCTTGGCGGATGGGCAGAGGGAGGGCATTCCAGGCCCGGGGGATGACGTGGGCCGGGAGTCGATGGCGGGACAGGCGAGAACGAGGTACGGTGAGGAGATTAGCGGCAGAGGAGCGGACCCTAGTCACCCTGAAACCCTTCAACCTCCAGGTCATCCCTCCCGGGCCCCCGGGCCCTCGCTTGGGTTTTCATTCATTCAATCGTATTTATTGAGCGCTTACTATGTGCAGAGCACTGGACTAAGCGCTTGGGAAATACAAGTCGGCAAATATACAAATATATGCAAGTGCTGTGGGGAGGGGAAGGAGATAGGGCAGAGGAGGGATGGGGAGGAGAGGAAAAAGGGGGCTCAGTCTGGGAAGGCCTCCTGGAAGAGGTGAGCTCTCCGTAGGGCTTTGAAGGGAGGAAGAAAGCTAGCTTGGCGGATGTGTGGAGGGCCATCTCCTCCTGCCTTCAGGACATCTCCATCTGGATGTCTGCCCGCCACCTAAAACTCAACATGTCCAAGACTGAACTCCTTGTCTTCCCTCCCAAACCCTGCCCTCTCCCTGACTTTCCCATCACTTTGGACGGCACTACAATCCTTCCCGTCTCACAGGCCCTCAACCTTGGTGTCGTCCTCGACTCCGCTCTCTCATTCACCCCTCACATCCAAGCCATCACCAAAACCTGCCGGTCTCAGCTCCGCAACATTGCCAAGATCCGCCCTTTCCTCTCCATCCAAACCGCTACCCTGCTCGTTCAAGCTCTCATCCTAACCCGTCTGGACTACTGCATCAGCCTTCTCTCTGATCTCCCATCCTCGTGTCTCTCTCCACTTCAATCCATTCTTCACGCCGCTGCCCGGATTGTCTTTGTCCAGAAACGCTCTGGGCATGTTACTCCCCTCCTCAAAAATCTCCAGTGGCTACCAATCATCAGGCAGAAACTCCTCACCCTGGGCTTCAAGGCTGTCCCTCCTCTCGCCCCCTCCTACCTCACCTCCCTTCTCTCCTTCTCCAGCCCAGCCCTCACCCTCCGCTCCTCTGCCGCTAATCTCCTCACCGGGCCTCGTTCTCGCCTGTCCCGCCGTCGACCCCCGGCCCACGTCATCCCCCTGGCCTGGAATGCCCACCCTCCCAACATCCACCAAGCTAACTCTCTTCCTCCCTTCAAAGCCCTACTGAGAGCTCACCTCCTCCAGGAGGCCTTCCCAGACTGAGCCCCCTCTTTCCTCTCCCCCTCGTCCCCCTCTGCATCCCCCGTCTTACCTCCTTCCCTTCCCCACAGCACTTGTATATATCTATATATGTTTATACATATTTATTACTCTATTTATTTATTTTACTTGTACATATCTATTCTATTTATTTTATTTTGTTAATATGTTTGTTTTGTTCTCTGTCTCCCCCTTCTAGACTGTGAGCCCACTGTTGGGTAGGGACTGTCTCTATATGTTGCCAGCTTGTACTTGCCAAGCGCTTAGTACAGTGCTCTGCACACAGTAAGCACTCAATACGATTGATTGATTGATTGATTGATTGATTAAATGAGTTCACCAAGGGAGTGAATGTAGATAGAGAAGAGAAGGGGACCAAGAAGTGACCCTTAAGGAACCCCTACAGTAAGGGGATGGGAGGGGGAGGAGGAGCCTGCAAAGGAGACTGAGAATGAACGGCTGGAGAGATAAGAGGAGAACCAGGAGAGGACGGAGTCTGTGAAACCAAGGTTGGATAGGGGGTTGAGGAGAAGGAGGCAATCCACAGTGTCGAAAGCAGCTGAGAGGTCGAGGAGGATTAGGATAGAATAGGAGCCATTGGATTTGGGAAGAAGGAGGTCATTGGTGGCCTTCTAGAGGGCAGTTTTGGTGGAGTGTAGGGGGCAGAAAAAGCCAGATTAGAGGGTCAAGGAGAGAGTTGGCATTGAGGAATTCGAGGCAGCGAGTGTAGATGACTCATTCTAGGAGTTTGGAAAGGAAGAGGTTCACCTGACCTGATTTTTCATCAAACTTCCAGACCTGAACAGACCAACCCCTGGCAGGATGACGGTCCTGAAGGGGCTGGGTGCATGGGTGGGCCCCCTGTGGGCACTCCCGTGGGTGGTGGGCGATGAAACTATGGCTTGCACCAAAACCCCACGCCGAGGCCGTGCACCAGTCTGTCCTTGCTGGCCACAGAGAGGGGCAGAGGGCTGGCACAGGGCCCTTGGCAGCTTGGCGACACCTGTGGACAGTGCTGAGTCCGGGTCCTGGGTCCGGGTCCTTTAGGGATGGCGGTGCCCTGACACCACCCCCCCTTATAGTTGCCCCTGTGTTTTTTTTGGGGGGGGCAGAAACTGAGTTTAAATGGTGAAAAAGATCCCAACCCATTTCTAGGTTCCAATCCCCACCCCCAAATTCAGCCCTGAACTCCAGTCCCGCCCCCACCCCACCTAGTCCCCAGCCCCTAGCTCCAATCGTTCCCCAACAGCCCTTCCGCCTCCATTACCCACCTCCCAGCCCCCAGACCTCGACTCCAGCCCTTTCCCCACCCTTACTAAGTCCCCATCCCCCAAACCTCAGTTCCAGGGGAACTCTCTCCCAGTGGTCAAAGCCAAGGTCTGGATAGGGGCCATCCATCCCCTCAGCCCAGGAGGAATGGCTGTCAATCATCAGTAGCATTTTCTGAGCACTTAGGCTTGCAGAGTGCTATACTGAGCGCTTGAGCAAATACCAAGTAATAGAGGTGGTAGACTTGATCGTTGCCCTATCACATCACCCCCACACCTGGGACCTGGGGACCCTTGGCCTCATCGCTCCATTTAGAGGGGAACCCGAGGGCACTGACCCATTGACCCCTAGCTGGAACCCGGGGGCACCATCCCCATTTCCCCCTAACTAGGACCCAGGGGTACGGGTCCCATTGCCCCATCAACTGGGAACCCAGGTGCCCCTGGAGTCCATCTGTCGAGTGCCTGAGAAGGTCACCGTTCAGGCGGTAGACTCGCTGGCCCCAGATAGCTGTTTTCTTATTATCTGCCCTCCCAGCCTAGAGGCCAAAGAGACGCCAGGGTCTTCATGGCTACCCAAACAGAGATAATGCAGCTGCTGGAGGTGGGGATGTGGGCGGGGGACTGGTTTCGGAGAAGGGGTAGGTATTTCCCAGCTCCGGCCAGCTTCCAAGGAGAGGCCCAGAACCCGGTCTAAGGGAGGCCTGGCCCTTCCCTCCCCGGGGAGGGGTTCGGTCGGGGTCTGCCCTCCTTCTCCTCCTCTCCTCCTCACTCCATTCTCCCACCAGCTCTGAGACCTCTCTCCCTTCAGGCCCTGCCAGCACCCTGGGCTCAGCGAGATGCCCAAATGACCACCATCTCCTGCAGCCAACATTTTGGCCTCCTGGGAAGAGCAGGCTGAATGGTGAATGGTGAGAGGGGTAGGAGGGGGTGAGCTTTGACCTGGTAGACAAGAATATAAGCGCCCTAGGACTAAGCCCTCATTTCCCCTACTTCCTCTCCCTTCTGTGAACCCCTTGCATTTGGATTTGAACCTTTAAGCACTTGATATCCACCCCACCCTCAGCCCCACAGCGCTTATAAACCTATCCACAATTTATTTTAACATCTGTCTTCCCCTCTAGGTCTGTAGGCTCCTTGTGGACAAGGATTGTGTCTGCCGACCTTGTTACATTGTACTCCCCCAAGTGCTTACTTGATTGATTGACTGATTGACAGAAGGAGGAGGAGTAACGGGAGGAGGAGGAATAGGAGTAGTAGGTGAGGAGTAAGAGGACTAGTAAGAGGAGGAGGAGTAATAGGCGCAATAGTAATAGGAGTAGTAGAAGGCATAATAATAGGAGTAGAAGCACTTATTGAGCACCCATTAAGTGCAGTGCAGTGCACTGTACTAAGTTCTTGGAAAGCAGAGCATGATAAAGCAATAGGTTGTCTGCTCTCTAGGAGATTCTTCACTACCAGGGCCCAAGGTTCAGCTTTCCACTGTTCCCAGCTGCCCTAATCCCCTGCTGCCCCAATCCCCCACTGCCCCAATCCCCTACACCCACTTTTTCTGGCCCTTCTAGGACTTTGCTCTCTTTCTATCCCCACCCTTACAGGCAGCCAAACACATCATTTTTTTCCTTCACAAACGTCACCATCATTATCTCCATCATAACCGTCACCACCAAAACCTCTGTCATCACCACCAACATCACCCTGGTTACGATTATCGACACCATCACCATGATAACCATCACCAACAGCACCATCGCCACTGTCATCACCATCTCTACCACCATCCTTATCATCACCAACACCTTTCCACCATCTTCATCATCACCATCTCTCCATCATCCTCATCTTCATCTTCATCACCACCACAGTAAATAGGGTCTTCATCATATTATGGCTATTATAATCATCTTAATCGAGAGAAGCAGCATGGCCTAGTGGATAAAACATAGGCCTGAGAGTCAGAAGGACCTGGGTTCTCCACCGCCTGCCTACTACGTGGCTCAGTAGAAAGAGCCCAGGCTTTGTAGTCAGAGGTCCTGGGTTCAAATCCCGACTCCGCCAATTGTCAGCTGAGTGACTTTGGGCAAGTCACTTCACTTCCCCGGGCCTCAGTTCCCTCATCTGTAAAATGAGGATAAAGCCTGTGAGCCCCCATGGGACAACCTGATTACCTTGTGCCCCCCTGCGCTTAGAACAGTGCTTTGCACATAGTAAGCACTTAATAAATGCCATCATTATTATTATTATTATTACTGTTTGACCTTGGGTTAGTCACCTAACTTATCTGTACCTCAGTTACCTCACCTGTAAAATGGGGGTTGAGACTGTGAGCCCCTTGCAGGACTTGGACTATGTTCAACCTGATTAGCTTGGCTCTATCCCAGCACTTAGTAGTGCCTGGCACATAGTAAATGCTTAAAAAATACCATTAGAAAAATCATGATCACGGGGGCTCTGGCTATGATAATCACCGTGATAACCATCATCACCACGAATACCAATGTCAGCCACTGTCTTCATCGATGATGCTCTCAGAGCCTCAGTCACCACCTTGAACATCATCATCACCCCGATCCCCAATGTTGTCATCTTCGCCACCATCATCACCATCTGTGCCATACGAAGATCATCCCCATCACCAGCTAGACAGGAGGGGCCTCCATCGTTGGTGGAGAGCCGGAGTGAAAGGGGATCAGGGTTTCACCAGAACAGGTTTCCTGCAGAAAGGGAGTGGCTCTGAAGCCAAGATGGAAGACAAGGACACATTTTTGGCTCTCCTCACACTGGCCAAGATGACACTCTTAGCACTTTCTCGGCAACCAGGATGGTCACAGGGAGGGACTGAAATCATCATCATCATCATCATCATCATCATCATCATCATCATCAGGATAGTGGCATTTGTTAAGAGCTTACTATGTGCCAGGCACAGTACTAAGTGCTCAGGGTGGGTACGAGCAAACCTGGTTGGACACAGTCCCTGTGTCATTCATTCATTCATTCTTTCAATTGCATTTATGAGGGCTTACTGTGTACTAAGCGCTTGGGAGAGTACGATACAACAATAAACAGACATATTCCCTGCCTACAACGAGCTTACAGTCTAGAGTGGGGGAGAAAGACATTAATATAAATAAATAAAGTACAGAAACGTATATAAGTGCTTTGGGGCTGGGAGGGGGAAAGAACAAAGGGCAGGGCAACGAGGAAGGGAGTAGGAGAAGAGGAAAGGGAGGGTTTAGTCAGGGAAACCCTTCTGGGAGTCGACGTGCCTTCAATAAGGCTTTGAAGAAAGGGAGTGTAATTGTCTGTCAGATTTGAAGAAGGAGGGCTTTCCAGGCCGGAGGCAGGACACGGACGAGGGGTCGGTGGCGAGATAGGTGAGATTAAGGCACAGTGAGAAAGTTAGCATTAGAGGAGCGAAACATGCGGGCGGGGTTGTAGCAGATGAGAAGCGAGGTGAGGTAGGAGGGGGAAAGGTGATGGACTGCTTTAAAGCCAGTGGTTTGGAGTGAGAGGACCCCGCTGGAACTGGAGGGCTTCAGGTTCAGAACTAACAAGAAGGGTGGGGAGGGGGCGTGAGCCGAGGGAGATGTCGGATGGTTCATCTATCCCTGATCATGAATTCGGCGTCCAGGAGGGCGACCAGCACGAAGCTCGGCCCAGTGAACTGGGTCTCCTGGGGCCGTTGGGATGAGCTGAGGTGTGGCTCAGGGGCTGAGGTCGAAGGGCGGAAAGAGTTACTGAGACCGCTACTCCCTCTCCCCGCCACGTCCGCTTCCTCCTCCTCGTCCTCCTCCTCAGTTTCTAGACCGGGCCTTTTCGGCCCCAGGACGGGATTGTAGGAGCCCCGGCAGCGGCTCGCCAACGTGCCACAGGGGGAGGGCGGCCCGCTTGGACAGGGAGGCCCGGGGAGAGTGGAGACCTGGAGGAGCTGCCCCCATCCCCTGCCCCCAGCCCGCTCCCACCCCCCGCCAGCCTGGCCAAGGAAGCCCCCGCCCCCCGCCCCCAGCCGCAGGGGCCGAACTCCGCCTCCGGAAATAACCCGCGGCCGGCCCGCGGGGAAGATGCGGGGAGAGGAAACCCTCCTTGCGCGGGAGGAACGGAGCGGGCCAAGCCCGTGCGAGCTGCCCGAGTCCGACCCGGGGACGAGAGGCAGAAGTCCGGAGGGGCCGCCCCCGGCCCGAAACGACCTCTGGAGTAGGGGTGGGGGCCTCCAGGAGCGCGGTCCGGGGGGGTCAGCGTTAGGTGACCCGAGGGCCGCCCCTCCAGGCCCCCGCCCGGCTCGGCCCGGCTCGGCCCGGCTCGGCTGGGCGCGGCTCGGTGTTCTCCGCGCGCCGGCCGGGCATTGTCCGCTCGGGGACATTCGTCCGCCGGGAGCGCAAGGCCGGCGCGGGGAGGCTCCTCGAAGCCTCCTCCTCGGCCTGGACTGGGCTGTTGCCATGGGGACGCCTGCCCAACACCGAGGGGGGACCTTGGTCTCGTGGACCTAGCGACCGAGATCCTGCCCGCCCCCTCGCCCCCCACCCCCCGGGGAACGGAATCGACTCAGGGTGGACACTCGGGCGGGCAGCCGAGATGCGGGGGGCGGCGACACCAGAAGACGAGATGCGAGGGGCGGAGACGCGAGTGGTGTAGACACGAGGGGAGGAGATCCAGGGTGTGGATGCGCGGGGGGAATAATAACGGTGGTAGTTGTTAAGTGCTTACTATGTGCCAAGCACCGTATTGAGCGCCGGGGTAGATACAAGCTAATCAGGTCCCGTATGGGGCTGACAGTCTAAGTAGGAGAGAGAACTGGTATTGAATCCCCATTTCGCAGATGCGGGAACTGAGGCACAGAGAAGTTAAGCGACTTGCCCCAGGTCACATAGCAGACAAGTGGCGCAGCCGGGTTTAGGACCCAGGTTCTCCGACTTCCAGGCCCGTGCTCTTTCCACTAATGATAATAAGAATTATAATACTTGTTAAGGGCTTACTATGTGCCGAGCACTGTTCGAAGCGCTGGGGTAGATACAAATTACCAGTCGGACACAGTCCCTGTCCCACATGGGGCTCACATCCTTACCCCCATTTTACAGATGAGGTAAATGAAGCCCAGAGAAGTTAAGTGACTTGCTCAAGGTCTCAGAGCAGACACGTGGTGGAGTGGGGATTAGAACCCAGGTCCTTCTGTCTCCCAGGCACTTATTCTCATCCCCTAAGCCTCGCTGCTTCTCAGACTACTACTACTACTACTACAGCGCTACTTGGCGGAGGAATCAATGGTGGAGACAAGGAGGGAAGAGACACGGGTGGTGGAGAAGGAGGGGAGGGGGAAGAGAAGCGGGTGGCGGAGAAGCAGTGGTAGAGAAGCGGGGTAAAGACGCGGGAAGGTTCTGACTCCGTCCACAATCTCCCGTTTCTCACAGCCCCTCGATAATGGGGTGCGGCGCTGCGGGGGCGGCCGGGCTGTCCGGGGAGACCTTCCCCCTCTCCACCCCGCCCCCTCCGCTCCTCCGCCGGCCCCGACATCCCCCCGCCCAAATCCCGGTTTATCCGGGGCTGCCCCACGCTGGACTGGAGGGGGTCGGTGGGTCTGGGTGGGGGGTGTCTCAGGACGGGGCAGGAGGGGCCCATGGGTGTCCGGAGACCTGCCAACCTGAGCCAGCTGGGCAGGAGCCGGGGCCCAGGGGGCCAAGGAAAGCGACGGCGCGGGGCAGGGGGGGAGAGGGCTGGGATGGGGGCCGCCCGGGACCCGCCCCTCCCAGCCGGGCTTAGACGGCTCTGTCCATGGCGGAGGGCGAAGGCTCTCCGGCCCGGTCCGGCTCTAGAGAACCTGCAGCTCCTCCGGCCCCGGCACTAACGGAGCCCTCGAGGGGCAGATCCTGGAGCCCGGGCGGGGGGCGGGGGGGATCCCGGGCTCCTGGCTGGTGGCGGGACTGGCCAGCCCGGCCCCCGCCGTTGGAGGGCAGAGCTCGAGGACTGGGCTGGGCAGCAGCAAAACGAGGAGGGGAGTCCAACCCGGCAATGCGGGGCGGGGAGCGTGCGGGGGGACAAGTCTTTCCTGGCTGGCTGCACTGCGTGCTTGCTCGTGCAGGGCGCTCTACTCGGCTCTCGCTCCGTTCAAAACACTGTACCGGGCGTCTACTGTGTGCAGGGAGCTGTACTGTGCCCCCGCTCTGAGCAGAGCATTGCACAGGACGTCCGCTGGGTGAGGAACTCTGTACTGGGCGCCCGCTGTGTGCAGAGTGCTGTACCGGACGCCCGCTGTTTCAGCGCCCCTTATATGCGAAGCGTTGTACTGAACGCTTGCCGTGTAAAGAGCGCTATGCTGAGTGTCCGCTGGGTCCAGAGCGCTGTACCGGGCTCCCGCTGTTTACAAAGCGCCGTGGTGGGAGCCTGCTTTGTGCAGAGCGTTGTACTGAGCACCCTTTGTGTGCAGAGAGATGTACTGAGCGTCCGTTGTGTGTGGAGTACTTGGATTTACTCCCTTTATTCCCCTCTCCCTCAGCACCACAGCACTTGTTTTCATATCCGTGATTCGCTTATTTATATTAGTGTCTGCCTCCCCCTCTAGACGATGAGCTCAGTGTGGGCAGGGAACGTGTCTACCAACTTAGTTGCATTGAACTCTCCCAAGCTCTTAGTACAGTGCTCTGCACACAGTAAATACTCCATAAAAATGATGGATTGATTGATTGATAGATCTCTGCCGGGCACCGGGACGAGAACAGGAGGGTAGGGTGCGGCTCTGTCCTCGCCAGGATTTTCGCTCTCTCCGGTAGGGGCTCATTCATTCATTCACTCATTCATCTATTCATTCATTCATTGAATCGTATTTATTGAGCGCTTACTGTGTGCAAAACACTGTACTAAGCGCTCGGGAGAGTACCATACAACAGTAAACTGTCTCGGAAGTGGATTTTCTGGTTGAGCTGATGGAGAACTCTTTCGGATCCCACCTGCGCTTCCCCCCCTCCCTCTGGCCGCTCCCCCTACGCCCACCCCCGCCGCCCCCCAATCCGCGCCCGGGGCACGGGGCGCCCGGAGGGTCCCTTCCCGCCTCCGCCTGGAGCCGCGAGGCCGGGGGTCGTGGATCAGGGGCCGGAGGCGGGCAGGGCGGGGAAGGAGGGGGTCACGGGTGATGGGTCATGGGCAGGAGTTGGCGGGATGAAGCTCGTGTGACGCCCATCAGGCGGCAGCTGTGCCGTCGCTGTCGCCCCGCACCGACCGCCGAAAAGTTCCCAGCGTTTGAACTGCCAAGGCGAGCCCGGCCCGGGCAAGAAAGGAAGAAAGCGGGGGGAGGGACAGGGGGGCGAAGGCGTCCAGGACTCCGAGCCCCTCCCCTCCCGCCCCGAGGCAAACACCCCGGGTCTGCCCCCCGAAGCCTCCGGGCCCGGGGCGTTTACCAGGGTGACCCGCCCCCCGACCCGATTCCAGCGGGAAAAGGCCAGACCCGGGGAGCCGAGGGAGGGAACGCGCTGTCCACACCCGGCCGGATGGACGGAAAGGGCGGCCACACTCGGGCTTGGCAGACTGGAACCCGCGGAGACCAAACGGCGCTGTCCCCTGCTCTCCAGACCCCTGCACCGCCGCCCCCTTCCCCTCTCCCCGCCACCCGAGGCTCCAACTCCGCACAGTCCGTCCCTCCTAGCTCAGCGTCCGGGAGGCGGGAGGGAGATCCCCGACCCCCGGGGCCTCGGGGGCGGGGCCCGGGCGGAGGACACCGTCGCCACATGGGCCCGAGAGGCGAGGGATGGTCCCGGGGCTCCGCGCTCCCCGCCCGGGGCGGCCCGGTACCGTACCTGTCCAAAGACCCCTCGGGCTGCTTCGCCGGTCCGGGAGCCAGCGGGCTTCCTGCGCTCCCTCCGGGGTGCATCCCTTATAAAGGGGCTTCCCGTTGCCAAGGGAGCCGTTGCTTAGAGACCAAATCGTTTTTTTAACTATATGTCAGGGGCCAACGCGAATTAGAATCGAATTTGTCATTTCGGCACCCGCCGGTCCCTCTCCGCGCGGGCGCGCCTCGTGGGCTGGCACGGACGGACGGACGGACGCGGCCCTCACATCCCGCGGGCTTCCTCCCCAAGTCTCTCAGTCGCCCCGGGGGCCGAACCCTCGACCCCGCACGAGCCCGCGGCTCCCCGCCGCCCCAGGAAACCTCGGGAAGATGGCCCGGGGCCCTGCGAGTGGGGGAAAAACCCTCGTGGGGAGCAGGAAAACGGGGCGAGGTCGGCCGGGACCGGCATCGGGAGGCTGGGAGGAAGGTGTTAGAGACCGTGGGTCGGAGCCCGTGGGGCGCCCAGCGCTTGCCCCAGGGCTTCGCGGCTAACCGGCTGCTGGAAGATGGGGGCACAGACCGGATCTCTCTGGCCCTCCGACCCGCGCGAAAAAAGTGCCCCTAGAGGCCCGCAATGGCCGCCCCCACTTTGGCCCGCACGTGATGCCTGTTTACTTGCTTTGATGTCCGTCTCCCCGCTCTAGACTGCAAGCCCTTTGTGGGCAGGGATTGTCTCTCTTTATTGCTGTATTGCGCT
The DNA here is from genome assembly GCF_015852505.1 of Tachyglossus aculeatus. NCBI lineage: Eukaryota > Metazoa > Chordata > Mammalia > Monotremata > Tachyglossidae > Tachyglossus > Tachyglossus aculeatus. Next base: position 1,027,093 of record NC_052073.1, on the reverse strand, counting down.
TTCCAAGCGCTTAGTCCAATGCTCTGCACACAGTAAGCACTCAATAAATATTATTGAATGAATGATGGTCCGCCCTGCCCAGCTAAACCTCCACCTACTCCCGAATTCTCCCTCTGGGGGGGCGCCGTTGCCGGGTCCAAGGGTCGCCGGAGGGCCGTGGTGGCGGGAGGCGAGTAAGGGTGCTTCGCTAGCCAGGCGGAGAGTCGAGTGGCCCAGCCTGGTTCCACCCGGTCAGCCCAGTCTTTGCTCCTATTTCGGGACTCTGGGTCGAGGGTCCCAACCTCTACTCCCCAGTTGGGCTCATGGGCGGGGCGAGGGGGCAGAGCGGCCGTACACAGAGCTGGGGTTGGTGGTGGGGGCTCCTGAACCCCAGCCGTCGGTGTGGCCGGCCACCCCCGCGTAGAGGCCGTGTCCAGGCACCGCCCGAGTCTGCACAGTTACCGCTCCCAGACCGGGACACTTATTTCTCCCTCGGAACAAAGTTTGGAAGCCATCCCATCTTCTCTCCCCTTCTCTCTTGGAAAAAGGTATGGGGCCCCTACTTTCGTCCCCCCCAGAAATAAGGTAGCAGAGCCTTCCCTTCTCCCCGCTCTCCTGAAACAAAGAAAGGGTCCCTTCCTTCCTGCCCTCCCACAGTATTCCCAGGGACTTCCAGAGGTTTTCCCGCTTCATCTTGAGGAAGCAGGCAGAGCAGCGTGGCCTAGTGGAGAATGTCCAGGCCTGAGAGTCAAGAGGACATGGGTTCTAATCCCAGCTTCTCTACTTGCCTGTTTTGTGACCTAGGGCAGGTTACTTAACCTCTCTGTGCCTCAGTTTCCTCATTTCTTCTCCTTCCTAAACCGTGAACCCCACGCGGGGCAGGGACTATGTCCCACCCAATTATTTATTAATAATAATAATAATAATAATAATGGTATTTGTTAAGCTCTTTCTATGTGCCAGGTACTATACTAAGCGCTAGGGTGGGTACAAGCAAATCAAGTTGGACACAGCCCCGGTCCCATGTGGGACTCACAGAGAGTCTCCACCCCCATTTTACAGATGAGCTAAGCGAGGCACAGAGAAGCGATTTGCCCAAGGTCACAAGTGGTGAGGCAGCATTAGAACCCATGACCTTCCGATCCCCAGGCCGGTGCGCTCCCCACTGCACCACGCAGTGCTTGGTACCGAGTAAGCCCTTGACAAGTACCATGTGGCAAAAACCACATTGTTATTATTATTATTATTATTATTTTTCACTTCAACATGTGGAACGGGCACACTAACCGCAAGCGTTCAGCTCCACCCCGCTGGCCGGGGAATCAATCAATCAATCAATCAATCGTATTTATTGAGCGCTTACTATGTGCAGAGCACTGTACTAAGCGCTTGGGAAGTACAAACTGGCAACACATAGAGACAGTCCCTACCCAACAGTGGGCTCACAGTCTAAAAGGGGGGAGACAGAGAACAAAACCAAACATACCAACAAAATAAAATAAATAGGATAGAAATGTACAAGTAAAATAAATAAATAAATAAATAAATAAATAGAGTAATAAATATGTACAACCATATATACATATATACAGGTGCTGTGGGGAAGGGAAGGAGGTAAGATGGGGGGATGGAGAGGGGGACGAGGGGGAGAGGAAGGAAGGGGCTCAGTCTGGGAAGGCCTCCTGGAGGAGGTGAGCTCTCAGCAGGGCCTTGAAGGGAGGAAGAGAGCTAGCTTGGCGGAGGGGCAGAGGGAGGGCATTCCAGGCCCGGGGGATGACGTGGGCCGGGGGTCGATGGCGGGACAGGCGAGAACGAGGTACAGTGAGGAGATTAGCGGTGGAGGAGCAGAGGGTGCGGGCTGGGCAGTAGAAGGAGAGAAGGGAGGTGAGGTAGGAGGGGGAATGGTCCTTTCCTGCCCGCCCCGGCCCAGGCCTCCCGCGGCGAAGAATGTATATACGTATATATGTTTGTACATATTTATTACTCTATTTATTTTACTTGTACATATTTATTCTATTTATTTTATTTTGCTAATCTGTTTTGTGTTGTTGTCTGTCTCCCCCTTTTAGACTGTGAGCCCGCTGTTGGATAGGGACCATCTCTACCTGTTGCCAACTTGGACTTCCCAAGCGCTTAGCATAGAAGCAGCGTGGCTCAGTGGAAAGAGCCCGGGCTTTGGAATAAGAGGTCATTCGTTCGAATCCCAGTTCTGCCAATTGTCAGCTGTGTGACTTTGGGCGAGTCACTTAACTTCTCTGTGCCTCAGTTACTTCATCTGCAAAATGGGGATGAAGACTGTGAGCCCCCTGTGGGACAACCTGATCACCTTGTAACCTCTCCAGCGCTTAGAACAGTGCTTTGCACATAGTAAGCGCTTAACAAATGTCATTATTATTATTATTAGTGCTCTGCACACAGTAAGCGCTCAATAAACGCGATTGAATTCATTCATTCATTCATTCAATCGTATTTATTGAGCGCTTACTGTGTGCAGAGCACTGGACTAAGTACAAGTTGGAAACTTATGGAGACGGTCCCTACCCAACAGTGGGCTCGAATGAATGAATGAATGAATGGTGGGCTCCCCCTCTCCCCCGGACACACACACACACACACACACACACACACACACACGGCCGTGGGGACAAGGGTCCCTTTAACGGGGCCGGAGCCCTCGTGGGGTGTGTGTGTGTGTGTGTGTGTGTGTGTGTGTGTGTGTGTGTGTGTGTTTGTGTGTGTGCCCCCCGCGGCCGTCCGTCGGGGCGCGCGCGGGCGCGTGGGCGGGAGCTCGCGGACACGATTGTGGCCGGAGAAAGCGCCCCCGCGCGCCCGGCCCAGGAATGTCCGGAACTCGGCATAATGGGCAGAAAGAATCGGGAGGCTTGTTTCCCGGCCCCCGCCCGGCCCTTGGGATCTTCCAGCCCGAGTGGGCCGGGCCCGGCGGGCAGCGCCCTCTTCACCCCCCGCAACCATTAGGTGGGTTTCTCGCCGAGGTTCGTCCCAGCCGGTGTTTGCACACACACACACACACACACACACACACACACACACACAGACAGCTTCCCACCTCACACAACCACAGACACACACAAAACACCCCGCAGCCAGGCACCTATACAGAGAAGCAGTGGAAAGAACACGGGCTTTGGAGCCAGAGGTCATGGGTTCAAATCCAGGCTCCGCCAATGGTCAGCTGGGCGACTTTGGGCAAGTCACTTCACTTCTCTGGGCCTCGGTTATCTCATCTGTAAAACGGGGATGAAGACTGTGAGCCCCCCGTGGTACAACTTGATCACCTTGTAATTTCCCAGCGCTTAGAACAGTGCTTTGCACATAGTAAGCGCGTAATAAATGCCATTATTATTATTATTATTACTGTACACACCCACAGCCAAAGCCACAGAGCTACAATCCACGCACATACACATACAGCTATACACGACACATAGCCACACAGCTTCACACCACAGAGCCGCAGACATCACCGCACATGCAAGAACACAGACACAGTGTTTCACATCACACACTGCTACATACACACATCACACACACCCAGCCACACCACAGCTACAACCCCCACCACACATACACAAGGCAGCTATTTACCACACGCATACACATACACGTGCACCCGTATACCACGCAGACACATTCTCATACAGATATATAGAGCACATACAGCCACCCAGCTATACACCAATACACACATACACAAGAGCAAAACACGACAAACACACACACACACACACACACACACAAAGTCACCCTTAGCACTTAGGCAAATAAAACCAGCCCTCTAACTTATGAATGAAGCAGTCAGGATGGCTTTTCCCAGCCCAAGCTAGTGAAGCCACCCCCCTAGGGCTCCCGGTCTCCCAGTCTCCCGGGCAAGGGAATGGCCATGGCCAAGATCTCAGCGGTGGCCCTGTTGGAGATGGTGGCTCCATCAACCAATCAGTCAATTGTATTTACTGAGCACTTACTGTGTGCAGAGCATTGTGCTAAGCACTTGGGAGAGTCCACTACAACAGAGTCGGTAGACAAGTTCCCTGCCCTCAGTGAGCTCACAGTCTTGTGGGGAGACAGACGTTAATATAAATTTAAAAGATAGATAATAATAATAATGTTGGCATTTATTAAGTGCTTACTATGTGCAAAGCACTGTTCTAAGCTCTGGGGAGGTTACAAGGTAATCAGGTTGTCCCGGGGTGGGCTCAAAGACTTCATCCCCATTTTACAGATGAGGGAACTGAGGCACAGAGAAGTTAAGTGACTTGCCCAAAGTCACACAGCTGACAATTGGCAGAACCGGGATTTGAACCCATGACCTCTGTCTCCAAAGCCCGGGCTCTTTCCACTGAGCCACGCTGCTACTCAGATAGGGACATGTGTCGTGGGGCTGAGAGAGCCCGGAATAAAGGGAACAAATCAGGGTGATGCAGAAAGGAGTCAGAAAAGAGGAAATGAGGGCTTAGTCAGGGAAGGCCTCTGGGAGGAGACGTGCCTTCAGTAAGGCTTTAAAGACATTGGTTGAGGCAGAAGTTGGGAGGCTCCCACCTGTTGGATGCAGCATCTACATGAATGAAGACATAGGAGGGATTCCCAACAGCTCTGGGGTTAGGTGGGATCCCCCCAAAAGTGCTCCAGCTCTCCAGATCCAGGGGCTCAAGGGGCTTCTTCCCATGGCTAGCATTCTGTCATCCGATATAGTGCCATCACAGAGAACCCTATGGGCACAGCACCACACGCAATGGACAGAACAGAGCGGGAGGAGAGTCTTTCTGACTCTGGCCAGCCCCAAGAGCAATCCATCAACACAATTTTGTAATCAATCTCGTTTCCTTTCATTCACATCAGTAGTCTTCTTACTCTTCCCCCTGGCTCCACTATTTACCCTCTAAACTGAGAACTCCATGTGGGCAAGGAGCATGTCTACCAACTCTATTTTATTATACTCTCTCAAGTGTCCAGTACAGAACTAAACACCTAGGAAGTACTCGATAAATACCATTGATTGATTGATTGAAGAATTCCAGGCTCTTTTCTCCCTATTAGACCGTAAATTTCCTGAAGGTGAGGGGTTTTTTTTATAGCTACTGTAATCTCCCTAATAAGAGTAACGGTTGTGGTATTTGTTAAGCACTTACCATGTATCAAGCATAGTACTGAGCTTTGGGTTAGACACATTACAATCAGATTGGACACAGTCCCTGTTCTTCCTGGGACTCACAACCTAGGTAAGAGGGAAGAAAATATATTTAATCCCCATTTAATAGATGAGGTATCTGAGGTCCAGAGAAGTGAAGTGATTTGCCCAACCTCACCCAGCAGTCAAGTGGCAGAGCCAAAACTAGAACCCATGTCTGTGCTCTTTCCAGGAGTCCATGCTGCTTTGTACTGTGCCTGGCACATAAGTAAGCACTTAACGAATGCCATCATTACTATTATTGGTACTTAGTTCCATCATGCAGAGTGCAGGGGCTCAATAATCACTATTGATTAGTTGGTTGATTGATTGGTTGGTTAGTTACAGAACTGCTTTTCTTCTCAGGAGTCCACATGGTTCTGCATGGATCAGATATTGTGAATCAAAAAAGTCACAATAGAAAGCCCACAGATGTCCTTACTTATTGGGCTCATCTTGTCACAGTTTTTCAACACTGGGAATTGGACTCTTACAACATTCAGACAGAGATTTAGCCAAAATCAGTTCAGTTAGTCTAATAGAGTCTGGGATTAGACCTGGATTTCTACAAGCAAATCACAGTTTTATGGATTCAGTCTCTGTGTACTAGCATATGCTTGCCTAATACACCCACACATTCTTTCATTCATTCATTCAATCATATTTATTGAGCACTTACTGTCTGCAGATATATATGTATACATGTTTGTACATATTTATTACTCTATTTATTTATTTATTTTACTTGTACATATCTATTCAATTTATTTTATTTTGTTAGTATGTTTGGTTTTGTTCACTGTCTCCCCCTTTTAGACTGTGAGCCCACTGTTGGGTAGGGACTGTCTCTATACGTTGCCAATTTGTACTTCCCAAGCGCATAGTACAGTGATCTGCACACAGTAAGCGCTCAATAAATACGATTGATGATGATGATGATGATGCAGAGCATTATACTAAGGACTTGGGAAAGTACAACAGAACAGTAAGCAGACACATTCCCCACCAATACAAGCTTACAGTCTAGAGGAAAAGAGAAACGCTTGCATTGGCTAGGAATCAAACCCAATCTCACTCGTGGGAAGTGAGAATTCTACCACTGAACCACCAATACATGACTCCTCACAACCACAAAAACATGCATGCCCTCTCACAGTCACACAAACATGCATGCCTCCTCACGCTCACACACACATGCGTGCCTCCTCACACTCACACACATGTTCCTACCTTCTCACACTCCCAGCTGGCCAGCCTAAAGACAAGGCTTGACCTGGCTGATGCTGGGAAATCTCTGTGCCCGGGACATCAGATGATGGACTGATTCCAAAGATCTCAGCCCTTATGCACTTTTCATAATAATAATTGTGATTTGTTAAGTACTTGCTGTGTGCCAGGCACTGTACTAAGTGGTGGGGTAGATACAAGATAATCAAGTCCCTCATGGAAGTAACAGCCTAAGTAGGAGGGAGAACAGGTATTGAATCTCCATTTTGCAGTTGAGGGAACTGAGGCACAGATAAGTGAATTACAGAAGGTCTCACAGCAGGTAAGTGGCAGAGCCAATATTAGAACCCAGGTCCTCTGATTCCAAGGCCTGGGCTCTTTCAATGAGGCCACACTGCTTCTCTTGTCTATTAGCCTGCCGGATACTTATGCACCAGATATTTGTCATATTACTTTTTATCCTATCTGTTCTCCTTATCCTATCTGTTCTCTGGAACAGACTGGTACAGTTTCTGCTGGCCTTCAGATATTGCCTACTCTTCTGTGAGTGTACCAAAACATCAGGGAGAAGCAACATGGCCTAATGGAAAGAACACAGGCCTGGGAGTCAGAGGACATGGGTTCTAATCTTGTACTATCCTGCTGTGTGACCTTGGGTAAGTCACTTAACTTCTCTGGGCCTCAGTTTCCTCATCTGGCAAATGGGGATTCAACACCTATTCTCCTTCCCCCTTCAGCTGTGAGCCCTATGTTGGGCAGGGACCAGGTCTGACCTGATTATTTTACATCTACCCCAGTGCTTGGCATAAAGTAAGCACTCGGCACATACCACTATACCACTACTAATATTATTAGTATCATTTTAATCAGGGAATATTACCAAGGGCATCCCCTTATCCAAACTCCTCCTCTGTTATATTGTTTCGTTGTACTCTTCCAAGCTCTTAGAACAGTGCTCTGCACACAGAACATGCTCAATAAATGCCATTGATTGATTGATTGCTTGGGTGTGAGTCCAGGAACATTTCACAGTCAGGACAAGACACATATCAGTGGGACACATCAGTGGTGTCTTGACACCAGTCTTTTCCTTAGTCCTCGGCCCCTTTTAGCCATAGCTCTACCAACTTATAGGGACATACTCACATATACATGCATACCCAAAGATCCTCTTTTAAATTAATGACACATTCCCCGTATTGTTACCTTATTTACTTACATCAAGATATCACATTTCACCACTGATTCTTGAACAACAATCTCCCTGTGGAAACTGTTTTTTTTTAAAGATATTTGTTAAGTGCTTACTCTGTGCCAGACACTATATTAAGCACTGGGGTAGATACAAGCTAATTAGGCTAAACACAGTCCATGTCCCACGTGGGGCTCACTATCAATCCTTATTTTACAGATGAGGTAACTGAGGCATAAAGAAGTTAAGTGACTTGGGAAAGCTCACACAACAGACTAGTGGTCGAGCCAGGATTAGAACCCCGATCCTTCTGACACCCAGGCCCATAAGTCCATCCACTAGGCAACACTGCTTCTTGACCCACACTGTCTACTAAATTGACAGTGAGGTGATATTGGTAATGGTGTTGTTGGAGATGGTGAATGAGGTGGTGGTGATGATGAAATTGGTGCTAGCGGTAGTGTATATGATGGTGGTGATGGTAAATAAATAATAGTAATAATAATGACAGTATTTGTTAAGCACCTACTATATGCCAGACACTATACTAAGCGCTGGAATGGATACAAGCAAATCAGGTTGGACACAGTACCTGTCCCACGTGGGACTCACAGTTTCAATTCCCATTTTACAGTTGAGGTAACGGAGGCAGAGAGAAGTGAAGTGACTTGCCCAGGGACACACAGCAGACAAGTGGCAGAGCCAGGATTAGAACCCATGACTTTCTGACTCCCAGGCTCATGCTGTATCCATTGTACCATGCTGTTTCTCAAATAATAGTAAATTAATAATAATTATGGCATTTGTTAAGTGCTTAGTATGTGCCAGGCACTGTAATAAGCGCTGGGGGGGGGGGGGGGGGGGCTACAAGCAACTCAAGTTGGGCCCAGTCCCTGTCCCATGGGGGATTTTCTGTCTCAACCCCTATTTTACAGATGAGGTAACTGAGGCCGAGAGAAGTGTACTGACTTGCCCAAGGTCACACAGCAGACAAGTGGTGGTGCCCATGACCTTCTAACTCCCAGGTCTGTGCCAGGCTGGTCCACGACACCATGCTGCTTCTCACAGTGGTAGGAAGTGGTGACAATGGAGGTGGTGGTGACAATCCAGGTGATAGTGACGTTAACGGAGGGGGTGATAGTGGTGGTGGTGATGGGGGTGGTGCCTTTGGTGGTGAAGATGTGGTGATGATGGAAGTGGCAGTGATGATGGAGTGGTGATGATGGTGATGAAGACGGTGGGTTGGTGGTGATGGTGGTGATGATGGTAGTAGTGATGGTGGAGGTGGTGGCGATGGTAGCGGTGGTGGTAATGTTGGTGACGGTACTGATGATGGAGTGGTAATGATGGAAGTGGCCATGATGATGGTGGTAGAGTGGTAGTGGTGATGGTGGCGGTGGTGGTGGTGATGGTTACGGTAGTAGTGATGGTGGTAGTGATGGTGGGGATTGTGGTAACAGTGATGATTACTAAGATGACAGTGACTTGAGGGTAAAAACTGCGGTGGTTGTCCTGGTTTGGGGGTTTACTTTCTGGGATGAAAATAAATTTAGGGGTATCAGCACCCAGATGTATCAGCACCCTACACATAGCCAGAAATTTTCATTAGTAGCACAGCACTGAAGACAGCCACCAAATTCTGCTGCCCCGGCAGGCCCCTAACCTATGATGCACTGATAGACAAAGAAGTGAAAAACCAAATCAAGAAAGCTATGAGTGAAGTTTCAGGGTTGTGAGCCTTGCTGATTAAAGAGCACTATGTGGGGTGCTGGAGACGGGGCAGAAAAGTCTCCCATCCCCTCCATGCCTGCGTTCTGCACATACCCTGGGTCCTGACCTCGGACCGTGAACCCAAAGGACAGCCCTACCTCAAAGGTAGACTAACCACTACCAAACTCTTCACATCCCTTTCCTCAGTGATGCCCTGTGGGATATGAGCAGAGGCAGCTGGGGGACTTTCTCCACACTCCTCGCCCCCGCTCAGCTCGCGGATGTTCCAGCCTCCCTGCATGGCTTAGCCTTGCTGGAGTGACCTCGAAGGTCCGGATAGGCAGCAGGCTCTTCCCCCACCCCATAACTCCGACATTTTCTCTGGCCAACTCAGACTGTCCCTGTCCTCAGCCCCAGTCTGTCCCTGTAGAACCTGGTGGCCCCAGCCAACTCAATCCCCACTTAGGGTCTTCTCAACCTCCCCCCACCCTTCAACCCCACCAGAGGCAGAAAGGCAAGAGAAACGGTCCAGCTCAGATGTACCCTGCAGGCAGCTAGGAGGGGGAGGGTGACTCCCCGCTAATAACCCTGCTCAAACCACCTCCAACTGCCTGGGTTAGAGTGGGTCCACGAGGGGTCAGCTTGGACAGTGACCCCTCTGGGTCTTGGGGGCTGGAGCAGGCCACCAGCTGGGCCAAGAAGGGACACAAGCTGGGACACAGCTTGGCTTCCTACCTGCCACACTTCAACCCCGGCCCCTCCCTCCACCCACCTGGGCCTAGTGATTAAGTCTGTGAGCCCTACTTGGGACAGGGACTGTGTCCCACCCAGTTATTTTGTATCTCCCCCAGAGCTTAGTGCAGTGCCTAGCACATTCCATAATAATAATAATAGTCATTATTATTACTATTCTTGTGTCCCTTCTGAGCTCTAGAAACCCCAGCAGTAAAGGGTTCTGCTCCACGAATCCTCATTTTGTCAGCAATCTGCCACAACCCAGCAATCTGGCCCCGGGGGCCACCGGCCTTGCATCCCTCGGCTGGGTGCCAGCTACCTGTCTCCCGAGCCCACAACCTTGGCGTGATCCTCGACTCATCTCTCTCATTCCACCCACATATTCAATCTGTCACCAGATCCTGTCGGTTTTACCTTCACAACATTGCTAAAATCCACACTTTCTTTTCCATCCAAACTGCTACACTGCCATTCTAATCTTTTATCATAGCCCACCTTGACTTCTGCATCAGCCTCCTTGCTGACCTTCCTGCCTCCTGCCTCTAACCACTCCAGTCCATACTTTACTCTGCTTCCTGGATCATTTTTCTAAAAAGCTGTTCAGTCCATGTCTCTCCACTACTCAAGAACCTTCAGTGGTTTCCCGTCCACCTCTGCCTAGAAGAGAGACTCCTTACCATCAGCTTTAAGTCACTCAAAATCACCTCTCCCCCTCCTACCTTACCTCAATGATCTCCTGCTACAGCCCATCCTGCACACTCCCACTCCTCTAACGCTATCCTATTCACTGTACCTTAATCTCGCCTGTCTCACTGCTGACCCCTCACTCACACCTTCCCTTTGGCCTGGATCACCCTCCCCCTTCCTCTCCATCAGACCACCATTCTCCCCACCTTTAAAGTCTTATTAAAATCTCCTCCGAGAGGCCTTCCCGGACTAATCCCTCATTTCCCTTATTCCCCCTCCCTCTTGAGTTGCCCTTGCACTTGGTTCTGAACCTTTTAAACACTTGATATTCACTCCATCTTCTGCCCTACAGTTCATTCATTCAATATTATTTATTGAGCTCTTACTGTGTGCAGAGAACTGTACTAAGTGCTTGGAAAGTACAATACAGCAATAAAGAGAGACAATCGCTGCTCACAATGGGCTTACATGTGCCCCCAACCGTTGTTTCAGCCCTTCAGTACCCTCCCCATAGCATTTGGGCCCACAATTTCATGCTCTAGTAACTTCCTATTGTTGGCAGTTTATCTGAGTGTCTGTCTCCCTTCGAGATTGTAAATTCTCTGAGGGTAGGGATCATGTCTAGTATCAGTCAATCAGTCAATGGTATCTATTGAGTATTTATTTTGTGCAGAGCACTGTACTATATGCTTGGGAAATTACAATACAATAGAGTAGGTAGACATGATCCTTGCCCACAAGGATCTTATAGTCTAGTGGGGGAGGTGGACATTCAAATAAATCACAGCTACAGGGAGTGACAGAGTGTAAGTACAAGAGAAGCAGTGTGGCCCAGTGGAAAGAGCATGGGCCTCAGAGTCAGAGGACCTGGGGGTTCCAACCCCAGTTCTGCCATTTTTCAGGTGTGTGACCTTGGGCATATCACTTAACTTCTCTGTGCCTCTGTTACCCCATCTGTAAAATGGGGATTAAGACAGTGAGCCCACTGTGGGACATGGACTGCATCCAACCTGATTAGCTTGTATGTACCCCAGTGCTTAGAACAGTGCCTGGCACATAGGAAGTGCTTAACAAATATCATTAAAAAAGGATTTGTGTATAAATGCTGTGGGGGTAGGGTGAGCAGCTAAGTGCTTTAAGTAGTGAATAGACAAAGCAGAAGGGAGGAGGAACAGAGTGGGGAAAGCCCTCTTGGAGGAGATCTGATTCAAATGGAGCTTTGAAGATGGGGAGAGCTCTTTTGGACTCCAAAGCGCTCAGTACAGTGCTATGCACACAGTGGGTGCTCAGGTCAGAGCATTGATGGATTGATAGACTGATTCTGCCTCCTGATCGGTCTGAGAGTGGGCACGATCGACAGCCTCCCTCCATCCCCACGCGCGGGGATACTGGCCTTTAAGTGGAGCGTGGGTAGGGCCAGAAAAGGGGACCTCTGATCCCTCCGCCGCTGCCTCTCGGCTGGACTGTAACTCTAGTCTGTAAACTCGTGTGGGCAGGGAATGTGTCTGTTACATTGTTCTCTCCCCAGCGTTTAGTACAGTGCAGAGCTCAATAAATACGGTTGACTGACAGACTGACCGATTGTTTCCGTTTAAAATTCCTGCGTCCGGGATGCCCGACCGCAAGGTTCGGCCGTGGCCCGGTTCAGCCACCGCGGGAGGGGTGGCTTCATTAGGCAGGGGTTCCCCTTCCTCGGGTGGGGCGAGAAGAGGAGGCGGGAGGTGGGAGGAGAGGGGGCAGGGCCCGACCACCAGAATCCTGCGGGGAGCGCTGCACTATGGTGGGAAGGGGCATGGGGGGAGGGAAGAGCAAAGACCCCTGCTGGGCCTAGCCCCACCTCCTAGCCCCAGCCCGCCACCAACCTCCATCCGCGCCCACCTTGGCCGCTCCGTCCAATTCATTCATTCATTCAGTCGTATTTCTTGAGCGCTTACTGTGTGCACAGCACTGGACCAAGCGCTTGGAAAGTACAATTCAGCAACAGATAGTGACCGTTCCCACCCAACAACGGGCTCACAGTCCCCAGCGCTCAATACAGCGCTCCGACCCCGATGGAAGCTTAATAAACACCCACGTCGTCGTCCTCGTCGCCGCCTAACACGCATCCTAAAGGCCAGGGGAGGCGGGAGGAAACCCAGGTTTGTCCTCGGTGGGGGCAAGGGCGGGGGCTTTTTCCTTCCGGCCCTTTGAGGGGAGGGGGGTAATCGCCCACCTCACTATTGACTCACCCGCACCCCACGTGCCCCCTGACCCTCATCCGCACCCTGGTCCCCAGCGCCCTCTCACCCACTCATACACATACCGAGACGCACAGTCACCCCCCCTCCCGCTCAGCCCCCCGCCCCTGTCGTTGACCGCTGGTTCGCTGCCCACAGTCTCCGAAGCACCCACTGGTCCCTTCGAGGCTCCCCCTCCCCTCACGGGAATCCCGGCGCTCTGAGCAAGGGCCGGGTTACCCATGGGGTAGACTGAGGCAGAGACCAGACTGGAGAGTCAGAGACGGAGAGACAGGCACTGAGGTAGAGAGAAGGGTAGCCAGGGACAGAGAGGTACGGAAAGATACACAAAGATCGAACGATAGAGGGAGAGACAAAGCGGAGGCAGAAAGACAGAGACGTGGACAGAGACAAACTGGAGACAAGAAAAGCAGCCTGGCTTTAGTGGAAAGACCACGGGTTTGGGAGTCAGAGGTCGTGGGTTCTAATCTCGGCTCTGCTACTTGTCTGCTATGTCACCCTGGACAAGCCACTTAAGTTCACTGTGCCTCAATTACCTCATCTGTAAAATGGGGATTAAGACTGTAAGCCCCAAGTGATTACCTTGTATCTTCCCCAGCGCTTAGGACACTGCTTGGCACCTAGTAAGCTCTTGACAAATACCATAAAGATTATTCTTATTATGGAGAGATCGACAGATGTCGAGAGAGACAGAGGAGTGATTCGGGGCGGTGGGGCGGCTAGCTCAGGGCCCTGCCAGGGCCGGCTGGCAGGCGCGGGTAAGGCCGCCCACGTGGCCGTGGAGACCCGATAATAATAATAATAATGATCACATTTATTAAGCGCTTACTATGTGCAGAGCAATGTTCTAAGCGCTGGGGGGGGGATACAAGGTGATCAAGTTGTCCCACATGGGGCTCACAGTCTTTGTCCCCATTTTACAGATGAGGTAACTGAGGCCCAGAGAAGTCAAGTGACTTGCCCAGGGTCACACAGCAGACACGTGGTGGAGCCGGGATTCGAACCCATGACTTCTGACTCCAAAGCCCGGGCTCTTTCCACTGAGCCACGCTGCTTCTCTACCCGATGCCGAGGCGCGGGGGGACGTGGGGGTCTCCGTCCCCTCCTTTCCGGGACCTGCCCGGCTTTCGGCGGCCGGCCAGTCCTGGGCCCCCGGCCTGGGGCCCCCTCCCGATCCCGCCCAGCCTCCGGGCCCCCGCCCCCGCCCCGCGGAGCCAGCCTTATAACGGGGCCGCGGGCGGCCGCTGGCACTGATGGGCCGGGCAGCGCGGGTGCGGGGGGCGCGGGGCCGCTGGGGCCGGGGGCTGGGGCGGGGGCTGGGCTGCGCCCTGGGGGCTCTGGCCCTGCTGAGCGCCCTTTCGGCCGCGGGGACGCTGTTCGCTCTGCGCCAGGGCCAAGGGCTGAGCGCGGCGCTGAGCGCCCTGGAGGCGCAGGGGGCGCGGGCGCGGGAGGAGGACAGCGCGGTGCGCGCTTTCCTGGCCGCGCTGAGCCGGGGCGCGGCGCCGGACCCGGGGGTGGGCGAGCCCGGGGCCGGGGGACCTGGGGGGGCCGAGCCGGGGGGCGCGGAGCCCGAGGACCCCTTGGGCGCGGCCCGGAGCAGGCGCAGCCCCCACGGACCCATCCGCGCCGAGAACCAGGACGTGATGATGCTGATGACCTACTCCGTGGTACCGGTACGGGCGGGGAAGGGTCGGGGGCCATCGAGACCCAGCCCAGCCCTAGTCCACCCTCTTTCCCTGCCCAGCCCCTCGGCCGGAGGGTCAGAGGGTGAGCTAGGCTTGGATGGAGCCGGGAGAGAGGGAGATAGGGGCTCCCCCATCCCAAGACCGCTCCAAGACTCTACGTTTGGACAGACCCACGGTTCTCACCAGGTCTATGCTGCGTCCCGAAGGAGGAAGAGTCAGGGGCGGAGAGGGGAGAGTCGAGGATGTTGGATGGTCAGGGTTGGGTCACTGGGGAGAGTCAGGGACGGAGAGGGGAGAGTCAGGGGGGTTGTGTTGGGTCACTGGAAGAAGAGACAAGGATGGAGAGAGGAGAGGCAGGGACGGAGAGGGTCGGGGGCTTGGATGGTCTGTGTTGGGTCACTGGAAGAAGGGTCGAAGATGGAGAGGGGAGAATCAGGGTTGTGGGATGTTTTGTTGCTGGGCCACTGTGGGGAGTCAGGGATGGAGAAGGACGATCAGGGATGACTTCCAGTTATTATTATTGTTATTATGGTATCTGTTACTATGTGACAGGCACTGTTCTACAAACAAATTGGGTTGGACACAGGCCCCGTTCCACGTGGGGCTCAATCCCCATTTTAAAGATGAGGCAACTGAGGCACAGAGAAGTAAAGTGTCTTGCCCAAGGTCACACAGCAGACAAGTGGAGGAGTCGGGATTAGAACCAGGCCCGTGCTCTATCCACTATGCTATGGCGCTTAGTTCTCACCATCGCAGCTGCCCGGGGGCGCGGCTGGGTCTCCCCCATCCTGGGCTGAGCGGATGGACATCGGGGAGACAGCCAGGCGAGGGGAGGGCTCGCCGCACCCCGACCTCCCCTTCCCGAGTCCGGAGGTCCGGCTCGAGGCCTGACGTGTCCCTGGGGAGAGGAGAGTCGGGTCGTCTGTACCGAGCAGGTGCTGGGGAGTCCAGGGTAGATAGAATCGGGCCGGTCCCAGGAGGGGCGAGGCTGGTTCGGTGCGGTTAGTGGGGGCGGGGGGGCGTCGACCTGAGCCCACGAGGGCGGGAATGCTCGGATTCCGGGGTGGATGCGTTTCCCACAGGCGCAGAAGCTTCCAGAACCCTTAGGGCGTCTCCAACCGAGCTGCGGGGGCAGAGACAGGGCGGGGACAGAGACGGGGCCGAGGGAGGGGACGGAGAAGGGAAAGAGACGGGGCCGGGGGCCGGAACGTGCACCAGAGAGGCCCGTGGACCACAGATTCCCCGGCGGGGGCGGCGGAATCATCAGAGTGAGGGCCCGGACCGCGTCTGTTGCGGGAGATTGTGGCTGTCTTTACCGCTGCTGGGAGAACCTTCTCCACCAGTGAAAACCGGGGTCCCGTCCGGCGGCCCGTTTCAACTCTAGGCGAGGGGTCGAGGCGTGGATCCCCGCAAGGGAGGGCAGAGAGATCTCAGAAATGCCTGCGTCTCCGAAGAGCCTTGAGCGTAGCGGATATTTAGAGGAGGCTGTCTGTCCGGCCGCCTGCTGTCAGGCCCGCCGCCTACGGTCTGTCTTCCAGGGAGGCCCCGGGAAGACTTAGGTGCCGTGGACGGTCCAGTCCCATGGTAGAGGACCTGTGGGGAGGGGGATTGCCGGGGGACGGGCCAGGGGCGCCCCGGGGCGTCCCCAGAGGGCGGGGAACCTGTTCGCCGTTCAAGGGAGCAGGGAGACCGTACTAACCGCTCTTCTGGAGGGCCACAGCGCAGCGTGGCTTAGTGGAAAGAGCACGGGTTAGGGAGCCAGAGGATGTGGCTTCTAATTCCGGCTCCGCTACTTGTCAACTGTGTGACTTCAGGCAAGTCACTTCGAACAGTGCTTCGCACATAGTAAGCGCTTAACAAATGCCATCATTATTATTCTCTGTGCCTCAGTTACCTCAGCTGTAAAATGGGGATTAAGACTGCGAGCCCCACGTGGGATATCCTGATTACCTTATATCTACCCCAGCGCATAGAATAGTGCTTGGCACATAGTGAGCGCTTAACAAATATCATCATTCTTCTCACACCTTCGCCCCAATTTCAGGTCCGCGTGATGGTGGATTTGTGTAACAGCACGAAAGGGATCTGCCTGACTGGTAACAGGGGCTCGGGGTCCGGAGTGGAGCTGGGCGGCCCAGGGAGCGGGTGGGGGGACGTGTGTGTGTGTGTGTGTGTGTGTGTGTGTGTGTGTGTGTGTGTGTGTGTGTGTGTGTGTGTGTGTGGTCTCTCTGGAGACCAGCCACTGTTTATGAACCTCGGACTTGGAGAACCTTGGAGAACTCATTCGCTCCGATGGCTTCAACTACCACCCCTATGCAGATGATCTTCAAATCTACATCTCCAGCCCTGATTTCTCTCCCTCTCTGCCGTCTCGCATTTCCTCCTGCCTTCAATTCCTCTCTACTTGGATGTCCCGCGGTCACCTCAAATTTAACGTGTCTAAAACAGAACTCCTTATCTTTCCACCTAAACCCTGTGCTTCCCCTGTCTTTCCCATCACTGTAGACGGCACCACCATCCTTCCTCTCACAAACTCATAACCTTGGCGTTTATCCCTGACTCCCCTCGCTCTCATTCAACCCGCATATTCAATCCACCGCTGAACTCTGTCAGTTCGACCTTCACAGCATCTCTAAAATCCTTCCTTTCCTCTCCATCCAAACCGCTACCCCTTTAATCCAAGCACTTATCCTATCCCATCCTGATTATTGTATCAGCCTCCTTTGCCAATCTCCCAGCCTCCGTTCTCTCCCCACTCCAGTTCACACTTCACTCTGCTGCCCGGACCGTTTTTCTACAAAAACGTTCAGGACATGTTTCCCCACTCCTCAAGAACCTCCAGTGGTAGCCCATCCACCTCCGCATCGCAGAAACTCCTTACCATCAGCTTCAAAGCACTCAATCACCTCACTACTCTCCTACTACAACCCATACCTCACACTTCACTCCTCTAGAGCCAACCTTCTTACTTTACCTTGATCTCGTCTATCTCACTGCCGACCTCTAGCCCATGTTCAGCCTCTTCATATGCGAAAGACAATACTCTCTCCACCTTCAAAGCCTTAATGAAGGCACATCTCCTCCAATAAACTTTCCCTGACTAAGCCCTCCTTTCCTCTTCTCCCACTCCTTTCTGCATCGCCTTGACATTCCCTTTATTCATTCCCCTTCCCTCAGCCCCACAGCACTTACGTCCATAATCCGTAATTTTATTTATTTATATTAATGTCTGTCTGCCCCTCTAGAATGTAAGCTCACTGTGGGCAGGGAATGTGTCCATTATAGTATTATATTGTACTCTCCCAAGGACTTAGTACAGTTCTCTCACACAGTAAGCACTCAATCAATATGATTGACTATCTGTGTCTAAATGTGAATGGACATGTGTCTCTATGCGATTGTGTACAGATGTGTGGGGCAGGAGAGAGTATGGCAATTTTGGGATCACCTAGCCACTTTGTATGGGTTGTGGGAACTTGTGTTGGACAGTGAGACCCCCAACCCCCTCCCACTGGGGCAGGACTCTTTACCCGGGTCCTGCCCCCCTGAACGATATCTCTGCAGCTCCAAAGGCCCCTTCCTCATTTCTCACTAAAGTTTCTCTCCATTTCAGGCCCCCCTGGACTCCCAGGTAAGAAAGACCTCCAGTACCAGCCTTGAGTGTGGGGACAGATGTGTGTGTGTGGGGGGGGGGACGCTCTCCCTCCTAGCTGTTGGCTCTGTAATACTGTACTCTCACAAGCATTTAGTACAGTTCTCTATACACAGTAAGTGCTCAATAAATACAGTTGATTAATTGATCGCACTGTCCGTCTCTCTTGCTAGACTGTAAGCTCCTAGGGAGACAGCAGGAGGGTGGGGAGGGCTGACCTCTGCATTGGCTTTAGATTTGGGTGTGGATCCGTGCTGTGCTCTCTCCATAATAAGCACTTAATAAATACCGTTGCTCGATTGATTGATTGCTGTGGTCGTCAGGTGGAGCCGGGCTGGGACTGGTGAAAGACAGCAATTCTGATGGGCTGGACTTCAGCCCAGGAGTCTGGTGCTGAGCCCCGGGTCCTACTGCCCCTGCTGACCCTGTTCTTGTTTCCCCCAGGGCCTCCAGGCGCAGACGGGCCCCCTGGACAGATCGGGATGGAAGGAGAGCGCGGTGCTCCAGGCAAGAGGGGCAAAATAGGTACGGGATGAGCTGAGCCCCCGGTGGGTGCCCTGCCCCTGGCTTGTGGGGGTCTGCGGGTCATGGGGAGGGAGACGGGATGCTTACCTAGGAAGGTGGGTGCTCAGACCACCGAGTCCTTGTTTTGTCCTCTGGAGTATCATTAGCCTGAGAAAAATGGACAAGTGCTTCATCTCAGGGTGACCTGTCCATCGAGACAATCCTGGTCACCCTGCTCCTTACTTGCAGACATGCCCCCGTCTCCCCTCCCCATCCATGCTGACACGACTCTGGTCACCCTACATCATATGTACTACTACTGTACTACTACTACTACTACTACTACTACTACTACTACTACTACTACTACTACTACAACAACAACAACTACTACTACTACTACTACTACTACTACTACTACTACTACTAATTGCGGTATTTGTTAAGTGCTTACTATGTACCAGGTACTGTACTGAGCGCTGGGGTGGATACAAGCAAATGTGCAGACACGACCCCGATGACCCCACACTGTCCACCTCAGGGTACATCCATTCACACTAGTGATAGAGGACTAAAGTGCGAACATCTTCCCACCAACTGAAGGGCTGTGATCCTGCCGGTCCAGGCACAGAATCTTGAAATTATTCTATGCTGTACTTGAAGTCTTCAGACCAGTGGCGGGGGTGAGAGGATGGAGGCAGGAAACATGGAATTGCTGTTCCCTAAATCTCATCCACTTGGGGTGGGGGCTCCTACTGGAATTGGAGGGGGGACGGGTGTGCTACTGGAGTTGGAGGACGGCAGTCTCAGAACAAACAAACGGAAAACACTTCTTCCCCCAGATCGGGGGTGAGCCTGGGAATCCGTTCCCACAGGGAGTCGTGCAGCTGGACCCCCAGCAGGTCTGGAGGGCTGGACAAAATCATGGATGAGTGTCTATGCTGTATCACTGGCCAGAGAGTCAGGAATGGAGAGGGGACAGTCAGGGGTGGAGAGGGGAGAGTCAAGGATGGAGAGGGGAGAAGTCAGAGGTGGAGAGGGGAGAGTCAGGCGTGTTGGATGATCCGTGCAGGGTCACTGGAGAATTAGGGTGTTGGATGGTCCATCCTTAACTCTGAAGGCGGATGGCCATTACATGTTTCCTCCCAGCGTCTTGGTGCCTCCGGTTGAGACAGAATCCTGGCCGGACAGGCCGTGGGATTGCCCCGGGGGGCTTTGCTCAGCGGCTGTTGACGTCCGCAGACCCATTCCCGAGCCAGAGTTATAATTTAGAGTGGCCGAGCTTCTGCACAAAGCCAGGACTTTGCCCGAGTCAGGGCCGAGGGTCTGAGCTGGACGCGGAGAGGGAAGAAGGGAAGGGGACTGGGCCCCCGCGCTGGGGGGCCGCAGGCGCCGCCCCAGCCCGTGCCCGGGGGCAAAGCTGGCCGAACAGCTCTCCGGAGAAGCAGCTTGGCGTAGTGGTTAGAACATGTGCCTGAGAGTCAGAATGTCGTGAGTTCTAATCCCAACTCCGCCACTTGTCTGCTGCGTGACCCTGGGTAAGTCATTTCACTTCTCCGGGCCTATTACTGCATCTGTAAAATGGGGATCGAGATTGGGAGCCTCATAATAATAATAATGATGATGGCATTTTATTAAGCGCTATATGCAAAGCAATGTTCTAAGCGCTGGGGGTTCGGTTTACAAGGTGATCAGGTTGTCCCACAGGGGACTCACAGTCTTAATCCCCATTTTACAGATGAGGGAACTGAGGCACAGAGAAGTTAAGTGACTTGCCCAAAGTCACACAGCTGACCATTGGCGGAGCTGGGATTGGAACCCATGACCACTGACTCCAAAGCCCGTGCTCTTTCCACTGAGCCACGCTGCTTCTCCTGTGGGTCAGGGACTGTGTCCAACCCCATTTGCTTCTATCCACCCCAGTGCTTAGTACAGTGCCTGGCACACAGTAAGCTCTTAACAGATATCATTATCATTAGCTCGCGGCCGAGGCACCTTCGGGGCGAGTCCCGTGAGGGGGTGAGGGGTGGGGGGCGGTCCGCGGAGGGGACCGCGGAGGGGAGCGGCTCCTCCGCCCCAGGAGGAATCAGTCGCGGAGAGGCGGGTGCGGGGTCCAGGCGCGGGAGGTGTCGGCCCCGCCCGGAGAAGCGGCGGGAGCTCCGAGGGAGTGGAGCCCGTGGGCGGCAAGACGCGGAGGCGGCGGAGGCGGCGCGGGGCGGGGGGTGGAGGGCGCTCCTCTGGGCGGCCCCTCCCGGGACGCCGGCGTCTGGGCGGCGCGGGTCACCCCACAACGACCAGCCACTTTGCTCAAGTGCTACTAAATTGCCTTCCATTAGCGGGGGCGGCTTGTCGGATGGGTCTCGGGAGCTCTCCGGGGCCCCTCCGCCGCTCCCTCCCCGCCGCGGCTCCAGCGGCCCCAGCGGCTCGATTGGTCTGCCGCCAGAGCCGGGCCGGACCGTCCCGACCGCCCCAACCCGGGAGAAAATAATCCCCGCCAGCGCCGCGGCGCTAATGCCTCTCCCGCCGGTCTTACCCGCTCAACCTTAGCTCGTTCCACCCTCGCCGCCTTCCTACGAGGCAGCTTTTACAGAGGAGGAATCTGAGGCTCAGCGAGGTTAGGGGGCTGGCCCGAGGTCACACAGCAGGCGGCGGGGGGAGGGGGGAGGGGGGCAGGACGAAACTGGGACTGACAGGCGGCTCTGAAAGGGGCCCAAAGACCCAGAGAAACGCAGGCCTAGGGCATGGGGGCAGGTGGGCAGAGGCGGAGGGACAGAGGGGGCAAGGGAGCAGAACAAGAGCGTTTCTCCTCACCAGGCCCAGGCACCCCACAGCTGCAGGGCCTGCAGGGCTCGGTCTTCGTACTTAGTTCTGGAGCCCACCGGCCCCTGAGCCACGGCCTCCGGTCGGCGCACCATCATCAATCGTATTTATTGAGCGCTTACTGTGTGCAAAGCACTGTACTAAACGCTTGGGAAGTACAAGTTGGCAACATATAGAGACAGTCCCTACCCAATAGTGGGCTCACAGCCTAAAAGACTGCACCATCCGGTCATAGCACCGTCCGGCCTGCCCAGGACTCTGCCTCTGACAGAGGCACCCGGGCAAGTGGAAGGACAAAGCGCTCTAATGTGCCGGAGACCGTCGGCAGCCGGGCTTCCATTGCCCGGAACTCTGGCTGGGGGGCGGGGCGGGGGGGAATTGAGGTGGGGAGCGCTCTGGGCATCCCTGGGGAAGTGCCAGGAGACGGGGCCCGGCTGAAGCAAAGACTCCGTGCACGTGTGCTCCCTAGGAGCTGACGGGATCCCTGTTCCTAGGGCCGGCCGGGGCCAGGGGAGAGCCCGGGGAGAAAGGCGAGAAGGGAGACCCCGGGGAGCTGGGGTCGACAGGCCCCGCCGGCCCCCGCGGCCAGAAAGGAGACAGAGGAGAGAAAGGGGACCCCGGGGACGTCTCCAACGACGTGCCCACGGCAGGTAGGGCCGGGCGCTCGGTCGGGTGAGTGAAGGAACCAGGGTGGGGACGGGGGAGAGGGAATGAGTCCGGGAGCCAGCAAGATGGGCCTTCTCCGGGACGGGCGGGGGGCGCGAGGGAGGGGAGCGTAGGGGGAGGACCCAGAGTCCGGAGCATCAGCTAGCGATCGTGCCTGAACCACGACTAATCAGGAGGCAGCTCAAGGAAGCATCTCTCCCTCAAGGGGCAGATTAGCCCTGGACTCCCTACTGGGTCTAGCAGACTCCCAGAATCAATCAGTGGATTTCTTGAGTGCTTCCTGTGTGCAGAGCCCTGTACTTTACGCTTGGGAGAGTACATATACGGAGTTCGTAGACAGGCTCACTGTTCATACCGAGTTTACAGTCTAGAGGGGGAGACAAGCATTAATAGGAATAAATGATTTATTACTGCCCGGAAGGAGCTCGCCTCTTGCAGGCCCCTCGGTGTCTAGGTACCCCAATCAGCTCTTCTCTCCCCGTCCTCCCCCTGCAGGTGCCAAAGGTGAACCGGGACCCCCCGGCCCTCCCGGTCCTCAGGGCCCCCCCGGACTCCCTGGTGGACGACGGTCTAAGGCGCGGTCTCTGCCCAGCGAGTTCAGCAGCCAGTGCTCAGGTCTTTTCACCCGCCTCTCCACCCCCGCTTGTTTCTGTGGTCCCCAGGGGCCCCCACCCCCCGATGGACACTTGGACACACCCACAACCCTCTGGGGACTTGGTGGGGGGTGTCAGTCTCAGAAGGCAGGGTTAAAGGTCACTGCTAGCCAGCTGAGAAGATCCCTCATGATGTGCACGGAGCCTGTGGTTGGTGAAGGACCCCAACTCTATTTTCCCTCCAAGTTCTGGTCCAACCTGGCTCAGGGCTCCCACCTTTCCCTGCCCCCCAAATCCCCGACCTTCCAGACCCCCAAAAGACTCTCCCAGCCCTCACGACCCCTGTTGTTGGGGAGGGACCGTCTCTATATGTTGCCAACTTGTACTTCCCAAGCGCTTAGTAGAGTGCTCTGCACACAGTAAGCGCTCAATAAATACGATTGAATGAATTCCCTCCCAGCCCTGAAGTCCCTTGCGACCCCTCCCAACCCTCTCCTTTCTCCATGACTCCCCCCAAATGCCCACCCCCCAATGCTCCTCATCCCCTCCTATCTCCCTGTCCCCATGACCTCCTGACACTTTCTAAAGGCCAGGCTCAGGCTCCCCTTCTCTCTTCCTTGGGAGAACGGGGAAAACTAACGCTGTGTTCCCCGATGGGGTAGACACGCCTCTCTGAAATCATCCCCGAGACAGGGGAGGCACTGGCCCTGGGGACTCCCAAACCCTGTATTATCTGCCTGTTCGGGATTGGTTGCTGGGGAGGAAGATGGGAGGAAAACGTTTGGGGTCGGGGATGGCCCTGCAGGTGAGGCGTGTGCGGTGCCTAACGACGACACTCTGGAGGGGAAGGAAGAAGAGAAGAAAGCTGGGGACTCCCTCCTCCCGCGGGCAGGTAAATCACCAGCAATCCTGGCCCCACCCCGATGGGCAGGTGACCCACACCGAGGCTCGGTCCCACCCCCTTAGGCAGATGTACCTCCCTGAGCCCCGGCCCCGCACTCGGAGCTGCACAGTCCCTGACTTTCCCTCCCGTCCGGTTCGGCAGGGCGTGTGGTCCGCGCCGTCGGAAGCCCGACTCTCATGGGCAGGATTGAGCACACGTTTGGGGCCTGGATGGCGGAGCCAGGGAACAGGAGCGATGAGCGGATCTGGGTGACGGAACATTTCTCAGGTAGTTCCGCCCCGTCCTGAGTCGGGGGAGGCGGGTGGACGGGGGCAGAAGGAATAGGTCGGGAAGGGTTATAAAACACATGGTATTGGGGCTGAATCAGGTCAAGGCTGGACAGTTCTGGGCCTGGGCTGGATGGTCTCGGTGGCTATAGTGGGTGAGATGGGGCCAGAGCTGTCTGGCTTGCCCTGTTTGGAGGCTGGCTGTCCAGCCGGACGAACAGTCCGGTGGGCTGGCTGGTGAAACCACCCACCTGCCCACCATGCTCTGCCTGGATACAGGCCTCATCGTCCAAGAGTTCCAGGATCTGGCTGCATTGGCCAATGGCAGCTCCCGGCCCGTCCGGCTGCGCTGGCACTTCCAGGGCTGTGGTCACACCGTGGCAGGTGGCTTCCTCTACTACCACAAAGGCGGCTCCAACTCCATCGTCAAGTGAGTTGGGTCTACGGGAACCTGCTGTGTAGACTCCCAGAGAGAAGGGAGGCCCCAGAGGCCCTGGCTGCGTGGGGGAGGGGGTGGGGAGTTGGAGTTCGGGCAGCTCCAGTCCCTCAGTTACATTGTAGTTTCCCAAGCTCTTAGTACAGTGATTTGCACACAAACACTCAATAAATACTACTGATTGATTGCTTGATGGAGCTGGAACAAGGTGGCCGAGTCTCTGGTCATGGACTGGCATGTTCCTGCCCTTCTCCCTGCAATACCCAGAGTTCCTGCTTTGGAGACATGCCCCCCTCCATCTGTCCTGGGCCTTCCCTGACTCACTGGTCCCTGGAAGCCCCAGCCCAGTTAAATTGCCACGCTTCCCGTTCCAGATTTGGCCTGGATAGCGGCTCGCTGGCCACACTCCGGATGGACCACGCCCTACACTTCGATCGCAAGTACCTCTTTGTGAACTCCAAGACCTACTTCCGCCTGGCCGTCGACGAGCAGGGCCTTTGGGTCATCTATGCCTCCAGTACGGACGCATCCAGCATCCTTGTCGCCCGCTTGGACGAGGCCACTTTCTCTGTGCTGCGGCACATAAATACCGCCTACCCCCGGGCCAAAGCGGGGAATGCGTTTGTCGCCCGCGGCATCCTCTATGTTACGGACACCAAGGACACCAGGGTCACGTTCGCCTTCGACCTGCTGGAGGAGAGGCAGGTCGATGCCAGCTTCCAACTGCGGGCGTCTCCGTTGGAGCTGGCCATGCTGACCTACAGCCCGAGGGAGCAGGGCCTGCTGGCCTGGGAGGGCGGGAACCTCACGCTCTATCCTGTCCACTTTCTGGCCGATGGTCTGGTCACATGAAGCCCTGCGGGCCCAGCCCCTGGGAGGCTCACGGGTTCCCTTTGACCAAAGGCCAGTTCTGACCCAGTCTGACTCCAGAGCTGTAGGAGCTGACTGCAGTCCTGGCCAGTGACTTCCCTGTCCAACTTCCTCTCCCCACTCCTCCAAAATCGGAATCCCTTTTGGCACAAACCCATTCCTTAGAACGGAGCCCCTTCTGACACTTGCTCCCCAGCTCGAAACCTCTCCTGTTTTCTCTCCTGCAGAGCACATCTATCAATGAAGGAACAAAACAGGTCACAACAGTGTCCTGTACCTGATTCTCCAATGTGCAGTAGGACCAAATCCACACTAGCAAATTATCTGGATTATTGAGGTCAAAAAGGCACTCCGGCTTCAGTTGCCCAGGGAAATAACGGCTTTTCGGGCACCCAATTACCTGGATCCTTTGCTGCAGTGGCCTTGGCCCTTTCTCACCTCCAGGCCACACTAACTCTTTCAGGCCTGGAGGTCACTAAGCACACCAATTGACCTACATTTTTTCTGTGCTGATAACTAAGACTTGCAGAGAATCTGGCCTCTGAGAAAGATGGCAGCAAACGTGGCTCCTAGTGGGCCTTGGACTATACTGAATTTAGAACCAGTATAGTATGCTCTGTCACCCTGCGGTCCCAGAAAAGGCCTTCTGTAATCCACAGCCACCATGGCCCTCTGTCCACCCAAGGCTCCACTGTGGTTTGTTAAATCTCTCCAAGGACCCAGTTGTGCTGCCTGGTTCCTTTCTGTTTTGTACTGGTGGTCTGGCGGTGCCAACAGGAGGGGGACATGCAAGGCCTGAGGGTGAGGGGAATGTATGACCACAGGAACCCACAGCCAGGAGGGCCACTGCGAGAGGCTAAATACCTCCCCGCCAAAACTAGTTCTTGAAGCAGTCTTCTCCCCGCACCCCCAAAACCCTCTCCATTGGGCCCACAGCACACTTGTTCTCAACGAATTTTTCCCAGTATCCCCCACTCCATGGCCTGGGCTGGCTCCCTGAACCCACCCCAGTTGGACCTGGGCCAAGCCTCCACATGGGCCACACATCTGTCTCCTTCCCCATACTCTCTTGCTCAAGTATCTGCTAAGCAGGCCGTGCCTCCAACCTGGAATTCACCTGTGCCTCCTCTTCCTCCATCTGCCTGAAGCCTTTCCCAGATGAGAGCCCTGAACCTGCCCACCCTCTTCCTTCCAGCTCTCCCCAAAGATTTTCCATCATCAGGGATGCCCCCCTTCTCAACTCCTGCCCCCCTACCCCCGGAATGACTCATGGAAGCCTCCAGAGGATATGCTGTTCTGTCCCACTCTCTCTGGGCTACTTAGGAATGGCTCTACCCTGCATGATAGTGGCAGGGAATGGGCTTCAGGGCCCAGTTGAGCCAGGGGGCAGAGGAGAAGCTGGGTCAGTCCCCAACGCAGCCCTACACCCCCTCTTCTGCTTTCTTGCCAATGGCGGGGATGCAGTGGGAGGATAGGAGGGCAGGGAAATGGTGAGGCTAGTTTGTCTTTAGACTGGGGCTCCTTGTGAGCAGGAATCGTGTCTACCAACTCACTGTATTGTAGTTTCCCAAGAGTTCAGTAAATACCATTGATGGATTGAGGAAGAAGGTGGCGGGAATAGGCTGAGGGTGTGAAGAGCTGTAAGACTGGATTTTAGTTTGAAATAAGGCAAAAGTTGGGGTAGCAGGGCAAGTGGGGGTGGGTTCTCTGATAAGAGGATTCAAGGGTCTTCGTATCCCCTGACATCCACTCTCGAGCAAGTAGATTTTTGCAGCCCCTGTAGACTGTAAGCTTGTAAGCTTCTTGTGGGCAAGAATCACGTCCACCAACTCTATTGTGTTGCACTTTTCCCCCAGTGCTTAGAACAGTCCTCTGCACAAAGTGCTAAATAAATACTATTGATTGGCAGCCCCGTGAAGGCAAGGACTGTGCCTCCTCCCTCTGTGCCTCCTGCCATGCACAGCACACAGAGAGTTTCCTGACTGCCCCCTCAGACTGGCAACCCCTCCAGGGCAGGGACTTTGTCTCCTCCTTCCCCTGAGCCTCCCTCAGAGCCCAGCCCAGAGAAATGTGTTCGAGTTCTGACAGATGTCCAGTGCCTTCCGCAATGTGCGATTGGCTGGTTTGGCTCAGGGCCACCACCTATTGCTGGGCAGATCCCAGCCTTGTTCACCCCTCCCTCAGTAGTGACCTTGAGAAGGGGAAGGAGAAGTCCCCTGCCCCGCTGGGCACTGGTGCTGACTGAATCTCCCCATGCCCGGGAGCCTCCTAGAGCTGGCTCTGATGGCACCTGCTCCTGGCCCCTGCTTCATCTTGCAGAGGAGGAAGATGGGGCAGGATGGCTCCCTGTCGCTCCGGCCACTCTAAAGATGGAAAGAGTTAGTCATGTGCAGACTGTGGACCGGGCCAGGGAAGGGTGAGCCATGTGCAGACTGGGTCAGACCAGGGAGGGGTGGGCTTACTGAGGTGCTTCTGCCAATGGAACAGGGCAGCTGAGCCTAGCAGTGGTGGTGGGCATCGATGGACTGGGAGAAAGTCCCGTTTATCTCTCCGCTCCCCAGGGATCCCCAGCCCGCAGGCGGCCCAGCTTCTGGTGATAGGGATCAGTCTGCCATACGGCCAGCCCCGCGCCCACAAAAACAGCAGACCGGGTGCTGATGGACATTTTACATTCACAGACACCAGTTCCAACACAGCAACACATTTTTGGTTGGTCTCACCAAAGGGGCAGGGCCTGGCCACACCAGCTGGTAAAGTGCAAGCAAACAACGCTAACTCTGCACGGTTTGTACAATATGCCGGGCCCCGTCATAAACTACATCGCCGACTTTGGTGGCACCCGCAGCCTCGGGGACCATGGGGGGACGGGTGGGGGCAGCAAGAGAACAAAGCAAGCTCCCCGTCCTCGAGAAAGCACGTGTCTGAAGGACATGGGGCAGGCCTTGGCCGGGGGTGGGGGGACACTGAGGAAGCCCCTGGGGGAGGAGCAATTCAGCAGAGTGGAATCAACGGGCTCTCCCGTGGGGCAGGGCTCCTTGCTTCATCTCCCGGAGGGTGACCCTTCCGATGCCCTGAAAGGGGAGGCTGTGGCCTTGTGGCAGCTGGGTGCACAGGCTGGAAGAATGTGGCCAGGGGCTGCATTTCCTCCTCCTCCCTCCCACTGAGACCCCGGGCTCAGCCTGCACACAGTTCAGGTGGGACCCTACTGCCCACCAGGTGCAAGGCAGGGCTTGCCCCGTGACTTCCAGCGCAAGGTACATGCATGACCCGACTGGCCCAGGGAGGGATGGCGAAACTCAACCAGCACAGCTGTGTTAAATCATCGCCGAACAGATGCCTGGGGAGTCTCGGGGGGCGGGGAGGGGCGGATGGCGGGTCAGGCCCACTGGCTACAGAAGATCGAAGATGCCGTTGGGGAGGTTGAGCGTGCTGGGCAGGACGCGCATCTTGAGGGTGCCGTCGGCGCCACATGAGAAGACCCGACTGCCCAGCCCGATGTCGATCTGTGTGACCCCTGCCCCGACGTTTCGGAAGATGGACTGTTTGGCGTGCTCACTTTTAAATGAATGAATCAAGCCGTGGCCCACCAACCGCCACACCTGTCCAGAAAAAAGGCTCTTAGTGTCTGTGGAGGGCAGTGTCCACACCTGGCACTGGGAGGCAGGTAGGGGTAGAGCTGGAAAAAAAGGCTAGATGAAAAGAGATGTTCAGGTGTTGGCCCATCCCACAGTTGCTCCCCAGAGGCCCCTCCTCCAGCACCAGTACCTTTCCCAGTTTCCCCTGCGGCCTGGCCGGGGGGGCCAGATGGTGAAAAGGCTGAGCATGGCTCAAGAGGCCTCCCTGGGTTCCGCCCAAGATCAGGTTGGGTCCAGATCTGCCAAGCCCCAAGCTGAAGTGTATGCATTGATTAGACAAGCTGCACCGTTGGGTGCTAGGGGAACCACCCTGGCCCAGTGGAAGGAACCCAGGACTGGGAGCCAGAGGATCTGGGTTCTAATCCCAGCTCTGCCACTTGCCTGCTATTTGAACCTGAGCAAGTCAATTCACTTCTCTGTGCCTCAGTTACCTGATCTGTCAAAAGGGGATTCAAAACATTATTCTCCCTCCTCTTTAGGCAGGGACTGTGTCTGACCTGATTATCCAGCAGTGACCTCAGTGCTCAGTACAGGGCTTGGCATATGGGGAGTTCTTAACAAAGACCTCAATGATGATAACTCTTGAGATTGCTAAGCCTTCCAACCCCCAAGACCAGACCTGCCACCTAAGCTGTCGGCCGCACTGTGGCTCTGAGCTGGTGAGTCCCCGGAGACTCTCCCTGCTTCCCCTTGCCATGTGGGCTGGGACTGAAAGCTCAGTGTCATGCCCCCTGTCATGTAGTGCCCAGGTGCCCTCTCACCTTTATGTTCCCCTCAGCCGAGCCTGTGGTGAAATACTCCTGACAGGGGGCCAGGGCCAGAGCCTTGATGGCCGAGTCGTGGGCCTGGAAGCTGTGCAGGGCGCGTCGCTGGCGGATGTCAAACAGGCAGACCCAGCCCTCGCGGCCTCCTGAGATGAGCAGCTGCTGCCTGGGAGCATACTGCAGCACCGTGGCACCCGGGTCGTGACATGAGAAGCCTGCCGTGGAGAGGATATGGGTCATCCTTTGCTGGGAGGAAGGGATACAGGCCTCCCTTTGTTGGCATAAGGAAGGGGACATGGACCTCCCTCTGCCACGCAGGAGGGAGGGGACACAGGCCTTCCTCTGCCAGGTAGGAGGGAGGGGACACAGGCCTTCCTCTGCCAGGTAGGAGGGAGGTGGCACAGGCCTTCCTCTGCCAAGCAGGAGGGAGGGGACACAAGTCTCCCTTTGCCAGGCAGGTGGGAGGGGACACGGGCCTCCCTACCCCAGCCCTACCCTCAGAGTGGCAGCCCCGGAGCATACGGAACCCCAGCAGCCCCGGGGGCCAGGGGGCATCGGATGATGATCCCCGCTGGGACCAGGGCCGCCCCCCAGGGAGTGAGGTGAAGGTAGCTAGTCCAGGCTCGCCGGTCTTGGAGTCTGCTCACTCACCATGGATGAGGCTGTTCCCGGGAGCTATGAGCGTGTCCCAGAGGCAGACGTTCCTGTGGGCGGAAGACACAAACCCGGGCCCCAAGGAGACTCACAATTACTTCTAATGGCCTGACGTAGGCCCCCCTTCTCGGGGCCATCATTAGGGTCCCTGGGGCTGATTGGCCCTTACAGATCCCGGTCTGCTGTCGGGCCCAGGGAGGGCCGGCCCTTCCACCAGCCCTGCCTGGTCCATTTGCGTGTCCTCTATGAGCCCCAGGCGCCAACCCCCAATCCTTCTACTGGACGTATTTCATAGCCTCCAGGGCCGTGCCCTTGCACTTGGATTTGTACCCTTAATTCACACCCACTTTAGTCCCACAGCACTTATGTACACATATGCAAGTTATTCTAATGTCTGTCTCTCCCTCTAGACTGTAAGCTCCTTGTGTGCAGGGAACATATCTACCACCTCTGTTGTACTGTCCTCTCTCAAGCGTTTAGTACAGGGTTCTGCACACCGTAAGCACTCAATAAATATTAGCTGATGGATTGATTAATTGATCCACACAGAGAGCTTCCCTCTTTCCTCATAGGGAAGTGGTGGGACCTACTGAAAAGAGCCCAGGCCTGGGAATCAGAGGACCTGGTTTCTAGCCCTGGCTCCTTCATTTGTATGCTGTTTGGCCTTGGACAAGTTACTTCACTTCTCTGTAGTCCCCGTCTGCCTGGGTCTGATCTGACTGCAGTCCTTAGCCCAAAATAAGTGCTTTACAAATACCCCCAAGGGTATACAAATACCCTAAGCAGGCCATGGACCACCCTGGGCCAGGAGTAATCAACGCTGGGGAGCTGTGGATTGAATTGAATCTTCCCTTCCTTACCATTCTGCCCTGAAGAATCCAGGGGCAGGTGGGGGTGTGATAGAGCACCATGGGTCTGGGGGACCCAATTGGCAATGAGAAGGGTATCCCTCTGGCCTCCAATCATGCTTTTACTGCTACGCCAGGCCATCAGGTAGCCCTGTTCCTGACCCCGAGCACTCCTCTGTGGGCTTTTGAAGAACCTGCTCTTCCTTCTCCTCCAAGCCCTGAGCAGGGCAGGCTGCTGGCACCAAACCAACCAGCCGGTCCCTCTGCCCCTGTACCTGTTGTCACTGGAATGCCCGGCGGTGGCCACCAGGCTTGAAGAAGTGATGAAGGCGAAGTCGCTCGTGGTTTTACTGTGGCTCTGCCAGCTCTGCCGGGAAAAACAACTGTTACAGGGGGCACCCGTTACCTGGCAACGGCTACAGGGGGCACCTGCTACTTAGCAATGGTTACCTAGCAACGGTGCTGTGGGGAAACGCTGTGGCAGTCCACCGCGAGTCACACTCTTCAAGCCCCTGACATGTCCTGCACCTGCCAATTTATCTCTGGAGCAAGAAGGGGCCAGGGCAGAGGGTGGCTCAGGCCAGGAACAGGATTGGCAGCCCTCTAGTTTGTAAGCTCTTTGCAGGCAGGTAGCTTGTCTACCAACTATATCGTATTGTGCTCTCCCCAAGCACTTAGTACAGTGCTCTACACACAGTTAACGCTCAATAGTTACCACTGATTGACCGATTGATCGACTGCAGTGAACACAGGGCTGGGCTGCTGGGCACCTGGATGATGCAGTCCAGCTTGTTCCCAGGTCGATTAGGAGTGGCCATGGGAGCAGGGCAGAGTGCCTGGTGGTCTCTGAATGCCCAGCAGGGCCAATGTGCTCCGACCACGGGAAAGACTGGGTCTGTGCCAACTGACCACTGGTGAACCGGCGAGCACTTACCATGTAGGGCTTGGGATTTGACGCCGTTTGATTCACTTGCCAGATACTCAAATATCCCTCTCCGTCGGCCACGCCACACTGCAGAGAGAGCCTGTGTCACCGCCTCTCCCAAGGCCTCCTGGCTCAATGTCACCCCTGCCCACCTGGCTTGCGCTGCCCTGGGGCAGAGGGCCACAAGCCCTCCTCCTAACCCCCCCAAGTCCTGCGCTTGCTCCCACGCTGTCCTCCACCCTTGCCTCCCCACCTCCCTTGCCCAAGAGCATAACTGACTGCTCCACTCTACCATGGATTCCGGAATCACTGAATCTGAATAGATGCCATGAGTTCCTGACCTCTGCTCCTAGTAAGTACAGCGAGGGCTCAGCCCCCGCAGCCCAACTTCTGCCCCTAGCAGAGCAAGAGCTCAGCCTTGAAGCCTGACTTCTGCTCCTAGCAAGAGTGAGGGCTCAGTCTCGAAGCTGTCAAAATGGTTTTGCAGTTGAAGTATTTGTGGGTTTCAGTGAGGCTCGGTACCTGTTTAACCAACTGTGTTCTAACTGCTCTCAGCAGCTGCCACAGCTTTGCCTTTGGGAAGCCAGGTGGGCCTGGTGACTGACCTTGTTGCCCTGGGAGTTGAAGTACACCCTGGTGACCCGGGCGTTGCCAGCTTGGCGGAAGCACACCAGCTGTTGGGGCCGGCTCCACTCAAACATGCGCACGCTGCCATCCTGCGCCCCTGTCAGGTCTGCTTGGAGACGGGTGGGGGGTGGGGGGAGAGGAGGGAGAAGGGGGAAGGCCATGATCAGTACTAGGTCCACTGAACTGGCCCCAGAGGCCAGGAGGAGAGTGGGGAGAAGGGAGGAGGGTGGGTGGAGAAAACCGGGTTCAGGGCTGGACTCACTGGACTAGTCCTGGGAGCCAGGAGGGGGACGGGGTGGAGTGGGGGCAGGAAGGAGGAAGGAGAGAACCATGCTGAGCGCTGACCTCACTCGACTAACTCCAGAGAGGCTGGGATGAATTTGGGGAGGGAGAAAGGAGGAGGACGGAGAGAACCATGCTCAGTGCTGGGCCACCAGGCTTACTCTAGAGAGGCTGGGAAGAAGACAGGAAGAGTCGGGGAGGGTGAGAGGAAGGGGCCGGAAGGAGTATGAGGTGGGAGGGACACATGCTCAGCACTGGGTCCTCCAGACCAACACCTGAGGGGCTAGGAGGCAGGTGAGCACTCACAGTACTGGTGCATGGGGTGGGACGTCATCCTCTTGACATTGTGGAGATTTCTCTTCATGAGCTTGGGGAGGGGTAAAGGAGGGAGGAGAAGAGGGAGAAGGGACAGGAGGAGAAGTAGCAGTCAGCTGGCGGAGATGCCATCTGGAGAAGCTGACTTGCCCATGCCCCCCTCGGCTCCACACCTCTGTGGCAGGGAATGCTTTCTGCCCAGAGATGTCTCAGGGTGGGAACATGGGAGGGTCCAGAAAGGGAGGGGAGTAGGAGTGGTGGTCCCAGATCCCCTGGAGCCAGTCCCTCAGACAGTAGAGGAGAGAGCAGTCCCTCCCAAGGGAGGCAGCTGGGAGGAGTAGGGGTGAACAGGGGAGCGGGGGCAGCTGGGGTTTCATGCTCCACTGGTCTGGATGCCCCGAGGACAGGCAGTATACATACCACCCCTGCTCCGGTGCTGGTCTGGCCACTACCCAGCCACGGCATGGATGACGATGAGTGTGCTGGGTTGACCACAAAGGAGGCGGTGCCCACCTGGGCGAGCGCAGTGGTAGAGCCCCGGGGATCCAGGTCGTCTGAACTGCCAAAGACACCACAGGAGGCTGGGAAACACACTTCCGCAAGGGGCACTTGTGACCCATGGCTCTTCCTCACTCAGCTGCCTCAGAGTGGGCAGCCAAGGGCCCAGGGCCCAATCCCACCAATGGCACCAAGGCTAAGAGCCTGGTCATTCCCCCTCCCCCAAAAAGCCCTTGAGGGGGCTGTCCCAGACTGGCTACGTGGGTGGGGTGAGGGAGGGGATAGTGGTCCAGGCTCTAAAAGGAGGGAAGAGGCCCCAGATCACAGGAAGGAATTCTACAGGGCCATGTGAGAGGCCAGGCCCTTAGGGACCCAGGGTGGCAGAAAGAGACCTGGGGTAAGGGTGGACGACAAGCTGTACCAGTTGGCAGTGCACGTGGCTATGGAAATCCAGCATGTGGTAGACAGGGTCACTGGCATTGGGTCCTGGGCTTGTGTCCAGCTGGGAATGCCAGCCCCAGGACAAGATTTGGGGACCACCTGTTTGGCCAGACAGGGGCTCAAGAAAATGATGACATGGTGAAGGGTGGACCCATCTGGAGGACAGGCAGGAGAGTGTGAAGCCTTATTCTTGGACCCTCCGGAGCAGGGCCAAGTGCTGCCTGTGAGTCCTCAGGGTCTGGTCCTCCGCCAGGCCAAAGCTTCTGGTTGGACCGGGAGAGATGGTGATGCCCATCCTGGCTGGGAGCCCAAGACCAAGTATCTGGGTCCGCGAGCCCACCAATGCGAAGGTGGAAGAAGCACTAGCGGGCGTGATGCCATTCAGGTTTCCGCCACAGCTCACTGACTCGTTCTGGGGCTGCAGGGCATGTGGCTGGCCCAGATAAACTGACAAAGCCCCTGTCCTTTACCCCACTCCCAACCCACAGGAGCAGCAGAGAGGATCGGGGAGGGGCCACTAGCGCCAGGGAGACCGACTCCCTTCTCTGAGGGGTGGGAGTTCAGGGGGAACCCAAGAGGAGGTGCACCCCCAAGACGAAGACAGCTAACCTTCTGGATTCTCGGTCACACTCTTCACCGATCCATGTGTAGGACTGAGTCGCCAGCAAGGCAGTCACATCCAGCTCCTGGACGTCATGGGTTGAAGCCAAGACGATTTCGTTGTTGTTCGCCTGGGCAGCAGAAACACACGTCTTGGCTTCCCGTTCACTCCTCTGCCCCGGTGCGCCGTACATCCTCGGCTCCTCCCACCGGGCTATTACCTTGTTGACGGCAAAGGCCATGATGACGTCAGACTCTTTGTGGATGATTTTTGCCTTTCCCCCTGGGTAGCCAAGATCAGCCTCCACCTACAAAACATCGCCAGCTGCCATCAGCCACTGCCCTGCCTGTGCGGGTCCAGTGGCGGGTTAGGAAAGCCCGCAACAAGAGGTCGGTGCCCAAGGCTCCGGCCACTTGACTGGGGCCAGTGTGGCTTGAAGCGAGGCGTCGGCAGCTGGGATCGCAAGTGAGCTGAGCTGTGCCTGTGCTGCGGCCCGAAGGAGCGGCCCATCCAGGCCACCACGGACCGCCCGGGGCCCCCATGGACCGCCCGGGGCCCCCATGGCCCGCCCAGGGCCACTGGTGCCTCGGGAAGCAGTAGATAGAGTGAGGAGCTCGTGCCACTCGGAGCGGGAGCCAGGTGTGGCGGGCAGGGCTCTGGGATACTACCTTGCTTGGGAGGTCCTCAGCTACGCAGTTGGGTTTGACCGGCTCCAGCCGCTCTTCTACAGACTACACACCACCACACGGCACATACACAAACACATGCACAAAACAAAGAAAAAGAATGAACAATGCCCGGACTAAACGGAAGAGGCCCCTTGGGTCAGTGAAAGGCGGTGAATGCATTTGCGTGTTTTCACAACATGGACACTCTGACTGGGAGGGTCTTGTGACACAAGGGGGCAAAATGTGATGTTTTCAGATGAACACAGTGGGTAAAAATGGCCAAGTCACACACTGACACAGTCCATGAGGAAAAGGGAGCCTCAAATTGAGCACGACTGACTGTGCTCCCTGGCTTCTTCGTTCCTTGCCGGTCACTTCTAAAGACAACCAGGATTGTCCATCCCTAGTGCTGCTGGCAGGGTCCCGGAGTAGGGCCCAAGCATATATCCAACCGGGACTGAACTCTTCAGCAACAGGAAACGTTTAGGAAACTTGTAAGGTGAGGAGGGGGACAGGGAGGAAGTGACGGGGATGGGACGAAAAGAGGAGGGAGAGGAGGGAAGGTTGGGAGAGAGAAGGTGAGAAAGAGAAATAGGCCCAGCCACCAGGGTTCAGCTCTGGAGCCCGCCCCTTGGAGCACTTCCCCACTCCCTCGCCCACCCTCCTGGGGCAGAGGGAGTCCAGGGTGACTTTGGGGCAGATTGGGACAATTGCCCGAGAAATGTCTACGGTTCCCAGTCTCTCTTCCTGTGCCCTTATCTTTACCACCCGCTCCTGATGCCTGGTCTGTGCCGAAACTTGAGACCTTAAGAAGCCCTCTGGAAGGGCACAGGATTGGGCAGGCCGAGGGTCAGGGCAGGCCAGGGACAGTGCTCCCATTCCCAAGGCTTGTGGCTCTTCCTTACCCGGATGCTCTTAGATACCCATGGGATGGCCCCCGTATCAGCTGGGGGCGGGGAGCCCCTGGGGCCGGGAGGATCCTGGAGAGAAAGTTCCAGCCCTCACAGGGCCGGTCATTCTCCTGCTCAGAGGCTGGGGGCTGGGCTAGGTGCTTCTCCAGCTCCAGGACCTCCTGGAGCGGTCGGTCCCTGGGTGGGGCGTCCACAAGCTGCCCCATCCCCCGCCAGCTCAGTTTGTGGTCCAGGCCCCAAATGTCCTGACACAGCGGGTCCCCAGAGCCGGAGAGGTGGGTGGTCCCGGGCCCGGGAAAGGGACTCCACCCCCGATACCTCGCTCTGATTTCTCTTCTTGGTGAATATGTATCGGAGGAAGGTGTCCTGGAGGAGTTCCTGCTTGACCAGGAAGTGCCACAGCCGCTTGGCTGGGAGTGCTGAGCTGTGCCTGGACCTAGGAGAAACGCAGGCTGGAGTGAGATGGGGGCTTGTTTGGCAGTGAAGGCCACCCTCAGGGGCAGGTCACGATCCCAAGCCCCAACACTCCCACCACCCAGGCTGTCCCAGCATACCCACAAACGCTCCAAGTGGCCATGTGGCCTCCCAAGGGTCAGGAACTATGGCACCAACAACCCCATGGCCAGTAAATTGGAGGCTTGGGCTGGTGTTTCTGGGAAGGGGCTTCCTCCATAATTCCATGCCCGGAGGGTAAGCATGGGGCTTTGGTCACCAACAGTTCAGATCAGTGTAAAGTAAAAATGATGATTTTAGCGTCCTACAATAGGTCTCAGAAACTAAGCAGGTAGGGTTCTCCCCATTTTACAGGTGGAGAAACTGAGGCCCAGAGAATGATGGATGGGGACGCCTACCGAGGGTAAATACCTAGCAAAGTCAGCCACGCTTGGCTTAAACACCTTCATCAGGTGTTAACAGGTGTGTGTTTAAACAAGTTTTTAACAGGTGTTTAACACCCTCGTCAGGTGATGACATCAGGTCATCAGGCGACCTAGCCAGGTCACCCTCGGGCTAGTCGGGAGTGGGAGGGGGGAAAACCACAGTCCCTCCAGGCCTCCCAGTGGGCAAAAGCAAAGATAGGTTTGGGCCCTCGAGCCGCCGGCTGGAAGTTGCTTACTTGAAGGGAGTGTTGTCTGGCTCCAGCATCGCCTTGTTGCGGAGAGCGACTGGCCCTGCCCCGGCAGAGAGATCGCTGGGGTAGGGGCTGATGTAGTTTGGGGGCGGCCCCCCAAGCTGGTCCACCCTGTCCTGTAGCACCTGCTCCCAGCCCTCCAGGTTCTTGATGACTGCAATGCCCAGGGGGGATGTGACGGGCAGATCTGAGCAACAACAATGAAACCTGCCTCAGAGTAGGCGGCGTTGGCAGCCTTGGTACTGCACGGGGAGAGCCGGGTTCCAGCTGAGGCCTCTGCCCCCAGCGGGTCTGCCCCAAGAGGGTATGAGTGGGCAGCCCAGGTTGCTTGGGGCTGCCTGAGTGACGTAGGCAAGGAGGGTGCAGCTGACATGTGGAGGTGCCCCCGGCCCCAGCCTCCCCGAGAAGTCCCCTCCTCTCTGCCATTGGCCTTCCAGTCCCCCGACCCAGAGCCAAGAAGCAACTGGGGCTGGGGCCACCCGACTAGACCCCCAGAGCCTGGCACCAAGCCTGGAAGCCAGCATCTTGGGGAGCCTGGGGAGGTGGCTGTCATCCCCAGGCACACTGGATGGGCAAGCATCCCCCGAGAAGCCAACCTCACCAGAAAGCTCCAGGCCAGCGATGGGGAAGAAGTTCTGGACGTTGTGCAGGGCCAGTTTGACCATCACCAGGTGGAGCAGTGCCCAGCTGCAGGAAGGGGAGGCTGGCGTTTGTCCTTAGAAATTCAATCTTACTTCCCCACTGCTCCCCCACCGGAGCTGCTTTGAGTCTCTTCCGGACTTTCAACTGCCCTCCCACTCAATGGACTGGGCCTCAAAGGGCCCAATGGGTTTGGATGCTCCCCCAGTCCCAGAGTGGAATGGACGGAGTTTCTGGGAACCAGACCGAGTGGCTATCGGTGCCACTTTCCTCCAGGTGGCCACGGTCCCCTCAGACACAGGGCAGGTGTGCATGCTAATGATCCTATACCACACTGGGAGATGGTGGAGTAATGTTGTCCGCCAGAGGGTTGGGGCAGCTCCCTAGTGCTGAAACCAAAAAAGCATCACCAATGGCAGAAGTTCTGCATCCAGCCCAACCTTCCCAAACTCCCCTGTAATCTTCCTGATGGCCCAGACTTTGTCCAAGCTGTTTTCCCAGAATCCTCCTGGTCTTCTAGCATCGTCCCACGACCGCACGTGGAGGCGGATGGCGGCCCTCAGCTCTCCTGCAGAACCCCAGCACCCGGCAGCACAGCTGGGCCTATCGAGTCTCCACTCACCTGTAAGAATTAGGGTCTTTGTGCTCCTGGATCCGGCTTTCTGAAAGGAAGGTCTCCTCCTCCTCCTCGTCCTCGTCTTCCCCTTCGTCACTCGGGACGCTTTCATCCGAGTCATAAACGAAGCTGCTGTCGGACAACGGGAGAAATGGCTGCAAAGGGAAAAGGAATGAAACTTAAGGAGGTGCCGGGAGCCCCCAGGCACGAAAAGCACGACATTTGGCCCGGGCAGGAGCAGGGCTCAGGCAGGAGTGGAGTTGGGGTAGGGCCAGGTGGCTCCCACCCAAGCCACGATGCAGAGGGCTTGGCTAATGAGGCCTGGAGGGGACCCATCTGAACATCCTCAGGGCAGGCCACGGACAG
Source organism: Tachyglossus aculeatus (assembly GCF_015852505.1). Classification (NCBI taxonomy): domain Eukaryota; kingdom Metazoa; phylum Chordata; class Mammalia; order Monotremata; family Tachyglossidae; genus Tachyglossus; species Tachyglossus aculeatus. Next base: position 987,826 of record NC_052073.1, on the reverse strand, counting down.
TTGGCTGCTCAGACAGCAAACCTGGTCCAGAAGCTGGGGCCAGCGAAAAACATTCAAGGACCAGGTGACTCTCCAGTGAGAGACTCTGCACTGGTCAGGTGACTCTCAGAGTGCCAGAAGCTCGCCTAATTGCAAGACCCTCAGTCACTCGCATTCATTGCAGTGGCCGGCAGGGCAGGAGCCAGTCACAGAGAACTGGAGTTGGTGACTGAAGCTGGAGGAAGTAGAGCAGGAGGAGGCGATGGAGCGCTGGAGGCAGGGAGCAGAGGTGGAAGAGGCAGGAGGTGGTGCTGGAGGTGGGGACTGGAGCCCGAGGAGGTGATGATGGAGGTGAAGGCTGGTTGGGTGGCAGAGGGGGTACCATTCCCACCAACTCACCCACCCACAGGAAAAAAGGGAGGGCCTGCACTCATAGCTGAAATTTCAGCCACATCAGGAAATCCCCTGGTTTCTTGTGCCTGAAGTGGTGGGAACGGGTCAGGAGATCATTGGTAAAAAAGCCTCTAGCAGCACGACTTTGAGAAGTCAGAGAGCAAAGGCTCTGCAGGCCTACCCCTCCCCCAAAATCCTGGGCAGCCAATGGAGGACTCTTCCCAAACACATTATTTATGTGTTTGCAAGGGTCCAATCAATCAATCAATCGTATTTATTGAGCGCTTACTATGTGCAGAGCACTGTACTAAGCGCTTGGGGTCCAGGCATAGGAGCACATCCAAGTTGTGACCCAGTGAAACTCAGGCACATCCCCCGCTGCCCGGCCCCTGGGCCTCATGGAGAGACAACCAGCTGCCTGCCAGTTCTCACCTTGGCCACGAAGTAGTCCCACATGCTGAGCTCTGGGGGAATGAACTTTTCGCGGTAGGATGGCCGGTCCACCGGCACGGGAGGTGGGGCTGCGTCTTTCACGGGCCGCCCGGGTACCAGCATGCGCATGTTAAACCTCCGACGGTGCTTGTCCATCTCTTCAGCGGCCACCGGCGGTGCTAAGGCAGGCAAGGCAGAACGTCACGGGGAGGCAGGGGAAAAGTGGCTGAGACCTGGGCCTGGCGAGTTGGCTCTTCGTGTCCACCAGAAAGCCCCTACTCCGGCCTCTCTGATCCCCAGTCTGGCGCCCCTGCCATTCCCAAACCAGCTCCGCCCCCGTGGTGCCCCCAGGGAACTGACTGCCATTATTAAGGGAGGGCGGCCGGCAGGATGGGGCCAACGGGAATTCCCAGCCCCAGCCACCCACCCCAATCCTGCTCCTGTCCAACCTGCCCCAGTTCACCTGCTCCGAGGAGTCAGTCCACCAGTGACCTCGTTTCCTGTAAATGCCATTGGAGCAGGGCCAGGAGCATGGACGAATGGTGGCCCATCTGCCACCTGATCTAGTTTACTTTACTTTTTCCCTTCAACACTGTGCTCAACCAAGGGTCTCAGAAACGCTTATCCGGCATCTCACATTCCACCTTAAGACAATGGGGGCAACACCTCAATCCTGCATCTGAGCACGGAACCTTTTTGGGACACGGACTGCACCCTGCCTGACTCAGTGGTCCATGTGGGGCAACCATTTTAGAGGGAAGGGCAGGGAGGAAAAGGTGATGGGCAGGGGAGCTGGAGGACTGACTGGGAAGATATTGCCTGCCTTAGACAAGGCACAGGACAGTCAGAGCAGGAGGATGAAGGGGCAGACGGAGGCCTCAATGCCAGCCAGGGAAAGGAAGATTTAAGTCCCTGGCACCTAGCCATACTAGCCTCTTGCTGCAAGCTGGATGTTGCTGGTGATATCTACCCCCATCACTGCAGGGGAGACCAATGTCTTGATGCCCATAGAGCTGCCCGCTATGGCCCCTGGCATCAAGGCATCTACTGAGCTGCCCATCATGACCCCTGGTGCCAGTGCATTCATAGTACTGCCCATTGTGCCACCTGGTGTCCAGGCATCCATGGTGCCACCCAGCATGCCCCTGGCATCTAAGCATCCCTGGTGCTGCCCACCATGCCCCCTAACATCAGGAACACCTGTAGTGCTGACTACCACAAGGACATCCACAGTCATGGCAGTGCTGGAGCTGCAGAAGTTGCAGTGTGTATTGCGGGGACTGTGGGTAGAGTGAGCACAGTCTGGGCCAAGCCCTAGAGGGCTGCTGACTACCTGCGGGGTGCTGATGGTGACCCCCTGCCCTGCACACTGCCCAGCAGGCTGAACCAGAGGCTTCTTGCGGCTTCTGGTGGTGAGGAATGCAGCTACCCAGAGCCCTCGACCACATCCAAATACTCAGTGGCTGGGGGCTGATCAGGTCAGATTTGGCAGTGCAGTGCAGTGCAGCGCAGCACAGAAGGATGCAGTGCAGTATGGTACAATAGCAAGCAACGTGGTGCAGTACAGAGTAGTGTAGTGCAGTGCCAAGGGACACTGCATCACTATGCAGTGCAGCAGGGTTGGGCAGGGGAATGAGGTGCAGTATGGTGCAATAGGGAGCAGTGCTGCACAGAGCCAAACTCTGGAAAAATTCTCTCAGCCTGAAAATCCCTCGTGTCCCCTCGCCCATTCCCTGACCTCACCCACAGCCTCAGCGCTGAGCCCCAATGCCAAGGGAGTGATGGGTGGCTTCCAACTCCTCACCCTGGGCTTCAAGGCTCTCCATCACCTCGCCCCCTCCTACCTCACCTCCCTTCTCTCCTTCTACTGCCCAGCCCGCACCCTCCGCTCCTCCACCACTAATCTCCTCACTGTACCTCGCTCTCGCCTGTCCCGCCATCGACCCCCGGCCCACGTCATCCCCCGGGCCTGGAATGCCCCCCCTCTGCCCATCCGCCAAGCTAGCTCTCTTCCTCCCTTCAAGGCCCTGCTGAGAGCTCACCTCCTCCAGGAGGCCTTCCCAGATTGAGCCCCTTCTTTCCTCTCCCCCTCGTCCCCCTCTCCATCCCCCCGCCTTACCGCCTTCCCCTCCCCACAGCACCTGTATATATGTATATATGGTTGTACATATTTATTACTCTGTTTATTTATTTATTTATTTATTTTACTTGTACATTTCTATCCTACTTATTTTATTTTGTTGGTATGTTTGGTTCTGTTCTCTGTCTCCCCCTTTTAGACTGTGAGCCCACTATCGGGTAGGGACTGTCTCTATGTGATGCCAATTTGTACTTCCCAAGCGCTTAGTACAGTGCTCTGCACATAGTAAGCGCTCAATAAATACGATTGATTGATTGATTGATTCTATTGCTGCCAACTCAGATGGATGCTATGAGCAGAGTGGAGCCCTCTAGAAGTGGGGGGATCAGACCATCATGATGCTTCCAGTCCCACCCCAGCTCCCAAATCTCGGGAGCCCCCGCAGGCTGTGCTAACCCTAGTTCCGGGATGCGACTGGGGCAGCAGATCAAGAGCAAGTTCGGTTCTTGCAGGCTTGAATGAATGCCCACAGCGGCCGGAGCCTTGGCTCATCCTTCCGCTGGGGTCAAAAGTTGCGGGGAACTGTGGGGCTGAAGCCCCCCACAGTACTATGGGGATGGAGTTGGAGTCCCCTGTGAACCTGTGGATGAAACATCCCCTGGCACTATGGCACTGGACATGGAGGCCATACAGCCTTGCAAGGCCAGGGGCAGGGAGGGCTGGTAGTTGGTGGGGGAGGGGAGGTGAAGTGAAGCTGAAAAAGAATAGACAAAGGAAGATGGTCTGTGGAGACTTGGGGGAGAGTAATAATAGTAATGATGGCATTTATTAAGTGCTTACTATTTGCAAAGCACTGTTCTAAGCGCTGGGGAGGTTACAAGGTGATCAGGTTGTCCCACGTGGGGCTCACAGTCTTCATCCCCATTTTACAGATGAGGTAACTGAGGCATAGAAAAGTTAAGTGACTTGCCCAAAGTCACACAGCTGACAATTGGCAGAGTCAGTATTTGAACCCATGACCTCTGACTCCAAAGCCCAGGCTCTTTTCCACTGAGCCACACTGCTTCTCGGGCACAAGGCAGGTGAACCAAGACAACTGCCCGAACAGGGGAGAGGAAGGGAGGGGAAGGGAGGAGAGAGAAGAGGAGGGGAGGGGAGGAGAGGAGAGGGCCCCAGGGAGGAACAAAAGCTTCAGGAACAGTGAAGACAGAGAGGACCAGCAAGAGGCAGAGGAACAGGACAATGAGCAAATCAGGAGTGCCCTGAAGAGGGGACAAGAGGGACAGAGAGTGATAGGGCAGGAGTGAAGGGACAGAGCAGAGCAGAGGCAGACCAAAAGACATTGGGGCAGCGGGGAAGAATGCAGAACCTATAGAATTGATTTGAATGTCTGTCTCCCCCACTAGATTTTAATGTCCATTTCCCTGAGGGCAGGGATGGTGTCTATGTAATCGTATTCTCTCAAGTACTAAGTTTGGTGCTCTGTACGCAGTAAGTGTTCAATGACTAATTGTGGTCAGTGGCAGCACAAGATCAAAGCTTTAAGGAAGGGATTGGGAAAGGGTCAGAGACAGGAGGGGCGGAGAGAGGAGGGGTGTCCACCCACCCTGACGAGGCTCAGCACTTCCACCAGCACCTCTGTTTGAGGGAGGGAGGTAGGTCCGGTTGTTGAGGAACAGGAGCTAGGGAGCAGGCTGGGGACTGGGGAGAGAAGCAAAGCCTCCAGTTTGCAGTCTGGACTGGCCGGAATGGAGCACCAAGCAAGAAACGCCCCACTCCATCCCTCCCTACGGGGAAGCGGACCCCGCAGTTGCATACAGATGGCAGTGCTTGAGCAGACTCTGGCTGACCTGGCTAGCTCCCTCTCAACCCTGGATCCTACACCGGTCACTGACCGAAATGGCCTCGGGCACAGCTGGAGCAGATGGGTGTCGGTCATTGGGAGAGCGAAGATGGATGGAAAGGAGGGAGGGAGGGAAGGATGGGTGGGAGGGCAGGTGGAGGGGAAAGAGGATGGGCTGGAGGGAGGAGGGAAGGAAGGGATCCTGGGTGGGGAAATGATGGCCCTCTGAGGGAGGAAGGCAGGGCCCGGGCCTCAGCATATACTGGCCATCCTTTCAGACTCAGGACCCCGGGGCTTCACAAACCTTCCTCCTCCTCCTCCTCCTCCTCCTCCTTCGCCATGACGCCAGCATCAGCACCCTCAGCTGCTAGCAGGGTGAATGAAAACAAATGTCCTGAATGAATTTTTTTCAAGCTCAGAAGCCCTCAGGAGAACCATCCATACCACAAAGGCCCCACTCTGCTGGTGGCCAAAGGGTCCCCCCTGGGGCTTCAACACGGACCTGGTTCCCAGAGGTCTGGACAGGGGAACAAGTGGCCAAACTGGATAATGGATAGTGGCCAAGCCGGGGTCCAGAAAAGGGGACGGGGCCAAGCTGGTGTCAGGACAGGTGGGGCGGGGCCAAGCCGGCATCTATATAATTTGGTGTCTGTACTGGAGGGCTGGGGCTAAGCCGGCAGTTTTTCCCTGAAGTAGCTGGCTGGCTACCTCCCTATCCACCTAACCCCACCCCCTCCCCTCATCTTCCCCTTCTCCCCCACCCCACTTCTGCTCTTCCTCACCCCTCCTCCTTTCCCCACCCCACTACAATGGGGTCTTCCCCTGATCTCCCTGCTAGCTCAGAGCAGAACAATCAGCTGGCAAAGAACCATTACCTGGGCTCTATAAAAAGTTGGCTCAACTCACCAGAGACACAAGAAAGGAGCCCACGATACCAAGTTAATCACTAAGGGAGCCACAATACCAAATCATTCACCAAAGGAGCCGGTCTCTCCATCCAATTAATTAATCAAAGGTATTCACTGAACGCTTACTGCGGGTAGAGCACAGTACTAAGACAATCACCAAAATCCCAAAACAATCACCAAAGGAGCCAGAGTATTCAACCAATCACCAAGGGAACCCACGATCCTTAACCAATCACCAAGGGAGCCCAGGATCCCTAAACAATCACCAAAGGAATCCATGATCCCAAACCAGTCACCAAGGCAACCTAGGATCCCAAACCAATCACCAAGAGAGCCCTTGCATAGCCCTGAAACCTGCAACCTCGGTGTCATCTTTGACTCCTCTGTGTCCTTCAGCCCTCATGTGTGGTCGATCGCTGAGCTGGTCACAGCACAGTTGGTAGCCTGCTGCTGCTTTGACCTCCTCACTGGGCTACTCCGCTGTACCACCAATGCCTAACAAATCCCTGGGCTTTTCCTTCAGACTGACAGTTGAACCCAAACAATCAATTCCTCTGTCAATGCTATGTCCTGACAACTCCTGCATGCAAAGTGCTGTAATGAGCACCTCCTGCGTGCAGAGTACTGTACGAAATGCCTCCTGGGTGCAGAGCTCTGTATCACGCACCTCCTACGAGTAGAGTGCTGGGAATGTACAGCAGAGTTAGAAGACACCAAAGAGACTAATCCTACTACCCCCGCAGACCTGTGTCCTGCGATGGCTGCTCCCGCCACGGCCCTCTCTTAGCACCTGAACCTTTCTCCCTCGCATTGTCACTCCTGCCTTTCTCCGCCCTCCAAGACCTTGTCAAGACCGAGGGCCATCAAGGCTGCCCTGTTTCCTCTGGCTTAGGGAAGCTCTTCAGTGTCTTGGCCATGGCCCCCTCCCCACAGGCAGTGACTGAGGCATGTGGGCAGGGACTGACCCTCCCCGCGATCCAAGGCTGGGCAACCTCACCCTCCAGCCTGGCCCAAGCAATTCACACTGAGATGACTCCGTGGCCAAGGCAGCCCCCGTCCCAGCCCTTGTCCTGGGGTCCGCCGCGGCTCACCTGGGATGCTTTCAGACTGACGCCGAGGCTTCACCACAAGCTTTACCCCGCCGCCAAATACGGCCGCCCACATTCGACTGTTGAGCGGGTGGGCCGCGAGCCTGAACAGCTCGTTCGCAGAGTTGGTGGCCAGAGCGTGGATCAGCAAGCTCAGGTAGACAGCCACCACAGCTTCGCACAGCAGGACATTCAGCCTGGGCTGGTCCTCGTCTTGGGCCGAACTCAGGAGGTTGATCAGGGAACTGACTCCTGCAATGAGACAGCATGCGTGGCGGGCAGTGAGCATGGGGAGGGCAGTGCAACTGGGGTCTCCGTCCGGTATTCCTAGGATGGCCAGCCTAAGCCCAGAGGAACAGTGCCCCAAGCACTATGGGCACTTCTCTGGAAGCCTCTGGAAACCACTGCCCCCTGCCTTGCATGCTGGGACCCCTGGCTGGCATGCTGGGAGCCCCCAGCTGCAGATAGCTCTGTGAAAGGCAACCCTAAACTGCCATCTCCGGGTCAAACTGGGCATCAGAGCTCGGCTGGATTCGTGACTTCCAACGCCAGCCAACTGGCCAGCCCTGCCCAGTCCTCAGAGGAGGAGGAGGAGGAGGTACAGGGAGAAGAGAGCCTTTGAAAGACAGGAAGCTAGTGTGGGGCGTCCAGTAGGACCCTGAAAAGGAGAGTCAAGGAAAACGAGAGAAGGGGACAGGGCATGGCAGCTGACGGAGGGAGTGGGGGACTGGTGGGGCTGGCAGGGGGACAGAGGGAAGTACAAGGTGAAAGAAAAAAAGGGCTGTGAGACCCATGGTGGCAAAATTAGGTGAGGCACGAGGGAGCTCTGGCCTGAGGGGACAGCAGGAGTGGATGTTTGTGAGTTGAGCCTCATTCCTGTTCCCCACTGTGAACCAGGGAGTCCAACCCCTGGCATGCACTTGGAGACCGCTGTGAGCAAAGTAGCATCCCGGAGGGCTGGAAAAGGGTAACAGTTTCTCCCGGAATTCCCTCCCTGTGTATCAGGCTCCCGGGAGGGACCAGGGCCGGTGCTGGGGGAGGCCGCAGCTTCGGATCAGAGGGGTCCTCCCTCTGCCCTCACCCCCGAGCAGGGGCATGCAGCCCAGCCTCCAGGGCAGGTGGCTGGAGGGCCCTCCTTCCACCCTTCCTGGGGGGACAGGCTGGTCCTTGCTGTCCAAAACCAACAGTCTGCAGGGATGGCAGGGACAGGGGCAGCAGGAGGCAGGCATAGGCAGGCACAGATAGCCAACTACAGGAAGGCAGGCCAGCATTTTGAAGGCCAGGTACTGCCCGTCTTCCCTAGGGACAGACAGAGTTGGGGGAAGCATGCCCAGGATCCCCCTCACCAGGCCACTGAGCAGGAGAGGAGTTGGGAGTGACGTGCTCTTCGATGCTCTCTGTCCTCAGTCGGCGCCGGTCCCGCAGGAGAAGGCCTTGGTAGGCCATGCCAGTGAGCTGACTGGCCTCGGCTTGGCTGCTGGAAACACACAAAGCGTTCCCGGGGACAATGGATTTCCCCAGGGCCAGGCCCTGAAACCCGCCTCCCTCCGGAAACAATCAATCATTCGGTACTGAGTGCTCACTGGGCAGGGAGAACTCTGTACCTAGCCCTTGGAAGAGTTACAACAAAGGACGACGACACAATTCCCACTCTCAAGGAGCTCACAATCTAGCTGTAGAGACAGACAAAAAATTCACAAAAACAGGAGGGAGTGCACAAATAGTTACCTACTGTACCCAGTAGGCACTTAATAATTACTCCTACTACTAGAGTATGGAAATCCATTTGTACGAAAGTGCAATAGGAAGTTGCGAGAGCAAATGTGCTGAGATGATATCAGTTGGAAGGATGTGAGCTGGGGAGAAGAAAAGCAAATTGAGGAAAACCACCTGAAAGGAGTGGGGTTTCAGGAGGCTTGGAAGATGGAGAGGGCAGAGGTCTGGTGGATGGATGGGGGAAGGGAGTACCAGGCAGAAGGAAAGATGTGAGCCAGGGCACGGAGGAGGGAAAGTTGAGAATGAGGTACAAAGAGATTGTGATGTTGGGGAGGAAATGAGTGTGAGAGCTTGGGGGAACATAGGGAAACAGAGTGGACAGGTAAGACTGAGGGAGCCAGTGGAATGCCTCAGTATTGGGCCCCTGCTGTGAGCAGAACACTATACTGGGCACCTGCCATGAGTAGGATGCTGTACTGGGTACCTGCCATGAGCAGAGCACTGAATTACCATAAGCAGAGCACTGAATTAGGGGCCTGCCTTGAGCGGAGTACTTTTCTGGGTGCCTGCCATGAGAAGAGCTCTATCCTGGGCACCGGTCATGTTCCTTAAAGACTACAGTGAGGAGTTTGTACTCAATGGGGTGGGAGTTGAGAAACCATCGGAGGTTTTGGAGGGAGGAGGGATGTGCAGAGATGATTTGGACCTTTCGAAGTTCTCTGCTTTCCCTTCTCACAGAGGAGCTGGGGCCTGGGGAGAAAGGCCGCTGGGAGCAATCTGTCTTGGGAGGGAGCAGGTAGCCGTGGGCCACCTTGGAGTGGCATGTAACTACTAGCAATGGTAAAAGTGGAATCAGAAAGATGTGCAACCTTTGACTGTGACTGTCGGAGAAACACCACGCTAACCTCAGTGACATCTGGTCTGCATCCACGATTCACAAGAGCATTGATTGTCTCAGGGAAGAACACAAGGCCCAAGGCCTGGGTACTGGAGACAAAGTGGGCACACTGGTACCTCCAGGGCAACTGACCAGCTGAGTGAGTGAGGCTGGTAGGCACGCAGGCAAATGCGTGTACACACACAAGATTCCACAGCTCGGGTAGATGCACAATCTGCGCACTTCAGACACTCCAGCCTGAAGTGGAAAACACTTCAGCCACTCTCTCTGGTCGGCATCGTTCCCGATGACTCCCCCACCACTTGGACCCACTGAGCGAATTGGACTCCTGCCTAAATCTAAGGGAAACTGCCAGCATCCTCTTCTCTCCCAGGGAGGAGGTTCCCCTTAGACTGCACATTGGCTGAGCGGGGCCCTCGATCTGATGAAGGGCCTCTTTCCTGGTGCCCACTGGAGAGAGTGCGAGCAGCAGAGTTTTCCTCTCTGCCTTGCTTCTTTGGTGAGGAGAAGGCGTTGCCCTGTTCTCCAAGAAAGGGGGTTGGGCAAGAGAGTTTTGTCTGGCTGGCCACTGGGCCCCCAAGGCCTGCACAGATGCTGAGCAGATACCAAAGGGAACGTCCTGGCTACTGTGTGGCCCTCCTCCCAGGCCAGCTTGCCCCTTCCCAGCCCCGGCAACCCGAGTCGGCCCACTGGTTGCCTCCTGGAATGCAGAACATGGCTCGGGGGCCTCCGCTGTACCTGTAGCTGTGGCTGTCGCACAGAGCCTGGTATATCGATGCTGAGAGGGATGCGGCGAGGGAGTGCAGTGTGGGCACCTAGAACCAAGCACAGCCAGAATGCCCATACTGAATGAAAATGTCAGCCTGTGGTCAGGCACATGTGAAAAGGCCTGAGTGATCCCGGACACTTGGGCTGGGCAGAAATGAGGGAAATAGCTCAGGGGCGCTCTCTGAGGAATGAATCCAGGGACAAGAGCATTCTGTGACTCCCACCACCCCAACCCGGGCAGGCTCAAGAGGAACAATAGAGGGAGGAGTGGACTGAGTTCGGCGTGGCCCATCCCTCTGAGGAAGTGGTAAACAAGCTGCTGCCTGCTTCCCTCCCCAGGCTCCCACATCCAAATGGAACATCGGGCCAATCTTCCCAAGGAGTTCAGAGCAGGCAGAGCCCTCAGAGCCTCGCACCAGACCGGCGTCCCCCTCCCCTCCCTGCCCTGTGGGAGGGTCCAGTCTCCCCCCAGGCCGAATGCCCACCAGACCCCGAGCAACTTGGAGAGAAAGGGCCCAGCCACCCAACCTTGACATCCTCAGCACTGGGGTGTGGCGGGGCCTTCATCTGCACGATGGTGTACAGGATGTCATGGATGTGATTGTTCAGGTAGAGGACGGGGTTGGCTATGACGGTCTTGGTGGCAGCGATACTTGCTGAGAGCAGAGGCAGGGTGGTGGGCAGGGGCAGTGGGGACTGCAGTTGCTTGACAGTTGTCTCCTGAGTGTGGCCAGAGGAGTAGCCGAGGGAAGGAGAGTGAGCTGGGGCCGAGGAACCGGACCTCCCCACCACCCTGAGCCATCAGGGTGGCTCTATATACCCACCAGCCCACCTGCTGTACCTGCTGGGACTCCTGCAGCAGGAACTTCAGCTCCATTCGGACTGAGGCGAGGCCGCCACCCTGGGCCCCGTGCAGGCTGCAGTAGCTGAGGAACACCCTGAGGAGGGCCTGGTTCTCCTGCAGCCAGTGCTTGCGCCGGTCGGCGTGCTCCCGCTTGGCCTGCAGCCGACGCCTTTCCACCTGGTGGCGCTCGTAGGAGACGACGTCAGGCTGGTCAGGAGGCTCTTCGTGGGCCAGGAGGTCCCCTGGGGCTGGGCCACCGGCCGGGCCCGGGACACTCCGGCCACCTGCCTCGTGGTTGCAGATGGTGTGCAGTGCAGCGATCTCCTTCTCCAGCCAGTTGTACAGCTGGAAGCGGAGCTTGCCCCCGTCCACCTCGTAGCCCGTGGCCAGAGTCCTCAGCTCAGTCATGAGAATCTTCAGGCACGCCCGGAACTTCAGCTGTTCGGCGATCACGTCCACTTCCTCGGCATCACCCACCGGAACGGCGTCTATGTCCCGGGGGGTCGTGAGTGAGTCGGGGTCAGACACAGGCTCATTGTCTCTATCTTTCGCCTCTGCCACACCCTTCATCACCAGGCCAGTACTCTCCTCCTCCTCCTCCTCCTCACCCCAGTCTAATTGCAGGGGCTCATTGTCCAGTTTCACAGAGGACTGGCCCCAATCAAAGAGCTCTTCGCTTGGATGCTTGGGTCCCAAGATGCCTCTGTCCGGCTTGGGGGGCTCCGGCTGGGGAGAAAGGTCCACCTTCTTGGTCACTTTGGGGATTTTGGAGAGGACTTCCAGAGCTAAGACAGGGCAGCCCACTTTGAAGTGGGCATTGGCCGTGGTGAAGAACAGCTTGCGCTCGATGAGGTTGATCTGGTCCACGAAGGTCTTCTCCGTCTTCAGGCCAAAAGCAGTCTGGGCCCCGGCTGGGGCGCCAAAGGGCCGTCGCAGGAGCAGCGGATGGGTGCGCAAGTAGTTGTAAAAGCTGAACACCACAGGGTCGCATGCCTTGACGACAGCTAGGAGGAGACAATGAGGGGCCCCGAGAGACAATGGAGTCACATTCCACCCTCCCCCACCCCTGGGGCTGTGCTCCCACGGAAGCCACCGCTTGGAATCCAATGCCTGGCAATGACAGAGATTGGGAAAGGCGGCCAGAGGCCAGAGTGCCAGCCCCCATGCCTGTCTTCTTTACCCAGAAAAAGGGTCTTGTCTACACCCTGTACTCAAGTCCCCACGGTTCAGGACACGGTCGCCTGACTTTGGAAGCAGCCCATGGGCACAGAGGAGAGGCCCTAGGGAGGCTGCCTGCCAGGTGAGGTGGGGCATACTTCAATGGATGCTAATGAGCTCGGCTGCTCCGGGCCAGGGTGTTGGCTGGGAGTTTTTCTGTGACAATTAGCTCCCCTGATTTCAAGGGCCAGTAATGGACTGGAGTGGAGCCAAGTGAGCTGAGGACCATGGAGAACTCCTTGGGTTTCTCTTGGGGAAGAGGATGGGGGCAGGGGGCGCCCAGCTACTCGGGACCACATGCAGGGAGGACCAAGGGATTGGTATGCTGGCCCACCTGGGGGGTCATCTTCCTCCTTGGGCGTCTGCTCCAGCAGCGTGTCCAGTGCCCTCGGGTAGTCCTTCATGACCCAGTAGGCTAGACTGCGCAGAAAGGGGTCCGGGTGCAGGCGGCGGCAGTTGAACCCAGTCCCATCCTTCTGGCACCCCAGAACCCTCTCATGGAGGATGGACTGATAGGTGGAAGAGGTCTCAAACTCGGACTCGTACAAACGGGCGATCACCATGGCCAGCTGAATGTCTTCCATCTTCTCGAGGCACACCTGTGGGTCCCAAAGCAACAGCCCTGTTGAGGAGAGTTAGGACGTTCCCACTTGGCGGGACCTCAAATGGCCTGCTTTCCAATCACTGAGGCTGCAGTGGGGGAGAGGAAGGGTACTAGAGGAAGGAAGGAAAAAGGATGGGGAAGAGAAAGAGAGAGCACTCGGAACAGAAGGGGAAGATGAGAAAGACGGGGAGAGAGGCGATGAGGAAGCCAATGCCAAGAGGGAGGCAGGCGCAAGGGGTTTCAGTGGTCAGTCAGTTGCCTGGTCAGCCAGGGCAAAGAGCTGGGAAGTTCATTCATTCATTCAATCGTATTTATTGAGCGCTTACTGTGTGCAGAGCACTGTATTAAGCGCTTAAGTTCCAGGGAGGGGCTGACCTAGAGGGGGTTAAACAAGTATGGCTGATAATGACAGAGACGGGGCAGGGGGACTGGAGAGGTAAAGGCAGGTCCTGAAATTACTGTCACAATTGGAGTGACCCTAAGGAGACAGTCCACCTGTGAGAGCCATGGAGAGAACTCATCAGACCTTCAATGGGAATGAAAAAACCCATTTTTCAAAATCCTCATTGGGCCGGAAGTCTCCATTTCAACATCTATCTGGAAGTGGTGCCAGCAGCGGGTGATAAGGATCCATAATTGCTGGTGATTCTCCGCCTCAGGCTGAGAAGATTCCGCTCCTGATTTTCCTTTCAGAGAAGGCCACCAGATAAGCGGGCAGCGAACAAAGGAAAAGGGCAGCCCAATCAGAGCAGCGGGAAGCGGAGAGAAGTCACGCTGACCCTCAGCGCTGAGACACACGGCAAATCCTCCCGCTGTCGTCGATGGTCCCTCTGATGAGGCACCCCCGCCGGCCACGGCTGGACCACTTATGGGGCCTGAACTCCACAACAGGGGCTGGGACGGGAGCCACTGCTTCCAGCGAATGATTGATGCCCACAATTCCATCAATTCTCCAGCCTCACGGCTGGCAGCTCACCAGAATCCTCCCCCACTTCCCCTGACAGACCTGTCCTCCTCCCCGCCCCTCTCCACCTTCCCCTGGCCTGGTCCCCGACCCATACCTCCACAGCGTCCTTCAGGGAGCCGGCGAGCAAGAAGAATGCAGCCGACTGCTCGAAGCGCTGCTTCCCCAGTAAGGAGAAGGCGTTTTTCAGGGCTGCTTTCCTCCACCTGTCCTCATTGAAATTATGGCTAAAGAAGGTGGTCATCTTCTCGTCGTGCTGCGCCCTGTGGAGCAAAGTAGCGGTAGGAGTCTGAGGGATGACAGCAGCGTTTACTGAGTGCCCACCTGGTGCAGCACACTGCACTAGATGATTGGGGAGTATGCAATTAGGAAGGGGATCTGTTCCCCACCCAAAAGGAGCCGACGCTCCAGCAGATCTCACAGACACGTGCTGGCCGCCTGGTAGGGGTGAGGCCCCTTGGCTGTCAGAAAGCTGCTCCTCAGAGGGAAGCTGACCAGGAACCTGGGCCTTGCGGTCCCGGTGGGAAGGACTCATCAATGCCTCTCTCCCAAGCCCACCTGGGGTCTGGCGACCGGTGCCGGGCTGCTTACCGAAACAAACCCCACACCACCGCTTTCTTTTTCATGGCGAGGTAGAAGACGGCTGCGTCCAAGGCATCGTTGTTCCTCTGGAAGGACGCTTTCGCCACCTGCGGTGGTAGGGATCAGGGTTGGGCGAGCCCAGTAGCACTCTGCTCTGTGCCCAGCCCCAGACTGGGCTTAAAAATACTCAAGGTGGGTTGCTGGGGCAAAGGAAAAATGGGGCTGTTTGTGGAATAGCCTGGGGCCCAGGCACAGCTCGGCGGCTGGCAGAGTGATGGACAAGATGCCGTCTGCCCCTTTAAAAATGTGTAAAGATGACCTCTCCCCCCTGCCACAGCTGCCAACTGCTGGACAGGGGGAGGGCAAGAAAAGGACATGGCTGTAGATGCCAATCAATAGCATTAATGGAGCACCTCCTGGATACTGGAGCCCTCTCCTGGGCGCTTGGGAGAGTACAATGAAGTCCCTGTCCCCAAGGGGTTTGAGGTCTAGAGGGGGCAGACGGCCATTAAAGTAAAGAAGCGTGCCTTAAGAACCCGGGAGCTGCAGGGAGGTCCACAGGAGAAAAAGGGAAGCTGCTTCCACCCAGCCCTGCGGGTGGTGGGACAGCCAACGACAGCCTGTCGGGAAACGTTGAAAAAGAAGCTCCGGAGGTTGCAGAAGGACACCAGTTTGAGGGCCCAAAGGGGAGGACCAGCCAAAGCCAAAACCACAGCTCTACGGCCCCAAGAATTGGCAGCAGAAAGTGGACCCGTGGCCAGGCCAAGCACAAGCCCTGAGATGTTGCTGAGCTCGCTGGAGGGACCCAGTGGAAACTTACCCCTCTCGCAAACAGTTCTATTCTCCCACCTCTCTATGTCCTGTATTCTGTATTATGTTGCCAACTTGTACTTCCCAAGCGCTTAGTACAGTGCTCTGCACACAGTAAGCGCTCAATAAATATGATTGATGATGATGATGAAGCATTAGGGTGGAATGCAGGATGGAATGGGATGTCCGGCCCCCTGGATGCCCCCAGGACTCCACTATATCCTCAACCACCCTCATGGGCAATTGTCTGAAGGAAGGTTTTACCTTTTCCATACACCTACGCAGGGTACTGGTGTTCCTGACCCACCAGCCCAGCCCCACAGCTCTCAGCTCAGACCACTGGGGGTCCCCTCGCTGGATGGCCGGAATCATGTTTATCAGCTCCTCCTCGGCCTCAGAGTGGAAGGCCCAGGCGAAGTGGCACGTGGACACACCTGGAAGACGAGAGGGACAGTGAGAGGGACAGTGACCTCGCAGGCCACGAAGGGGGAGGGGGTCTCCGAGGGCAATCTGAGGGTCGGTGCTGTGGCCTATCCCCACCCCTGCCCAGGAAGAGTTCCCCATTTTCCCCCCCTGAAGGCGTGCCTACCTTGGTGGAGGAGCTGGGCCCGGTACAGGGGAGGCAGCGAGGTCAGAAGGCATGTGTGCAGCCGCATGGCCAGCAAGTATCTCAAGCCACACTCATCGAGCGTGTCTCTTCCTGTAGGTGAAATGGTGCGTTTTGGCGACACTGGGGCCCCAAGGCACAGGGCAGGGCCCCGTGATGGTCCCCACAGGTGGTACCCGCAGGTTGTTACCGCCTCTGCCAGAAGCAGGGAAAGTGCAGGTGGCAGGGTGGGGAGGGAGATAGGAGGGGCGCTGCAGATAAGGAAAGAGTGGACTTGTTCACCTGGACAAGTCTGACTAATTAAAATGGTCCCATGGGCAAGAAAGAGCCTTTCAAAGGCAGCTTTGTGTGCAAGCAAGTTGGATGCTGAGGTGATAAAGGGCTCCTCAGAAAACCACTTGGAAAACCTGCTAAGTCTCAGCTACTTGAGGAGGGAAGCACATGGGACCAAATGGAGACAGCAAAAATGGGTCCCCCTGAGTATGTGCACAAAACATGGCCTTCCACATAGGAATGGGGGGTGGCAGCAAGGAGGGCCAGAGGGAAACAGGGGGTAAGGAGAGGGCAGCAAGTGGACAGGAGCAGATCCAATATGGAAACCTTGGCATTGAAGTGGGGCCATCACTCATCTGACCTTCCTTCCTGGTCCAGAAGACTAAACCAGAGGCATCAATTCTAGCTGGCCAGCATGGATCCGCTCTCCACTCACCATGGTCTCACCCCATGCAGACAGAAGTGCTGGCTGGCGCCCTCACCACGCCACTAACATCTGTCACCACCACCCACCTGCCCTGTTTAGGTTCCTCCACCCACAAGGTGAGGTACCCGGGAGGTCCCCCACCAAGTTTGCATGAACACGCGAGGAGGGACATCAAGCCAGGGGTCGGCCCGGGCCTCACCTGGGCCACTCTTATCTGGGTTCTCGTCGAGCTCAGTGCCTGTGGTGGCCACGGTGTCGGCCAGGGCCACGAGGAACATCTGCTCGAGGCGGGTGAGGCCAGGGAGGCTGGAGTGCACAAGGTGGCTGGACAGAAGCTGGGCATGCTCCCGGCCAAAGTGCGCTGGCCCGTACTGAGCCAGATTGATCACACGGGACTGACCCTCCCTCTTCTCTGGCTCCAAGGTGGAGAAGTCATCGGTAGCCACGGGCGGCACCTGGAACAGGTCTGAGTATTGGTCCGGCTCCCGGGCCCCACCGGGCCGCTCGCTGCCCCGGGGCCGCCGGGGGCCCTCCTCAGCCGCCTTATAGGCCGAGTCCCGGTCCGCGGCCAGGAGCGCGTGCAGGGGCAGTGGAGGGATGGAATCAATCTCCGTGTAGTCCCGCGTCCCATCCTTCCCGACCACCACTGGGTCCTTGGCAGTGCTGCCGCTGACGCTGATGGTCCGGGACAGGTGCCGCCTGGCACCCTCGCCGGCCTCGGCATCTCTGACGACAGCCACCTCCCCAGCGACGCATTTGACCAGGTGGGAGAGGATGGCCTTGGCCCTGCGCACCCGCCCCAGGTCCATCAGCTCCAGCAGCTGCGTCGGGTGGTATTGGGGGAGCGTCGGGGAGAGCCCGTGGGCTGCCTCAAACAGGCCCCCGTCCCGGCCCGCCGGGGGCGCGCCCACTGTATCATCCACCGCTGTGTCGGTCGGGCCACCCCGTGGGCGGAGGGCTATCGCGTCCTCACCCCCGAGGCTCTCCGGCTCGCTGGCCCCAAACTTGACCGCGTGCTTCCACTGGGCATAAACGTGCATCTCGCAGTCCATGCCCACCACCAGGATGCCATCGCGCACCCAGGACAGAGACACAGGCAGCGACGGGGTGCCGTCCACTGATGACACCAGGCCCACCGCCCGCAGCAGGACCCACCGGGACCGGATGCCCTGTTTGATGCTGCCGCCCAGGGGCAGGGTGATGACGGCTCCTCCATCCTTCCCGCCACCGGGCTCGGAGCCGGCAATGCCCGCCAGGCGCCCGTACATGAAGACGCTGGCCCCCAGCCCCACCGTGAGGATGTGTGAGCCATCCTCCTTCGAGACCCAGTCCAGGTGCACCAGGTGCTTGATGCCGGGCAGCAGGGATCGGTCCTGGCTCAGCCAGGCCTCCGACTTGCTGTACACAAACAGGTTGCTGTCCACGCTGACCCTGGCGTCCAGCACGCTGCCTCCTGGGACAAGGTCATCCAGAGGCACGGTCTGCTCCAGCACCCACTCCGAGCCCCCCGTGGACTCGCACTCGAAGATGCCCACGTGCAGAGAGAGCTCCTCCCTGCCGGACCCACTCCCACCGCCGCCTGGCCGCTTGTAGGCCACAGCCAGGCGGCCGGTGTAGGAGCAGCTGACAGCCACGGGCCGCCCTGGCACGCTCACGGTGCTGCTGTTGGCCTCGCCCTCCTCGTTCCTCAGCGGCCACCTCTGCCAGTGGTAGGCTCGGCTCCCGGATGCTCCCCTTGGGGCCGCTGCTGCCGCCTCGTCCACGGTGCACTTCCAGAAGCGGACTTTGTCATCGGAGCAGGAGGTGACCAGCAGATAGGGGGCCAAGCACACAGGGTAAATGGACGAGGAGCTCAGGTGGCCTGGGTGGGGACAGAATGAGCATACAGGTCCACGACACTCCTCCAGCTAAGGCACCCGGCTGTGCTCAAGCTCCAACCCTCTCTCTCAACCATGGTGTCTGTACCTTCAATATCGTGCCAGGCCCCTTGGGACGCTGGGCCTAGCCAGCAGGGGAAGGGGCAGTGGTCTTCTCTCTGAACACCCACTTCCCCTACCCTGAGAGATCCAAGGCCTCGAGGCCTCAGTCAGCCCTAAAAGTCACGAGGGCCAGATAGCCCTTTGGCCAGTAGTCAGCGGTTCTTGTGTGTTTCCTGGGCACTGCCTGCCTACCCACCTACTCCCACGGACCACGGGAAGAGTGGCAGTGTGGGCAGTGGGAGGGAAAGAATGGGAGCAGACAGGAAAGAAGAAGGCAAGGAGACTGGTCGCCAACAGGAATCAGGGATGGAACAGCTGCCATCTTGGCTCCCCTCTGGGACCTGCCCAACTCCAAGGGCCAGTACGGGTTAGCTGCTGCTCTCTGCCCTGCCTAGAAGGCTGTGAGGGCAGGAAGGCATGGGCTTTGCTTCTCGGTGTCAATTCCACAGGGGCGATGGTCCCTAACCCCCACAGAGCGGGCGCCCCTGGTCTGGACTCTCCATGCTAGCCACTGAAACCTCATTCCTCCTTTCCACCTGCTCTAAGCCCTGCCGATGTGCTTCGATCACATCCCACCTCTGCTCCTTTCCACAGTTCCTACTGTTCAATCGTGGTGCTCCTAAGAGTGCTCCTGGGAGAATGACCCCGGTCCCACCCTCCAGATACTCCAGGGTCCTTGTCTCAGGGCACCAATCCACTGCTGACCGTGCAAGGTGATGGACTCCCAGAAGCCCGGGGGTGACAGCTTGGCCCTGGTCCCCAAAGCAAACTACGCTACCTGCAGAAGGAGTTGCCCTGATGACCTGAACACCCTCTGGGAGGTCCAGGGGCTGGCGGTACACCAGTCTGGAGCTCAGAATCAGTCTGCTGGCAGTCTGCAGGTTGGCAATAGACGAGGACCGTGGAATGGGGCTCAGGCCTGGAGAGGTCTCGGGAGACGAGTCGGTGTTCTTCTGCCCGGGCACAGTCAGCCGGCTCTCAGAGGAAGGTGCTTCAGAGGCTTTGGCTTTGAGGAAACCCAGGGAAGTGTTGTCAGTAGCAGAGGCCCTCTCAAACTTGATCCACCCACCCGTCCAGGGAGGCTCCCTGGGCGGCCAAGCTCACAGCGTGGCTAGGGAAGCAGCGTGGCTCAGTGGAAACAGCACGGGCTTTGGAGTCAGAGGTCATGGGTTCAAATCCTGGCTCTGCCAATTGTCAGCTGTGTGACTTTGGGCAAGTCACTCAACTTCTCTGTGCCTCGGTTACCTTATCTGTAAAATGGGGATTAAGACCGTGAGCCCCACGTGGGACAACCTGATCACCTTGTAACCTCTCCAGCGCTTAGAACAGTGCTTTGCACATAGAAAGCGCTTAATAAATGCCATTATTATTATTTCCCGCTGCCCGGCAGCCCCTCACGTCTAGTGGGAGGCATCCTGCTGCCGTAGACTCAGCCTGAAGATGACGCAAGACCCTGGGATGATGTGGCCGTGGCAGGCCTTCCAGAGCCACTAACTGCCATCTGACTGAGCAGGAATGGTCGACAATCCCTGCTCCTTGGGCGGGGCCTCATGTCCAGCTCCCTGGGATGCCAGCCCTGGGCCCAGCCAAGAGGTAACACAGCAGCATGGCTTAGTGGAAAGAGCACGGGCTTGGGAGTCAGAAGTCATGGGTTCTAATCCCGGCTCCGTCACTTGTCAGCTGTGTGACTTTGGGCAAGACACTTAACTTCTCTATGCCTCTCAGTTCCCTCATCTGTAAAACAGGGATGAAGACTGTAAGCCCCACCTGGGACAACCTGATTGCCTTGTATCTCCCCTAACACTTAGAACAGTGCTTGGCACATAGGAAGCGCTTAAATACCATCATCATTATTATCATTATTATTACTATTAACACGTCATTCTCCCTTAGATAATAATAATGGCATTTATTAAGTGCTTACTATGTGCTAAGCACTGTTCTAAGCGCTGGGGAGGTTACAAGGTGATCAGGTTGTCCCACAGGGGGCTCACAGTCTTAATCCCCATTTCACAGATGAGGTAACTGAGGCACAGAGAAGTTAAATGACTTGCCCAAAGTCACACAGCTGACAATTGGAAGAGCTGGGATTCGAACCCATGACCTCTGACTCCAAAGCCCGTGCTCCTTCTGCTGAGCCACGCTGCTTCTCACGCTGCTCCCTTTCTGATATCTAATCTGCTGCTGCTCTGGGAGAATTGGAATGTTTCCCAGTGACCCACCGGCTGGTCCCTCCTGGGCTCAGGCCCTGGGACTGTCACAGGGCCACAGTTTCTGAGTTTGCCCTTTGGGAGGGGCTGCTCCCAGGTTCCCCCCTGGTGCTCCTGCCACCAGAGCAGAGGCAGAGAAATGGGAAATCTGGCGGCCTGGAGCCCCAGTGGGCCGGGAGACCCAGGAAGTTGGTAACAGGGTCCAGAACAGCAGCAAAGGGGTCTCTCCAGGCCGAGCAGTGCCCATGGCTGAGCCACACAGGGAATTGGACTCCATTTTGACCCTGTGTCCCGCGCAGAGACAACTACTTACCCACACAGGCCTGGACTGACTTGAGATGGAGGTGCCACATATGGAGAACCGAGTAGCCATTGCTGTCCTTCTCTATGACCACCAGAAAGAACTTCTCCGAAAACGGCGGGGGACGATACCCTGTAACCAAAACAGGTCGGCTTATTTGGTTAGCTTCTTAAGTACAATTCCCCTGGACACTGTGCCTGGGGAGCATGGGAGATCTCTGGGATTGGCCTGGAGTTCAGGGACGTATTGGCATTTGTGATTCAACTTGTGTTTCCCCAACCTTTCCCTGACTCTGCTTGGGCCCCACAATTGCAGGCCTATCTGCCTTGGAGTTCAGGGGCAGTGAGGAGAGTGGAGACGGCCAAATCCCAGCCCAAGGACCCAAGGGGATGTCGCCCTTCTAGAGCATGGGCCTCAGTCTGGGGAAGTCACGGGAAAGCTGAGCAAAAGCCCGGGAGGTAGTAGGTATGCTCTAGCCAAGTCTGGATTTCCGAACCCAAACTCTCCCTCCTGAGCCCGGGACTAGAAATCTCCCCACCCCAAGGGGCTGCTGTGGAAGGACACTGTGGCCACTTTGGCTTGACAAGGCGCTGACCCACATAAAAAATACTGAGCCAAGTCCTACACTGGATTTATGGAGTCAAGCTAAAAAATACCTTGCGATGGTTGGAAAAATATCTCTGCTTCCTTGGCTTCCACTTCTTCTTCCTTATGGGGCTTGTATCCTCGAATGAAGTCTTCTTGAAAGACGTGAAGGAGCTGGGTGTTTGCGCCACACTAGACAGCCCCAAAATCCCAAGTTACAACTCTGCCAACGGGATGACCCGAGCACCCGTGGGGCGGGCAGGAAGCCCTCCCGTCTGGGTGCGGGCCCCTTGGGAGATGGAGAGATGGGTGGGCAGGGACTCGGCGGCCCGAGACGTGGCATTTACTTGATCAGCGATGGCGTCGAGCGCGATGACACACCCTGGACGAGCGGTAGACTGTTGGCTCACGATGTTAAACACTTCCCCTATCAGTTTCTGAAACACACAAGATATTGGTGGTCGATGGCGGACGGCGTCTGTACCACTGGGGCCACAAGGAGGCCTCTGTCCACCATCCTAAAGAAAGCTACTACCGCCACCAGGACGGTCAATTAAGAAACATTTCTTCTGCCTGCTCCCCTGCTGTCCCGCTGAGAAGTTTGAGCATTTTGAAAGAATTGGACTGTCAGAGTGGACTCGTTCACCTCAATTTCCACATACTGCATAAGCCCAAACCCTGGGGCGGGGGACTGCAGGGAACTATGAGGTCTGAATCCAGTGCCGGCACACCCCAGCTCCTCTCTCCCTCCCTGTAGGCTACACTTGAGAGCCCAAAGGAGCCTTACCAGGGTTCCAAGCCAACAGTTGGCAGTGGGTAGCAGTGCGCAGAGCCCAACCCTCCTAGGCACCTGCTCACTTAGGTGGCAGGGAACACAGAGAGCTGGGGAGCCCAAGGCAACCAGAGGCCCAGGGTCGGGGGCAGGGTCCCTGTCCCAGGCCCCTGGCTCTGGGTTCTCCCGGCAGGTATCACTGCTGCTTCTGCTAAACCGTGACAGGGAGTATCGGGTGAACTGTAACCCATTTGTTTTGCTCCCTGACAAGGAGGGAGGAGGCAGAAGCAGTACTGGGCACCACCTCTTGCCCAATGCCTCGCCCCTTGTTGATGTCACTTCCTTCCTCCCCTCCACCCGTCGCTCAGGGACCTTGCCTGCAGCTGGGGAAAGCTGGGAGGCGGCACAATTCCTGGATCATCATCCCCAACCACCCCCAGCAGCAGTTCCCGGACCCCGGAGCCATATTTACCCTGGCCTAGGCCCAGACCCGGACCGGATTCCCTGGTGGGAGAGGGAGCTGGAGTAACACTGGTGGCCAATAGCGACAGCCAACAGCAGGGAGCCCAGCTCATCCTGCAGACAGGCCCCTTTAATTATCAGGAACTGAAACTAGAGGATTTGGAAAACTCCAGGCCAAAAGCTATACTCATTCATTCCCAAACTCTCAGAGCCTCCCTGGGGCTTGAGTCATGGCATCGTTGCCAAGTGCCAATTCTGGAATAGTTCCCCAGGAAAAATGAGCTGGGAGTGTTGCCCTGGGGATGCCCAGCAGCTACATAGGGTGTGTTTCCAAGAGCCTCTCGATGCAGACCCCTGGAGGGTGGGCCGGGAATGGACCGGGGATGGCCCCGGTCCCACTGTCACACCGCTTGGGGACAATTCTGCCCCCTCTGAGGCTGGGAGCACTTCACAGGTAGGACATTGTCCGTGACCCGGCCCCATCGCCCTTACCGAGGATTCAGGGTCCGACAGCTCGTCAAGCAGCCGCCTGGCGTCCACCACCGCCTGGTACAGCCGCAGGCTCTGGCCATCGGATGCCACGAAGCAGGCACTGGCTGAGTTGCAGTAGGTGCCTGGAGGCAGTGGAAGGAAGGAAAAGAAGGGAAGCTGGGAGAGGCAGTTAGAGCATTCCCCCTCCTGGTGACTTCCTGCTGGTGGCCATGCCAGTTGGCTCCCCGTAGTTCTTTGAGTCTGTTTTTGGATAGGGATTGTCTCTGTTGCCTAATTGTACTTCCCAAGTGCTCAGTACAGTGCTCTGCACACAGTAAGCACTCGATTAATACAACTGAATGAATGAACTGCAGGTGGTGGTACAGTGGGCCACAGGGTGATGAGACATTCTGGGGACTTGGCCTCTCCAGGAAAGGGGGCCCTATTCCCCTGTTGTTGAGCAGGGTGCAGGGACTGAGGAGGCCACCTCCTCTCCACCACCAGGAAGCTGCCCCTCGGGCAGAAGAGCCCCCTTGAGCTGTGCTGATCCTGCCCCACTTTCCAGGCCCTGGTAGAGCAGATGCTGCTCCTGCTCAGGGCTTCCGATTAGGAAATGGGGTCAGAGCAGCCCCCCAGCCTTATTTTCAGCAGAGAGGCATGGCAAGGAGAGGTTTGGAAGGGGGGTGTGGGTGCAGAGTCCCAAGGCCCCTGCCCCTCCAAGGACATCCATCCTGCACTTCTCCGGCCAACGGGACAGTGATATGGATTAGGGACTGCTGAGAATAGGTTTGGGCCGTGTTGACTGTCAGAACCTCTGCCTGGCTCCAGAAAACCAGAAGCCCCACATGGGAGGGAGCGTGCAAGGGTAGGGAAACGATTCCAACGGGACTCAAGGGTTGGGGTGCTTTAGCATCAGGGGGAATTTCTGGCATCTGAGAACTGAGAGAGGGGATCAGGGGCAGGTAGGGGTGAAGAACTGAGCACTGTGATTGGGCAAAGTGAAGCCTGAAAGTGCAGTGAGGTAGGAGCCTCTGGATTAGCTTTCTTGGCTTGTTTGAATTGGCTGTCAGTTGGGGAGAGGAGGGCCAGCTGAGGGAACAGAGCTGAGGAAGGCAGGAAGGCAAAGGGGATGGGGACAGGGGTGGGGGAGGGATGGGTGCGGTGGCGGCGAGAGCTGACCGAGGCAGTAGCTGGGCACGAGGGTCGGAAGCCAGGCCACGCTGGAGAAGGCGGAGGTGTGCAAGGAGTTGATACGAGCCAGCTCGGAGACTCCCCCGGTGTAGGACAGGGGCCCGATGGGGTCTACCCGCCACAGGATCAGCTCACTGTAGATGGCATTGGGGTCATGAAACGTCCGTGTGGCAGCGTTGTGCAGAGGCTGTCGGGCGGGGCCTGGGCCGGGCCTGGCTGGGCCTGGCGGGCCCATGTCCCGGGGGCGGTCCGTATCTTGGGAGCTGTGGGGGCTGTCCAGGTCCGGGGTGGCCAGGGCGTTGTGGTGGGATGACGTGAGCAGCAGTGGCAGCACTGAGTGGCATGCCAGGTCATTGAGGTGAAAACGGTGGCCACAGTACCGGAACTTGTGCGACACGGTCAGCACGGTGCTGAAGGCCGTCTTGTCGGCAAACGTAACCGCCCACTGGTTCAGCGAGCCATCCACGTGTTTGGAGACCATCATCACCACAGGCGCCACGGTGGGCCCGCGCACCCCAGCCCTCCGGGAGTCCGGTGGGCTATTGGGACTGCTAGCCACTCCACTCCGGGGCCCTGGAGTGGCACCATGGGCACAGGCGTACATCAGGATGTTCTTGCTCAGAGAACTGGCATCACCGGAGGGAAAGGCGACGGGAATCCGGGTGGAAAAGGATACCTGTGGGAGAACACGTGTTGGGCCCAGCGCAGGTCCCAGACAGACCCAGGTGAGGCTTCTGGCCTCCGCACCGTGACTTGGGCCGGAGAGGGACCAACTGTCCCAGGGGCGGGACCAGGGGGCTGAGTATCCTGGGCTAGTCTGGCAGGCGGTTGGGAGTGGCTCCCAGCCCTCCTCACCAGCAGTGGCCCAGTCCTCTGGGGCTTAGAGCTGCACCCTGCGCCATCCTATCCCACCTAGCCATGTCACCTCCTTCCCGAGCTAGCTGGTGGGCACCTGGGGCGTGAGGGGGATGTCACTGGCTCGCACGAGAAGACCTCTACCTGCACTTGTCTGAAGATACCCGGGTTGTCCTCATCCAGATATTTGACGTGCCACATGAGGAAGGTCCCGTCCACGGGGTGGATAGTGAACAGCATGTCGGGATTCCGGTTCCACTCGCTGAGCAGGGCTTCGATCTTCCGGTCCAACAGCACCGTGGGCAGGGGTGCCCGTGCTCGGAGGGACGCCCTTGGGCTCCCCTCTCGCTCCCCATCCTCATGGTCTGAAGACCCCGTGCCTGCCTCGGACTCTCGATCCATGGACAGTTCTGAACCAGAAGAGAGGTCTCGGAGTGAGGAGGAGGAGTCCAAAGGGAAGTGAACATAGTGGTGGGAGGTGGTCTAATTCCTGGAGGGGTGCCACCTCAACAACCCACCCCATCCAGTAGAGACTGCCTTCCCCACTCCCTGGAACTCTTTTTTTTCTAAATCGTATTTGTTAAGCACTTACTATGTGCCAGGCACTGTACTAAGCACTGGGGTAGATATAAGCTCATCGCATTGGACAGAATCCCTGTCCCACACTGGGCTCACGGTCTAAATCCCCATTTTACAGATGAAGTAACCGAGGCACAGAGAAGTGAAGTGATTTGCCCAGGGCCCCATACAAGACAAATGGGGGAGCCAGGATTGGAACCAGGTCCTTCTGACTCCCACCAGAGCCCAGCCCCTCTGGAGGTCTTTCCAGATCATTACTCTTCTGCCCAGGTCACCTGCGTCCAGTGCCCTGCCCCCTTGGCCTTCCCTGCTTCCTGCTGGCCCCTGGCCACCCAGCTAGTTGCTCTGCTACTGGGGTTCTTACTCATCCACACATCTGTTTTTGTTCCAGCCTCCCTTTCCTCCCACCTCTGACTTTGTGCCGGCCTCCCAATAGATTGGAAGCTCTGTGGGAACACGGGATCGGGCCCTTCTCCCTCTACCCTCCGGCCCCCAGTACTCAGTGCAGTGCCCAGTACTCAGTAGGTATTGAGAGAGCACCCCCGATGGATGGAAGTCAATCTGGGAGCCCAGGAAAGGCTCTGTGTGGACTCCTCAGAGTTGAGGGGGAGGCAGCGCCTCCTTCCCGGATCCTCCATCACTGGGAGAATGGGAGCTGAGTGGAGGAGGGGGAGAGCACTGGGGATGACTGTGGAGCTCACTGCAGGGGAGGGCTTGGGACGCCACGTTGAGGTTGGGGAGCCAGGCGGTGTCTTAGGGACTAGTGGGTGATGCGGCAGGTTAGTCTGCAGGTTAGTCGGCAGGTTAGTTAGCAGGTTAGCCAACCACCAAGCAAGCCCACCCAAGGGCAGGAACTCTGTATAATGCCCAGCTGTGAGTTTTTCCCAGTACTTAGTAAAGAGCTCTGCACACGGTAAGCACTTAGTACCACCAACACTAACACACACATCCTCCAAGTCCCTAAGGAGGAGAGAACCTGCATACTCCAGAGGAGCTGGGCATACAGAATGCTCAACTCCGTGGGCTCTGTCAGGGCAGCGGCCTCGCCTTGCCATTCCCCGGTACTTGCCGCAGTTCTAGAGCAGATGCTCGCTTGATCCGGTCGCCCAGAATTCCCAGCTATCGAACACTGCGGGACCATCCAGAATGCCCTGTTCTACTGGCAGGAGACGTGGAGGGCAGCAGGGCATGGGAAATTGGGACAGAACATCCAATGGGGTGCAAGACCTGTCATGTAATCCTGGCAGGGGTTCCCCCACCCCCTCAGGGCCCCTTCCATCAAGGCGGCGCGTGGCAGGTCCCAGCAGTGAGGAGGTGCCCGGCCACGGTGACACTAACCGTGATCCAGCTTCATGCGGAGGCCTCTCTCTCTCTCCTCCGGCTGCTGCGGCTCCAGCTGATCCTCCTCCCCTTCCTCCTCCTCCTCCTCCTCCTCCCCTCCTTCGGTGGCGGCTTCGGGCTCCAGCTGCTGCCCGGCCAGCTGCCGCAAGTGTTGCATGAAGATTTCAATCGAGGTCGTGAAATGAAACTCTTTATTGTTCAGCCAGTGAACCACAAACCCCCCATTCCCTTCATCAGAGTTAAAGGCCGGACCAGCCAGGACGGAGGGGATGTCTGTGGAAAGAAAGGAGGCCAGGGTTCAATAGGAAATTTGAAAAAAAAAAAGCCATCAAAACAAAAAAAGCTCTGCATCCTCTCAAGACCCAGAACCCGTGTGAGCAGGGCAGACTTCCCCGGAGCCTCAGTGAGCTGGATAAAATCAACCCGGAAGGAGAGGTCGTCTTTTTGTCCATCAGAAAAGTGGCTGTTGAAATCTTGGAGTCAATGACTTCCACATGAGAAATGTATGAAAGGAATCCCAGTCCCCCAGAAGGAAGGCTGTCTCCCTCCCTCCCTCCCTCCTCCCCTCTTGGGGCTGCCTCCACACGACCCCTACCACCAGTAATCCCAATCCCAATCATTCCATTCTTCTTGGTGGCTAGCCATCTTTCCTGGGAAGAAGCTCTCAGGGGGGAGACGCCCAGTGGAAATCCTGAGGCTACATATATCGATGAGGCAGTACCCCGAAACCTCCCTTGCGGACCCAGGCTAGCTGCTTTGCTATGCAGCCTGTCCACACCCATATTGGCAGGGAGCCCTGCTGAAGGTTGGACTCCCTCCGCGGGCACAAGAGCAGCAGGGGGTTCCAGTCTGTATTGCCCGTTGCTGGTCTGGGGCCTGGGGAAGCCCAGACCCCATCGGCCTCTACCTGTGGCAGGGTTGATGCTCGCCGCTATATGGAAGTGGCAGAGTGCATTGGCGTGATGGGAAATGTGGCGCTGAACTTCATGCATCCCTGCCTGGTCAGGCATCGCACTGCCGTGGGTGACGAGAACCGAAGACCTCCTCTGCCCCTTCCGAAGATTTTTCAGATGGTGAATGGTCTGCAATGGTCGGAAGAGAGAAGGCCCGGAATGTCGGCCTGCTGACCTCCGGCTCCAGGGCCGCGCGAGAACACAAACAGATTGGGGACTGTGCTGATAGTCGCTCTTTCAATCTGAAAAATCCTTTCTGCCGACAACACTCCCCCAAGCTCTGGGTGAGTTTGGAAATGACAGGTTCCTAATCAGGCTCCGCTAGGAAAACTTGTTCTGCTATTGACAGGGCAGACACTGGGCCTACAGTAATCTGTTCCTCTCCCTCATTTCCCATAATCCCGACAAATGTGACTGTCTTCTTGAATGCCAACCCACGCATGCCCGTAAATCGGGACCAGAGGTGAGCAAGGGGAGGAGCAGTAAGTCTCAAACCAGCCAATTTAAAAGTACACCGAACTCTCTCTAGTGGGGATTTACATCAAGGCAGAAAACACTGAATCATGGACATTTAAAAAAAATATCTATGTTCACGTTTAGCTGGTGGTGGGGCGGGGGAGAGAAGATGGGGGGGAGCCAGAGTACAGAGCAGGGCAGAGTGGTGTGGTGGGTGGGGGAGGAGGAGAAAGAGGAGGAGGAGGGTGATGAGCTGGATTCTGACGCAAAGGCCCAAGGCCAATGGCCATCTTGGGCGGGCTCAAATGCCACTACCTCCCATTGGTGGTGGATCTGGGGGAAGCAACACGCTCCTGGTTGCTCTGAAGCTCTGTTCATTCAGGCACTTCACCTTCGCTGCTCGTTCCAACTCCTTCCCATGACCGAGGGCTTTATATCCCTGTCCTCCTGTAAAGCCCAGCCCAGACCTCCTCCGATTTTCCCTGCCCATGAGCGAGTGCACTGGCCCAAGCCAGGCCTGACTCCCATTTGGAATCACCGTGTTGGGGAGCATGCATTCCCCAGTTGACGGCTTGGCCACATCTTTTCCCTCCTCGGCCTGCTGGACTGCCTGGAACAGGGATGGGCACGGGGCCTTGGGGCCCAGCCAGCTAAGGCCAGTCTTGCTGTGGGAGCCAAGGTCAGTGGCCGGCGGTCCCCACAGCATGACTGTAACTGTATCGAAGCGGCCTGGCCTGGTCTTTTGAATCTCTCAGGTTTCCCGGCAATAGAACTTGACCTCAATCCTTGGGTCACTTTTCAGGAATCAGAGGACTCAAGGAAAGGAGCAGTCAGAGGCTCAAGCTCTATTTGAGACCCAGGGCTGGGGCTGGTGGAAAGGGCACTGACCAGGACTAGTGCTACTGGGGTCAGATCCACAATCCACTCAGTGTAGACTCTGCCAGGGGCACCGGACCCCCCTGGATCCCAGTCGCATGGTCAGGGGGGCTTTCTCATAGCCCCTGCCACCCTGCACGAGAGAGTACCTACAAGCTTTAGTTGGGGGCTTCTTTCTAGAGCTGGGGGACTTTTGTCTGTGACTCCCATTGCTACACACGCTCCAACTGGGCCCCGCTTAGGCCCCCATCCTTGTCCTTGCTGCTTGGATAGTGGCAAAGTTGCCAATCTTTCTGCGGTTCCGGCCCAATGTAGCCAGAGGTGTAGTTCCCTGGGGCTTTCCCCAGTCTGTCCAGTCGGCCCCCAGGTGTGGCCGCCAGCTGCAGTGTGGGTGCTTACTCCCTCAGAAGCCACTGCACCCACATATATGATGCATCTGGGGTTGGGTCGGATCAGGATCTGCCGCCCCAAGCACGGCCCCAGTCTGCGCCCCTCAGCCCCCGTAGTCTGTAGTCCCACGGACCGGCCTCATACCTCTAGGGCCTGCTGAATTCGGTCTTTCTGCCTTCCCGGGTGGGAGAGCTTGCTACTGATGCTTGACGTGGTGGTTTCACAGATCTGCTCGCCCAGAAGGCAGTCTTCGGGTAACAGGGTCTCTGCCCAAAGGCGGCAGATGCCATCCTGGCACGAAGTAAGTAACACATTGCACACAGATCCCCTGAAGACAAATGAAAATGGAAACCTGTCACTTCATTTACCCTCCTGGGCCCCCCCGGCCTCGAGTACCCATGCCTGCATGGGGGCTACCTGGGAAGGGCAGACGAGGCCCTGTCCTCCAAGGGTTTATACCCAGATTGTCACCCCACACAGGCAGCAAAGCAGAAGAGAGGAGTGGGACATAATCTGATTTTTGTCATGTGAGGCTAAGTTACACTAAACTCTTCTGACTGAGGGCTGGGGGGCGAACGCTTGGGAGAACACTCAGCTGAACCCAGCCAGAGAGCCATCTGGCAACCCAGGTGCCCAGTAGGGTGGGAAACCCGACAGGGGGCTGGAGGGATTCCGTGGGACTGAAGGCCTGGATCCAGGTGGCCCGCAACCCTCGGGAACGTGTTTCTCCCCACCTGGGCATGAACGTGCTGGTATTGCGCCACGAGAAGCCCATGACGGCCCTGGGGTGTGCCAGGTAGACAAAGGAGAAGCGGGGGGGGTGCCGGGCCCCTCTTGGGCTCTTGGCTGTCTTGAGCAACGATGGAAGACTTCCAGCCGGCCATAGGGTACCACACCTTTAGGAGACAGTCGTCCTGCATGAGCGAACAAGGCAGGCAGGAGCCCATTGAGAAGCGGGTGGTGGTGGTAGCAGCGGTGGCCCCCCAGGAACCCCGCTGTGCCACCCAGTGGGCCCCACAGCTTGTCCTTACACAGCCCCACTGCCTGATGACAGGCTGCAGCAAGGCCAGACCCTGGGGCAGCTTCCCCAGAGTCCACGATGGGGCTGGGGCAGCTTGGAGGACTCCAGAAGGCTCGGGGCGGGAAGGACAGTGAGAAAGGGCAGTTGGGGGCCATCCTCTGGATTCCCCAACCGCCTCCTGAGGTCCTGCAGGGGATGGGACCCTCTGAGACCGTCTGATATCTGGGGGACGGCCTCCATATCTCCATCAGTCAGTGGCATTTACTTACAGGGCACCTGTTGAGTGCAGAGCACTGCCCTGAGTGCATGGGAGGCTACAAGCAGAAAAAAAAACCCCAAAACACCCAGTTCTTGCTCTCCAGGGGCTTATCCTCTAACAGGGAGAGGGAGGAAGGCAAAAATACTTGCAGACAAATGGTTGGAACAGGAGGAAGATGAAGGATAAAATAGGTAGCAGTGTGAATGTCAGGCTGAAGCAGCACAACAAATACCCTCAGCTCTCTCCAACACCGGGGTTTTGGTCCCACCGGGTTGAGGAAACCCAGGCTAGAGTAGACATGGCTTGACAGATGCTACAGCCAGGCAACCATTTCTCTCGACACTATGTTCTCTCCCGAGAGATGCACTTTGTCGGAAGAACATTCCCTAATTCCCTAATGGTGAATAATCCAAAAGGCAACGTGAAGACGTGTTATGGAAGACCTGCAAGTAACTGAATGCCTGTATATGCTGAAGTGCCGAGGATGGATGGGAAGTGCTATGGGTGGTTGCTGGACTGATGCAACTTGGGGTTTCGGGAATTCATCAATTAATCCCTCTAGACTGAAAGCACCTTGTGGGCAAGGAACATGATAATCAGCTCAGTTGTACTGAACCCTCGAGTATGTAGAACAGTCCTCAGCACACCATCAGCATTCAATAAATACCATCGATTGATTGATTGGAGGAGGAGGTGGGATTTTAGGAGGACTCTGATGATGGGGAAGGCTTTGGTCTGGTAGATTTGGGGGGTCTGGTGGAAGGAAGGGGGCGCAGTGTGAGGGAGGATGAGGAGGTAGGAAAGGTTGGGGGGTCTCCAAATGTGGCAGGATGCCCGGAGTGATGAGCCATTGTTTTCTGTTTCCCCTAACGGTAGAGCAAGCAGAAAGAGGTTTAAATGCAGGGAGGAAGGACTTCAGTTAGACATTGGGAAGAATTTGCTGAAAAGGGAGTCTCCTTTTCAGAAGTGACAAAAGCAGGAGAGCGGCAGCAGCTGCGCCTGGAGACAGAAGGATGACTTACATGACGTCTACAGGGGTCCCTCCAACTCCAGTGCTCTGGGATGAGACCTCTGGCCTCCAGGGCTAACAGTCCATGAGGACCAAAGGGGGAGTGGACTAAGGACTAAGATTGTTGGCCAGGAATTTCTGTCTCTTTGGGGAGGGAAACAGCACCTGAAGGAAGATGAAAGAAAGAACGGGGAAAGGAAGTTGAAGATGGTAACCCTCTGCCAGGGCTGCTCAGAGCAGAATCCCATGGGTAATAATAATAATAATAATGATGGTATTTGTTAAGTGCTTACTATGTGCAAAGCACTGTTCTAAGCACTGGGGGGATACAAGGTGATCAGGCTGTCCCATGTGGGGCTCCCAGTCTTTATCCCCATTTTACAGATGAGGGAACTGAGGCACAGAGAAGTTAAGTGACTTGCCCAAAGTCACACAGCTGAAAATTGGCAGAGCCAGGATTTGAACCCGTGACCTCTGACTCCAAAGCCCGTGCTCTTTCCACTGAGCCACGCTGCTTCTCTGCACCCAGATGGGGCAGCCTGGTCTCTAGCAGGGAGTATCCCATGGAAGGGGAGAGGGGTGATGCCTTTTCAGAAGCCTGAGGCCTGCCTGCTTCAGGTCCAACAAGAATAGCACAGACCCACAGCACTGTGGCGGGGTGGGGGGGGAGGGCGGCGATGAATCCAAGAGAGCCGCGCCTGGCACCAGCATGGATACCATGCCATAGGAAGCAGAGGCGGGTGCCATTTTGGTGAGGCTCAGACCGGGGCCATCTGCTTCTCCCTCCGGTGAGTGAGATCGGCTTGGCTTCACTACTCGAGCAGCAGATGGACATCAATCAAAGCCCCAACAGGGACCCTCGCATACACATCTTTGCAGTTCGGTTCTCTGTCCCAGTAGGGCGGCTTGGTGCCCCACACCCTGCCCTCCTTCCCTGGCTGGATGGGGGACCTGAAAGGAAAGGATGTGGCCAGGATGCTCCCTGTGGACAGTCAGGACACTCGCAGGCAGGGTGAGGCAGCCCGTTTTCAGGAGATTGCAGAGCTGAGCTCCCATCTGCGGCTGAGACAAGCACGCAC
The DNA here is from genome assembly GCF_015852505.1 of Tachyglossus aculeatus. Classification (NCBI taxonomy): domain Eukaryota; kingdom Metazoa; phylum Chordata; class Mammalia; order Monotremata; family Tachyglossidae; genus Tachyglossus; species Tachyglossus aculeatus. Next base: position 954,603 of record NC_052073.1, on the reverse strand, counting down.
AGAAAGTGGAGGGCTCCAGACTCTTTCTAGAGGCCTCCAGTGCCCCGCCCGCCACCAAACTCCACCCAAAGCGTGGGTCACCCGTGGCCTTCTTCAATCAATCAATAGTATTTGCTGAGTGCTTACAGCACTGTGCTAAGCGCTTGGGGCAGTACACTAGAGTTAGTAGATCCTCTAGGTACGCTAGTGGACACAGGCACTAATACCAATGACAGGTAGGAAAGAGGAAGCAATGCAGTATAAAGATCTGGACCTAAGTGCTACAGGGGGTTGTGAGTACTTAAGTGATGTAGAAGTGCTTAAGTGAAAGTTGCAACTGTAGGGAGATGAGAGATTAATCAAGGAAGGTCTCCTTGAGGAGATGAGATTTCAGAAGGACTCAGAAGATGGGAGAGTAGTGATCTGTTGGATATGAAGTAGGGGGGAATTCTAGAAAGGAGGGAGGGGTGAGCAATGGGTCAGTGGGAGGAAAGGCAAGCATGAAGCACAGTGAGTAGGTTTGCTTGAAGGGAACAGAGAGTGTGAGCTGGGGTCCAGCGAGAGAAGAAAGTGGATGCGTGACTTTCTCCTTGGATGATATCATCCAGGGAATGGTAGCAGAAAGGGATTCTGGTTAGTGTTGGGGCCCAGCCAAGGAGACTCAGGTAGGCCTGGGCCTGCCTGCTCTGAATACCCGCTCCTCACTTCTGGCCTTAGGTAGGGATAACAGACTGCAAGGGCACCCACACCCAACCCTCGCTTCCGGCCCGGGGAAGGGGCTTGGGAAGGAGAATTCTTGTCACTAAGATGAGCTGGTGGAACTGGTGTTTCTGTCATGTCATTGCTTCTCTGGGGGAAGGGTCAAGCTTCAGGAGGTGGGTGGGGGGAGGAACCCGGGAAAGTTCTGTCCGTCAGCTGACCTAGCAACGCTGAGGTCTTGGTGGGCCCGGGCACAGGAGGAATGCTGCCACCCTGGTGTTGGCTTTGCTCACCCTGTTCAGGAGCTGGGTACAGGGAACGGGTGCTGAGCAGTACACCTGCTCCATGTCCCGGATGGACAGAAACCAAACAATCAATATCAATGACTCCCCGCCCACCAACCTCAGGAATCCCTCGAGAGACAGAACTGGTTTGGGCTTCTTCCCTCCCTTCCATGCCCAATTGGGGCATCCCTGAAGCCTGCTGCCCGAGCGGTGACTCTGTGGCCACCGGGGCCCTTACCTTGCCAGCTGTGGCGAAGTACTCTCCATCAGGTGACCACTCCATCAAGAGCACGGACACGGCAGTCCTGGGGCAGAGGGAGGGCAAAGTAAGACAAGGCACTAAAGGGGTTTAAAATTGGGCACGAGCAAGCCACCAGCCCCCCCAGCCCCTCAGATGCTTCATAGCCAAATGGCCAACCATCTCCCAACCACAGCATCACATGTTTTCCATCCCAACGTGAGAACACGTCTAGATCTCCACAAGGGCAGGGGGCAGCAGAGTGGCCAGTGCAGGGCAGAAAGGAATTCTTTCCAGGAGAAACAAGCAGAAGCACACCCTTGGGCCCAGACAGGGCCACTGGAACCTTGGACTCAATCTGATTTGCGGGCAGGTGGCCCAATGGCACCCTCAGACTGCTCAGTGCAGACCACCTCCAGCCCCCTTCCAACCCCTGGAGTCTCTGGTCTAGCGAACAGGAGGCCCCCAGAGGATCAGTGCCATGGGGGAGGAAAACAAAATCACAAGATGGAAACAAGATTTGTGTATCTGCATGCCCAGAACACTATATGCTTCATTTCTCTGGAACATGAGACTTGGGTTCTTAATGAACGTAATGGCAATACAGTAATTATCCTAATTGTGTTGTACTTCCCAAGTGCTTAGTACAGTGCTCTGCACACAGTAAGCACTCAATAAATACGACTGAATGAATGAAATCTGCAAGCCCATATGGACCGCCATCTCTCCGAGCAATTTCCAAGGGAAACACATTCCTCTCACCCACAGTTATCACTTACAGAGTTTCCTTTAGCCAATCCCACATGTGTTTGCAGCTGCAGCCCAGTCCCTGGTCAGGAGTAGGTAATGGAGGTGGAGGAGGGCAAGCCCAGGACTGAGAGAACGAGCAATGTGTCACGGCTCCTCAGTGAGCTGGGAAATGAGCGAGACTCCCGATTCAGAACTGGCCCCAACCCGCTCCTTCTCGATTCAACTCGTTCCCTCTTAGACACCCTCATCAGGCTTTCTCCAGCAGAGAACAGCTGCATCCCTTTCTGGTCTTCAGACCCTATTTCCAGTCCTGCCAAGGGGATTCAGACCCAATTCCACCTGGAATCCATCAAATCACAACCTCAAAAATATGCCCATTAGATTGTCTGAGTGAAATCACTTGAAAACAGGCTCATGTTGACTAGTCTGTCTAGGGCCACCCACCCATAAGAAAACTGATACACTATTTCACAGGCTCTGAAGTGGGGGAGGAGGGCACTAAAAGTCCCCTCTGCCAGCTTCGGAAGCGTGGCTAAGTGCAGTAAAATCTGGAAGGAGACCCAGGAAGGGACTCCATGGGGGATATGCAGGCCAGGAGCCTTGCGGCCGTCCTGGTTTCCTCCAGGACCTGGACAAGTACAGAGAGTGGATAACGGTCTGAGAGCTGGTGAGTCCAGTCCATCTGGTTGGCCCTGTCCCCACCAGACCATCCTGGTAGAGGGAAAGACCAGCCCCAGGGGTGGAACGGCCACCTAGAAAAATACCACCAGAGAAGATTCAACCAGGGTGTGCCCAACAAGAACAAAATAAGCAAATCGGTCATCCAGCAGAGGAACCCTGCCAGCCTGGGCTCACCGATGGCTCTACTTGAAGCTGGCATGAGTTTCTCACTTTCACCTAATCCCAAACTGCCCCAAGCACCTCCGGTTTAGCCGGTTCTCGATCCATGCCTGCCACCCGCTTGACCCATTCAGACCCAGCAGCTAAGAGAAACATCAGAGGCCGAGGCCAGAATCTGGCCGAGGGCCCTGACGGGAGACAGATGGGCCCACTGAGGGCTAACGTGCCCTCCACCAGTGTCCACCCCGTGCCTGCCACCTCTCCACTGCAGATCCTGGGGTTCTACTCCCAGCTGTGGTTCAGACTGTACCCAGAAATTCTCCTTTAGCTACAGCACCCTACTGATCTTTGTTTTTATCTTAACCTTTTCGTCTTAGTGTTTTGTTTCATCACCCCTTATATATCTGTAGCCCATCCCTTCTCCCCCTTTTCGTTTTAAGGGCCCTTGGTGTCTTATTCCCACTTGATGTATTTTTTGCCAGAACTTAGGATAGTGCTCTGCCCACAGTAAGCACTTAATAAATACTATTACTGCTACGACTATTACTGAGTCCAAGTCACTGGAAGGTCCTGTCCACCCCATCCAGAGCCTTGGGGGTAGGAGAAGCTGCAGTCCGGGGGGACTGGGCAATGGCTTCCCAGGGTTCGCGATTCACTTTTCCAGGAAGGATAGAGAGCTGGGGTGGACAGGGAGTGCACAACTCGCCAGTCAGCTGTGAGATGTCTTGGGCACCTGCCTCTATCTGCGGGCTAGAGGCCTTGTGCTACAGGCAGACCTGTTCAAGCCTTTGCTAAGTGCAGGACATGGAGGCTGCTGAGAGTCAGGAGCTAGGAGCAGCTCTCCGGGAGCAGCGGCCCAAGTCCAGGCTGCCCCTCTGCGGGCAGGGAGGTGACTGGACTGCCCGGGTTGCTCTTGCCCGCACCAGTGGAGCACGCTGACGCTGCCAGATCCATTCATTTATTCATTCAATCAATCGTATTTATCAAGCGCTTACTGTGTGCAGAGCACCGTACTAAGCGCTTGGAAAGTACAATTCAGCAACAGATAGAGACAATCCCTACCCAACAACTGGCTCACAGTCTAGAAGGGGGGAGACAGACAACAAAACAAAACAAGTGGACAGGCACCAATAGCATCAAAATAGATTAACAGAATTATAGCTACATATACACATCACTAATAAAATAGAATAATATGTACAAATGTACACAAGTACTGTAGGGCGGGGAGGGGGGTAGAGTAGATGGAGGAAGTAGGGGTGATGGGGAGGGGAGTAGGAGCAGAGGAAAAGGGGGACTCAGTCTGGGAAGGCCTCCTGGAGCAGGTGAGCTTTCAGAAGGGCACAGATGAGGAGTACTGCCAAGCTGGGTCTCCATGCTCCCAGGTCAGGGCCAGATGGTGCAACAATCCTCTCTGACCCTCCCCCCCGCCCCCCACCATGAACCTGAATCTTGAAAACTCTTGAAATCCTGGAGAACACCGGAAAGAGGGCCTCCGCCATTGAGGGAGGTGGGGAATGAGGAGTACAGCTTACTTCCCTCCTAAACAGGACAAACATTCTCCTGATCCTGAGGAAAAAGCCACTTACTTGCACTGCCAGATGCATTTCCAGTCATTGAGAGGGGGCACCTTAGCACCCTCAGTCTGATCATAGTCGGCCTCCTGCTCTTCCTCCAAAGTGTCACTGGTTGGAGGGGCCCACAACTGCAAGTAGTCGGTTGCCGTCAACAGCCTGTTCCCTGCAGCAGAAAGAATGTTTTAAGCAGGTGGGTAGCCAATTGGCAAGCGGGGGCCGGTGGGGGCCAGCTAGGGCCAGCAAAAGCCAGCGGGGCCAGAGTCTTCTAACTTCCACGGAGCTGGAACCCAATGTGGCACTCAGGCAGGCTGATCCAGGGCTTGACAGCCTCCAGCTTTGGAAGACAAAGCACCTTGATGACTCGAAGACAAATAGATGATTGGGGGGTGGGGGCATAGAAGGGAGGGGAGGGACCCCGGGAATTTGTGCAGGTGGAAAAGAACAAGAGGTTAAAGAGGGGTTTGGGCAGGGTCTTGGACAAGCAAGACAAGCAGGGTTCCCAAGGGGCAGTCAGGAACAGATGGGGGAAAAGCTGAGGGTGGGAGTGGCCTCCCACACCTGGATGGTTCCTTCTCCAAGCAGCCTGCTGCCGGTCATTATCAAAGACCAGCCCCACAGCCGGACGGAGCCAGGGACACACTGGAAGGACATCAGGCCCCCAGAGATACTGTTGTGTTTAAAGCAACGATAGAATCCAATTCCTTTAGGATGCCAGAGAAAATCAGCCCTCCATCTCTTTCGAAGATGCTTAATGAGTAAAAAGGCAATGGCCCAAACAGAACAAGAATGAAGCTAGTTCAGGTTACAAACTAGATTCTAAGTTCCTTGAGGGCAGGAATCAGGTCTCCTATGTCTTCTGGATTCTCTCAGGCGTTGAGTCCAGTGCTCTGCACATTGTAGATGTTCAATAAATATGGCTGATTTACTACTGACTTTTTGGAGAACAAAATCAAACTGGATTTGGTTTGGCTGTGCCAAGCCCCAATTCTCTTTTCCTTTTTCATGTTCTAAACCAACCCTGGTTCACACAGTTTTCGCCCAGGGAATGAGCTGCAGGGAGGAAGGAACCTGACACGTGACCCAAAACCTGCAATCTCCGCCGTGCTCTCTACTTCAAGGTGCTTCACAGGGACACACACATTTTATGTTCACATGTTCCAAAGAAATACTTAACGCCTTCCAATTCCCAATTACCTTGAGGATCCCATGCTAAGTTGTACGTCATAGAACTGAGGAAGAACTGTCCTGTTTTGAGCCACTGGCACTTGAGTTGCTGGGATTAAAAAAAAAGAGAAAAGCATATTAGTCTTTAAAACAGCAGGCCAAGGAGCACCACAACACTCACCGCATCCTTTATTCTTGCTACCAATAAAAGGAACAGAAGGGCAAGAACTAACTGGGTTTCTCCAGGGACAGTTTGTGTCCTTTTTGGCATTGGGTGGGAGCTGGGGATTTTGGTAAATTCAAATATTAAGTTTCAATTAATGTCTTAATGGTAAAAAAAGACTATTTCCAAATAGTATTTTGAATTGTGGATCCCCTTTTAGGATCCATAAGTAGCTGTGCAAATAAACATAAGCCAATAAATCTACAGGCCTCAAAGAGATTAGGCTGTGCCTAAAAGAAGTCGGGGCATTCACAAATGAGGGAAAAATAATATACAAAGCAGTCCTACAGTCCGTTCTTCCCAAGTGGGGGAATGAATCAACCGTATTTATAATAATAATGATGGCATTTATTAAGCCCTTACTATGTGCAAAGCACTGTTCTAAGTGCTGGGGAGGTTCCAAGGTGATCAGGTTGTCCCACAGGGGTGCTCAAAGTCTTAATCCCCATTTTACAGATGAGGTAACTGAGGCACAGAGAAGTTAAGTGACTTGCCCAAGTTCACACAACTGACAATTGTACATATTTATTACTCTATTTATTTATTTATTTTACTTGTACATATCTATTCTATTTATTTTATTTTGTTAGTATGTTTGGTTTTGTTCTCTGTCTCCCCCTTTTAGACTGTGAGCCCACTGTTGGGTAGGGACTGTCTCTATATGTTGCCAATTTGTACTTCCCAAGCACTTAGTACAGTGCTCTGCACATAGTAAGCGCTCAATAAATACGATTGATGATGATGATGATGATGACAATTGGCGGAGCCAAGATTTGAACCCATGACCTCTGACTCCAAAGCCCGTGCTCTTTCCACTGAGCCATGATTTATTAAACACTTACTGTGTGCAGAGCACTGTAGTAAGTACTTGGGAGAGTACAATATGGCAATATAACAAGAGTTGGTAGACATGTTCCCTGCTTATAGTCTAGAGGAGGAAACAGACAATAATATAAATAAATTATGGATATGGACATAAGTGCTGTGGGGCTAAGAGAAGGATGAATAAAGGGAGCAAATCAGGCAGTGCAGAGGAGTGGGAGAAGAGGAAATCAGATCTTAATCTCTTCGAGGAGATGTGCCTTCAATAAGGCTTTGACGGTAGGGAGAGTCTCTCTGGATATGAAGCGGGAGGGAGTTTCAAGCCAGAGGCAGGATGTGGGCAAGAAGTTGGCGTGAGATAGATGAAACTGAGATAGAGAGAGTAGGTGGGCATCAGAGGAGCGAAGTGTGGGGGCTGGGTTGGTATAGGAAAACAGTGAGTTAAGACAGGAGGGGACAAGTTGACGGAGGGCTTTAAAGCCAATGGTGAGGACTTTCTGTTTGATGCATAGGTGGAACCTGCATGAAAGAATCCTTATGCTGCAGCACTCACCCTGTGCAAGGCTGCATCCAGACAGACATTTTTCCAGAGGCCATATGCCTACGGACAGCCATTTCTCCCAAAGCCACACCCATACACACAGATGTTTTTCCCGATGCCACATGCATGTGTACAGCCAGTTCTCCCGACTCCACACGCAAGCGTACCACTGGTTCTCCCGATGTCATGTGCCTTTGCACAGCTGCTACTCCCGATGCCACCCGCCTGCACGCAGCCAGTTCTCCTGACACCACACACGTGCGCACTGTAGTTTCTTCTGACATGGCGGCGTGCGGATCCAGGCACATTTGCGCTGTTAGGAGAACGTCCCCCGACTCTGCCATCGCATTCTGGCCAAAGCACGGGGTAAAAACCTGCATCCTGGGAGACCTGAGGGTACGTGCCCTCGGGCGCTACGCATAAGCTCTGCCTCACTGGCAGGAATGAGGAGGCCCAAAAGAAATCTTGTGAGCTCTACTGAGTTCGACTAAGCACTTAATATGGTGCTCTGCCCAGAATTAGCACTTGGAAAATGCTTTCAATTGATTGATCGAGCTGGTTAAACATAATCGGGAGGAGCCAAGGGATTTTTGGACCTACTGCTGAGAGAATGCTAGGCTAGTTTGCTCTTTCTGAGAATTCCTTGGTTTGCCAAATCTGAAAACCGAGTGATGCCCAGATACAAAAAGTCCCAACTTCAGTGTAGGCTCCCCGAGAGCTCCCAGCATTCACATCACTAGCCCACAAGGCAAAGGACTGTTTGGTTTCCTCACCAAAGGAGCTTTTGGGAGGTAACAATACCAAGTGAGGATCAGAGTGCATAGAGACTATTCAATAAATAGTGAGAAAGCAAGCTGGCCTTTAATGCTCATGCCTGTCACTTGGCCTTCTTATGTAAGTTAAAGAAATGGGCTTTGCTAGCTTATTCCAGTTCAGGTGAAGGCTACCTTGGCTCTTGACCAAGGGCCAGGGAACTGGTCCCCCACGGGCTGCAAAGTGGCCGTCTTGGATCGCCTCACGGGATGCCCCGGGAAACTGGCTCCAATCAATCAATCAATTTTTTTGAGCACTTACTGTGTGCAAAGCACTGTACTAAGTGCTCCAAGGAAAGAGCAACTACACAGTCACCGCCAGCCACTCCAAGAAGGTAGCCCATCTACCCACCAGGAAACAGGACACTTGTCAGCCTCTATATACTTACACAATTTCGCTTATGAGAATTTATTCCCAAGGGTTCAAAAATGCAAACGGCATTTCCATAGGATGCAGCAATCTAAAAAGAGAATTGGCATAATGTCAAGGCTTGGGAAGAGACTCCATAGTGGCCTTCTCTAGCACTTACAATATAGAGTTCTGACACACTGCAAGCCGAAAGTATGATTCTGTTCCCTTAGGGCAGTGGTTTCGCTTGGCCCAAGGATCCCATCCACATCGTCCTGTGTGCAGAAGACTGCACCTCTCTCACCCATAGAAAGTGCCACCCTGCCTTGAAAGAAGCTTCTTGTTGTGGGAAGGGAATGTATCTGCCAACTCTGTTGCACTCTACTCTCCCAAGAGCTTACCACAGTGCTCTGCACATAGTAAGCACTCAGTAAATATCATTGATGAAAATGACGATGTGCTTCCTGGGCCACCCCAGCCTTCCCTGCCCTCATCTCCCTGGGAAGCTTGTGCTGTTCACTTCTCCCAAGAAAATTCCCTTCCTGTCCCTCCCCCTCCAACTCTTTGCTCTTACCTCTCTCTACCTGCACGCAATGTTTCTCCCCTCAGTTTCTCCAAATGACCTTCTGCTCTGCTTTCAAAGCTCTCTAGAGAGCCATCTTCCCCCCACGCCTCCTCCCTTCTGATCTGCTCCATCAACGAGGTGGCACTCACACTTCACCTCACGCATTATCTGGGTGTTGGTTTGTTCGTTTTCACCTGCTAACTAGGACTTGCTTTTCTCTCCTCTCATTGTTTTCAAAACCATCACCCTAGAGAGGCTGGTTCCCCCCTACGCGCCTCTAGGCTCTTAGACGGGAGGCCCTGTGCCTTCTTATAAGCCTGTACTTTCCCAAGCACGTGATGCAGAGCTCCTCCTTCAGCTGATGCTCAGTCTCAGTGGTGAAAATGACGATGGCATATTGTTTGGTTGCAGTGAAGCTGAGCCTGAATGGCACACGCCCACAAGGTGTGGCCTTCCAGCTGTCGGTTCCCTGGCTTTTCCCTGGCATTTCCCCGGCGAAGGAGGTGACCAGCCCTCACCTCCTTGCTCTCCCAGAGCACCCGGGGTTCCTCTGTGAAATCTCCAGGATGAGGAGAGCGCTGAAGACTGGGGACAGAGAACAATCCCAAACCTACACCTCTTTGACCGTGATGAAGACACATTTGAAAGTATCAGACCGATTGGCTCATGTCTGAAAGCCTGTAAGGCACTCCGGAAGGGGAAGGGGCAATGACGCCCTCATGCCTCCTAAGGCCGCCCCTCTCTCCCCATCCCCACCAGTGCACTGCAGCAGGGCAAGCAAAAGGGGGATTTGGGCTGCACCAAAGAGTTTGCCCCGTCCTCCCCAGACCGGCTCTGTTTCTAAGCCTGTTTCTAACCTGGAGCTGTGAAGGGGCCCCCAATGTGGAAGGAAACGTCTTGTCATGGTTTGGGCTTTTGGGCCTCATGGGCGAAGGCGAGCATGACCTATAATCAGTGGTATTTACCAATCAATAGTATTTACTGAGCACTGAGAGTGTGCACAGCTCTGAACCGAACACTGGGGATAAGACAATAGACAAAGCAGGCATGATGCCAGTGCTCACGGAGTTTACAATCTAGCAGATTTCTCCCCAGCTGATCCCTACAAGGCACAACCTTTGGAAATGCAACAAAGGCCGTTGGGAGGAGGCCTCTCTATTTAGGGTCATTTACCAACCAAACTGACCCAAATCGCTACTTTCAGTAATTCTGAACTTTTTCTACACCAATTTTCTTTTCAAATTTGGCTAAAGGAAGATTTCGAAAGCAGGATTTAATTCATCAATCTAGAAAGTATCCTAGCCATGCTTTCTTTGAAAGCACCTGTGGAAAGTCAAGGTCCTGGAACATCAGCAGCATTCCACCGACTGGGTGCTCCCTGCCACCCATCTATCCCTAGTGCCAGCACACCCCTGGAGCAGGGAGCTGCCCACTCCCCGGAATATCACAGAATGCCCCAGTTCCCAAATGATCCCCTCTCCTGTCCATCAAATTCCAGAGCACCTGATGCCCTCTCCTAAAGGACCTGGAACTGGACCAACCCATCCTTCCTCCACCATTATTTCAATCAGTCAGTGATATTTATTGAGCACTTACAGTGTACAAAGCACTGTACTAAGCACTTGGGAGAGTTGGTAGGCACATTCCCTACCCACAAGGAGCTTTTAGTCTGGAGTTAGGTGATTCCTTACCCGCCCTTGTTGGCGTGAGCACTCCACACAGCTTACTTGGATGTTCCCATGTTTAGCACCAGGAATGATCTGCACGCACTCAAAGTCATTTGCCAAAATGACAATGTCACAGCCAGATCCATATGCCTGCAAAGAATCCGTTTAGGAAACCAGTTAGGAATGGCCACACCTTCAAGAAAAATGTATCTTCCCATTCAAATTCCAGGACAGTCCTGCTGTTCACAGCAGTTAAAAAGAGCAAACTCTAATGTGCTGATTCTTTCCTAATGTCCCAACCCTTCCTGTTTTGCAATGATGTGAATTTGGCGATAACAGATATCATGACATGGCAAGAAAAGATGATTTCCCTCCAAACGTTCTCCATGTAGCAGCAAGGCATGGTGGGAGGAGAATGGGTCTAGGAGTCAAGAGGACCTGGGTTCTAATCCCAGCTCTGTCACTGCCTCCTGGGTGACCCTGGGCAAGACATTTCTCTTCTCTGTGCCTCAGTTCCCTCATCTGCAAAATGGGGATTCAATACCTGTTCTCCCCTCTACTTAGACTAGTGGCTGATAGACCTCGGCTGCGCTGAACGGCTAAAGAGCTGTCCTTCAGTTCGATGATGAAAGAATATTCATCTCAAATTCACAAAACACAAGCATGGAAAGGACAGTTTATCCAGATGGCTGCTCTGGTTTCCACACCTAGAGCAAACAGGCCCCAGCGGGCAGGCCCCAAAGACTAGCTGGCGAGCAGGCTCTGCCTGCTGATTTGCCATCTAGAGATAATGCCCAGTTTCCAGTTTCCCTTGTGGCTGCAACGTTGGGGCAGGGCGGGTAGAGAGTGGAAGGATGCTGAGACTGGCACCCACTGCCCAGAAACTCGAAGTTTCCTGGACACCACTCGGCTACTGGCTGGGTGACGCTGCAGACCGGGGTGTGGGCTGCTGGAGGTGAGACTCTGCCCTCACCACCTCATCTCTGGCTCCCCTGACCCCCATCCCAGTCCCTAGTGGCAGCCACCCTAACCCATGCAACACCTGACACACCCTGCCCGGCCATGGGGCAAGTCTAAGTCGCTGACAGTGAGTGGGCTGTAGGGCTACGTGTCCCAATCGGAGCTTAGGGGATTTGTGCTGAGTGGGGCTGGTGCCAACAGCTGTTTGAGGGAGCAGGAATGCTGAAGCCTATGCCCATGTCAACTGGGATAAGAGAAATGACACTTAGTGCTTGACAGAAGACTTACTCCAAAGTGCTCAAAAACGATGAATGTCTGGCACATCCCGTGCCCAACTTCTTCCTTGGCCCTGGGAGAAAGTGGAGGCTAGATTGGCTCTCACTGTGCACCTCAAGCCACTTTGCTGCCCACAGCCTGAAGGACCTTAGGCAGCACCGGGGTCCAGACTGGCTAAAGGGATAGGTGGGGGTTGCCAATACTTCCGGCATCCACTGTCACTGACACACTAGCCCAGCCAACTGGGAATACTGGACAAGAAAGTTAGGCAGTGAACTCTTGGCTTTTCTTTTCAAGTACAATTTAGTGGTTTCCCACGGAACCAGGATCGACTGAGATGAAAGATGCCAGTTGCCACTCCTGGCTTTGTTGGCCAGCAAATAAGACTGGATGGATTGGATGGGCCCCGGGCACAGAGTGGCAGGCATTAAGTGGCAGCAGCTTGCCTGGTATGAAACAAGAGGAGAGCCTAAGTGCCTGGTCCTGGGGTACGGTTACTCTGGGGTGGCTCCTGGACTGGAATCCAGATTTCCAGAAAAGCAGAGTTGTGTGGTGAGCTGCAGGCTCACACTGTTTCTCAGGGAGACCATGCCCTCCGCCAGCAAGCCGGCATGACGGTCCACCCGGTGATTGGGGCACTCCGCTCTGGTCAGGTGGCCTCCTGCAGCCTGGCAACACTAGTCTGCCAGGGCCCCTGACAGCGGGTGACTTGGGGTGTAAAACCTGCTTCAAAGGCACTGCTGCGAGTCAGACTGTTTCCCTGCTGGGCAGCTCAGGAGCTGTGAGGGCCGAGGGCCACAGGCCACACCTGGAAGAACAGGGAGCAGGGGCAGGAAGGACGCCCCCAGAGTAAGCGAGAACTCAACCTGCAGAGACGCTTCCTTCCAAGGTGGCTTGGTGGCAAACTGCCCTTCTCCCGTTTACGGAGTCTGCATAGGCCAAGGGTGGTAGGGGGAGAGAGGGAGGGGGAGGAGGACTGAGCAATTATCCAGCGTTTAATTTGCTTTGGCTCAGCCCAATAGATCATTCAATCTGAAAAATTCATTCGGTGACCTGAACTGCCCAGTTCAAGACAACCTTGGCTCAAATCTCCACTTCCCATTCAGGAGAGGCTCCAGCAGTGCCCCCAGGGGCTCTCCTCTTACCTCCGGACCTCCAGACCGCCTCCTCATCCTCCCCCACTCTCCCCCTGCCCCGGAATCCAGGGGGTGGGGTGGGGGTAGGGGGGTTTGGAGCAGTAAATTCCAGCACCGGTTTGGGATTGAGCGGCTAAGGTCAGAACTGGAGTGACATCCTGACACCACTGAACCCTAGGCTACAGGATACTCAGGTTATACACCTAGGGAAGCAACATGGCCTAGTGGAAAGAACCCAGGTTTGAGTATCGAGGACCTGGGGTCTAATCCCGGCTCTGCTCCCTATAGGCTGTGTAACCTTGGGCAAGGTACTTCACTTTTCTGGGCCTCAGTTTTCTCGTCTGTAAAATGGGGATGAAATACCCACTCTCTCCTACTGAGGCACTGAGCCCCATGTGATAGAGGGACTTGTATGGTGTATCTACCCCAGTGCTTAGTGCAGTGCTTGGCACACAGTAAGCACTTAAATACCACAATTATTATACGACTTGACCACCCTGTACATGTGGTGCAAACTTTCCCTCCAACCCCTGTGTGTTATTAATAATAATAATAATAACAATAATAATAATAACAACAGAAGCAGCATAGCATAGTAGATAAAGCATGGGCCTGGGAGTCAGAAGGTCATGGGCTCTAATCCCAGCTCTGCCACTCATCTGCTGTGTGACCTTGGGCAAGTGATTTCACTTCTCTGTGCCTCAGTTACTTCATCTGTAAAATAGGGATTGAGATTGTGAGCCCCACTGGGACAGGGACTGTGTCCAACTCAATTTGCTCGTACCCATCCCAATGCTTAGTAAAGTATGTGGCACATAATAAGCACTTAACAATACATTATTATTACTATTATTATTGTTAGTATTATTACAACTTCTCTGTGCCTCAGTTACCTCATCTGTAAAATAGGGATTAAGACTGTGAGCCCCACATGGGACAACCTCATCACCTTGTATCCCCCCAGCACGCAGAACAGTGCTTTGCACTTAGTAAGCGCTTAACAAATACCATTATTGTTATTATTATTATTAATTTTGCTGTTTAAGCACATGCTATGTGCCAAGGACCATTCTAAGTACTAGGGTAGATAGAGGATGGGCAGAATGGATACAGGCCCCATCCCAGTCAGGGATCCTGATCCCAAGGGAGAGGACCAGAGAGCTGCACTCCCAGAAACACTCCCTGATTCCCTGAAAGCGCTCTGCCCCTAACTAAAGACACGCACTCTGGGAGAGCTGACAATGATGTTTTGAATTAAAGCCAAAGAGAGTAAGAAGCATTACTCCTGAGTTCCAAGGCTCCAAAACCTGAAACAGGGGAAGGCATTTTTAGGATTATGTTTGTTTCCCAGCCTTCTCTGATCGAAACCAGCCAGGCCAGCCAGCCAGTCATTATTCTCCCAATGACTCACTCTGGCCTAGAACGAGGAAGATTTAAATTGCCCTCTGTTTAAAATGTCCAATGTGGAAAGCCAGTATTTCCTTTTCAGCAAGGAAAAAAACAATCTTGCTCCCAAACTAACTTCCAACCTGAATGCTAACGTCCCAAACTGATCACCTCGGAAACGGGTGGCAGAAAAACGTACAGTTCCAAGAACTGCAGGGTAAAATGACAGGCCCCTGGTTGGAGACCAAGCCTCGCTGCTCCCTCAGTGCCCGACACCATGATTTTGCAGTTTTGAACAGAAGCACGGGAGCCCTGGCTGCAGCCCCGGGTTGGTGCCCATGCTCCTCCCCCTCAGCCAGGCCACGGCCCAGGGCATCATCACCCTCTGCCTTCCCTGACCTAAAGTACCTCTTGCTCAAAAGCAACCCCACACCAACCAGCCCATGGCCACACTTCCACGGCTTACATCACCCAGATGAAAGGCGCCCCTGGGGCTTAAGGTGAACCGGAAAGATCAGAGGATGTGCTCAGAGATGCTGAACTGGATTTGCTTCTGTGGGTTTGGAACAGATTTCAAACCCCTGCCTATTTATGTGGCCAAATCCGCTTTGAACCGCCAGTCACCCACGCACACGCAAGGCGCAGCCTGACACCAAAGAGACCCAATGAGGCAATGTATCTCTGTGACCCCTGGCCCGGGCCTTGGCTCTCACCTTTCAAGAGGATAAAATAATCCACCCGGAGAGGCCGGCTGAGCTAACCCCGCGGCGGGGTGCGGTGGGGGTGGCAAGGAGGTGCTGGAAGGCCTCGAGAGGCCTTCCCTCCTCTCAGCTCAGTTAGTACTTGGGGGATGGATGGATGGCGGATGAATGATTAGGGCAGTGAATGACTAAGGAAGAAAGGAGATTTCGGGGTGGAAGGACAAGGGCACTTTGGGAGGCAAAAAGTTGGAGGAGGTGAGGGGCTTGGGGATGAATAGTTGGGGACTGGGAAGGTGAATAACCGAGGAGATGGATGGCTGGGGGCTGAAGGCTTGGAAGATGGGTGGTTTGGGGGGTGAAGGATTGGTGGCGGTGGGGATTTGGAGGGTGAATAACTGAGATGGATGGTTGGGGGACGGTGAACGGTTGGTAAAGGTGGGGGTTTGGACGGTGAATAATGGAGAAGATGGGTGGTCGGGGGGTAAAGCGTTGGTAGATGGGTATTTGTGGGGCGAAAGATTGGTGGAAGGTTTGGAGGGTAAATAACTGAGATGGGTGGTTGGGGGGGGTGAACGGTAGGTGGAGGTGGGGATTTGGAGGGTGAATAATGGAGGAGATGGGTGAAGGGGTGCAGGTGAATAATTGAGGTGATGGACGGTTGGTGGGGGCTGAATAACGGAAGAGATGGAGAGGGGAGCGGGAAGGTAAGCGGTTGGAGGTAGTGGAAGGTTTGGGATTTAACTGAGCCGGGGGCGGCAGGGAGACATTTCGTCCCGCCGGAGGAGCCCAACGTCCGGGTGCCCCCACCCCCTCCCCAAGCCGGGGGCCCCCAGCCCGCCTCACCGTGAAGGGGACGTCCCCGATCCCGCCCACGGAGTAGCAGTTGTCCCCGGGGTTCACGGCCCCCGTGAGGACCTGGTGCAGGTGCATGGCCGCCGCCGCCGCCGCCGCCGCCGCCGGACCGGCTCCCGCTCCCCGCCGCCCGGGCCGGTCTCGCGGGGCGGAAATGCCCGGATGCTCCCGGCCGCCGCCGCCGCCACCGCCCCGCCGGGGAGGGACGGGGGCGGGCGGCCGAGGGGATGCGCTAGGCTCGGGGCGGGGGAGGGAGGGAGGGAAGGAGGGAGGGAAGGCGCAGGACCGGCCGCGCACGCGCACAACCCGCCGCCGAGGCCGCAGCGACGAGCGCGGTTGGAGGGGCTCCGCTCTTCGGGCCCCGCCCCCTGCCCCGCGCGCATGCGCAGAGCTGGCGTCGGCGAACCTTTCCCCGTAACTGCAAATCCAGCCGGCTGAGGGACTTCCCTGAGGTTGCGTGGGCCGCGGCTGACGCGCACACACACACACACACACACACACACACACACACACACACACACACACATAATAATAATAATAATAGAAATGATGGCATTTGTTAAGCGCTTACTCTGTGCGAAGCACTGTTCTAAGCGCTGGGGAAGGTACAAGGGGATCACGTTGTCCCACGCGGGTCTCACGGCCTTAATCCCCATTTTACAGATCATCATCATCAATCGTATTTATTGAGCGCTTACTGTGTGCAGAGCACTGGACTAAGCGCTTGGGAAGTCCAAGTTGGCAACATATAGAAACGGTCCCTACCCAACAACGGGCTAGAAGGGGGAGAGACGACGAAACAAAACATGTGGACGGGTGTCAAGTCATCAGAATAAATAGAAGTTAAGCTAGATGCACACCATTAACAAAATAAATAGAATAGTAAATATGTATAAGCAAAATCGAGTAATAAATCTGTACAAACATATATACAGGTGCTGTGGGGAGGGGAAGGAGGTGGGGGGGTGGGAAGGGGAAAGAGGGGGCTCAGTCTGGGAAGGCCTCCTGGAGGAGGTGAGCTCTCAGTAGGAGTCGCACTTAGTGCCTGGCACATAATAAGTGCTTAACAAATTCCACTATTCTCATCAATCCACCCAAACACGCAAAGGAGTCCCACTGAATAGCAAGGCAAGCCTCAAACCCGTACAAGAACTTTTCTTATTTAGAACCCATCGACCTAATCCACAGTGTCAGAAACCAAATCTGAGAGCAAGTGTGGCAGAGCCAGGCGGGCATGCACGGAGGCAAGCGAGCATGAGGGCAAAGAATCAGGAGGCAGGCAGGCATGCGGAAAGCTGGAGACAGACAGGCAACCAGGCAGGGAACGGGAGGCAGAGAGATAAGCAGGTAGGGAACCGGAGGCAGAGTTAGGCAGGCATGCACTTAGACAGACAGCCAGGTGACAGGCAGAGAAGCAGCATGGCTCAGTGGAAAGAGCCCCGGCTTTGGAGTCAGGTCATGCTTTCAAATCCCGGCTCTGCCAATTGTCAGCTCTGTGACCTTGGGCAAGTCATTTCACTTCTCTGGGCCTCAGTTACCTCATCTGTAAAATGGGGATGAAGACTGTGAGCTCCCCGTGGGACAACCTGATCACCTTGTAACGTCCCCAGCACTTAAAACAGTGCTTTGCACATAGTAAGCGCTTAATAAATGCCATCATTATTATGCAGGCAAACTGACAGGAGGCAGGGGACAGACAGACCATTACCTCCCTCTTATTGAAGGCACATTTCCTCCAGGAGGCCTTCTCTGACTAAGCCTTCCTTTCCTCTTCTCCCATTCCTTTCTGCATAGCCCTGGCTTGCTCCCTTTATTCAACCCCCCTCCCAGCCCTACGGCGCTTACATACAACAGTGCTGAGCGCTTAGAACAGCACTTGGCACCTAGTAAGCACTTAATGAATATCATCATCATCATTCATTCATTCATTCAATCGTATTTACTGAGCGCTTACTGTATGCAGAGCACTGTACTAAGTGCTTGGGAAGGACAGGTCGGCAACATATAGAGGTGGTCCCTACCCAACTATGGGCTCACGGTCTAGAAGGGGGAGACAGACAACAAAACATGTAGACAGGTGTCAAAATCGTCGGAACAAATAGAATTAATATTCTATGTATTCAGTAACAAATCATTATTATTCTTTATCTGTAATTTATTTATATTAATGTCTGTCTCCCCCTCTAGACTGTAAGCTCGTTGTGGGCAGGAAACGTGTCTGTTCATTGTTATATTGTACTCTCCCAAGTGCTTTAGTGCAGTGCTCTGCACACAACAAGCACCCAAAAATAGGATTGATTGACTGACAGATGGACAGAGAGAGGGTCAACGAGAGGCAGTCAGATAGATCCTGCCCTTAGGTCGGCTGTGGCAAAGCTGAAAGTTGGATGGGGTGGGAGAGAGGGGAATCCCTTAGTTGCTTGTGGGTCAAGCCTAGTCAGGATTGACCAGGTCAGGATGGCCTGAACCAGGTAGTCGGGGCAGGGGGCTGCTGCTGAGGGACCTAGCCGAGTGTGTGTGTGTGTGTGTGTGTATGTGTGTGTGTGTGTGTGTGTGGAGCATTCTTGCAGCTGGCCCTCCTCCCCAACCCCACACCCCCAGGCTAGCCCCAGTAAGGGAACCAGTGGGACGGGGAGGGGATTGTTTTGGAAACAGCCAAACAGAGTTTAGGAAACACTGATCTTGGAAGAAAGCTGGAACCTGGCTTTCTAGGCTTGGGGCAATCATGGGGCCGGAGAGCACGTCCCCCTCCCTCTGTCCCCCGCGGACTGGCCCACTGAGAAAGCAGGTCGGAGACGCACTGGAGCCTCCGTATGACTCAGCCGTGCAGGGGGGAGGGTGGCTCCCTCCCTCCCCTCCAGCCTCTCCTCTCCCCGCAAACTTTGTTCCGTCTTGGGATTCCCCTGACCCATCCTACCAACGCCTTTGCATTTCCTACTTCCCATTAAACTTTAGTCCCCGCCGGTTTACAAACAGCATTGAACTACTTAAGCACTTAATTATTACGGTACTTGTTAAGCACTTACTATGTGCCAAGCACTGTTCTAAGCATCAGGGTAGATACAAATCAATCAAGTTGGGCACAGTCCCTGGGGCTCACGTTCTTAATCCCCATTTTACAGGTGAGATAACTGATCCCCAGAGAAGTGAAGTTACTTGCCCAAGGTCACACAGTGGACAAGTGGCAGAATCGGGATTAGAACCCAGGTCCTTCTGAATCCCAGAGCCGTGTTCTATCTTTCGTTTATTCATTCATTCATCAATCGTATTTATTGAGCGCTATATGCAGAATATTGTACTAAAGCACTAGGGAGAGTAAAATACAACAATAAACAGACAGCCCTCGCTCACAAGGAGCTTACTGTCTGGGTAGGAGGAGACAGACATTAATATAAATAAAGAAAGATATGTACATAAGTGCCGTGGGGCTAGGATGGGGCAGGGCGGGAAGAATAAAGGGAGCAAGTCAGGGCGATGCAGAAGGGAGTGGAAGAAGAGGAAAGCGAAGGACTCTTGGAGGAGACGGGCCTTCAGTAAAGCTTTGAAGGGGGAGAGAGTAATTATCTTCGGATTTGAGGAGGGAGGGCGTTCCGGGCCAGAGGTAGGATGTGGGCAAGGGGTTGGCGGCGAAATAGATGAGATCACAGTAACAGTGAGAAGTTTAGCATTAGAGGAGCAAAGTGTGCTGTCTGGGTTGTAGTAGGAGAGTAGCGAGGTGAGGTAGGAGGGGGCAAGGTGATAGTGTTTTAAAGCCAATGGTGAGGAGCTTTTGTTTGATGTGGAGGTGGACGGGCAGCCACTGGAGCTATACAATGATCCACACTGCTTCTCCACTTCTCCCTTTTATCTGTAAATTATCCATCAACAATATTTCCTGAGCTCTTAAAGTATATACGACTGGATGAATGGATGAGTTTTATTTTCCAAAACACTTTCACACTAATCACCTCCTTGGATTCCTCAGCTCCCCTGAGAGGCAGGCATTATCACACCCATTTCACAGATGAGGACAGAGATGTTATCCTTATTTACTTAACACATCAGATGTTTCTTCATTATTTGCTGATTTTATCATTTCAGTCTTTCCCCCTCCCCACCCTATTTTGAACCAGGGACAGTGCGAGAATTCTCAACCTTGTCCCTTTCCCCAGCACTCAGTACAATGCTCTCTCCCAAATGCTTAGTACAGTGTTCTGCACACAGTAGCAGTAAGCACTCAATAAATATGATTGATTGATTGATTGTTCTCCCGACTGGAAGTGTTCCATAAATACAGCTAATTGATTGACTAGTTGCTCCGCACACAATAGTATCTCAACAAATACTCTTTATTGATCAATTACTCTGTACACTCTTGGTGCTCAGTAAATGTTGATTGATTACTCTGTCCACAGTAGGTGCTCAGTGAATACTGATGAATCAATAAATGAGCCCCACTTTAAATCAATCAGTAGTGTGTACTGATCACCTACTGTGCACAGAGCACTGTATTAGGTGCTTGGATGATGGCAAGAGGGATTGAAGCAGCGTGGCTCAGTGGAAAGAGCGCGGGCTTTGGAGCCAGAGGTCATGGGTTCGAATCCAGCTCCACCACATGTCTGCTGTGTGACCTTGGGCAAGTCACTTAACTTTTCTAAGCCTCAGTTACCTCATCTGTAAAATGGGGATTAAGACTGTGAGCCCCACGTGGGACAACCTGATCACCTTGTATTCCCCCAGCGCTTAGAACAGTGCTTTGCACATAGTAAGTGCTTAACAAATGCCATTATTATTATTATTGAAGACAAGGATCCTGCCCATAGGGAAGGAAGTTGGGGGAGACAGGCATGAAATAATTTTCAGATAGGAGGAAGAATCACTCAAACAATAGAATGTGAACATCGACATTTACGAAAGTGCAATGGGAGGTTTTGAGTGCAAGAGTGCTGAGGTGATAATTGGGACATTGTGACCTGGGAGAAGAAAAATTAATCTGAGAAAACCTTCTGGAGGAGGTAGGATTTCAGAAGGGGTTTTGCCTCCTCTTCTGCACTTTTCTCTTCGTCATTGTCCTCACCACTGCCACCACAACTGATTGACCTGCAGTCATCCCTTCTATGTGCAGAGCACCGTTCTAGTCCCTTCGGAGCATACAATGCAAGTTGAAGACTTGTCCCTGCTCTGGAGGAGCCTATGGACTAATGGGGGAGGGAGGAAGGCAAGCAGGCAGAGATAGCACACACAAACACAATAGAGCCCAGAGGAAGACTTCACACAACTACAATTGGGAACAATAAGAGTAAGCAAAAAATAATTAATGAACTGATAAACATGTAAGGGCTTTGGGTGGCTGATGGGATGAGAATTAATGAGGAAAGTCTTTCTCTGGGCCATGGTCAACAAGGGGGCTTTGTAGGTGGAGAGAACTGTTTCCAGGTGAAGGAAGAGCGTGGTTGAGGGGTGGAAGATGGGAGGATTGAGAGCAGAGGGAAGCAGCATGGTCTAGTGGAAAAAACACGGATCTAGGAGTCTGAAGACCTGGGTTCTAAATCCAGTTCCACCACTTGTCTGCTGTGTGACCTTGGGTAAGTCACTTGACTTCGCTGGGCTTCAGTTTCCTTATCTGTAGAATGGGGATTAAGATTGTGAGCCACATGTTGGACAGGGACTGTGTTCAATCTGATTAGCTTGTATCCACCCCAATGCTTAGTGCGGTGCCTGACACATAGTAAGCACTTAGCAAACACCATAAATAAAAAGGGGCTGGGGTTTGCTTGGGAGCAGCAAAACGTGGTAGCTCTTTCTCCTTTGCTTCCTCCTGCCCACTCTGTCTCCTCCCTTCCTCCGCCTTTCTTTTTTCTTCCCCTCCCTCCACCCCCACTGATCCTTCCCCTATTCCCCTTTGTCCCACCCCCATCCCTGGTCCTTTGGCAGGGGTGGACCAGACAGGGAGCCCAGAGCTGTAGGGCCCAGGTGGTAGTGGTGGGACCCAGGAGCTGGGCTCGCCCCTGGGTGACCCGGAGGAGACGCTTGGGAGCCCAAGAGAGCACAGTGGAAACATTACGCGGGCAGGCAGAATGTGTGGCTAAGAACAGGGAAGTGGGCATTGGGCAATAGGTGAGGTCAGCAGGTTGGGGAAGGGGGACTCAGCGGTGTGGTCAGCAGGCTACTGGGGGAGGGAGCAGGCCTTGGAGCGGGGATGGGGTCAAGCCCAACTGAAATTTGATGGGTGAGGGAGCTGAACCTCAAAATGCGGGGGCCCTCAGGGCCTTAGGCAGAATGGTGGTCGCCTGAGCTGTGGGGTCACTACATTTTCAGATAGTGGACTGAAAATGGACTGCTTAAATCCTGGACTGGCCGAGGGTGAGTGATCCCACTAAGGTTGGGAGTTGCACTGGGCACTAGCGCTACCCTGAAAGGTTTCAGGGCACAGGGAGAACCCTGCCTTTCTGGGGTGGGGAGTCCTGAGGGGGGGTGGGAGGGAGGCTGGGGGCAATCCCATCTCCAGGACCACCCTGTTAGGGCTGGACAACCAGACAAGTACTCACTCATCCACTGGACATTCCACCCCAATCAGGGTGTTCACCTGGGGCAGCCAGAGGGGTATGCAAGAGCACAAGTGTCCATATCTTGGGTGATGATAATGATGCTATTTGTTAGACACTACTATGTGCCAAGCACTGTACAAAGTGCTGGGGTAGATACAAGATCATCAGATTGGACACAGTCCCTGTTCCAAATGATCTCACAGTCTAAGAGGGAAGGAGAGTAGGTGGGAGCAAGCAGGCTGGGTCGGGGGAAGGAGGGAAGAGGGGGAGAGGAAAGGAGAAAGGAGGAAGGGAGGGAGAGATTTGCAGAACTAATGGGTCAGAAATCCCCAATCTGGGGTCTTTCCAGCTCCTCCCAGATGCTTTCTGGTCTGGTCCAAGAGTTAGGGAGACCAAGGCTGGGACAAACCAGACAGCTGGGGAGAAGACAATACCTTAGCTCCCACAGCTGGAATTCAGGGACACCAGTTCCATCACCCCCACAGCTGGAACTACTAGACGGGAAATTCCTTGAGGACAGGGAATGTGGCTAGGGACGCTTATATTGTTTGCACACTGCAAGTTTTCAATAATTACCATTCATTCATTCATTCATTCATTCATTCATTCAATCGTATTTATTGAGTGCTTACTGTGTGCAGAGCACTGTACTAAGCGCTTGGGAAGTACAAGTTGGCAACATATAGAGACGGTCCCTACCCAACAACGGGCTCACAGTCTAGAAGGGGGAGACAGACAACAAAACAAAACATTTGGACAGGTGTCAGGAACTTGGAACACTGACCTCCAATGCCACCCCACTCCCCCCACCCCACCCTCTGAGCTGGGAACTGGGGACACAGGCCCCATCACCCCAACACTTGGAACCTCTGCTCCCCATAGTTTCATTTCCTAGAAATGGTGGGGAAACATTTCAAATTTGCTTGGTGCTTTTAAAACAGGCCTAGAAGGGCTTCAAGGAGCAAACACACTTGCCTTCCTGGCTACCCACCTATAAGCCCCCAGGGAGTTTATCTGGGGAGACCTCCCGTTGGCAGTGGCCAGAGAATAAGGGGATTTGGAGGGGAGGGCTGGGCCTTGGAGCCAGCAGGGGAACGACTGAGTCAAGCCCCTGCCCAACCTGTCCTATACATAAGGGGCCCAGGAGGGGCTTTGGAGGCCTAAAGGGGGCTGGGATCCGTGTGCTCTTCGGTCTCCACCCGGACCAAAGTCTGCTGCCAGCAACTGCTGGATCCAAAGTCCATCAGTTCTGAAGGGGGCTGAGGAGCCTCTGGAGACATGGGAGAATCCTGGGTAGGGCCGGGCTGGACTGGGCTGGACTGGGCTAGTCTGGGCTGGGCTGGGCTAGGCTGGGCTGGGCTGGGCTGGACTGGACTAGGCTGGGCTGGGCTGGGCTGGACTGAACTGGGCTGAAAGAAGGAGAGGGAGGGGGCTAAACAAAGCCCTTTCCTGAATGGGGCTGGGGTCTAGGAGTCTGGGCTAGGTTGGAGGACCTGCCGGGGTGCTCCGGGGGCTGGGTTTTGAGGGTTTCTGTGAAATGGCAAGGCCAGAGTTTTTTATTTTTACTATTATTATTATTATACGTGTTACGTCCTTACTATGACCCAAGCGCTGTACTAAATTCTGGGGTAGAAACAAGAAAATAAGTCAGACACAGTCCCTGTCCCACATGAGGCTCACCTGGTAGAGGTCCAAATAAGTCCCCTTGTCTCCCCACTGGAATTCATTCATTCATTTAATCGTATTTATTGAGCGCTTACTCTGTGCAGAGCACTGTATTAAGTGCTTGGAGAGTACAATTCGGCAACAGAGACAATCCTTACCCAACAATGGGCTCACAGTCTAGAAGGGGGAGACAGACAACAAGACAAAACAAGTAGACAGGCATCAATAGCATCAAAATAGATAAATAGAATTATAAATATATACGCATCATTAATAAAATAAATAGAATAATAAATATGTACAAATAAACACTGGAATGTAAACTCTAAGAGCAGGAACCCAGCCCGTCACTGCACTGTTCTTCTGTTCAATATTCCCAAGGGCTTAGTACAGTGTTCTGCACATAGGTGACCAGTGCTGTGCTCTGCCCACAGCAGGTGCCCAGTACAGTGTGGCCTAGTGGATAGAGCACAGGCCTGGGAGTCAGAGGACCTGAGTTCTAATTCTGACCCACCACATATCTGCTGTGTTATCTTGGGCAAGTCACTTCACTTCTCTGTGCCTCAATAACTTCACCTGAAAAGAGTGTGAGTCTCATGTGGGGCATGGACTGTGTTCGATCCGATTAGCTTGTACTTATCCCAGTGCTTAGTACAGTGCCTGGCACATAGTAAGCACTTACCGAATACAATAAAAAAAATCCACTGCGCACATAGTAGTTGTGCAGTACAGCGCTCTGCACACCTAGGCAGGCGGTCCTGGGGCCTGGCCTCCTCTGGCTGGCAGGAACAGAGGCCAAGGGCTACTCTGAGGATGAGCTCCTCACTCTTGGCTTCAAGGCTTTCTATCTCCTTGCCCCCTTCTACCTCACTTCCCTTCTCTCCTTCTACAGCCCAGCCCGCACCCTCCGCTCCTCTGCCACTAACCTCCGCACTGTGCCTCGTTCTCGCCTGTCCTGCCGTCGACTCCCGGCCCACATCTTTCCCCTGGACTGGAATGCCCTCCCTCCACACTTTAGCCAAACTAGCCCTCTTCCTCCCTTCAAAGCCTTACTGAGAGCTCACCTCCTCCAGGAAGCCTTCCCTGACTGAACCCCCTTTTTCCTCCCCATCCCCCCCCGCCCTACCTCCTTCCCCTCCCCACAGCACTTGTCTGTATTTGCACAGATTTATTACTCTATTTATTTTACTTGTACATATTTACTCTTCTATTTATTTTGTTAATGATGTGCATATAGCTATAATTCTATTTGTTCTGACTATTTTGACACCTGTCTCCATGTTTTGTTTTGTTGTCTGTCTCCCCCTTCTAGACTGTGAGCTCGTTGTTGAGTAGGGACCGTCTCTCTATGTTGCCGACTTGTACTTCCCAAGCGCTTAGTCCAGTGCTGTGCAAACAGTAAGCGCTCAATAAATACGATTGAATGAATGAATTTGTTCTGACGATTTTGACACCTGTCTCCGTGTTTTGTTTTGTTGTCTGTCTCCCCCGTCTAGACTGTGAGCCCGTTGTTGGGTAGGGACCGTCTCTCTAAGTTGCCGACTTGTGCTTCCCAAGCGCTTAGTCCAGTGCTGTGCACACAGTAAGCGCTCAATAAATACGATTGAATGAATGAATGAATGCATGAATGAACTCTCACCGGCTCTCTCCCCTCCCCCGGAGGGCCGCCCCGCCCCCAGCCCGCGCCCACCCACCCACCCACCCACACCCGTCCCTCGGCCCAGCCGAGCGACCTCCAGAGGCACATTTCTAGACTGTGAGCCTGCTGTTGGGTAGGGACCGTCTCTATATGTTGCCAGCTTGGACTTTCCAAGAGCTTAGTCCAGTGCTCTGCACATAGTAAGCGCTCAATAAATACGAATGAATGAATGACTGAATCCAGGCCTCCGGCAGGCACGTGGTGGGCCCGCAGCGCCCCCTCGCGGCACAAACCGGCTAATTCGGGTGGCTGCCCCGAGACAGGAGAGGTGGGGAGGGACGGAGGGAGGGGAGCGCTGGGAAATCAATCAATCAATCAATCAATCAATCAATCGAATTTATTGAGCGCTTACTGTGTGCAGAGCACTGTACTAAGCGCTTGGGAAGTACAAGTTGGCAACATATAGAGACGGCCCCTACCCAACAGTGGGCGCACAGTCTAGAAGGGGGAGACAGAGAACAAAACAAAGCATATTAACAAAATAAAGTAAATAGAATAGATACGCACAAGTAAAATAAATAAATAAATAGAGTAATAAATACGAACAACAATATATACATATATACAAGTGCTGCGGGGACTTATGTGTGTGTGTCTTGGGGGATCACTGGACAGAGAATCAGGGATGGAGAGGGGACAGTCAGGGATGGAGAGGGGACAATCAGGGGTATGGGATGATCCGTGCTGGTTCATTGAGGGAGAGTCGAGGATGGAGAAGGGAGAGTAGGGGGTGTTAGAAGGTGTGTGTGTTGTGGGGGGGGACTCGAGGCAGTAATAATAATAATTATAATAATGGTATTTGTTAAGCGCTTACTATGTGCAAAGCACTGTTCTAAGCGCTGGGGAGGTTACAAGGTGATCAGGTTGTCCCACGGGGGGCTCACAGTTTTAATCCCCATTTTACAGATTAGGTAACTGAGGCACAGAGACGTTAAGTGACTTGCCCAAAGTCACACAGCTGACAGTTGGCGGAGCTGGGATTTGAACCCATGACCTCCGACTCCAAAGCCCATTCTCTTTCCACTGAGCCACGTTGCTTCTCTCCACAGGGAGTGGGGGCTTTGCCCCTGATTCCCTTTGGTCCTGATTCCTCTCTCTTCCTCCCTCTTTCTCAGGGAGTGAGAGAGACACAGGCCTAGACTGGACAGGGCTGCGGAATACAGAGCCAGGAAGGGAATATCCACATGTTTTGTTTTGTTGTCCGTCTCCCCCTTCTAGACTGTGAGCCCGTTGTTGGGTAGGGACCGTCTCTATATGTTGCCGACTTGTACCTCCCAAGCACTTAGTCCAGTGCTTTGCACACAGTAAGTGCTCAATAAATACGATTGAATGAATGAATAGGCAGGGTGAACCTAGAACACAAGGCAGGGGGACGAAAGCGGGGAGGGGCACTAGAGCTGGAGGGCGGCAGGTTCAGAACAAATAATAGGAAATCTTCTTTCCCCTGGCCGGGGGTGAGCCCAGGAAATCCCTTCCCACAAGGAGCCATGCAGCAAACCACGGATGAATGACCATGGTGGGTCACTGGACAGAGAGTCAGGGATGGAGAGGGGAGAGTCAGGGGTATGGGACGATCCGTGTCGGTTCACTGAGGGAGAGTTGAGGATGGAGAGGGGAGAGTCGGGGGTCTTAGAAGGTCCGTGCTGGGCCATTGGGGGAGAGTCAGAGTTGGGGAGGGGAGAATCAGGGATTCTGAATCGTCCATGCTGTGTCACTGGGTGGAGTCAGGGATGGAGAGGGGAGAGCCAGGAGTGTTGGATAGTCCATCGTGAAGGCGGGTGTTAGGATGGCCTCTGACATCACTCACAATACTGGATCGGAGACGCCTGTGTTGTCACATCGTAACATAGTGACATCATCTGAACTATTTTGAGGAAGTCAGGCCGAGCCCGCTGGAACATGGAGTGTGTCTCCAAGGATCCTTCCACTTTACTCCATTGTGAGCCGTTGTGTCCCCCATCTGAGCCCCAGGGACTACCCAGGCCCAGGTACTTTCAATCTGGGGCAGCGGGAGGCTGGAGATGAAAATTAAAAACACTGGACATAAGCAGCGTGGCCTAGTGGATAGAGCTCCGGCCTGGGAGTCATCTGTAATATGGTGATTAAGACTGTGAGCCCCACGTGGGATGGGGACTGTGTCCAACCTGATTAAATTGTATCTACTCCAGCGCTTAGTACAGTGCTGGGCACCTAGTAAGTGCTTAACAAGTGCCATAAAAAAGTAACATCCAGCATCACCGGACAGTGGTCATAAAGGTATTTATTGAGCACCCACTGGGTGCAGCGCACTGCATTATACATTTGGGAAAATACAATAGAAGCATGATACTCTAATGTGGAGAAGACAGGCATAGAAATATTCTCAAACTGTGGAATCAGGATAAATAAAATTGAATGCTCAAATATATATATATATACACACACATATATATGTTGAGACTGGACATAAATAAATAAATACATAAGAGCAAGAGGTGGTTGAGGAATTGATGAGATTATATATTGTCTGTTGTTGCCTTGCCAAGGCAAGTGTTGAAATATTCAGATCCCAATTCTCCTTCCAGGCACCCTGTGTTACCCTGGAATCAGTTTATCCGCCAGACTCTCTTGGAGAGCCAAATCCCATTAACTGAGTGAATTCATCATCAGCCAGGTGATCACGCAGAAGATCACGCAGGCGACTATGCAGGAGATCACACAGGAAATCGCAAAAGGAGATCACACAAGAGATTATGCAGGTGGTCACAGAAGAAATCATGCAGGAGGTCATGAAGGAGGTTCAGACAGGAGATGGTTCAGGAGGTGGTTAAGTGAGTTCTCTGTCTTTAAAAGTCCAACCAGGAAATGACCATTTGGGAGCATCCAAGACCCAGATGGGTAGTGACCGATAGTGGGATGGAACCTCTCATCTGCTTCTGAAAGAGGGGCTGCGATGACCATGGCAGAGGTGTCTCATCAGTGCAGATCAAAGACATCAAAGACTGTGAGCCCCCCGTGGGACAACCTGATCTCCTTGTAACCTCTCCAGTGCTTAGAACAATGCTTTGCACATAATAAGCGCTTAACAAATGCCATTATTATGATTATTGTTATTATTATTATTATTAACCCTGGGCCCACTCAGGTGAGGAATCAAAGGCAATAGTGCCATCCCATTGGAGCATTGCTCTGAATTCTGCAGTGATTGACTGATTGATTAACTAGGCCAATTTGATACTCGCTGCCGGCCTCCTCTGCACTCCTTGCTGGAGACACATGCCCACTAGTTGTGGGGGGATGGGGGACAGGTGGAGATGTAAATGATACCCCAGCTCTCACTGGACACTCAGAGAGATCATCCCTCCAGTGTCCTCTGAGCAGCAACCCCAGTCCTGACTGTTGCACTCCACGCTGGTCTGTCTGCTGTGGAGTCTCCCAGCAGCCTACTCCAGGTCAATCACCCCAGTCCTGAGTGTTGCCTGCCAGACAGGTCTCTCTGCTGCTGTGATCTCTCTGCAGCCTCTGCCTTACCACAATGTGTGAGACTGAACTTCATGGAGCCTGTAACATAACTGGCTTTCCCACAGCCTGTGCGTATACCTCTTTCTAGCCTACGCAATACCTGTCCTCCCTCCTACTTTGACTGGGAACCTCATGTGTGACAAGTACTTGTGTCTGGCCTGATTAACTTGCATCTATTTCAATCTTTAGAACAGTGCTTGACACATAGTAAGGGTTTAACAAATATTATTGTTATTATTACTGTTGTTTTGTTATTTACACTCAACAGTGGCTTGGGGTTGCATTGAAGAGTATATTAATGATAGTGGCGTTTGTTAAGCACTTACTGTGTCCAAGAACTGTAATAAGTGTTAATAATAACAATGCTGGTATTTGTTATGTGCTTACTTTGTGCAAAGCACTGTTCTAAGTGCTGGGGAGGTTACAACGTAATCAGGTTGTCCCAAGGGAGACTCACAGTCTTCATCCCCATTTTACAGATGAGGTAACTGAGGCACAGAGAAGTGAAGTGACTTGCCCAAAGTCACACAGCAGACAATTGGCAGAGCTGGGATTTGAACCCATGACCTTTGACTCCAAAGCCGGGCTCTTTCCACTGAGCCAGAGATAAAAGATAATCAGGTTGGACATAGTCTCTGTCAAAACGGGGTTCATAGTCTCCTCATAGTAGGATTTAATCCCCATTTTGCAGATGAGGAAACTGAGGCACAGAAAAGTTAAGTGACTTGACCAATGTCACACAGCAGACATGTGGTGGAACTGGGATTCATTCATTCATTCAGTTGTATTTATTGAGCGCTTACTGTGTGCAGAGCACTGTACTAAGCGCTTGGGAAGTGCAAGTCGGCAACATATACAGACGATCCCTACCCAACAATGGGCTCACAGTCTAGAAAGGGGAGACAGGCAATAAAACAAAACATGTGAACAGAGAAGTTGAGTGAGTTGACCAAGGTCACACAGAAGACGAGTAGATTTGAACCCATGACCTCCTGATTCCCAGACCCGTGGTCCATCCATTACACCATGCTGCTTCTCTTGAGCGTTCACTGTGTGCGGAGCACCGTACTAAGCTCTTGGGAGAGTACAATATAGCAACACAATCAACAGACACATTCCCTGCCCACCACGAGCTGACAGTAGAACCCTGGTCCTCTGATTCCCAGGCCCGTGCTCTTTCCACTAGGCTATTTATAGAGAGAATATATAGAAGATAGATATGGTAAGAGAATGTGTCTGTTTATGCTCTCCCACGAGCTTAGTACAGTGCTCTGTACACAGAAAGCGCTCAATAAATATGTTTGAGTATTTATGGGATCTTTCCTGAACACTTGGTGGCGCTGGGATACTTGGGAAGCTCAGTCGATGGTGCCCAAGAGAACGGCTGGGAGGCCCTTATAGCCTGGGAGAAAGCTGCTATCCAGGGGCAGCCCTCTCCCGGGGTTCGCTGCCCGTTGCCTGAATTTATCCTGTCCGGCCGTGACGCGTTCATGTGCCCGCGGGGACCAGTGGAATGATCTCAGACCGAACTCCCGGGGCCAGAGCCCACGAATGCCCCTATCCCCAGGCTTTAGCCCCTCTTCTGTCCTCCTGGAGGTCGCTGAGATGGGTCCTGCTCACGACGGACCTGCCCGGACCCTCCCCTCTCGGGGTTCCCTCTCTCACCACTGACCACGTGGATGCTGGAGGTCCGCAGCAGCTCCTAATGGCTGAACCCCACACCAGGTTCTCAGGCTTTAGATTCGAGCATCCATGGGCTTCCACGCGGTGGGCAGAGACTCCAACTCACTGGATATCTGGAGGGGGGAGGTGTTTGAGGCAGCAGAGCCGACTCGGCGAGGAAGCCTGGGGAGGCTACAGGTTTGAGGCTAGAGGACAGAATGGAGAAGTGAAGCGGTGCAACTGGAGGCCAGGACTCCTGGCTCCTTCCACTGGTGGGGATGGTCCGACAGGCACGCCTCCTCCTGCCTCAACAAGTCAATACAGAAGACTCTCGATTTTCTGTAGTCACTGGGGCCAGGATAGCACGGATAAACCAAAGCCGCTGATAATCCAAAGGACCGCCTTTGAGCGAAGTGGGCCGACCATCTCCCCGGTCATGTAACTCACCAGTGCTAGAAGTGGAAAGAGCAACAATTTAACCTATGATCCTCTGCTTATTTTCATCCAAGTCCACTCTCATTTTCTGATGGAAAGTGATCAGATAGGACACAGTGTCTAATGGCTTCCCTGGGGGTGCTGAAAAGTGCCCTCTTCCCCTGGTCTCTCCGGAGAATTCGCAACTCCATGAGATGTGTCTTGGTAATAAAGATCCCAGATGAAGTCCTCTCCCAGCCAGTGTGGAGCAAAAATGGAACAGGATTCTGTGGAACAGGAGGTCACTGTATTGGGTTCCTGCTGTATGCAGTGTTCTACTGGACACCTATTGTGTGGAGAGCAGTGCACTGCAGGCCTACTATGTTGACACTTGTACATAGCTATTCTATTTATTTTATTTTGTTAGTATGTTTGGTTTTGTTCTCTGTCTCCCCCTTCTAGACTGTGAACCCACTGTTTGGTAGGGACTGTCTCTATATGTTGCCAACTTGTACTTCCCAAGCGCTTAGTACAGTGCTCTGCACACAGTAAGTGCTCAATAAATACGATTGATTGATTGATTGACAGCACTGCATGGGACCCATGCCAAGGGCAGAGCGCTGTACTGGACACCACACCCACTCTGCTTAGGGCATTGTATTGGGCAACCACTATGTACGGGGCCCTATTCTGGACAGCCACTATAGCCAGGATATCATACCGGGTTAATGGGAAGCTCACAGGGCCTTGATGAACGTGGTTAAATGTGGAGGGAATGGAATTCTGCAGTGGGTAAATATGATCAAAGTCAATAGTCCCGTGACCACCACATGGTGCTGCCCAACAGAATTTCACCGGTCCAAAGTGTCCTGTCACTGGTGGGCACCTCCTTGGCAGAACTGCTCCTCCCCAGCTGAGCCCACTCGGCCCCCGCCATGGCAGTCCGGGGGGTGGGAGCCCTCCAGCCCACCCAGGAGCCAGTGGCCCCCGCTGGGCCAGATGGATGGCTGGCAGGCCCAAGGGAGAGAGGTGTCCGGCTCTGGGGGCACCCAGCCCGGCTGTCCCCAGCTCTGTGGTGATGGCGAAGCGAGGACATGTTCTCCTACAGCGGATTCCTGCTCTCTCTGTCCCGCATCTCCGAACACAGGCTCCGCCGAACCAAGACCTAAATTAAAGCTGTCATTCTAGCTCATAAATACCAGATGTCTCTCCCGTTTAATTATTTATAGTCTGGAATATTTCAAAATCGAAAATGACTACACATTTTGAATGTAGTTCTTGCTAATTTGCCACCTGAACGATAAGATCCCAGATCACCCCTGTCCACAAACATGGAAGCGAAAGCGCAGCGCCCACTCCATGTCCGGCCGGTGGCTTCTTGGGTCTCCTCGGACGTTTTTCGGATGTTAGCGTGGAAGTGAAATCGAATCCCCACAAAACGACGTTCAGACTCGGCCATTAATAATGTATCCCCAGCCCGTGTACCGCAGCTCTCTGAGACCCGTGCAGCACAGGAACGCCAGCTAGCACTCCCCCTGTGTTCACGCCCCATCCGCTCCACTCCCCCCCCCTTCATTGGGCAAGAAGGAAAAATGGGATAGAAGGTGGGGTGAAGGGCGGGGAGGAACTCTATTCTTCTATCCCCTCAAACACAGCCCAACCACCCGTTACTGGCACTGCCTCAAAGTCCAAATGTGTGTGGATACAGGCTTGTCTATGTATGCAGGCATGCGTGCAAGGTTGCACATGTGTGCATATGTTTGTGTATATATGTGTATTTAGGCATGCATATGGGTATTTGCATGGGTGCCTAGGTGTACACATGTAGATGCAAGTGTGTTCATGCTTGTTTGTGTGAGTGTGGGCACACACATAATAATAATAATGGTAATTGTTAAGCATTTACTATATGCCAAGCACTGTTCTAAGCGCTGGGGTAGATACAAGGTAACCAGATTGCCCCACATGGGGCTTATAGTCTTAATCTCCATTTTATAGATGAGGAAATTGAGGCACAGAGAAGTTAAGCAGCTTGCCCAAGGTCACACAGCAAAGTGGCAGAGCCAGGATTAGAACCCATGCCCCCTGACTCCCAAGCCTGTGCTCTTTCCACTAAGCCACGTTGCTTCTCGTCTGCACAGAGCACTCGACCAAGCCGTTGGGAGAGTAGAAATGGGCATACATATGCATGTATATAAGCATTGTTTACGGGTATGTTTGCACGTATATGTGTGTATGTATGCCTGTGTGTTGGGGGTGTTTCTGGAGCCCCCATGGGTTCACAAACTCCTGGGCTGATGTTCCAGCTATGCTGGTCTGATTGTTACACCCCTTTCCTACCACCCCGCAGCCTCTCATCCCATCTAAATTGTGATTTTCTGAGGCACCAGGAGAGACCCTCCCTCCCTCACACCCTGCAAGCTGTCTGGGTGGCATCACCGCTCTTAATTGTATTCCAATTCTGCCAGGACGTTCCGGTTCACATTCACCGGGGGCAGTTTTCTCACTGCGTAAGTGCAGTGAGAGCCTGGGAACAGCGAGCTGGATATGGGGAGAAGGAGAGGAGAGAGGGAGGGGAAATAGGAGAGGGAAAGGAAGGGGAAGGGGAGAAGCAGCGGGAGGGAGGAGAGCAGAGGGGAGAAGACAGAGGGCAACTGCAGAGAAGGAGGAGGCATTTGGCAGCAGTTGGGGTCCACTCTGGGTTGTGCCCAGATCCGTCCCTGACTCTCCAGTGTCTCAGTATGGGCTATCCAGCACCCCAATGCTCCCCTCTCCATCTCCAATTCTCCCCCAGTCACCCAGCAAGGACCATCCAACCCCTGACTCTCCCCTCTCCATCCCCGATGAGGTAACTGGAGTCCAGAGAAGAGAAGTGACTTGCCCGTGGTCACACAACAGATAAGTGGCGGGGCCGGTATTAGAACTCAGGTCCTTCTGACTCCCAGGCCTGTGCTCTATCCACTAGGCCATACTGCTTCTCATGAGTCCATTGTGGCAGCAGATGCCAGTCCCTCCAGCCTGAAGGGCCACCCGGCCTCTTGCTGCTTCCCAGCACGTTGTTGCCTCTTCTCAAAGCGTTTGTTCCCTCATTCATCTAGCCTCCCTCACTCTGGGGACTCATCTGGGCACGCAGGGTTTCCAGAGGGCAGACAGCATGTCCACAGCAGCCAGACAATGAGCTTCCAAGGTTGGATCCCGCACTTGTCTGCAATGCACTCCTACCCTGACCCTCAACTCTTCCCCTCCATCACCTTCAGGCTCTCCCTGCCTGTCTCTGCCCCAGAAAGTTCTGGGAAAGTTCATTGAGCTATCTGAGTGGACAATCTACAGCATGGAACTCAGTCCAGGTGTTTTTTAATTCCCAAAATATCATTAGAGAGAGGGAAAAGGGCTGGAGGTGAAAGGTCCAGGAAGGGGGTGATCAAGGGTGGACATGGAATTTCTGCTTCCCAAATGCCCCTCCTCATGGGGTGGGGAGCTCCTACTGGAGCTGGAGGGTGGCAGGTTCAGAAAGAAACAAAGAGCAGGAAACATTTCTTCCCCCAGTCAGGGAGTGAGCCCCAGGAATCCTTTCCCACAGGGAGCCATGAAGCTGGAATCCCCAGAGGGTCCAGAGGGGCTCAAGTGGCTATTTCAAGCAGTTCTTCCAAGTGCCCTGGTGTCCCTGTGGGAGACAGACTTGGCAGGGTGGGCCGCAGGGCTCACCTAGGGGCACCACTCTGTGCTGGGATCACCTGACAGGTCCCTGGGAATTGTGTGGGCAGCATCCAGCTGGCCCAGCAACCAGTCCAGTTTCTCCCAGCTGGTCTGGGCAGTCCTGGCTGGGGATCCTGGGGGAGCGGACCAACTACTGACTCTGGAGGGGGTAGGGGTCGGGGTCTGTGGCTGAGTGGACCTGCCCGGATCCAGAGAGCCCCAGTTCTCCAAAAATTGACCCACATGAAGGGTGAGCTGGGGCAAGGAGGGGGTTTCTTCTTGGCAGAGTGACTGGTGGTTCCTGCAAGGGGAGAGGGGAGGAGTGGGGAGGGTGCTCCCTCCTGCAATCTCTGCTCCAGAGAAAACAGGATGGAGCCCACCCCGCCCCCGTTCTCCCGTTCTCTGGGTCCCCAGATCCTTGTTGAATATTCATCTGAGTTTCTCACTCCCTTGTGAGTGGAATGGTAACTAGGCCGGGCTCTAACCACGTGGTTTCTGGGAAAGGGGACTGCTTGGGGCCTGGGGACCGTTCTTAGCCGACCT
The DNA here is from genome assembly GCF_015852505.1 of Tachyglossus aculeatus. NCBI lineage: Eukaryota > Metazoa > Chordata > Mammalia > Monotremata > Tachyglossidae > Tachyglossus > Tachyglossus aculeatus. The sequence goes on along the minus strand of NC_052073.1, from coordinate 919,075 downwards.
TGCTGTCCACTGTCCACTCTACTGACAGCAGTGACCTGGGAAACCTTAAGGAAGAATCCTGGCCAGTCCAGCACTCTGCCCTGAAGCTGGGCCTTGGGTCTTTCTGGTTAATCCACCTCTTTCCCAAACTCACCCCTCTCCATACCCCCCGACCATGGGTGCTGACAGCCCATTTCTGACAACTGGGCCTCCACCATAGGGCTCTGACCGCTGAGCCCTGACTATGGGGCTCTGACCACGGGATATTGGCCCTAGGTCATTTGTGCTCTGTGGCTTTCTGTCCCGGGGCAGGACCACCTGCCATCTACCACACCCTGGAGGGGGGAAGGGACTGGGCTGTGGATGGAGGATCGGGAGTGGCAGTGGGAATGAGGAAGGAGACTGGTTCCTATCTCCCCTGCCTGGGCCTTCTCTCCAACCCCACCCTCGTCGCCAAACGTCCGGATGGCAGCAGCTGGTGCAGCACGGGGGGCAGATGGAGCCGACGCTCTGGCACACCCTGCTCTTGGCACCTTGTGTCATCTCTGAATCTGTGACTGGGGGTGAGCCAGAGCCCACAGCGGGAGCTGAGGGAGGGAAGACACCAGGAGATGGGGAGAGCGAGGGAGGGAGAAAGCATGAATGCTTGGATGTGTGTGTGTGTTTGTGTGTGTGTGTGTTTAGGGGGCAATGCAAACTCCATGGGGCCAGGGTACACAGACAATCACACCCATGGGGTTGGCACTGAGGGGAGTAAGCCACTAGCTTCGTGCCTCGCCCTACCCCTCTCCCCACTTGGATCAGGGCAAGGCAGGGTGGGGTAGGATTTACGTATACCGTTGTTATTAATGATATTAATATTAAGATTTGGATTGTGAGCCCCATGTGGGACAGGGACTATTTAATTATGTGATCATTTATTATTATTATTATCTTATTATTAATGTCTGTCTCCCAGACTGCAAGCTCATTATGGGCAGGAAACGTGTCTGCTAATTCTGTTGTATTATACTCTCCCAAGTGCTTAGTACAGTGCTGTACACATAGTAAGTGCTCAGTAAATTGACTGATTTTCTTGTACCTACCACAGTGGTCTCAGTTTGTGGCGGTAGCCGCCAGGAACTGGGCCCTTCCCTTTCGGAGTGGTGATGTCTGCCCACTATAGGAGGGGCATTTCTCAGCCCTATAATGGCTTTCAGCGCACACTGTGGGGGGCTAGAATCTGTATGCCCATGAGTTCCCTGTGAATTACTACAGAAGCCCTGCAGGAGAGAGTTGCTTCACATCCAGGTCTCCAGATGCCAAATCCATTCGTCCTGGAAGCTCTGGACTTCCTTCACCCAGCAGAATGATAATAATAATAATAATAATAATAACAATAGAGAAGCAGCGTGGCTCAGTGGAAAGAGCATGGGCTTTGGAGTCAGAGGTCATAGGTTCAAATCCCGGCTCCACCACTTGTCAGCTGTGTGACTTTGGGCAAGCCACTTAACTTCTCTGGGCCTCAGTTCCCTCATCTGTAAAATGGGGATGAAGACTGTGAGCCCCCCATGGAACAACCTCATCACCTTGTAACCTCCCCAGCACTTAGGACAGTGCTTTGCACATAGTAAGCACTTAATAAATGCTATTATTATTATTATTAATGGCATTTGTTAAGCGCTTACTATGTGCCAAGCACTGTTCTAAGCGCTGGGGAAGTTACAAGGTGATCAGGTTGTGCCACGTGGGGCTCAGACTCTTGAACCCCATTTTACAGAAGAGGTAACTGAGGCACAAAGCAGTGAAGTGACTTGCCCAAAGTCACACAGTGGACACGTGGCGGGGCTGGGATTATAACCCAAGACCTCTGACTCCCAAGCCTGGGCTCTTTTCACTAAGCCATGCTGCTTCTCACTATCTTGAATCTTCCCCAGTGCTTGGCACATAGTGAGTGCTTAAGAAATATCACTCTTATTGTTATTATTATTCCTGCCAACAAGATGGATCCTTTCTCTTCTCCATGGCCCAAAGGGAATTTTAAATTCTGATGTGCAGGAAGAGCAGAGATCACTGAGGTCATGTCCAGGGAAAACCATATCTGATTTTCAGGGAGTTTTCCCAACATTCCCAGGGCTGTCATTGGAGAGGATTGGATGCTAGACAGCAGGCCCTGACATGTCTCCCCCAGTAGAGTGGAATCACCTTGTAGATAGGGAAAGTCTGGCTTGCTCTCTTATGGTACTACCCAAGAACTTAGCGCAGCACATTGCACCCAACAAGCGTCCAGCTCAGCACTCTGCATACAACTGTCACCTAGCACAGTGCTGTACATATGGTAGACACAAAGTCAATCCTGGTGGCCCTAACACTGCTATACCACCCTTCTTTACCTTTCAGACAACTCCAAATGCATTCCCCTATGAGCTCAGGCCGTACCTATCAGTGCTGGGAAATGGAAGGGGCAGGAAAAGGGAAGGAGCTGGGGCCGAGGGCCATGTCCTGGGCAGAAATCAGGCTGACAATCGGTGGGAGGGGCATCCTGCAGGAAGATTTAGCAGTAAAATACAGTGAGACCTGCCCCGGGCTCACGGCTGAATTAAGAACCCAGGCGGCTTCTGCCCTGGTGGAGATCACTACCCTTGCAGAGGTAACTGCCCCAGTGGCCAGTCACTGGTCACTGTCCCTCCTGGCCCTTCTCAGAGCCAGGGTCTGGGGCCCCTTCCCACCAGCTGGTGGGCAAAGCAGAGCGACTCGGGCTGGCAGTGGGTCACTTCTCCATGGCGATGGGCTCTCGAGGCTCCCAGGGAACTCAGGCTCCGGCTACAGGCTCTCACGGCACGGCCGGCAGCCAGCCCGGGAAGCCGGCCTGGGAAGCCGGCCCAGGAAGCCGGCCCGGGAAGCCGGCCCGGGAAGCCTGGGGGCGCCAGGAGCCCTGCTACCTCCAAAATGGAGCTCTGAAATGACAAGAAGCCTGTTCTACCCACTGAAGGCAGGAAGGACCCGGAAGCTGTGCCAGATAGGACAGAAGCATCCTCACCCTTTGGCTCTTCCACCATCGCTCTCTCTCCCGTCCCTGGAGAACAGGAAGGTCGGGGCAGGAGGATTGGTCCTGTGCTTGGCATAGTGGGCATCCAGCAAAGCATTCTGCACACACAAAGCACTCAATACAGCACTCCATACAAAGTGGACATCCACTATAGCACTTTGCGTATAGTGAACACCAAGAAGAGCATTCTGCACACAGCAAGCACCCAGTGTAGCACTCCTCATAAAGCGGGCATCTAGTACAGCACTCCACATACAGTGAGTACCCAGTGCAGCACCACACACCCAGTGGGGGTCCAGCACAGCAGTCCACACACAGTAGATGTCCAGTACAGCAGTATCCTGATGTAATATCTGTAAGCAGTATCCAGACACAGTTTCCGGGAGGTTTCCCCTGAACTCGGGGACCCAGGAAGTTTCTTCTGCTCTCATCAACATGACCAGCTCCAGATCCCGGAGCCAGATTCACTGTCCATCCCCCCACCAGAGAGAACCCAGAGACGCCCAGCTGCAGATCACAGCAATGTTCAATGCCCCGAGAAGAAGCTCTCAAATCATCTTCTTCCTCGAAGCAATTCCCCGAAGATCCCGACTGGCGATGTTTCTTTTTCTTTCCCAATAAGGCTAATATCACCTTTCAGCCCCACTCCCATCTGAGCCACGGGGAAGTATTGTGGCTCAGTGAAAAGAGCATGGGCTTTGGAGTCAGAGGTCATGCGTTAAAGTCCCGGCTCCACCAATTGTCGGCTGTGTGACTTTGGGCAAGTCACATAACTTCTCTGTGCCTCAATTACCTCATCTGTAAAATGGGGATTAAGACTGTGAGCCCCCCATGGGACAACCTGATCACCTTGTAACCTCCCCAGCTCTTAGAACAGTGCTTTGCACATAGTAAGCATTTAATAAATGCCATTAATAAAAATGCCATTATTATTATCTGCTGCCAGTGCAGTCCACACCTCCCTCCTCCTCTTGGGGGCCCTGGCCCCCGTGGCTTCCGGCTCCACCACAGGGTCAGGCTAAATAGACTAATTATTGTCCCCATTTATTGCCGTTGCTCTACATCAAGCATTCAGGCTATGAGCAGCATCCAGGGACCTAAAAGCCACAAACTCAGAAAGGAGTCAGAAACAGCTGGGGCCTTTCAAGGAAAGAGAGACAACTGCAGAATCTGTTCCCACGGGGAGCTGTGCAGCCGGAAACACCAGCAGGCCCAGAAGGGCCTGGACAGATCCAAGGATGAGCATCCGTGCTGGGTCACTGGGGGAGAGTCAGTATTTGTTGGTGGTCCAAGCTGAGTCACTGGGACTGAGTCAGAGATGGAGAGGGGAGAGCCTGGGGCAATGGGTGGTCCATGTTGGGTTACAGGGGGAGAGTCAGGGATGGAGAGGGGAGAGTCAAGGTTGTTGGATAATCTGTACTGAGTCACTGGGGAAGGTCAGATTCCTCCCAATGTCCTGTACTGAGTGACTATCAAATGCAGTGCACTGTACTAAGCACCTACTGTGTGCTGAGCACTCTACTAACTCATTTTGGGTGTGTGGAAGTCCTTGCCCCTTTGTGCCTCCGTGCCTCTGATTTGACTAAAACATTGTAAAAATTCCACTCCATCCCAGAGGCCCTGGAGCAGATGGCCTTTTGAATCATTTACACTGTGTTCCTCTCCCTCAGTCAATCACTCAATCAATGATATTTATTGAACTTCTACTGTGTGCAGAGCTCTGTTTTAGGCACTTGAGAAAGTACAATTCATTAGAGTTGGTAGACCCGATCCTTGCCTCTAGCACTTACAATTTCCCCTTCACCAGTGTCCAGGATTAGTTAGAACAGAGGTCCCACATTTACTCTGTGCCAAGCACTGTGCTAAGCTCTGGGAGAGGCAATGGATAATCAGATTGGACCTGGTCCTTGTTCCACCGTCTGAGGAGAAGAGTAAGCAGGGTTCTTATCCCGATTTCACAGGGGAAGAGAACTAGAGAGGATAGGTGGCTTGCCCCAGGGCACTCAGCTCGCCGGGGTCTCTTCCTTCTGGACCACCCTGCCTCCCAGAACCCCATTCCTGGGGGTTGCTCAGGAGAGACCCTTCCTGGTGAAGTTTCAGGGACCACCCACGATGGGTCATCAAAAGAGAGAGGACAGACAAGTGGCTGGCAGCTAAGGGCCAAGGTCATTGCAGACATCTCACTGACATCTGGCGATCCGGTGTTAACCAGGGCGGTCTGTAATAATAAGCGTGGTACTTGTTAAGCACTCTCTAGGGCCCAAAAACTGTACTAAGCAATGGGGTAGATTCAAGCTAATCAGGACAGACACAGTCATTGTCCTTTGCAGGACCTTCAGAACAGGTACTGAAGGCCCATTTTACAGATCTGACTCTAAATCGTGTCGGTTCGACCTTCATAACTTCGCTAAAATCTACCCCGCCCTCTCCATTCAAACTACCACGTTAATCATGCTCTTATCCTATCCTGCCATAATTACTTTATCAGCCTCCATGCTGACCTCCATGTCTCCTGACTCTTCCCATTCCAGTGTGCTGTCCTTCACTGTGCTGTCCTGATCATTTTTCTATGAAAATGTTCAGTCCACGTTTCTTCCTCCTCCTCTAGTCATTACCCACCCACCTCCACATCAAACAGAAATTCCTTACTATCGACTTTAAAGCACTCAATCCCCTTGCCCCCTCCCACCTTACCTCACTGTTCTCATACTACAACCTACCCTGCACTCTTCACTCCTCTAAATGCCAACACACTCACTGTACCTCAATCTCATCTACCTCGTTGCCGACCTCTCGCCCTCCTCTGGCCTGAAGAGCCCTCCATCTTCATATCAACAGACAATTACTCTTGCCCACTTCAAAGCCTTATTGAAGGAACATCTCCTCCAAGACGCCTTCCCTGACTAAGCCCTCATTTCCTCTTCTCCCACTTCCTAAACCCAAGGTCACACGGCAGGTAAGTGGAAGAAACAGGATTTGAACCCAGGTCCTCTCACTCCCAGGCCAGTGCTCTTTCCACTAGGCCATGCTGCTTCCCGGCACACTGTTTGGCACACAGTAAGCACTTAATAAATACCACAGTTTATTCTTGTCATTGTTATTGTGTTTATTATTCTTATTACCATCATCATCATCATTAGGGTGTGGAAGGGGGGGAGGCAGTTGGTCACTCTGTCCGCCAGGACCCTGCACGAGCCCTGGGGTCCCCTCCCTCCCAGCCCCCTCCCCCATCCTCCGGCGGCTCCCTGGAGCGGGGAGTCATTCACTCTGGATATTTTCCATTTGGGTTGAAATTGAAGCACTAAATCACCGGCCGAGTTTCTGCTTCGCGATTCATCCTTAATTCCTCCGGTTTCCCTCCGTGACGGCGGTGCGTTTCTCCGCCGCGCCAGCTCTCTTTGCTGGCGATTAAATCCCCGCTCCGAGTGTAATCGAATCCTCCCCGCTCCGTGTGGGGCGGGGGGCGACTCGGGGGAGGGGGAGACGGAGGTGGGCCGCGGGGCTGGTGAGAGAGGCCGGGGGCCAGTGCGGGGCGCGGGGGGTGGGTGGTCGGGGACGGGGCGAGGGTCGCCGGGGTGTGGTGCGGGGCCTGGGCACTGCTGCCAGTCCGCCCCCAGCCCTCGACTCCCTGGGGTCCTTAGAGCCCCCGAGCCGGACGTCAGATTCCCGGGCCTCGACATTCACAGACACGTGTGGATGTCTGAGCCTCAGGCCCTTCCTCGGGCCGCAGCGCGCCCGGCCAGTCCCTATCCGCCCTAACGGACCCCGGGCTGAGAAGCCCGGATTATTCATTCATTCAAATGTATTTATTGAGCGCTTACTGTGTGCAGAGCACTGTACTAAGCGCTTGGGAAGTACAATTCGGCAACAGAGACAATCCCTACCCAGCAATGAGCTGACAGTCTAGAAGGGGCAGACAGACGAAACAAAACAAGTAGACAGCCATCAGTACCATCAAAACAGAGAAGCAGCGTGGCTCAGTGGAAAGAGCCCGGGCTTTGGAGTCAGAGGTCATGGGTTCGAATCCCGGCTCTGCCACTTGTCAGCTGTGTGACTTTGGGCAAGTCACTTCACTTCTCTGGGCCTCAGTTCCCTCATCTGGTAAATAGGGATTAAGTCTGTGAGCCCCACGTGGGACAACTTGAATACCTTGAATCTACCCCAGCGCTTAGAACAGTGCTTTGCGCATAGTAAGCGCTAATAAATGCCATCATTATCAAAGACCCCGGGCTTCGGAGTCTGAGGTCAGGGGTCCAAATCCCGGCTCCACCAATTGTCAGCTGTGTGACTTTGGGCAAGTCACTTAACTTCTCTGGGCCTCAGTTCCCTCATCTGTAAAATGGGGGTTAAGACTGTGAGCCCCCGTGGGACAACCTGATCACCTTGTAACCCCCTCAGCGCTTAGAACAGTGCTCTGCACATAGTAAGCGCTTAATAAATGCCATTATTATTATTATTATTCTCTGTGCCTCAATTCCCTCATCTGTAAAATGGGGATTAAGACTGTGAGCCCCACGTGGGACGGCCTGATGATCTTGTATCCCCCCCAGCGCTTAGAACAGTGCTTGGCACATAGTAAGCGCTTAACAAATGCCATTATTATTATTGTTATTACCACCTCGGATTCCGCCGCCCCCGGACCTTTGATCTCTCGCCGCCCCCAACACAGTAATGAGATTTTTAAACACCTGCCTGCAAACGAATAAAATGGAAGGATGGAGGGGGCGCGGCTCAAGGAACCTCCCCCAGACCCCCACTCCGGGCTGCGGCTTCAACGTTCCCGCAAAAAAACACACTTCCTATTCGCTTTCTCCTTTCTTGTGCACTTCTGTGGAGTCCCAATCCCCAACACTTTGTATGCCCGTGGGCTCCCGGGATCCCAACACCAGGTACACCAGACAGGACAGTGACGGTGGTCCTGGGCCCCCCACAGCTAGGGAATGAGTCACTAAGACCCCTCACCTTTCAATGGGTTCCTTAATTCTCCCGCTCCTGGGATCCTGCCTCCTCAGCCCTTTCTTCCAAAAGCATAAAATGGCAGAAGTGGAGGCATGTCATACTTGTTCAGTTAAATCTTTGATCTCTAACTGGCTCTCCCAATCCCCTTTCTCCAGGGAGAACCCAGATGGTCGGAAAATCAATCCTCCCTCCTACAGTCAGCACCCTGGGTCAGCTTCTCCTCCTAGATCCCCACCCCCCCGGAGGCACACCTCCAGCCCAGGTCTCTGCCTTTGTCACCAGAACCAGCTGGAACCAGGAGCTGGTTGCCCTCGTGGTCACTTACATTCATGGTTTGGGATGGGCCACAGACCTGACTCTCCCCGAATGATCCAACATGGACCACCCCACACCCTGACTCTCCCCCAGTGACCGCATGGACCATCCAACACCCCTAACTGTCCCGTCTCCATCCCCGACTCTCCCCATTAACCCAGCAAGCCATCTCATATCCCTGACTCTCCACTCTCCATCTCTGAGTTTCCCCCAGTGACCCAGTGTGGACAACCTAACACCCCTAACTCTCACCTCTCCATCCCTGACTCTTCCCCCAGTGACCCAGCACAGATTGTCCCGCACCTCCGACTCTCTCCCAGTCAGAAGGAAGCAGGAGGAGGAGGGACAGTGGAGGAGGGGGAAAAGAGTTTTGGGGGAGGGCAGGGGAAGTGGAGGGGCTTGCTGGTGGGAGCAGATGGATAACGGCAGATCTCTGGGTAACCCAGGGATGGAACATTAAAGCCAGCTTGGGAGAGAGTGGCCTAAGACAGGAAATGTGATTTCTTCTAACGTGATTTGAGGAAGCTGTATTAATATCCCCCCCGCACCTGCGCCCTCCCTCCTCCCCCATCCAACACAGACATACACACACACTCCAGTGTCTAGTCACCACTGCAGCATTCGCTTCCAATTCTTGACCTCTCAGACATCTTCACTAGTCACTCTGCTTGGGGCTGCCCTGCTTGGCTGGGGAGAGAACCATAAGAGCCAACAGGTCCTCAAATGGGAGGGCTGGAAGGCCAGCTCAGTGATCTACACACAGTAAGTGCTCAGTAGCAGCATGGCGTAGTGCATAGATCACGAGTTTGGGAGTCAGAAGGATCAGGGTTCTAATCTCCAATTCCACCGCTTGTCTGCTGTGTGATCTTGGGAAAATCACTTAACTTCTCTGTGCCTCAGTTACTGTATCTGTAAAATGGGGATTAAGACTGTGAGCCCCTTGTGGGTTAGGGACAGTGTCTAACTTGATTATCTATCCCAGCGCCTAGAGTGCCTGGCACATAGCAAGCGCTTAATAAACACCATCGTTATTATTATTCTTATAATTACAGCATGTTGCTCTCAATAAGCGAGCAGCACGGTGCTCTACAACCAGTAAGCACTCACTATGGTACTCTGCACCTAGCAGGGACCCCGCACAGTGCTCTGCACACAGTAGATGCACAGTACAGTACTCTGCACACAGTAGGAACCCAGTACAGGGCTGTCACGCAGTAGACACATAGTAATAATAATAATAATAATAGCATTTGTTAAGTGCTTACTATGTGCAGAGCACTGTTCTAAGCGCTGGGGGGGATACAAGGTGATCAAGTTGTACCACGTGGGGTTCACAGTCTTAATCCCCATTTTACAGATGAGGTAACTGAGGCTCAGAGAAGTTAAGTGACTTGCCCAAGGTCACACAGCAGACATGTGGCGGAGTCAGAATTCGAACCCATGACCTCTGACTCCAAAGTCCATGCTCTTTCCACTGAGCCACGCTGCTTCTCTATTAATAATGGCATTTATTAAGCACGTGCAATGTGCCAAGCACTGTTCTAAGCACTGGGGAGGTTACAAGGTGATCAGGTTGTCCCACGGGGAGCTCACATTAATCCCCATTTTACAGATGAGGGAACTGAGGCCCAGAGAAGTTAAGTGATTTGCCCAAAGTCACACAACTGACAATTGGCGGAGCCGGGATTTGAACCCATGACCTCTGACTCCAAAGCCTGTGCCCTTTCCACTGAGCCATGCTGCTTCTCTGTGCAATAGTATAGTATTGCACTCAACGTGTGTGTGTGTGTGTGTGTGTGTGTGTGTGTTTGTGTGTCCCAGCACTGGGGTTGGGAGGGTTGGACAGGGGGAATGCTCCAGGAGGATAGGAAGATTGTTTCTCCTGTGGTAATCCTCTAGACTGTAAGATTGATTGATTGACTGATAGTTCCCCTTTCAGGGACCCAGGGCAGCGGATTGTGGAGTAAGCTCTGTCCCAGAGTGGTGATCCAAGGGACAGGGACCACTCAGTCAATCAATAACTAAATGCTTAGTACAGTGCTCTGCTCACAGTAAGCACTCAATAAATACGATTGAATGAATGAATGAATTGTATTTAGAGTGCCTACTGTGTGCTCAGCATTGTACTGTGTGCATAGGAGAAGAAAATGCAAAAGGAAAGATAGAATCCTGAGCACAGGGAATTTACAAACTAGATGGAGAAACAGACATTAAAATAAATTACAGAATTACTGATGGATCTGTAGGTTAGTGCTGTGGTGCTCAGGGAGGGGTAAATATCAAAGTGCTTAAGGAGAAAAGACCCAAGTGCCTAGGCCACACAGAAGAGAACTCTAAGACAGAGAAGTGCAGATTTAGTTGAAGAAAGCCTCTTGGAGGAGATGTGATTTTAGGAGGACTTCGAAGGTGGGGAGAGAGGTGGTTTGTTGGGTTTAAAAGGGGAAGTAGTTCCAGCTCAAAGGGAAGATGTGGGCAAGGGTCAGCAGTGAGATCGACGAGCCTGAGATTCAGTAGGTAGGTTGCCATCACAGGAGCGACGTATGTAGGCTGGGTTGTAGTAAGAGATTAGTAAATTAAGGTAGAAGTGGGAGAGCTGACTGAGTGCCTTAGAGCTTATAATAATAATGGTGGTATTTGTTGAGCGCTTTCTATGAGCAAAGCACTGTTCTAAGCACTAGGGAGACACAAGATGATCAGGCTGTCCCACGTGGGGCTCACAGCCTTAATTCCCATTTTACCGATGAGGTCACTGAGGCACAGAGAAGTTAAGTGACTTGCCCAAAGCCACACAGCCGATAAGCGGCGGAGCTTATTTGTGGTAAGGAGTTTCTATTTGCCATGGAGGTGGTTGGGCAGCCATTGGAGGTTTTTCAAAAGAGGGGAGACGTGGATGGGATGGGTTTTTAGAAAAATGACCCGGGCAGCTGAGTGAGGTATGGATTGAAGAGGGGAGAAACAGGAGTCAGGGAGGTCAGTGAGGAATCTGATGCAGCAGTCAAGGTTGGATGGGATGTGTTTGCATCAGCAAAATAGCAGTTTGGATGGAGAAGAAAAAGGGTGTATTTTAGTGATGTTGTGAGGGTAGAACGGACAGGATTTGGTGACTGAATATGAGGGTTGAATGAAATATATGAGTCGAGGATAATGCCAAGATTAGTGGTTGTGAGACAGGGAGGATAGCGGTGCTGTCTACAGTCTGGGGGCGGGGGGGGGGTGGGCAGGGTTTGGGTGGGAAGTTGAGTTTTGTTTTGGACATGTTTAGTTTGAGGTATCCGTGGGACATCCAGGAGAGGAGAAGCAGCATGGCATAGTGGATAGAGCACGGGCCTGGGAGTCAGAAGGTCATGGGTTCTAATCCCGGCTCTGCCACTTGTCTGCTATGTGACCTTGGGCAAATCACTTCACTTCTCTGTACTTCAATATTCTCATCTGTAAAATGTGGATTGAGACTGTGGGCCCCATTTGGGACAGGGACCGTGCCCAACCCGATTTGCTTGTATCCACTCCAGCAGTGCCTGACACTTAGTAAGCACTTAACAAATACCGTTATTATTATTGTTATTATCCAGGTAGAGATGTTCTGAGGGCAGGAGGAAGTGCAAGACTGCAGGAAGGAGAGAGGTACGGGCTGGAGAGACCTCTGAGCAGGCAGGACCCCAAACCCTGCTGAATCAGCCGCCACACTGGGTGACGCTGCCAGGGACCAGGTTTAGGGTCCAGGGAGGGGCGGGCAGGACCCATTTGCTTCCAAAAGCCAGAGCCGGAGGGACGGGGGCCAGCTGGGGCGGGCCTTCTCCCGGGAACCTTAGGATAGGCTCATCTGTGAAGTGGGGAGAAGTCCCCGCCCCTCCCTGCCCCGGGACTGCTGTGTGACCTAAGGAAAGTAACCGAGCCTCTCTGGACCTCCGCAGTGCCGTCCTCCGGGGGGACACTGTGAGGCCACTTGTGAGGAGGACTTGGAAAAAGAGTCCGGAACAGCTGAGGGGGCTGTTGTGGAACGTGGGGGGCGGGAAGAGGGGACAAGGAGAAAGACCGAGAAGAGAGGAGGGGGGAAGGGGCACGGGAGAGGAGGGAAGGGAAGAGAAGCAGCGTGGCTCAGTGGAAAGAGCCCGGGCTTTGGAGTCAGAGGTCATGGGTTCAAATCCCAGCTCCGCCAACTGTCAGCTGTGTGACTTTGGGCAAGTCACTTCACTTCTCCGGGCCTCAGTTCCCTCATCTGTAAAATGGGGATGAAGCCTGTGAGCCCCCCCGTGGGACAACCTGATTACCTTGTATCCCCCCAGCGCTTAGAACAGTGCTTTGCACATAGTAAGCGCTTAATAAATGCCATCATTATTATAAGAGGGACAAGGTGGGGAGGAAGGGGCAGGGCAGAGGAAGGAGAGGTGGCGTCAGGGAGAGGAGGAAAGAAAGGGGGCAGGGGAGAGGAGGGAAGGCAGGTGGGAGAGGAGAGAAGGGAGGTGGAAGAGGAGAGAAGGAAGGGGGGTCGTCAGGGGGAGGGTATGGGCTGGGGCCGCGCAGAGGAGTAGGGGGCGGTGGGCGGGGAGCCGCAGACTGGCGGGTTTGCCGGGGGTGGGTGAGCGCCGGCCGGCTTCGTCGCCGGGAGGCTCATTTCCATTCGCTTTGTAGTCTGGGCACACCGGCCTTCGAGCGAAGGGCGTTGGCGTTGGCCCGGGCTCCGCCCGCCCGCAAGCGGCCCCGCGCAGTTTGGCGGCTGTGAGTCCGGCTGACCCCGCTGCAAACCGCGAGGAGGCAGGGAGGCCTGTGGCCTGCGGGGGACAGACTCGGGCGGGGGCTGCGGGGACAGATGACACGACGACAGGCCCCCAGTACAGCGCTCTGCACACCATGTGTTTCCAGCGCAGCGCTAGGTAGTAATAATAATAATAATAATGGCATTTATTAAGCGCTTACTATGTGCAAAGCACTGTTCTCAGCGCTGGGAAGGTTACAAGGTGATCAGGTTGTCCCACGGGGGGCTCACAGTCTTAATCCCTACTTTACAGTTGAGGTAACTGAGGCACAGAGAAGTGAAGTGACTCGTCCAAAGTCACACAGCTGACAGGTGGCAGAGCAGGGAATTGAACCCATGACCTCTGACTCCAAAGCCCGTGCTCTTTCCACTGAGCCACGCTGCTTCTCTAATAATAATATTATTATTACTAAAACTATTATTATAATTAAAATTATTGTAATAAGTTATTAATAACTGTTGTATAATAATAATAATGGGATTGCTTAAGCGCTTACCATCTGCCAAGCACTGTTCTAAGAACTGCAGTAGATATGAGTTAATCAGGTTGGATGCAGTCCCTGTCCCAAAGGGGCTCACAGTCTTAATCCCCATTTTACAGATGAAGTAACAGGCCCAGAGAAGTTAAGTGACTTGCCCGAGGTCATACAGCAGACATGTGGCAGTCAGGATTAGAACCCAGGTCCTTCTGACTCCCAGACCTGTGCTCTATCCATTAAACCATGCTGCGTCCAATGTAGCTCTCTACCCATAGCAGGTGCCCAGTACAGGCTCAGTGGTAAAAGCACGGACTTTGGAGTTAGAGGTCATGGGTTCAAATCCCGGGTCGGCCGCTTGTCAGCTGTGTGACTTTGGGCAAGTCACTTAACTTCTCTGTGCCTCAGTTCCCCCATCTGTAAAATGGGGATTAAGACTGTGAGCCCCCCGTGGGACAACCTGATCACTTTGTAACCACCCCAGCGCTTAGAACAGTGCTTTGCACATAGTAAGCGCTTAACAAATGTCATTATTATTATTTTTATTATTACAGCACTCTGCACACAGTAGACACCCAATACAGCTCTTTGCATAAAATAGATGCCCATATTGCACAGAGTAGGAATCCAGTAAAATGCTCTGCACACAGTAGATGCCCATTCAGCACAATGCACACAGTAGACACCCATATAGTGCTCTGCATGCAGTAGGCACCCAATACGAGGTCTGATTCACTCTACCATTTAAGGAAAGAATGGACAGACTTAATTAAGGCACACCTTCTTCAAGAGGCCTTCCCTGACTAAGCCCTCATTTCCTTTTTTCCCCACTTCCTTCTGCATCACTCTGATTTGCTCCCTTTATTCACCGTCCCCCTCAGCCCTACAGGATTTATGTACATATTCATAATGTATTTATTTGTATTAATCTGTCTCTCCCTCCAGTTTTTAAAGTGGCTGTGAGTAGGGAATGTTTCTACCTACTTTATTATATGGTTAAATTGTACGCTCCCAAGCACTTAGTACAGTGCTCTGAACATGGTAAGTGCTCAATAAATATAATTGATTGATTGATTGACAGATGGGCAAGGGACAGGCTGTCTCCTAAGCCCCAATCCCTATAGCCCAACCAAATGCTCCCACACCCCCTCGTCTTCCCTTTGGTCCCACTCCTCATTCCCCAATTTGCACCCCCATTCATTCATTCATTCAATCATATTTATTGAGCGCTTACTGTGTGCAGAGCACTGTACTAAGCGCTTGGGAAGTACAAGTAGGCAACATATAGAGACGGTCCCTACCCAACAGTGGGCTCACAGTCTAGAACTTTGCCCCTGCCACCTGTACTGTCCCCTCTCCCAGGCCTCCTGCCCAGGCCATGCCCCCCTACCCAATGCCTATCCAAAGCTGCCCAGGCACTGCCCACAGCCTGGGAAAGGTTGTGCTCCACTGGAGAGCAGGTCATAGCTGCGTGCCGCTGGAGGGAAATCCCGGAATATCATAGAAACACGAAGCGGAGATTTAGTGGAAAGTTCCCACAGTGTTTTTCTTCAGCGCCTTCACGCTTCGATTAGCGGGAACTGGGACACATGATGGAGAGCCCAGAGCGAAACCCGCCTCACAGCGATGGGGGGGAGGGGAAGCAGTGGGGGACGGAGGGGGCGACAAAGGGGCTGCGGGATGGTTGTCCCCCCATCCCAAGTGCCCTCTGTGGCTAGTGACCCCCCACCAGGCCACCAGGAGCCCCTTGCTTTGGGATTTGTGTGTCCAGCTCCTCCCGAAAGCAGGCTGTTGGTTGGCTGTAGGTGGGGGGACCGCTCTACCCTGGAGAAATCGGCTGGCAGCGGCAGGGGGAGTGGCCAACACCAACCCCGTGCAGGAGGCCCGGCCACCAGTCAATAGTATGAGCTGACTGCTTCCTGGGTGCAGAACACTGTGCTGAGTGCTTGGGAGAGGATGATCCCTGCTCTCAAGGAGCTTCTAGTCTAGAGGGGAGACAGACACTGGAGTAAATTTGTGACAGGAAGAAGCAGTAGAGTATAGAAATAGGTACATACGTGTTACTCTGGCCATGAGGGAGTGATGATGGGAGATGGGAGGAGAAGCAGGTCTGGATGTCAGAAGGGCCTGGGTTCTAATCTCGGCTCTGCCACTTGTCTGCTATGTGACCTTGGGCAAGTCACTTAATTTCTCTGGGCCTCAGTTCCCTCATCTGTAAGATGAGAATTAAGACTGAGAGCCCTATGTGGGACAGGGAATGTGTCCAACCAGATTATCTTGTAACTACCATAGTGCTTAATACAGTGCCTGGCACATAGTAAGTGCTTAAAAAATAACACAATTATTATTATGATTATTTTGGGGCTAATTGTCTCCTGCCCGCTGGAGCAGGTGCCCTGGGCAGAGAATAGCCTTCTGGGACCACGGGACCCAGAGAATAGCAAGTTGGATTTGAGAGTATTAAGGCAGAGGGTGGCTCAACAGCTCCATCTACCTCTGGGCAACATGAATGTGGAACCAGAGTGCTTCTGGGGTGCGTTTGGGTGGGGGTATGTGTGTGTTTTTGTGTGTGAATGTGCAGATGTGTTGGTGCATGGGGTGTGTGTGTGTGTGTGTGTGTGTGAGAGAGAGAGAGAGATTGTGTGTGCGTGTGTGAGGGCACTGGCAGGGGCTGGGCCTTGCTGCAAGCTCAGCTCCTGTGGTCACCATGCCTCAGTCCCGCTGGTTTCACTCTGGCTGATTTCATACAGCAGCCTCTTGTCCACCCAGCAACTGGGGCCACTGATGCTGCCCCCACCATGCCCACCCTGTCACCCTGCACATTCCACCCACCATGCCCACTGCATCCACCTCACCTGCTGTACCCACCAAGCCTACTACATCCACCTGGCCTGATGTACTCACCACACCCACTCAGCGAACTGCATCCTCTCTACCCACCTTACCCACCACATCCACCCTGCCTGCTGTGCCCATCTCACTCACTGTATCCACTACACCCACTCTGCTTGCTGTGCCCACTGCACCCACCTTACCCACCATGTACACGGCACCCACCCCATACATCCTGCTCACCCCACCAACACCCACCAACTCTGATGTTTCCCCAACCCACAGAGACTAGTGAACTGCAGGAAAACCAAGCCCTGCTCACCCACTCCCTCTACCTCCCCTCTCCTCCTCCCCGATTCTCTCTCTCTCATCTTTCATGTCAAGTGCAGTAGGAGATGACATTTTTTTTTCATTCCGCTTTTATTGGAATTGCTTTCCACAGACTTCTAGCAGGAATCCACCTGCCCCGAGGAGAGGCCCAGGAGCGGGGAGATCCCGCCTCAGCAGCGGAATGTGGTCCCGATCCCTGATGCCCCCAACCATCCCTCCATCCATCATCAACCACTCAATCAAGAGTCCACAATCAGCGTGAGGCTCTGCACTGAGCACTGGGAGAGGACACATGCAGTTGAAGACAGACTGGTAGACAAGTGGACAGACAGAGTACCACCAGCTACTCCACCTCTGAGCGTGCCTATCTTCCAAAGCATGGGGCACTGGTCACGCCCATCCCCAACACCAGGAGATATGGAGGACACGGCATCCCTGCAACCACTGTCTAATTTCTACCACTCTGTTCCCAAAAACGACCCCAGAGGGACAGGGTGCTCAAACTCTCTCCTTGTTCATCCACAGAAGTTCCACCATTGCCTGGCCTGGACTTCCCCATGGGTCCTGGCACCCCCCACCCCACCCCCACTACCAAGCACACGCACTTGTCCACCAGCACTCCCAAGTCATCCAAAAACATGTAGTCTCCATCCTGCCCCCTCCCCATCCCCAAACTGCTGTCTCTATCTTTACACCCTGGTGCTCCCTCTTACCTGTAATTTACTTTCATGCCTGTTTCTGCTCTAGACTGAAAGCTCCTTGAGGACAGGGATCATGTCAGCTAACACAACTGTACTGTCCCAAATGCTAAGTTCGGTGACCTGCACACACAGTAGACTGTGCGCTTCTTGAGGGCAGGGAACATGTCTAACTCTATTGTACTCTCCCAAGTGCTCAGAAAGGCTGATCCACCAAATGCTCAGTTGTTGATAACCCCATGTGGGACAAGGACTGTGCCCAATCTGATCAACTTGTATCTACCCCAGTGCTTAGATCAGTTTTTGGCACGTTGTATGTGCTTAACAAATACCATAATTATCATTCTTATTTTTATAATGATGAGGATGTTGAACCACAAGCCTTGCCACCAGCAGCTGCAGAGGGGAGGTTTCTAATAAGGGTGATTGTTAAGAGAACCTGTGCCTGTTGTAGGAGATGGAAGGAGGGAGCTCATATACTGGACAAAGTTCTGGCCAGTGAGCCCTCCCCTCCCCACCGCAGGGCCAGACAGCCCTCAGGGGACCCTGCCCACCCTGGAGCTACAACAAGGGTTGAGTGGGGGGAGAGCCAGGGAAGAGGATCTCCTGGAGAGAACTGATGGGGGGCAGGAGGGGGTGGGACGTCCCCCATTACAACTCTCACTCTGCCCAGCTCCCACTGTGCTGTGTGACCTCGGCCAACCACGGATCTCTCTGGGCTTGAAAGCTGGCGATTTAGGTTTCCAGTGGTCCCTTGTTAGGGCAGCATCTGGGGGCTGGGGTGGGCCCTCCAAGAAGGCCAATGCCCCCCTGAATGGGACAACACTGACCAGGATTTGGAAGCAGCTATCCAGCCATGCCCCCTGGATAGCTGCTTCCAAATCCTGGTCAGTGTTGTCCCATTCAGGGGGGCATTGGGACCCCACACCCTTCTGGGGTGGTGAGAGTTTGACCCTTCCCAAAGTCCCCCTTACCTTCAGACCAAGAGGACAGCCCTCACCTCCATGCCCACTGCCCAGAGCCAAGGGGGTTCTTCATGGTGGGCAGTTCTGAGAGGGGTCAGAGCTGGGTGGGCTTGTGGGGCCCTTCCCCATGATTGATATGTACATGTGCATGTGTGTTTGTGCATATATGTGTGTTTGCATATGTGCATGTATGTGCATGTATGCGTGGGAGTTGGGGGGGGGCTTACACTTTACACAGGACCCACAGACATAGACTGACTCGCCCCAGTTGGGGAGTCAGTGTTCGTCATTTCAATGGCCCCCATGGCAGCAGACTTCATCTTCATCAGCCCCCACTCCCACCAGCCCTGCCCCACCCCTGCCACCCCTGCCACCCCCGCCTGAATCCGTTTATGTTTCCAATTTGTTTTGTGCGGCTCTTCCGACGGCTCAGGCCAGGACCTTCCATCTGAAGCAATCTTCGCTGGATTTTACTGTTCACTGGGGACTTGAATATGATTAAGGAATCCGCCAGGAAAATTCTCTTTTTATGCCTTCTACGGCGTCTCCTGTTCCGATCCCTCCCTGTTGGGGCGGTGGGCGGGTGCCAGGCAGGAGGGAGCCTCACTGCTATATCTCAGCCCTTCCAGGCTCTCAGAACTGGGGCCTTGTTGGGGGGCGACGTCAGTCATCCAGCGGCTCCTGGAGCCCCAGGAATTCTCCGGGGAGCGATCGGGGCAGCCGCCTACATCGAAACCATTGCTGCTTGATAGGAAAACAAAGACGGGCTCCTTCTGGCCCCAAACAAGGATGTGCAGCTCGCCTATCCACCGTGAGTGACCATCAGGATGCTCCCAGACTGACAGAGCTGTGGTCTGAGGCCACTGCCCTGGAGAGCCCTGGGGGTTGTTGTGGTCTGTCCCAGGTTCCCACAGCCCTGGAGGCTCCCCCAGCCCCGAGACTGGTCATTTCCCTGACATCCCATTTCTGGTTTGTTTTGGGGTCTGCTGTACCAGCCCAGAAAACACAGGCCACAGCAGGGCTCGGCAGCCCCCTCCCCAGATCCCCTCAGTGGACCCATCACTGCAGCTGTTCTGGGAAGCCCCCGGGGGTCTGGCAGTAGAGGAGCTGACAGAGGGCACCGAATCTTGGCTGGGACAGGGCCAGCGAACCCCTGGAAATCCAGCCTCCACAGGTCCACAGACCCCCATAGAGTCGCCCCCTCAAGGGCGAGGCCTAGCATGGGTAACCACCTGGCCTGGACCCCAATCTGCCTCCACCAGAAGCAGGGCTACCACCCCTACTCCGGCCAACGCACTTTGGGCTCCCCCTCCCCGCCCTCCGCAGGACCCCGGGAGAAATTCCACGGGAGCAAGGTCTTCTGGGAATTGGGGGAGGGGAGGATGAGTTGGGGTTGGGGGTGGGTGGATGGAGGGAGGAAGCCAAGCCTGTTAATTACATTTAAAGATTTTCCTCCTGGTGGGAAAGGACGTAATTAGCTGTTTGTGGGGAGCGCTGACCCGACGGTGCTGGCATCAGCAGATAACGGGTGGCGGCGGTGACAGCGGCGGCGGGGCCAAGGGAGGCGGGACCGGGGGAGGCGGGCGGGGCCCGGGGCCAGATCTGGGCTCTGACCGCTGGGAAGGACCGCCGGCGCCTCGGGTCCTCATGGGACAGGCAGGGTGGGAAATGCCGGTCACCGGTTCTGGCTGCCAAGGATCCTATGGGGAGTTTGTTGAGTGTCGGAGAACTCAAATCCTCAAGCCAGAAGAAAATGTTAAAGGTCACCCTGTCCAGGCCCCTGCCTCTGGGCTAGTGAAATCGCCTAGCCTAAAATCGCGTCAGCTCCTTCCCCGGGTCTCCAGGCACACAGGACCTACACCCCTCAGCCTCACCATCCTCAGCCTCTGCAGTAGCACCCACCTGCTCACCAACTTGTACTTCCCAAGCGCTTAGTACAGTGCTCTGCACACAGTAAGCGCTCAATAAATACGATTGATGATGATGATGATGATGCTCACAACATTCAGAGCACTGTCAGGGCCCCCAGGCTGTGCACTGTTCAGAGCAGTACTGAACTCCCATTTGGGGACAGAACAATTAATCAATAGTATTTCTCGATTATTTCCTCTGTGCAGGGCACTGTACTGGACCCTCGGGGAAAAAATATACAATATTCATTCATTCCTACCATTCCTTTCCAAACTCCTTGAACGAGTTGTCTACACGCGCTGCCTAGAATTCCTCAACAACAACTCTCTCCTCGACCCCCTCCAGTCTGGCTTCCGTCCCCTTCATTCCACGGAAACTGCGCTCTCAAAGGTCACCAATGACCTCCTGCTTGCCAAATCCAACGGCTCATACTCTGTCCTAATCCTCCTCGACCTCTCAGCTGCCTTTGACACTGTGGACCACCCCCTTCTCCTCAACACGTTATCTGACCTTGGCTTCACTGACTCCGTCCTCTCCTGGTTCTCCTCTTATCTCTCCGGTCGTTCTTTCTCAGTCTCTTTTGCAGGCTCCTCCTCCCCCTCCCATCCTCTTACTGTGGGGGTTCCCCAAGGTTCAGTGCTTGGTCCCCTTCTGTTCTCAATCTACACTCACTCCCTTGGTGACCTCATTCGCTACCACGGCTTCAACTATCATCTCTACGCTGATGACACCCAGATCTACATCTCTGCCCCTGCTCTCTCCCCCTCCCTCCAGGCTCGCATCTCCTCCTGCCTTCAGGACATCTCCATCTGGATGTCTGCCCGCCACCTAAAGCTCAACATGTCGAAGACTGAGCTCCTTGTCTTCCCTCCCAAACCTTGTCCTCTCCCTAACTTTCCCATCTCTGTTGACGGCACTACCATCCTTCCCGTCTCACAAGCCCGCAACCTTGGTGTCATCCTCGACTCCGCTCTCTCATTCACCCCTCACATCCAAGCCGTCACCAAAACCTGCCGGTCTCAGCTCCGCAACATTGCCAAGATCCGCCCTTTCCTCTCCATCCATACCGCTACCCTGCTAATTCAAGCTCTCATCCTATCCCGTCTGGACTACTGCACTAGCCTTCTCTCTGATCTCCCATCCTCGTGTCTCTCTCCACTTCAATCCATACTTCATGCTGTGGCCCGGATTATCTTTGTCCAGAAACGCTCTGGACATATTACTCCCCTCCTCAAAAACCTCCAATGGCTACCGATCAATCTGCGCATCAAGCAGAAACTCCTCACCCTGGGCTTCAAGGCTCTCCATCACCTCGCCCCCTCCTACCTCACCTCCCTTCTCTCCTTCTACTGCCCAGCCCGAACCCTCCGCTCCTCCACCACTAATCTCCTCACCGTACCTCGTTCTCGCCTGTCCCGCCATCGACCCCCGGCCCACGTCATCCCCCGGGCCTGGAATGCCCTCCCTCTGCCCCTCCGCCAAGCTAGCTCTCTTCCTCCCTTCAAGGCCCTGCTGAGAGCTCACCTCCTCCAGGAGGCCTTCCCAGACTGAGCCCCTTCTTTCCTCTCCCCTCGTCCCCCTCTCCACCCCCCCGTCTTACCTCCTTCCCTTCCCCACAGCACCTGTATATATGTATATATGGTTGTACATATTTATTACTCTATTTATTTATTTATTTATTTATTTTACTTGTACTTTTCTATCCTACTTATTTTATTTTGTTGGTATGTTTGGTTCTGTTCTCTGTCTCCCCCTTTTAGACTGTGAGCCCACTGTTGGGTAGGGACTGTCTCTATGTGATGCCAATTTGTACTTCCCAAGCGCTTAGTACAGTGCTCTGCACATAGTAAGCGCTCAATAAATACGATTGATTGATTGATTGATTCAATCACATTTATTGAGCGCTTACAGAGTGCAGAGCACTGTACTAAGCGCTTGGGAAGTACAAGTTGGCAACATATAGAGACGGTCCCTACCCAACAACGGGCTCACAGTCTAAAAGGGGGGAGACAGACAACAAAACAAAACGTGGACAGGTGTCGAGTCGCCAGAACAAATAGAATTAAAGCTAAAAAGAGTCTGTAGAAGCGACCCTTTCCCACAAACAGCTAATAGTTTACAGGGGAAGACAGACTTTCAAACAGATTACAGACTCAGGAAATGCAATATAACGATATTTACATAAGTGTTGGGGAGCTGGAGTGAGTAGCAAAGTGCTTAGGGGGGTCATAACCAAGAGCAGAGTTGATGCAGAGGGGAGAGTGGATAAGGGAAGGCAGCGTGGTCAGGTAGAAAGAGCCTGGGCATGGGAGTTAGAGGACCTGAGCTTTAATCCTACCTCCACCATTTACCTGCTACATGACCTTGGGCAAATCACTTAACTTCTCTGTTCCTCAGTTTCCTCATCTGTAAAATGGGGAGTAAATACCTACTGCCTTTCCTTCTCAGAGTGTGAGCACCATGTGGGGACAGGGAGTGTATCCAATCTGATTAACCTGCCTCTATCAATCAATCAGTGGTATTTATTGAGTGCTTACTGTGAGCAGGGCACCATACTAACAACAGAGATGGTAGACACATTTTCTGCCCATAGCTGCTTATGGTCTAGAGGCTGTATCTACCTCAGTGCTTAGTATGGTGCTTGGCACATAGTAAATGTTAACAAAAAGTAAGTGGTTAACAAATACAATTATGAAGTGAGAGTTTAGATAGGAGATGGGATTTCAGAGGTTAAGAGTTCTAATCCTGGCTCTGCTATTTGTCAGCTGTGTGACTTTGGGAAAGTCACTTAACTTCTCTATGCCTCAGTTACCTCATCTGTAAAATGGGGATTAAGACTGTGAGTCCCACGTGGGACAACCTGAATACCTTGTATCTACCCCAGTGCTTAGAACAGTGCTTGACACATAGTAAGTGCTTAACAAATACCATCATCATCATTGTTATTATTATTTTTGGAGGGTTTTGAAGGTAGGGAGAGTGGTGAACTGTGAGATATAAAGGGGGAGGGATTTCCAGGCCTGAAGGAGGACGTGGGCAAGGGTTCATCATTGTCGGTGGGCTGGCATTGCACTGGGTGTCTATTATGTGCACAGAACTGTTCCAGACACTGTGGTTCACAGAATACTGTGCCAAACACTCACAGGGTGTAGAGCGCTGAACTGAACACATACTGTGGACAAGAACTGTACTGGACAACCTACTGTGTACAGAGCTCTGTACCAGGTGCTTCCTGTGAGGGGACACTGTGCTGAATACACATTGGGAACAGACGTTGTTCTGGGTGATACAAACTAGATGTGTGGGGGACAGTAGAAGTAGAATGTGATTCCCCAACCCTGAGCTTATGATCTCTCCAGGGAGATGTGGACCCTTTTCCATTCACTGTTCTCTATGCAGTTGCTGCCTGAGTAGCCCACCTTCACCCATTCTCCACACATGTCTCACCCAGTGAGCTGGGCAGCAGTGGAGGGGGCCTCCAGGACCTCGTGGTGGCCCACCTGTTCATAATATGAGGTTACAATGAGTCAGGCAAGGAAGGGAATGAGGCTAGGAGACCGGAGGCCCGTGTTTCAGGCTCCACTATGCCACTGCCTGCTGGGTGACCTCAGACATGCTATGTAACCTCTCTGGGCCTCGGTTTTCCCATCCAAGAGGGAGATGGCGACAGCACCGAGGTCCCTTTATGGCTGGAGAGCCATATGGGGGAGCTGTGCCATGGACAGATGGAGTCGAGAACAGCCAGCCCAATCTTGGCTGGAATAGGGTCCACCTGCCCGTGGCCCCTGAGACACAGCTTCGGCCTCCAGGTCAGTCCAACCCAACGCCGGAACGCAAGTTGAGGATGGCATGGAGGATAGGGTCATACCCATCCATCTGTCCATCCCGGTGTCGCACTGGCCGGGGAGGATGGGGACAGCAGGATCCTGGCTTCACTAAGGGACAAATACGATCCCTTTAAGGACAGCCAGTGACCACCAGGCCCCCTTCTTACCTTCTACTCTGCACAGTGAGACCCCTTCCAGCTTAGAGGGTCCCTCTGCCCTGCACTCTGCTGCTAGCAAGGTTGGCACATGGGCATAAAATGCCCCCCAGCCCTCACAGCTGGCCAGAAGGGGAGTGGCCTCTCCTGGTGACCCCTGCAGCCCCACCCCCAGGTCCGGTCTGTGAGAGGGAAAGGAAAGAGGCTGGGGGAAATGGGAGGGTGGGAGGCAGAGGAAATGAGGGGAAGATAGTAGAGGGTGATGGGCAGTAAGGATAGGGGAATGGAGGGGTGGGGGACTGGGGAAATGGGAGATGAGTAGCAGGAGATGGGGAGGCGATGGGAGGGGGAAGCTGGAGATGGGAAGTGGGGGATGGGGAAGGGGTAGGTGTGGAGGATAGGGGGTTAGGGTGGGGATGGAAAGCGAGTGGAGATAGGAGGGGTATGGGATGGGGAGAAGAAGAGTGACGGTGGATGGGGGGGCTGGGAGGGGGCGGAGCTTCCGCTGTCTAAATGCCTTTGTTCTTTGTCGAGCTGAGGAAATGAAAGGCTGCTGCAGGTGGTGGGACGTTTATCCCCGGTGAAAAGCGCGGATGTGATTCTACTCAAAATAGCTCATTCACGCCTTGGGGGAAATTCAGGAAAATGATTGATTTTTCCCCAGGGAAAACGGAGCTGCTCTCACCCAGAAAAATGTCCAGAGGGAGACGGGAAATGTCCCCCAGGGGAGGACAGAGTCCAGCCCGCTTCTCCATCCCATAAGCACAAGCCCCGTCCTCCAGGAAGGCAGTCAACAGAGAAACAGGCACAGAGAAGGAGACCCAGAGAGACAGTCACAGGTGGTGGTGGTGGTGGGGAGAGACCCAGAGGAAAGTGGAGACACGGAGACACCCAGAGACCCAAGAAGACCTAGGAGGGGGAGTAATGGGGCGAGACCTAGAAACATTGAGAGCCCAGTGCTAAGCAGGTGTAGACCAGGGGGACTGCTCTTAGTCAGAGTCACCCAGAGGCGGTCTCACTCACTAATTCTGTTTTCAAGAGCCCAGTACAGCGCTCTGCACAAAGTAGGAGCCCAATACAGTACCCTACGCACAGTTGGCACCCAGACCAGCGCTCTGAGCATAGTGGACGCCCAGCACATCCCTCTGAGCACAGTGGGCTTCCAACACAGCGCTCTCCTCCCAGTGGGCGCCCAACACAGCGCTCTGAAGAGAGTGGATGCCCAGCACCGCTGCGAGAGGTCACTGGTGTTCCAGGAAGGGGCCGGGTCGCCTTGCCGCTCGGCCCTCATTAGCTCTGGGTCAAGTCGCCCCCTCTTGCCGCGGCCGGAACCGGCGGCCACCCGCTTGTGCGGCCGGCACGGCCTGGTCATCGCCTTCTGTTTCCAGCCAGCCCCGGGGGACCCGCCTCAGCCCCGGAGGACAGGCCTAGCTAAGGCCCAGGCCCAGGCCCCGGCGTCCATCCCTCCGCCTGACTCCTCGCCTCCTTCTCCTCCTCCACTCCTCCCCAGGGATTTTCCCGAAAGTCAATATTCCCGGAGCCGCGGCAGGAACAGGCAGCCGCTGCCTTCTGACCTCCCCCCGCCCCCATCCGTCGCCAAGGAAACGGTGACCCGGGGCCGGGATGGGCCGGAACAATAGCCCCCGTCCATCCGTCCCTCCGTCCGTCCGTCCTTGCCCGCTGGTGGTCACGACGACAGGCGGGCCAGAGGGGGAGGGAGGAAGAGAAGGGGCGGGGAGGAGGGGGAGATGGGAAGATGAGAAAGGGCGGAGGAAGGGCGGAAGATGGAGAGGGACGGGGGGAAGGGGAAGATGGAGGGGGGAGGGAAGAGTTGGGAGGGAGGAGGAAAGAAAGGAAGGGCAAAGGAGGAGGGGGAAAATGGGGAAAGATGGAGAGACATTAAGATGTCTTAAGATGGGGAGGGGGGAAATGCCCTACCCCCTTCCCCTCCCGACAGCACTTACCTATATTTGTACATATTTATTACTCTGTTTTATTTGTACATATTTACTATACATATTTACTACTCTATTTTATTAATGATGGGTATAGAGCTATAATTCTATTTATTCTGACGGTAGTGATACCTGTCTACTTGTTTTGTTTTGTTGTCTGTCTCCCCCTTCTAGACTGTGAGCCCGTTGTTGGGCAGGGACCGTCTCTATATCTTGCCGACTTGTACTTCCCAAGCGCTTAGTACAGTGCTCCTCACACAGTAAGAGCTCAATAAATGCGATTGAATGAATGGAGAAAGATGGGGAGGGGCGAGAGAGGAACTGGGAAGGAGAAGGGAGGGAAAGGTGGCGGCCGGGGGGGGAAGGAAAGTTGCTCAGCGTCCCACGTGTCCCCGAGGCCGGGAAAGCCGCCCGTGACCATACAAAATCGTAGGCGGGGAAACTGAGGCGGCGGGAACCCAAGGCCGGCTTCCTTCGGCCAGCCTCTCCCGCTGCTTCCTCCAGCTGCCCAGCTCGGCGAAGCGCCTGCTGCCGACGGCCCTGGACAAACGTCGGAGGGCGAGACCCGCGACCGTCAAGGGTTTGGGGGACGCCCCTCCCACCCCAGACCCCTCCCCTCCACGGGACACGCCCCACCACATAGGCCCCGGCCCCGCCCGCTCGCCCGGCTAATGGGATTTTCCGTTTTCCCCGCTGCATTGTTGAGGACGCGCGGGCTTAAAGGATTCAGGCTAATAAAAGTGTCCTAATGCGGCGTGTCCGCGATTACCTCCGCCTCGCCGACGACTTAATCCCGGCCCGGGCGTCTGCCCGTCCCTCTCCGAGGTCGGGGAGCGGGCAGGGAGCCGAGCTCGCCTGACGGCCTGGAGGCGGCAGCCCCCACCGGGCCGCCCGTTCCCCGGGCTAACGGACACTCCGGGCCAGCGGCCACTCCGGGCTAACGGCCACTCCGGGCTAACGGGGGCAGTGCAACAGGGCGGCCAGCCTCGCATCAGCTCAAAACTGCGCCGCGGGACCGACTCCGGCCCGGTCCGGCTCGGCGGCCTGCCCTCCTGCCCTCCCGGTGGGCAGCCCCTGGTTGTCCCGCAGGTCATTGCTGCCGCTGGGCCTCTCTCCTCCTCCTCCTCCTCCACCTGCGTCCCAGTTAGCGGCACCACAGAGAGCAGGGCGAGGGGGCCGAACATAACGCCTCGGGCCAAGCGGAGGTGACCTTCCCCCTTTCAAAGCCCTACTGAAGGTGCACCTCCTCCAAGAGGCCTTCCCTGATTAAGCTCTCTTCTCCTTGGCCTCCCTTCCTTTCCGCGTCACTTCGACTTGCTCCCTTTGCTCCCCCCAAGCACTTATGTATATATGTATATAACTATAATTCCATGAATTTATATTGATGCCTGTTAACTTGTTTTGACGGCTGTCTCCCCTCCCTAGACTGTGAGCCCGTTGTTGGTTAGGGATTGTCTCCATCTGTTGCAGAATTGTACTTTCCAAGGCCTTAGGCTAGTGCTCTGCCCACAGTAAGCGCCCAATAAATACGAATGAATGAATAAATGACCTCCTGGTCAGATGGGGCTGGCAAACCACCGTTTCGGGAGCGAGAGACGACGCCTCCAGCAGGCCACAGCGGCCAAGTGGTCCCTGGCCAGCACTCGGCCTGAAACCAGGGACCCAGCAGACACCAGCCCCAAGCCGGCCCCAGCCTGAGCAAGCGCTGACATGCCTCTTCCAGCTAGGTGTCAGGGAACATAATAAGCTCGCTAAAAAACAAGCCTTTGAGCAAACCTTGTTACATTCCACTCTCAGATATTAAAGCCGATTTTCCTCCTCAGCTGTATTATTTGTATGCAGAGGGCTATACTAGGTGTCTTCCATGTGCAGAACACTGATTTTTTGTTGTTTTTTAATGGTATTTGTTAAACATTTGCTATATGCCAGGCACCCTACTAAGCGCTGGTGTAGACACTAGATAATCAGGTTGTACACAGTCCACATCCAAGAAAAGCAGCGTGACAACGGAAAGAGCATGGGCTTGGGATTTAGAGGTCATGGGTTCTAATCCCAACTCCACCACTTGTCAACTGTGTGACTTTAGGCGTCACATCACTTTTCTGTGCCTCAGTGACCTCATCTGTAAAATGGTGATCAAGACTATGAGCCCCATGTGGGGCAACCTGATTACCTTGTATCAATCCCAGTGCTTAGAACAGTGCTTGGCACATAGTAAGTGCTTAACAAATACTATTATTATTATGCCCCACGTGGGGCTCAAGGTCTTAATCCCCGTTTTACAGATGAGGTACCTGAGGCACAGAGAAGCTAAACGACTTGCCCAAGGTCACACAGAAGACAAGTGATGGAGTCAGAATTTTAACACAGTTCCTCCTGATTCCCTGACCTGTGCTCTATTCACTAGGACACAGGTACCTACCTCTGCACCCAGCAGATGTTCACTAGCAATCACTGATTGGTCGATTGGCTGTAGCAAGCTCCTTTTAAGCAGGAGTCATGTCTACCAACTCTATTGTGTTGTCCTCTCCCAAGTGCTTAGTACAGTGCTCTGCATGCCATAAGTGCTCAATAAATATCATTGATTGATTGACACTGCTCCCTTGAAAGAAGTGGGGAGAAGGGGACTTAAGTCCTGTGGAGGTGCGGGGGAGAAGAGGGGGGTGGGGATTGAAAACAGAAAAGTGGCAGCCTGCCACTCAGGGACTCAGCAGGAAGCAGCACAAAGCCAGCTAGGAGCCCCAGAGCCCCAGGGCAGGAGTTAATGGATGACCCTAGGTCCGGCATTTCCCCAGGGCCCTAAGGGCTCATTAGCCTGAGATATTCCCTTGACACTGCAGGGAAAACAGCTTAATGGCTCCAGCCTGGACAGGCTCTCACACTGGTTGTGAGAGTGTTTGGGTCATCTCGGGGTGGGGGACTGAGCTTGAGGATGGGAAGGAAGGAAACACACATATTTAATCTGTAACCAAATTCTGTCTGTTCACCCTTCACAACCTCACTAAAATCTACCCTTTTCTCTCCATCTAACTGCTACCACGTTGATCCAAGCAGTTATCCTATCCCAACCCACTTCAAAGCCTAACTGAAGGCACATCTCCTCCAAGAGACCTTCCCTGACTAAGCTCTCCTTTCCCTCTTCTCCTACTCCCTTCTGCATTGCCCTGACTTGCTCCCTTTATTCATGTCCCCTCCCAGCCCCACAACACTTATGTACATATCTGCAATTTATTGATATTATTGTCTGACTCCCCCTCTGGATTGTAAACTCACTGTGGGTAGGGAATGTGTCTGTTTATTGTTATATTGTACTCTCCCAAGCTCTTAGTACAGTGCTCTGCACACAGTAAGTGCTAAATAAATATGATCGACAGACTGCTGCATCAGCCTCCTCGTTGACCTCCTGTTCTCCTGTTTCTCCGCACTCCAGTTCATATTTTACTTTGCTGCCCAGATCATTTTTTCTACAAAACAATTCAGTTCATGAAGAGACCTTCCCCCCATAAGCCCTCATTTCCTCTTCTCCCACTCCGTTCTGCATCACCTTTGCACTTTGATTCACACCCTTTATTCACTCCACTCTCAGCCCCACAGCCCTTATATACATATCTATAATTTATTTATTTATATTAATATCTGTCTCCCCCTTTAGACTGTAAGCTTGCAGGTAGGAAGAGTGTCTAACTCTGTTATAATGTACTCTCTCGAGTACTTAGTACAGTGCTCTGCACACAGCAAACACTCAGTAAATACCATTGATTGACTGATATGGAACGATCAGCTGGCTCCCTCCCTTCCAATGGCCAGAGACCCAATCTCTTAGGAGGTGCCAGGCTTCCTTCTGCACAGCCCTTTCCTTCTCCCACTCCTCCCCTTAATCCCCTTTTTGACTTTCCTTTCTTCCTCCTCATCCTCCTTTCCCTCCTCCTCCTCACCCCTCTTCCTTTTTCCCCTCTTACTCCTCTTCGTCTCCCCTCCTTCTCCTCTCCAGCTCTTCCTCCCCACCTCCTTTCCCTCCTCCCCTCCTCCATCCTTCCCTTCCTTCCCCTCTCCTCCACCTCCCTCTCCCCACAGAAGGTTGGTGGCAGGTCTGACTCCCAGTTGTCCCCTTCAAGCGCTTACTGTGTGCAGAGCACTGTATTAAGTGCTTTGAAGAGTACAATTCAACAGAGTTGGTAGACATGATCCATGCCCACAACGAGCTTACAGTCTAGAGGAGGAGACAGACATCATCACATCATCATCAACAGTATTTATTGAATGTTTACTGTCTGCAGAGCAATGTAGTGTTTGGGAGAGTACAATATAACAGAGTTAGTAGGCACATACCTTGCCCACAATGAGCTTACATTCCAGAGGGGGAGACAGACATTAATATAAATTAATTAGGGATATGTACATCATAAGTGCAGTGGGGCTGAGAGTGGGAGGACTATCAAGTGCTAAGTCTGAGACAGACATTAATATAAATTAATTAGGGATATGTACATCATAAGTGCAGTGGGGCTGAGAGTGGGAGGACTATCAAGTGCTAGAAGGTACAAACCCAAGTGCAAGGGTGACACAGAAGGGATAGGGAGTAGAAAGGAGAGTTTAAGTCTAGGAAGGCTTCTTGGAGGAGATCTACTTCCCATTAAAAAAAAAACCAAAACCGGAAGGACGGGTCCGGTTTACTCTATTTGCATATTCTAATCCAGCTGGATGAAGCAATTCATTCATTCATTCATTCATTCATTCAATCGTATTTATTGAGGGCTTACTGTGTGCAGAGCACTGCACTAAGTGCTTGGGAAGTACAAGCTGGCAACATATAGAGACGGTCCCTACCCAACAGCGGGCTCACAGTCTAGAAGGGGGAGACAGACAACAAAATATATAAATCAAATAAAGTAAATAGAATAAATATGTACAAGTAAAATAAATAAATAAATAGAGTAATGGACTAATAGAGTAATAAATACAAACATATATACATATATACAGGTGCTGTGGGGAAGGGAAGGAGGTGAGGCAGGGGGGATGAGGAGGGGGAGGAAGGGGAAAGGAAGGAGGGGGCTCAGTCTGGAAAGGCCTCCTGGAGGAGGTCTTTCCACTGTGAGCCCCCCGTGGGACCGCTTGATCACCTTGTAACCTCCCCAGTGCTTAGAACAGTGGTTGGCACATAGTAAGCACCTCATAAATGCCATCATTATTCACCGGCAGAGCTGTGTGCGTGAGCCTCACAGTACTGCACGTGATTTGCATACTACTGTACTTCCAACCTGTACCAACCTGTACTTCCCAAGCACTTAGTACAGTGCTCTGCACACAGTAAGCGCTCAATAAATACGATTGAATGCATGAATGACTGTCCAATTGGTGGCAATTTCCTTTCCACAGGGAGAGTGTATTTGCATGCAGCTGTCTGACTGGTTGCAATGAGCCTGACCCCGGCCTGGGCTCCCTGTCTCAGGGAGTGGAGCTGGGTCGCCGCTCTCTGTACCTGGGAGGGTTGAACTAGAAGGGCTTCAGAAAAACCCCAGCCACGATGGGAAGCTTTCCAAGGAAGGGGATTTGGGCCAGGAAGCTCCTGGGAAGCCAAGCCAAGCCACAGAATATGGGATCCAGTTTTTCCATTGAGCCTGGGAATACCATTTGCATGTCATTTGTATCGGGTTCGCATATGCGCTTGCATAAACATGCCTAAAACAGAACTTTCCATCTTCCCTCCAAACCCACTCTCCCTCCTCCTAACTTTCCCGGTTATTTCAACCAATCAATCAATAGTTTTTGAGTGCTTCCTGTGTGCAGAACACTGTGATAAGCGCTTGGAAGAGAGCTCAATAAAGTTGATAAACATGCTCTCTGCCCTCAAGATGTGCCGGGAGAGATGGGATTGCAGAAGGACTTCGAAGATGGGGATAGCAGTGGTCTGCCGAATGTCAAGCAGGAGGGACTTCCAAGCAGAGGGGAGGGTGTAAGCAAAAGGTCGGTGATGAGAGAAGAGATGAAGTCACAGTGAATAGGTTGGCTTGAGAGGAGTGAAGGGCTAGGGCTGGGGTGTAGTGGGAGAGGAGTGATGGTAAATAGGAAAGAGGGGTGAGTGAGGTCAGGAGTTTGTATTTTATGCGGAGATGAATGGGCAGCCATTGGAGGTTTTGGAGGGGTGAGGAGATGTCAGCAGACGATTTTGAGGCAGCAGAGTGCAAGATAGACTGGAGAGGCTGGATGCAGGAAGGTCAGCTTGGAGGCTGATGCACTAGTGGAGGTGGGATTATGAGTGCTTAGACCAAGCGTGATGGCAGTTAAGATGGAGAGGAAGGGGCGGAGCTCAGAGGAGCTCATCACCACCTCCAGGTCCCAGAATCTGGCAACCTTGGCATCCCCCTAGACTCCTTTCTGTTTCCCAGCACCAACAGTCGCTCCGCAACGAGCCCCGTCCCCTCCTGCTCCCTCCCTCTCCCCTCGCCCCCCACCCCCAGGCCCGAATGTTGCATGGGTCGGCGTCGCCCCCCCCCCCCCCCCAGGCCCGAATGTTGCATGGGTCGGCGTCAGCGACCGTGTAAAAGCCAGCACTGGGCTCAGAGGCTCAAAGCTTACCTCGGACTCTGTTCCGGGCAACCTGGGCTCCGTAGATGCTGCCCCCGCGGAAACCTCCCCACCACCTGGAAGCCCCTCCCCCAGGAGCCCCACCCTCTGGAAGCCCTGTCCCAGAAGCCCACCCTCTCGACCTCCCTGGGGAGTTCCCACCCTCGAGATCCCCTCCCCCGGTAGCCCCCCATCCCGGCCCAGCCCAGGAAGGGAGCCCGGAGCCCAGAGCCCCGACCAACCCAAAATCCTCTCAGCTCTCCTACCCACCTGGGGCAGGGGTCGCGCGGGACAGGCCTCCTCTATAGAGCTAAGGGGCCTCGGACCAGGGGCTAGTGTGAGGGCGAGCTCTCCCTAGGCCCGTGGGTGGGGGGCTTACCAGTGTGGTGCGAGATCGCAGTGGCGAGGGGGTGAGTCCCTCTCTGGGCAGTCCCGATTGCCCACAGACCTGCGGCTCCTCCCTCTGGAGCCGTTAACTGCCTTCAGGACATCTCCATCTGGATGTCTGCCCGCCATCTAAAACTCAATATGTCCAAGACTGAACTCCTTATCTTCTTTCCCAAACCCTGCCCTCTCCCTGACTTTCCTGTCACTGTAGACGGCACTACCATCCTTCCCGTCTCACAAGCCCGCGACCTTGGTGTCATCCTCGACTCCGCTCTCTCGTTTACCCCACACATCCAATCCGTCACCAAAACCTGCCGGTCTCACTTCACAGTATCGCCAAGATCTGCCCTTTCCTCTCCATCCA
Organism: Tachyglossus aculeatus; assembly: GCF_015852505.1. NCBI lineage: Eukaryota > Metazoa > Chordata > Mammalia > Monotremata > Tachyglossidae > Tachyglossus > Tachyglossus aculeatus. The sequence goes on along the minus strand of NC_052073.1, from coordinate 885,574 downwards.
AACAGCTACCTTGCTGGTTCAATCTCTCATCCTATCCCGACTGCATTACTGCATTCAGCTTCCTCTCTGATCTCCCATCCTCCTGTCTCTTCCCACTTCAGTCTATACTTCACTTTGCTGCCCGGATCATCTTTGTGCAGTAACACTCTGGGCATGTCACTCCCCTCCTCAAAAATCTCCAGTGACTGCCTGTCAACCTACGAATCAAGCAAAAACTCCTCACTCTCGTCTTCAAGGCTCTCCATCACCTTGTACCCTCCTACCTCACAGCCCTTCTTTCCTACAGCCCAGCCCACACCCTCCGCTCCTCTGCCGCGAACCTCTTCACTGTGCCTCGTTCTCACCTGTCCCGCCGTCGACCCCTGGCCCACGTCCTCTCCCTGGCCTGGAATGTCCTCCATCCGCACATCTGCCAAGCTAGCTCTCTTCCTCCCTTCAAAGCGCTATTGAGAGCTCACCTCCTCCAGGAGGCCATCCCAGACTGAGCCCCCTTTTTCCTCTCCTCCTCCCCATCCCCGCTCTGCCCTACCTCCTTCCCCTCCCCACAACACTTGTATATATATTTGTATATTTATTACTCTATTTATTTTACTTGTACATAGTTACTATTCTATTTATTTTGTTAATGATGTGCATATAGCTTTAATTCTATTTGTTCTGACGATTTTGACACCTGTCTACATGTTTTGTTTTGTTGTCTGTCTCCCCATTCTAGACTGTGAGCCCGTTGTTGGGTAGGTACCATCTCTCTAAGTTGCCGACTTGTACTTCCCAAGTGCTTAGTACAGTGCTCTGCACACAGTAAGCGCTCAATAACTACGATTGAATGAATGAATGAAAGTTAACTCTCCCAGCCCCGGGGTCGGATCAGCCCCTGGCCAGTTCCAGACTCAACCCGGCCCCGCCCGCCCTCCAGCCCAACTTGACCACCCACTGGGTCATCCAGCTCCACTGAGGGACCGTCTTCCAAGGCCCATTCCTTCAACTCACGTGTCCCATGCCAGGGAGTGTCTCAGTGTTCACTTGCTCTACGCAGAGCACTGGACTAAACACTTGGGCGAGTACAATGCAAGAGTTGCACGTGGCTGAGTACCCCTTAAGCACTTTGATATTCACCCCAGACCCCCAGCCTTTATGTATATACATTTATACTCTAGTTATAATAATGATGGTATTTGTTAAGCGCTTACTATGCCAGGCACTGTTCTAAGCACTAGGGAGCGGTGGGGAGACAAGCAAATTGAGTGGGACACAGTCTCTGTCCCGTCTGGGGCATCACAGTTCCAATCCGCATTTTACAGATGAGGTAACTGAGGGACAGAGAAGTGAAATGACTTGACCAATGAGCTTACTGTGTGCAGAGAACTGTACTAAGGGCTTGGGGGAGTGCAGTACAACAATAAAAACAGACACATTCCCTGCCTACAACGAGCTTAGAGTCTAGAGGTCAACAGTCCTCATTGTCCAGCAGGTGCTGCCCATGCCAGCTCCCGGACCCCCCTCACCAACCCCCATACCAGCAAGCACAAGCAGATACTCTTGGTTGATACTTGATACAGTCCTGCTGGTGCTGAGCTGAATCCTAGGGCATCTTCAGGGCCCAGAGGGGACTACCCAGAAGGCATTTGGAGGGCAATGGGCAGGAGCTGCCCTTTCTGTCCATTTTATTAGAAAGGGGGGAGCACTTACTGTGTGCAGAGTGCTATACTGGGCACACATATTGGGCATCTGTTATATTTAGGGCACTGCACTAGGTTTCTATGGTGTGCACAGTGCTTTGCTAGACTCCTGCTCTGTGCAGGATGCTGTGGCAGGAGTCTACCCTGGGCAGAACATTCTGCTGGGCACCTACTTTATGCCGAGTGCTGTACTGGACTTCTGTGAACATGCAGTAGGAGTAAAAAGACACGATCTTCACTCTTGAAGAACTTGTAACGGGTTGAAGGGTCACCACTCCCCTCCTCCTACCTCTCATTAGGAGCCCATTTCAGCCGTGTCCAGGACTCTGTGTCCTCCTGCTCCCGGGCTGCTGGTTCTTTGGCTGAGTCTGCTCCGGCCCCACTAAGCATCCCGTGCCCGAGTCTAGGATTCCACCAGAAGCCCTGAGGCCACTGCCACCTTATCCAACCTCATTCATCCTCCTCCTCTCCCTCTGAAGGTCTGGCTCCCTGCCAGACTGGGAACTCCTGGAGGGCGGAGGATAAGTGCTTAGCTTTTCTGGAGAAGTCTCCCAAGCACCCAGTAAAGTGCTCTGCACTCAATACGTGTTCAGAACATACCACTGATGGGTAGACTGGGAAGCCTCGTAAAGGGAAACAAAAGAATGTGATCTTAGCTGGTGTCTAAAGAGAAAAACTACTTCTAGAGAAGCAGCACGGCCTACTGGATAGAGCGTGGGCCTGGGAGTCAGAAGGTCCTGGGTTCTAATCCCGACTCCACCACTTATCTGCTGTGTGTCCTTGGGCAAGTCACTTCACTTCGCTGTGCCTCAGTTACCTCATCTGTAAAATAGGGATTAAGACTGTGAGCCCCACGTGGGACAACCTGATTACCTTGTATCAACCCTAGTGCTTAGAACAGTGCTTGGCACAGCACAAGTGCTTAGCAAATGCCATAATTATTATTATTATTTTAACTGATACAAACGCAGCCCAGACCTTGCCTAATGGAGGGAACTGAGAAGGGGACGAGAGGCACAGAAACCCTTTGGCCCATACCACCCTACTTCATCTCTCAGTAGCAGTAGAAATAGTATTTACTGATCAGCCACAGCAGTTGTTTTTACTGAGCACTTACTTTGTACAAAGCATAGCTATAAGCACTGGGAAATTCTCACCGAGGGAGAATTAGGCACAGATCCTGGCCCTCAGGGGGCTCCCAACTAAAAACCAGTGGCACCATGAGACCTCGCCGGCATGGGACTGCAGTTGGGTGACTGAGAGCTAATCGCCCATCAGCCTGGGACCACAGTACAGTGATTGAAAGCCGATCGTGTGTCAGCGTGAGACCGCAGTTGGGCGACGGCTGCACTCTCAGAATCTGCAGTATGGGCAGCCTCCACGACAGTGGCGTTTTGTCCGTGAAGCATGGGCCGGGGTGGGAATAGTGGCGGCTTATAAATAAGTCAGCAAACTTCCATCCGGGAGCTAAGCGCGAGCTCAGGGACAAGCTCCCATTTCAGCTTGTAGGCAGCATCAACCGGAATCGAGACCCGAAGGTCGACTCGGGCGTTCTGGAAGGCAGCGCCTGAAACCTCTTTCCAGGCGGCCTCCCTCCTCCTCCCTGCCAAGGGGCAGGAGTGGGGCGGACCAGGCACAATCGGGGCACTATACAGATAGCGGTTCTCAGCTCAGCAGACAAGTCTCAGCTCGACCCCAACACCAGGTACATGTTCGGCGGCCAAAGACCCCCGAATCTGGGGACTTGGGCGCCACACCCTCAAGCCATCCCTGACCGGCCCAAGTGAAAGTGGAGGCCAGACAGTTGGCCAACTTCTGAAACAGCTGTCTTATCCCCTTATCATTCATTCATTCATTCATTCATTCATTCATTCATTCAATCTTATTTATTGAGTGCTTACTGTGTGCAGAGCACTGTACTAAGTGCTTGGAAAGTACAATATAGCAATAGAGATAATTCCTGCCCACAACGGGTTCAAAGTCTAGAGAAGGGGAGGCAGACATCAATATAAGTAAACAGGCATCAATATGAATAAATACAATTATAGATATATACATATACACATAAGTGCTGTGGGATCTCTGTCAATCAGTAGTATGGATTGAGCACTGCTGCATGGAGAGCTCTGTATGAGGCGACTGGGAGAGTTCGTAGACACGGTTCCTGCCCTTGAGGAGCTCACAGTCGAGCGGGACAGAGACAGACACTGAAGTACATCCCTCCTCCACTGCCCCCCGGGCTGACACCTCACCCCCCACCCCCCGCACCACCTGCTTGTTCCCTCGGCAGGCTGTGGGACGGGCGGCCAAGTAAGAATCTGGCCTGCTGAGGAACAGCTCCTTTTATTAACGCCGACGCAGAAAGTATCGATGGGGTTTCATTAGTCCAGAGGAGGGCTGACGATGTTTTAATTAGGGGCGATTGCAAACTCTGTTTATCTCAATTAGGATTTGGCTTCAGTTAGTGAGGAGGGGCGGGTGAGGCAGGCAAAGCAAGGTGGCTGGGTCTGCTTGGGGACCAGAATGGGAGGTGGCCTGGCCCTGCTACTGGTCAGCCCCGTGTGTGAGGTGGCCTAACTTTGCACTGGTCAGCCCCGTGGGCTGGACCCAGCCTCCTTAGTGGAGGGCACATGTCACATCAGCCTGATGTCTGTGTGAGCTTGGCAGTGGGCTGAACACAAGGAAGGGCAGGGGAGGCGCCTGGAACCACCGCTGAGACAAGGGGTGGCCGGCCTGTCTGGGCTGGATGGGGAAACTACCCTGTCCAACAATTGTCTGCATTCACCCAGCCCCCAGCCCTCAGCCCAGGCCCCAAAGTGTTGGGTGAAGGCCCCAGACGGGCATCGTCTACCCGCAGAGATCGCTCTCCCGCCCAGCTCCGCTGGGAAGAGAGGTGCCAGATGCTGCTGCTTGGGGTATTGCTTAAGCAATACTGGGCCGGCGGGGCCCCCAGCCTGGAGAAACGGCGTGGTTCAGTGAAAAGACCATGGGCTTGGGAGTCAGAGGTTATGGGTTCAAATCCTAGCTCCACCACTTGTCAACTGTGTGACTTTGGGCAAGTCACTTAACTTCTCTTTGTCTCAGTTACCTTATCTGTAAAATGGGGATTAAGATTGTGAGCCCCACATGGGACAACATGATCACTTTGTATCCTCCCCAGTGCTTGGAACATTGCTTTGCACATAGTAAGAGCTTAACAAATACCAAAATTATTATTATTATTATTATTATTATTATTATTATTATTATTAATGTGCAGGTGCTCTGGAGGCACCCGGGGTCATTACGATAATGCATGGGAGGGCGGTAACGTGGGACCCTGGAAGCTGGCGCTGAGCACCCCCTCCCCACCCACCACAGGCCCCGGGACTGGGGACAGGACTCGCCCCTCACAGCCACCATGGTGAGGGGCATGGAGCAGCTCCCAGGGGGGACTATGGGGACCGAGTACATCCCCAAAGCCAGGCGGTGGGGCCTCTGCGCCCCCCCCCCCGACCTCCCCAAATGTGACGACATGGAAATCATCCCAGAAGGAGCTGGGCAGTGATCCATGCTGGTCCTAATGGGGTTTGCACAGATCCATGAGCGAGCATCCATGCTGGATCATGGAGGGAGTGTCAGGGATGGAGTGGGGGAGTCAGGGATGTTGGATGGTCCATGCTGGGTCACTGGGAGAGAGTCAGAGACGGAGCGGGGAGAGCCAGACCACTGGGAAAGAGTCAGGGATGGAGAGGGGAGAGCCAGAGGTGTTGGATGGTGGGTGAGTGTCCAGGATGGCCTCCAGCGCATGTTTTTCCAAGGGTTCTGATGCTGCCGGAGCAGGCAAAGTCCCGGGCTAGATGAGCCGAAAGACTGACCTGGAGGTGCACAGAGGCCAGTGTTGCCTTGCAGTACACAGAGATCAAGGGCTTAGGAAGCTTGTGGACGAGTGAGAACAAATGCCAGCTGTCCTGGGAATGAAACAGGTTGCTTACACAGACGTTTCTCCTGCTCCCTTCTCCAACCCTGCTCCTGCCCCGGCCTCCAGGGACGGCCAGAGGGGCGGAGAGAAGAACGGACCAGCAGGAGGAGGGAAGAATGGACGGACGGGCGGAGAGCTTCAGCCCTGATTTTTTGAGTGACCTCTGGAACTGCAGGTCCCCAGCCTCCTCCATTACGCTCTCCATGAACACATGCGACCCTGTTTTATTATCCAAATGGATTCAATTTTCAGGAAGTCATAGATGGAATTCCCCAAGGCTGTCTAATCGCCCAGGGGGCAGAGGTGGGGGGGGCGACGGGGGGCAGGAGGGGTGAGGGGGGCAGAGGGGGCAGGGGAGGGGCGGAAACGGAGTGGCCTCACCAGTAAAACCTCCGACCCTTCCAGCTGCTCTTTTTCACCAAGTTTATCATTGTAGCATTAACAAAAGCGTCATCACAGCCAGGAATAGATCATTCCCGGGTCGCTTTCATCTGGGCTGGAAAGGAGACATAGAAGATTCGATAATGAAGGATCCCACTTTTAAACTGCACTTTACTCAATGATGATTTATGCAGCTCTTATTGTGCAGTTTTTCTTAATAAACTTTTCATTTCTCCCCCAGTAATTGGGATGGAAAAGAGGGAGGGGTGAGGAATTTGCCTGAATTGAATGCAATGTCTCATCTACACTTTCTTCTGGGTTTCCTTGTCAGGTTCTGACCTTTAGCTCAAAAATATGGAAATAGCCCACTGTGTTTGTGATGCACTCTGAGGACTAACATCCATAGGGTAGCATCTCTACTGTCCAGGATGCAGATCATCATCATCATCATCAATCGTATTTATTGAGCGCTTACTATGTGCAGAGCACTGTACTAAGCGCTTGGGAAGTACAAATTGATGGAAGTACAAACAGATGGTCTGAGGCTGCCTGGGTGGGGCCCTGAGCTTTCCCTGGGGAGGGGGTAGGATGACCACACCACTCAAGGTGACACACAATGCTCTCCCCATTAGAGTGGAAGCTCCATGTGGGAAGCTCCATTTGGCCAGGGAATGTGTCACCTTTGTGTTTTGTACTTCTCAAGCACTCAGCACAGTACACTGCACCAGTCAATAATAAAACTACTACCGGCTGAATGGCTGTGTGACAGCCAGCTGGGGGCAAGGGGAGAACCAGCTGCTGGCAGGGGTGATTGTACCCCCCACCCCATCCCCGCCCCAGCTCCTGCCTAAAATGGGAAGTGGAATTCTGGAAAGGGTTTGGGACTGTCCACCCTGGGGTGCCAGAGTGACAATCCAAATCAATCAGTAGTATGACCCGAACGCCAACCTTGTGCAGGGCCTCAACCACATTTTATTTCAGGGTGCCCTAGGTTGGGTGTGGGAGAGGCAGAGTTGGCTGGACCATTCCTCCTCCTGGCCGAGGTCAGCTTTAAGTGACCAATGAGGCGTGGGAGCCCCTGAGTGAACAGCCATGATGTGGCTTTGGGCACCTCAGAGTTACAGTCTACATGGGGGCCCAGCCAGGTTGGCCCCATTGCCACTGGGCCAGGCAGAAAGCACAATAGATTAATGCGACTTCTTTTTTCTTTCCTCCCACAGAAGCTGGCACAGAGAAACCCACATCCCACTCCAAACAGCACCTTCCCCAAGGGAATGTCTTCCACAGTTCAGATTTAAACTGTTTCTCTACTGTTTTCCACAGCCACAATGGAATCTGTGCCACCAGTGTATACTGGGCTCCTCTTGTGTGCAGACCTCTGTACTGGGTCTCCTCTGAGTGTCAACCACTGTATTGGGCGCCCATTGCGTGAGGAGCCCTGTACTGGGCTTCCGCTATGTGGAGAGCTCTGTATTGGGCCCCCACTATGTCTTCCTCCCTGTTCCATCCTGGTGTTCCCAGGGCTGTGGCTCATTCCTGGGCCATGAGGCAGGCACAGCTCAAAGGTCCCCAGAGGCCAGAGGTCTCAGCCACCTTCCAGCGCTTAGTACAGTGCTCTGCACGCAGTAAGTATGCACTCAAGATATGCTGTCGATTGACACCAGAACCTCCTCATTGCTCCTGGAGGTGAGCCGGCTCAGAACTGTCTCCTCAGACTGGGAAGAAGCAGGGCATAGTGGATAAAGCACGGGCATGGGAGTCAGAAGGTCATGAGTTCTAATCCTGGCTCCACCACTTGTGTGCTGTGTGACCTTGAGCAAGTCACTTCACTTCTCTAGGCCTCAGTTCCCTCATCTATAATATGGGGAATGAGACAGTGAGCCCCACTTGGGACATGAACCGTGTCCAACCCGATTTGCTAGTATCCACCCCAGCGCTTAGTACAGTGCCTGGCACGTAGTAAGTGCTTAACAAATGCCATTGTTATTATTATTATTATTGGAGGGATAACGGGTTCAAAATCCAGAGAGCCCGAGTACCTCTCATAGCCAGAGAGGAAACCCAGGAGCAGCATACAGAGAATAAAGATAGAGCAGCAAGTTGGCAGGAGCTGCCTGGGGGCTACAGTGGGAAGACAGAAGAAAAGGCTTTCAGGAACCCCTGGGGAATTGCCTCTGGAGCCGGGGGGTGGCAGAGAAATGCGAGGACACCAGTGTTCCAGGGGAGATATGGGGTGACCATCAGTTATTTCCTTGGCTCTGGGTTCACTAAACAAGATGGTGGATGGAAATCACTCTCCAACCAAGCTGGGGGCTGGTGGGGTCTATGGGGGGGTGACCAAGTCAGGGTGGTAGGATGGGCTGATGGGGCAGGCAGGGGGAGCATGTTGGGGCCCCAGGGGTTGGGAAGGATTTGGGGGAGTGAAGAGGGCCAGGGGTGGGGGAGAGTTTGGTGGGATGGGGGGGTGACAGAAATTGGGGGTGGGTGGGGGAGGTGCAGTGGGATGACAGGGGTAGGGGTGACTGGGAGAAGTAGAGGGTGACATGACGTGGTTGTGGTCTGGAAGGTGGGAGGGGTGGGGGCGGGCTCCCTATCATCTGCACTCCATCAAAGCAGCACCTGCAGACTCCAATCCCCACTCTCCTTATCCCTCTAAGAGCTGCTGAAATCCAATATTAAAATATGGAAATCGCATGGATTGCTAGGGCTTACCTCGAGGAGATGAGGGGAAATCATCAGACAGGAGCAGCCCTGATCGGCCCCCCTCCAGTTCAGACTGCAGCCTGGCTTTCCATCTGCAGAATCCTTTAAAGTCAGAAACATTCATTCATTCATTCATTCATTCATTCATTCATTCAATTGTATTTATTGAACACTTGCTGTGTGCAGAGCACTGTACTAAGCATTTGGAAAGTACAATTCAGCAACAGAGACAATCCTTACCTAACAACAATCCTTACCCTGCAACTCACCTCACCCTCACAATCCTGCTCCCTACCCCCACCATCAAGCAAAAACTCCTCACTAGTGGCTTCAAAGCTCTCCATCACCTTGCCCCCTCTTACCTCACCTCCCTTCTCTCCTTCTACATACCAGTCCACACACTCTGCTCCTCTAGTTCTAACCTTCTAAACTGTGAGCCCATTGTTGGGTAGGGACCGTCTGTATATATTGCCAACTTGTACTTCCCAAACGCTTAGTACAGTGCTCTGAACACAGTAAGCACTCAATAAATACGATTGAATGAATGAATGAATGAACCTTCTCCCTGTACCTCATTCTCAGCCGTCCTGCTGTCGACCCCTGGCCCATGTCCTACCTCTGTCCTGGAATGCCCTCCCTCCGCAAATCTGCCAAACAATCACACTTCCCCCCTTCAAAGCCCTACTGAGTGCTCACCTCCTCCAAGAGGCCTTCCCAGACTAGCCCCCCTTTTCCTCAGCTCCCCTCCCTTCTGCATTATCCCGACTCGCTCCCTTTGCTCTATCTCCCCCACAGCACTTGATTATATATGTACATATCTATAATTCTATTTGTTTATATTGATGCCGTTTGCTTGTTTTGACGTATATATCTATTATTCTATTTATTTATATTGATGCCTGTTTACTTGCTTTGATGTCTGTCTCCCCCCTTCTAGCTGTAAGCCTGGTGTCGGCAGGGATTGTCTCTCTTGATTGCTGAATTGTACTTTCCAGATAGTACAGTGCTCTGCACACAGTAAGTGCTCAATAAATGTGATTGAATGAATGAATGAATCCCACCCCCACCACTCAACTCATTCTACCTATGACCCACTCTGCCCTCTCCACTGTGGCCTGATTTGCTCCTGGAAATGGCATCAGCTCCGTTGGCAGGGGGATGGATGCACTGACCTTTCCTGGAGGTTCTGCCAGGTGAGAGGGTGGTTTCCCTTCCCTCACTTGGCCACCCTTTTTAATCAATCAGTGGTATTTATTGAGCACTTACTGTGTGCAGAGCATTGCACTTTTCACTCGGGAAAAGCACAATACCACAGCATTGGTAGACACATTCCCTACCCACAAGGAGTTTACAGTCTAAACTCTTCCCCACCCAATCACAGCTGTTAAAATTGTTTCCCCATTGCTCCTCCCTGTTCTCAGTCAAACCCCAAGCTCAGACCATGGGGGAGGCTGGGGCAGTAAAGTTGGCAGTGACGTGTGTGGCTGGCATGGGAGGTTGTAGGGCCAGCCCCCACTTTCAACCCCTCTTCCCAGGCAGTGCTTTCAGGGAAATCCCCAGTATTAACAAAAGTAATAATAATGATAATAATAACTGTGGTACTTGATAAACATTTACTATGTGCCAAAAACTGTTCTAACTGCTGGGGTAAATACAAGTTAATCAGATCGGACACAGTCCCCATCCCACATGGGGTTTACATTCATCCCCGTTTTACAAATGAAGTAACCGAGGCACAGAGAAGTGAAGTGACTTGCCCAAGATCACACAGCAGACATGCAGTGGAGCTGGGATTAGAACTCAAGTCCTTCTGACTTCTGGCCTTTGCTCTATCCACTAAGCCCAGCTGCTTCTCCCCAACCTATGCCCAGAAATAGAAGTAGGCCCATTCCACCGTGGCCTCAGGTCAGGTGGGGTCAGTGTGAGGCCCCCTCCCCCCCGGAAGACCCACTGGGGTCACAGAGCATCAGTGCCCAACTCCTTCCGGGGATGTATTTTCTGCCCACCTGGAGGGTGCCTCCTAGGTCTTGGTGATTAGGGAGGTGAATGAGGACGTGCCCCTTGTCCTCTGTCATGCCACTGTCACTTTCTCCTGTGTCACTGCTGCATCCCAGAGGCTCCGCTTGGCTCGACGGCTCCTCTGCAGAAATCACCGAGCTTCTACAGACCCTAATTGCCAAACAGGCAGAGATACTCAGTACACCTTGGGGACGGATCACACATTAATCAAAAATCTCCAAGTCTCACTCTCCACCCCCAGCCCACAAACCCAGCTCGAGTTGTTAAGCCCAGATGAAAAATTAAACACCATAAATCTATCAACCTTGTCCCGGGCCTGTTTGGATTCTTTTAATTACCTTTTCGGAGGGCAACAAGGGCGATTCAGACAGGAGCGGGAGCTGCCAGGAACACTTGGAGTTCCAGCCCAAGTGATAGTAGTGATCTTGCCCTCCCACCATGCTCCAGTCGAGAAGGGATCATGAAGGCTGGGCCTATGGAGGAAAGGAGCTTCAGAAATATGACCATGGAACCACAATGAGCCCAATTCTCCTCTCTCAGCCAACTGTGTCCTTCAGAGGAAAGAAGTCTTGGAAGCCCAGTGGGACCATGATGAGCTCAACTCTCCACTCTGGGCCAGTGTTGTCCCCCTAGAGGAAATTAGTCTTCTTTTTTAAAAAAAATGGCATTTGTTAAGCACTTACTATGTGTCAAGTGCTGTTCTAAATGCAAGCTAATTAGGTTGGCTACAGTCCATGTCCCTCATGGGGCTTACAGTCTTAATCCCCATTTTACAGATGTGGTAACTGAGGCACAGAGAAGTGAAGTGACTTGCCCAAGATCACAGAGCAGACAGATGGCAGATCTGGGATTAAAACCCAAGTCCTGCTGACTCCCAGACACTTGCTCTACCCACGAGGCCAGGAAGCCCAGTGGGACTATGATTGAGCCAAATTCTCCCCTCTGGGTCCAGCTAGACAGTGACTAGCTCCTTCTTCTCCCACCACACCAGCGCCCATTCCACCACCCCTAGGATTTCACAGGCATCCCGATAGCTGGGCCCAGCCTGAGGGAGTGGATGCAGGTGTGATCTGGAGCTGCTCCATTAAGGGGAGTAACGCCTCCATTAGGAATACAGATGCCGAAGTGGTCGGTTCTGCTGGTGGGTTTTATTTCCCAAGCATCCAACATAGGCCCTCTGTCAGCAGTGCTGATGGTAGTGGTGGTGGCAATGGTGGTAGTGGTAATTAGCAGGAACTCTGTGTTGCCACTGCTGCTCCTGCTGCTAGAGGTGGCATTGATGATCACACAACGATGATGATGAAGAAGGCCTTGGAGATGAGGATGACCATGGGGAAGAAGAGGGACTCCAGACTCTCCTCTAGAGAGGGGGAGGAAGTGACCTGGAAAGGTTGGAGACTGAGTCCTGTGTGGGCTTGTTCTTCTGCCCCCTCTCTAGCAGGGGCACCCCCCCCCTCAAGAAGAGATCTCGGGCAGTCCTCTGACTGCTGCTGCCCATATACACCACCCTGACACATGGGCAAGGAAAGTCCTAGCATCCTGGGTGGCCAGATTAACCCCAGCACCCTGCAGGAACGGCAGGGGTAGTGACTCTGGGGAGAGGCTGGAGTTGAGGGACCTGCCCAGCTTCTACATGGAGGCCTCCTCCTAATTTTCACACCCCCTGGGATGCTCTTTGAGGAGTAGCATAGCCTACTGGAAGGAGCACAGGCCTGGAAGACAGGGGACCTGGGTTCTAATCCCAGCTCCACCACTTACTTGCTTACGACCTTGTGCAAATCACTTAACTCCTCTGTCCTTCTGTTCCCTCACCTGTAAAATGGAATTGAGCCACCTCTTCTTCCTCCCTCTTAAGACTGTGAGCCCCGTATGGGACAGGACCTGTGGTCAACCTGATTATCTTGTATCTATCCCATTGTTTGGTACAGTGCTTGGCACATAGTAAGTGCTTAACAAATAATACCTTCCTTATGCCAAGATAATGTGCTATTTCTAGGCTAGGATGGACATTTCTGGATGAAACCCTGTTTGTTGGGTTTTGTTTTTTTAATGATATTTGTTAAGTGCTTACTATGTGCCAGGTACTGCTAGGCTTTGGGGTAGGTACAAGATAATCAGGTTGAACACAGTCCATGTCCCACATGGGGCTCATAGTCTTAATCCTCAATTTACAGATGAGGTAACTGAGGAACAGAGAAGTTAAGTGACTTGCTCAAGGTCTTACATCAGACAGGTGGGAGAGGAGGGATTAGAAGCCTGGTCCTTTTTATTCTCAGAGCCATGCTCTATTCACTAGGCCACACTGTTTCTGGTGAAATGTATATGCTATCCCTCAGTCAGGATTTGGGACTCTTATGACAAGGCTCGGCATGTCCCATTAATGACTATTTTACCCTAAACATCTCATTACCAGCACAAATTGCTGTGCGGATGCTCTTGGAAAATAATAATTGAAAAATTTATCAGAAGTGCACTAATGTCCCCCGTGCTACTCTGGATAAAAGGACTAAATTAATAGCAATTGTCAATCACACCCCAGCTCCCAGCCAGGCGAACTGGAGTGTGTTTGCAGAACAGGAAGCTGGAGCTGCATTTCAGGGCCACAGCTCTGTGCTGGAGGCCACAGCACTGCACTGGGCCTGCAGCACTGCACTGGGATTGCAGCACTGGTCTGGAGGCTGCTACACTGCCATGGGGCTGCAGTACTGCCCTGGGGGCTGCAGAATTGCTCTGGTTCCTACAGCTTTCCTGGCCTCAGCCTCCAATCACAGGTACCTCGGCACCAGGCAGCAGTGGTCACTATGTCACTAGTCTGGGCAGTAGTGACTCAAGAAGGGGACAGGGAAGTTGCGGGCATCAGCGTTGGCCTTGGAAAGGTTCTCTGCAGAAATCTGTGGAATGCAGAGCACGATCTCCGGGGGGACCTGACCACACACATTGCTCACTCCAGAGCCACCTCATCCCTGTCCCTTCCAGGTCCCCTTGAGCACGGGTACCTAGTCTGAGCTGCAGCACTCAGTCCCAGCAGGCCAAGGGAGGCCAGGCACTAACTAGGGGGACAAAGAACCCCGAGGCATCCAGGGCTGGTCCAGCCAGATATAGGCTGTCCCCATGCTGCAAACCTGAACAACTGGTAGCCCCACATCTACGGTCAGTCTGGGCCACCCGGCCATGGGCAGGCTGGACACTAGCTTGGCACAAGAGACCAGGAAGAGAGCTCCTCGAGGAGCGATGGACAGTCTGCCTTCCCTCCCTCTCCCCCCCACATCCCTCCACTCCCCCTTCCTCCCTGCTGGGTGAGGCTCATAGCCCATTGAAGGAGGCAGGCACAGCAAAGCTGACAGGGGCTGAGTTACGAGTGAGAAAACAGAGATAAGTAAGAGGCACAAGGGAGCAAATGAATCCATTACTAATCCACAGGCAAAGCTGAGTGTGCTCAGTGGTAGGAATGGTAGTAGTTGCTGTTGCGGTAGTATTTATTAAGCATCCAGTGTGGGAAAATCTCTGTAATGAAGCCTTGGAAAGAAGTCCACCCATAAGAACTTAGACACAGTCCCTGGCCCTCAAGGGGCTCCCAATCTAAAAGTGAGGTAGGGAAGGCTGGGGACAGACCCGAAAGGAAAGGTGAAACAATAGAAAACCACCCTAAAGAATTGGGGTCCTGAATCATTGTTGTAGCATCTCCGGCACACTGTGGCTGTTAGAGCAGTGTCAGAACCCGACTGCCCACACGGGGCCAACTTAGAGTCCCCCAGCCAGCAGCCATGGCCACCTTCTGGGGGTCACTCAGAGTCCACCAGGAAGTAGCCACGGCCACCCTCTGGGGGTCACTTAGAATCCACCAGGCAGCAGCCATGGCCACCCTCCAGGGGCCACTTGTGGTCCTCCAGGCAGAAGCCAAAAGCTACAGCCACCCCAGTTCCAGTGATCTAGCAATGCAGGAACCCCTGGATACGTGCACCTCTTCCCCGACACCCCGGCACCTTGGCCAGGGTAAAGAGTGTGGGCCACCTTCAAAGAGTTCACAGTGTGATGGTGATGACTATACTGGCCGATTTTCTGGACTCTTCTCAGTAGACTGATGCCCGTCACCTCCAACTCAGCCGAGGATCCAATGGTTCTGTGGGTGTGAGCATCAGGACCTACATTTTGCCCCCTGGAGTCCACCTGCTGCCTGGAGCTCCAAGGGCATGTGGAGGCGATGGTGGCAGTAGCCGTGGCTCTGTTGGTGGTGGCAGCAATGGTGGCACTGGTAGTGGTGGAAACAAGGGTGGTGGCAATAGGGGCAGTAACAGTAGCAGTGGTGCTGGCAATAGTGGTAATAGTGGAGGTGGGGGTCATGGCAGTGATGGTGTTAGTGGAGGAGGGGGTGGTGCCAGTGGCCATGGTGGTGGTAGTCGAGGTGGTAGTGGTAGCAGCAGTGTTGCTGGTGCCGGTATTGGGGTGATGGTTAATAATAATAATAATAATAACAATGGCATTTATTAAGCACTTACTATGTGCAAAGCACTGTTCTAAGCGCTGGGGAGGTTACAAGGTGATCAGGTTGTCCCACGTGGGGCTCACAGTCTTCATCCCCATTTTACAGATGAGGTAACTGAGGCCCAGAGAAGTGAAGTGACTTGCCCAAAGTCACACAGCTGACAATTGGTGGAGCCAGGATTCGAACCCATGACCTCTGACTCCAAAGCCCGCGCTCTTTCCACTGAGCCACGCTGCTTCTATGAGCCACGCTGCTTCTCTAGTAGTGGAGGTGGTAGTGGAGGTGGGGCGGTGGTGGTGGTAGTGAGGGTGATGGTGGTGGTAGCATTGGGGGCAGCATTGACTTCAGACCCTCTGCCCCTTCTCTAGGCCCAGAAGGGTGTGTGCGGGGGCAGGGAGACCTTTCGCTGTCGGAGGAAGAGCCACCGGTGACCCCGAGGCGCCCGGAAATGGATTTGTGCCACAGGGAGTCTCCAGCTGAAAGGCGGCTGCGAGAGCAGGAGCCGGACTGTTCTTTCAGCTTCACATGCCTCAGCCTCTCGGAATGGAGACGTTTCCAAGGGATCAAAGTTGCCTTTGTTTCTCTGAACAATCGAAGGCTTTAAAACCAGGGCTCCGGGTCCGCTGGAAACGGCCTTCAGCGCTCTCAGTATCAGCCGCCGGCCGGCTCTCCTGCCCCTACCCCCACCGGCGCACCGTTAATTACTGCACCGGCACTAGACTTTCTGGAAAAAACACGGTGTTCCGGGGGGGAAACGTGGCTTTCCGGGGGGAGAACTTGGGGTTGGAAGACTGTAGCATTCCAGGGAGACCCTCAGGTGGCTACCATCCTCCCAACACTGAGAATCAGAGCACACAGCATCGCTAGGAGAGGTGTGAGCAGAAGATGGACAAGAGTAGGAGGAAGCAAGCAGCTGCTGCATGGTGGGCTGACAGGGGTTTGGGCCAGCCAGGAGGCAAGAATCAATGGTTTACAGGCCTGTTGTGACCCATTCTCCAACCCTGTGAGGAGCAGCCCAGGCCTGGGAGTCAGAGGACCTGGGTTCTAATTCCGGCTCTGCCAACTGTCTGTTTTGTGTCCTTGAGCAGGTCACTTCACTTCTTTGTGCCTCAGTTCTCTCATCTAAAACATGGGGATTATTCATTCATTCATTCCTTCATTCAATTGTATTTATTGAGTGCTTACTGTGTGCAGAGCACTGTCCTAAGTGCTTGGGAAGTACAAGCTGGCAGCATATAGAGACGGTCCCTACCCAACAATGGACTCACAGTCTAGAAGGTGGAGACGGACAACAAAACAAAACATGTGGACAGGTGTCAAGTCATCAGACTAAATAGAAGTAAAGCTAGATGCACATCATTAACAAAACAAATAGAATAGTAAATATGCACAAGTAAAATAGAGTAATAAATCTGTACAAACATATACAGGTGCTGTGAGGAGGGGAAGGAGGTGGGGGGGATGGGGAGGAGGAGAGGAAAAAGGGGGCTCAGTCTGGGAAGGCCTCCTGGAGGAGGTGAGCTCTCAGTAGGGCTTTGAAGGGAGGAAGAGAGCTAGCTTGGCGGATGTGTGGAGGGAGGTCATTCCAGGCCAGGGGGAGGACGTGGGCTGGGGGTCGACGGCGGGACAGGCGAGAACGAGGCACAGTGAGGAGGTTAGCGGCAGAGGAGCGCAGGGTGTGGGCTGGGCTGTAGAAGGAGAGGAGGAAGGTGAGGTAGGAGCGGGTGAGGTGATGGAGAGCCTTGAAGTCGAGGGTGAGGATTAAATACCTTTTCTCTCTACTACTTAGACTGTGAGCCCCATGTGGACCCTAATTATCTGGTATCTACCGCAGCATTTAGTACAGTGTTTAACACATAATAACCACTTAAAAACCCTGCAGTTATTATTAGCTTCATAATTATCAGCATTATTATCATTACAGGGCTGCAAATGAACCAGCATGGAGGGCAGCAGTCAGACATGGCCTGCTCTTCTTCGGGAGATGACAGCAGAACAGCTGGAGAGCCAGCACCCAGCGCTCCTAGTTGAACATGCTGGGGATCATCTTTCCATGACCGTTGGGGCGGAGAGGAGGTCTAACGCCCACTGTCCTGATCCCACCCCCCAGTGCCATCTGTGACCAGAGGGCAGGTCCCTGACTGCTGTGATGAGCGAGGTCCAGAATTCCCCAGGCCCACCCATCTGCAAACAAACCTTCCTCCTTTGGGAACAGCACCCTGGCCTGTGGAACCCCAGATCCAAAAGATGACCAGGAGCAGTTACCCACGACATGCTGCTCCCACTCTGAGCTAGCCCCAGCTTCCTGCAGACAACAGGTCACTCCACTGAGAAGGAGTGCAGACTAGTGGAAAGAGACCGGCCGTGGGAGTCAGAGGATCTGGGTTCTAATACCAGCTCTTCCACTTGCCTGCTGTATAACCTTGGGCAAGTCACTTCACTTCTCTGTGCCTCAGCTTCATTATCTGTAAAATGGGGATTCAATGCCCGTTCGCCCCATTACTTACACTGTGAGCCCCATGTGAAACAGGGACTGCGTCCGACCTGATGACCTTGCATCTACCCTTGCCCTCAGTACAGTGCTTGGCACAGAGCTAGCACTTAACAAATACTAGAGTTCTTAGGATTATTCAGTCTCTGGGGGAGAAGTCCAAGCCCAGAAGAGGTACAGGATCAGTCTGGCCTCCACCGGTGCCTGCCAGCCTCTCCTTGATGTGCCCCTGGATCCCCTCTCCCACCCCGCTGCTGCCATCCTAGCTAAGCAGAAATCGGGGCCCGGCCACGGAAAAAGTCAAACCTGCATTTTCCACGCTGCGGCGGGAGGCTTTGTCCCGGTACAATAGCGGGAGCCCCCGCCCCGCGCTCCGGCCGGAATTAGCAGCGTGACGCATTCTCGGGCGGCACACTTAGCAACGCGGCCTCTGCTCAGGATTCATGGAGGCCACGAGGCTTTCAGCGTGGCAACAGGATCAGAAAACGAGGGGAACAAGAGCTGTCCGAGTTGAGGACTGATGGCCGCCAGGCATCTGGGTCTTTTCTGGCCACATTTACAGCCCTGATGCCTTTCCCTCACCCTCCAATTCCCCCTTTGGGGATGAAGACTGTGAGCCCCGCGGGGGGCAACCTGATCACCTTGTAACCCCCCAGCGCTTAGAACAGTGCTTCATTCATTCGTTCATTCATTCCGTCGTATTTATCGAGCGCTTACTGTGTGCAGAGCACTGTACTAAGCGCTTGGGAAGTAGGGAAGCAGCATGGCTCAGCGGAAAGAGCCCAGGCTTTGAAGTCAGAGGTCATCGGTTCAAATCCCGGCTCTGCCACTGGTTAGCTGTGTGACTTTGGGCAAGTCACTTCATTTCTCTGGGCCTCGGTTACCTCCCCTGTAAAATGGGGATTAAGACTGTGAGCCCCACGTGGGACAACCTGATCACCTTGTAAATTCCCCAGCGCTTAGAACCGTGCTTTGCACATAGTAAGCGCTTAATAAATGCCATTATTATTATTATTATTATTATTATTCCCCTTTTTCCTTCCCCCTCCTCCCTCTCCCTTTCTCCTCTCCCCTTCTTTAGCCTCCTCCCCTTTTCTTTGCTTTCTTCCCTTTTCCTCCCCTCTATCTTCTTTTCCTTCCCTTCTTCTTCCTCCCCACTTCATCTCACTTTCCCAATCCTTTCACCTCCTTCCATCTTCTTCTTCCTCCTCCTCTCCTCCCCTCTCTCTCCTCCTTAATCCCTCCTTTCCCCCAACCCCAGTGATGTTTCTGGCTTCTGTAGGTCTTCTGACTTTCTCCCTACTCCACCGCCATCCCAGTCTGGATGAGATAAAGGCCGAGCAGCCAAGGGCAGAGAATCGCAGGGATGGAGACATGCTTGCTTCACCCGGAAGAGATTTTCAACTCTTTATTGGTTTCAAAGGCATAATTAAACTGCAGAAAATACACAGATGAGGTCTAACTGGTGTCTGCCTTTTGATTAGGTTCAAACAACGGACCCCGGAAGATGAGTCTAATGAGGGCCGGTGTCTCCCGAGGGGATATGGGTGGTCTCAGAGCTGCACACTGCAGGCGTCCAAGGGCCATGGGGCTGGGAGGAGGGCACGGCCTGTCAGTGATGGGAATGTCTTCCTGTGGCCAATGGAAGTAGTTCTGGGTTCTGGGCTCTTTCTCTGAGGGGGCAGAATGCACTCAAGGGGGTGGGGAAGGTTCCATGCTAGGCTTCCAGGGCTGGGACTCCCTGCTGACCTGTTGCTGCTATGTGGGGAAGCAAGCAGATGAAGCCATGTGGTTCTCTGAGAACTGGAGGCCGAGGCTAGAGGAGGCTGGTTCCAGGCAGGCCAGAAGTGTGGACAGGCAGTCAGTGCAATTAGCAGGTCACTGGTCCCAGGGATGTGCTACCTTTGGGAAGGTGACCTGGGTCTCCTGAGAGAGGCATGGCCCTGTCACCCTCCCCGCCCCCCCCCCCAGTGCCATGGGCCAAGCCAAGCTCCATGATATGGTGACCCAGTCTCTACAGTGGGATTAGCTCCTGCTCATTTGGCCAGACCTGGTCTGCCAAAGTAGAAACATCCCACACTGGCTAGCAGGATTGAGGGAGTCTGACCCTGACTGCCAAGGAGTCAAATCTGATGCTAAAAGAAGCTTCATGAATAACGGTGGTGAGGTTGATTATGATGGTAATGGAGGTGAAGGTCACAGTGAAGGTGATTGGTGGTGATGGTGACAGTCATAGTTATGGTGGTGATGGTAGAAGTCGTGATAGTGATGAGCTTAATGGTGGTGATGGTAATAGTGAAGGTGAACTTCTCAAAAACCTCCAGTGGCTGCCCATCCTCCTCGGCATCAAACAGAAACTCCTTACCAGAGGTTTTACAACCCTCAATCCACTTGCCTCCTCCTACCTTACCTCTCTTATTTCTTACTAGAACCCAGCCCACACACTTCACTCCTCTACCACCAACCTAATCACTGTACCTAGATCTCATTTATCTCACCACCGATCCCTTACCCACATACCCCTTACCCCCTCATCTGGAATGCTCTCCCTCTTCATATCCAACAAACAATCACTCTCCCCACCTTCAAAACATCATTAAAAGCACTTCTTTCCAAGAGGCCTTCCTTGCCTAAGCCCTCATTTCCTCTTCTCCCACTCCCTTCTGTGTCATCTTTGCACTTGCTTTTTCATCCTTTAGTCACCTCTTCCTCAGCCCCACAGAACTTATGTATATATCCATAATTTAAGTTATTTATAGTAATGTCTGTATCTCCCTCTAGATTGTAAGCTTGTGGGCAGTTCTAGTGTACTCTCCCAAATG
Source organism: Tachyglossus aculeatus (assembly GCF_015852505.1). NCBI lineage: Eukaryota > Metazoa > Chordata > Mammalia > Monotremata > Tachyglossidae > Tachyglossus > Tachyglossus aculeatus. The sequence goes on along the minus strand of NC_052073.1, from coordinate 865,035 downwards.
CTTAGTACAGTGATCTGCACACAGTAAGCATTCAGTAAAAGCAATTGATTGATAGTTGCAGTGCCATCTTCCAAAATGAAGGACAGATGCATGTGTGTGTGTGTGTTCGCACAAAGCAAGAGAGAGTGAGAGAGCTAGCAAGCAAGAGAGAGAGAGCAAACACCACAGCTGGCAAACGGCTGATCATAGGGAAGAGAGGTACTTTGTGTGGCACGACCACAACGTTTGAGGGAGTCAGAGGAGACACTGAACGGTGTTCACCAGGGATCCGCGATGGTGGCAGCTTTGGTCCCGATCAATGCCCACTCACTTGAGTGCCGTCGCCATACGGCTACCCTGATCAGCTGGAGTCATATTGAGATTGCCCAACATCACCTGACTGCTGGAGTGCCCACCTAGGCTCTGGGAGGCAGCACCCACAGCCCTGAGGGGTACATGAAGGGCAGCTCTCCTGCTGGGACCCCGGCTCAGCCAACTCAGTCTCCCCTCCTTCCAGCCATGCCTGCTCTGCTGCCAGCCCATCCTGGGTCCTACCTGGTTCAGCACCACTCCCAGCTCCCGTGCCACCCCCAGGAGCCCCCAACATCACCCCCTGGGTCACTCCTGCTGGAAAGGACAACCACCTTCATTTTGGAGTGAGTAGTTGGAGGGCTTACCCCGGAACAATGCACCACAACGTAGGTCAGCAGAGGCTCCGGAAGATTTTGGGCTATTTTTGCAATTTATGCTGATGCTTCTGAACATCCACTTGGAGGAGGGTTTAATGATTTGTTGAGTTTCCTTAGTTTATCACATTATGTTAATTTTCCTCCTTGCCAAATGGGTCCATCCATTAGCGTTCGCTCCGTTACTTAATCTTCATCCTGCTAATCTGCTCAGGGTCTGTTCTGCGTTCCTCTGTGGTGATGGATCACTCTTCTTCACGAACCAATTCCCCGGCTGCTCCCGCTGCCAATCCTGGTCCCTCTGGGATCCTTCTCACTGAGCTGGATTCATAAAATGGGGAAGGATTACTGCCCCCCTGCCATTTCCCAGGGTGACCCCTCTTCTTCCCTAGGTGGCTCCCCCCAACTCCCCAGGGCAGTCCCCACCCCTGAATCTGTGTGCGTTAGGCAAGTCATGCAGTGTGATGTGACGACGTCATACCGCAGTCTGCCCAAGTCCCTGGGGAGGTTCCTGGCTCCCCTTCTTTGCCCCAGTGCCTTCCATTCCTGGGTCCCTATAGCATGGGGCCACTTCTAAGCTGCCGGATTCACAAGTTACAAATTTTTCCTATTTCCAAATCCTTCTGCTACTTGGGGTCATGCTCTGAGGTGGTGGCTTCCCTTACTTACAGTTCATGGCTTACCCTCTTCCTCCAGGCCTGCCCCTCAGCCAGACTGGAGACTGACCGGCCCCTTCTCCGGGGAGAGCGGTTTAATCCTAGAAGTGGGGGGACGGTGAAAGGTGCTGTACCTGGACTCCAGAACCAGTCAGGGCTCCATAGCAGACACCTGAATGAACCCAGCCCCCCACCTGACCCTAAGAGGAGCTGCGACCTGGACACCCCTCGTGGGCGGGCCATAGGCACTGCTGACTCAGCTCTCTGTTAGGGGAATGCGGCCGGATCCCTCAGTCCAGTCACCCGGGGAGCCAAAAGTCCCCAGGCAACTCTGCTTTGGTGCCCAGAGGGTGGGTCTTGGGACCCCACAAATCCAACCCATCCCTGTCACCAACAGGGCCTAAAGGGCCAGCTTGGGGTGGGTGAGGGTGGGGCCGTGATGGGGTTAGACCTGGGGAGGGGGCAGGAGGGTTGCAGACCTAGTTAGGTCAGGGTGGGTGACTCCCTGTTCCATTCTTCTGTGCAGCCCCAGGGTTGACCACAAGGTTGGGGCCCCGCCAACTCTTGGAGTTGGGGAGGGATTCTACCAAGGGAGGGGGAGGGGGAAAGTTTTCAGCAATTTATTCTCTTTGGTCTCCCCCGTGGGACAGCCATTTGCTTTGTGGATTAGGTTCAGCTGTGGCTGCTGCAGGGCTCTTATGTTTTATTTATTAGAATCAATGAGCCTATTTGCTCTCCCTGGGCCCTGGGGGCACTGGGTTCCATCCTTCCCCCTCTCTTTTCTCCCCCATCCTGCAATAGACTCTGCCCCCCACCCACCTCCCCCTTCCACTCTCTTTCCCCTCACTTCCCTCCTCCACCCATCTCCCCTCACATCCCTCCTCCCTCACACCAATCCATCGATCCATCCTGAACCCCACTTGAGCTTACCATGGGAGCTCCAGAGGGTTAGGGTGGGCTATAAAAGAGGTGGTATGGGGTATAGGGTTTGGAAAGGGTAGGGGGAGAAGAAGGGGAAAAGAGGTGGGGGAGGGAGGAAGCAACATGGCCTAGAAGTATAATTCTGGCTCCACCACTTGCCTGCTGGGTGACCTTGGGAAAGTCACTTAACTTCTCTGTGCCTCAGTTTTCTCATCAGTAAAATGGGAATGAAATACTTCTATCTCCTATTTGGATTGTGAGCTCCATGAGGGACAAGTACTGTGTCCAACTTGGATCTACCACCCCCCAGCATTAAGTACAGTTCTTTGCACATAGAAAACATTTAACAAACTCACATTTATTAAGATGGGAGAAGGAGTAAAAAGAGAGGTTAAGGGAAAGATAGAGAGAGAATTGGAGGCCTGGAAGGGCCTTGCAGCCCTGTTTTCATAAGAGGAATCTGAGGCCAGGAGAAGCTTAAAAGGTCAGGGATGAATGGTTTGTGCTGGGTCACTGGGGAAGAGTCAGGGTTGGACAGGGGCGAGTCACAGGAGTTGGATGGTTTATGCTGGGTCACTGGGGAAAAGTGAGGGATGAAGAAGGGAAACTCAGGGTTGGGGCACCAGCCTTCCCAGCCTCGCTGCTTGGAGCCAGTCCTAGTTTCAAGTGACCCCTTGGGAACACTGACCAGCTTCCCATAGTGGCAGAGAGGGGTAGGCCAGCAGGCGCAGAGGCACTGACAGAGGATCTCGGTTGCCCCAGCTGCCTGCCCGGCCCATCTTGGCAGGGTCCTGCCAGCGATGACCCCCGCCCACTCAGCCTAAGCTCTCCCGGGTCGGCTCCAGGCACAGTAAGAAGCTTGGCTTCCGCCCCAGCCCCATCCTTCTCTCCGCCTGGATCCTTGCCCAACTCACGACCCAAAGTTTCTCTTTCATCCTAGTACATCACAAGGAACTTCTCTAAATGCAGTCTTTCTCTCTCAATCTCCGCCCTCTCTCTCTCTCGGGCACAGGGCCGGCCCAAGGAGGGCAGCCGTCCAAAGCAGCCAGGAGGGTAACCAGCACGTGGTTACTCCCAGTGCCCTGGTGCTACTGCTGGAGACAGAGGCCTGGGCTGCCCAGCTGTGGGGCTGACCCGGGGGCAGCACTCAGAGACGGATGGTCTTGCTCACATTTCTATAGGTTCGTGGACAATGGGAGCATGTTGGGTCACTGGGGAAAAGGTTAGGAATGGAGAGGGGAAGAGAGGGCATTTCTGGATGGCCTGGGCTGGGTCGCTGCTAGGAGAGAGAGCCAGAATTGGAGAGTGGGGAGGAAGGGGTCCTAGATGGCCTTTTCTAGGTCACTGGGGGAGAGAGAGGGGTGGAGAGGGAAAATTCAAGGGGCTTTAGTTAGTTGGCCCATGCTGGGTCACTGAGGGAGAGTCAGGGGAATTGGATGGTCCATCCCTGACCATGAGTGTAGAGCTACAGGAGAACAACAAGTGCATGGTCCCTCCCCGCATCCTGTTTCTGTTGGAGAGAGCCCTGGGCTGTGGGGCTTTCCCAAGGGGCGGGGTTCTAGAGCTGACATCACACCATTTCTGATTCCGCTGGCCAAATTGGCCCATTGACTGCAGCTGCCTCCCAGCTGGCCACAGCCTGGCCTCAGCATCTGAGGTTTGGCTATGTCGGATCACCCAAGCATTTCCTCTGTCCGTCCTGGCTACTGCTTCCCTGGTTCATCTTCCCAAGGCTGTCCTGCTACCGTCCATTCTCCTCCCAAGCCCAGGCCCAGCCCAGCCATGATCCCACCTGCCTCTGCTGATCCTCGGAGGAGATTCTGGGGCTCGGACCAACACGGGCAGAGCTGAGAACGGAGTCGAGGCTAGCATCTTCTCCCAACCATCAATCGACAGACAAAGCCCCCACTGTTACAGGGTGAGGGGGCGGCAGAGGAGTGGGACCGAAGTCCAGGGTGGTGGTCACTGGGCTCCCTCCCCCGGCTGGGCCCTGAGCCAAGGATTTTTTGTTCCCCAGAGCATTTGGGAAGAGAGAACAGCAGAGACTCTAAGATATGTCCAGGGTCTCCTTCAGAACCCCCTGGAAGTCTGGAACTGGCAGGGTGCTGTCTCCCTACTGGGAGTCATTCTTTCTCCCTGAGAAATTAAATCATTGCAAGCAAATTGGTTTATTATTATTATTATTATTAGAGCTGTTTGGGACCCCGTGGAGGCTAGGAGGGTTCTGTTGGACTCCCATCCGGTCTGCTATCCAGAACTGAAAATCTTACCAAGCCTCCACCTTGGGGATGACCTGTGAGCTCCTGAGCATCTGCTGGTGATGTCACGTCCACTTAGGAAGAGAAGTGACTCAGGAAACTCCTAATTATTTCCTGCGGCATGGACCCAGACATCATACCAGCCTCTCCTACCAGGGACCGGCTCCCTCCCAGTTTGGGTGAGACCGGGCCCCAAATCTCACAGCCACAGCTGTCGCAGTTAGAGCCGAGTCTTGACAAAAGAGAAGATGCTGGCTACAGACTTGAACGTAATCCAGGAGAGCCTGGAGTCTCCTCCTGACTCTGCCCGGCCAGCTGTGTGACTTTGGGCAAGTCAGTGAACCTCTCTGGGCCTCCTCCTCAGCTTTCTCCTCTCTACACTGAAGAGCACAGTCAGCTCCTACACCTTCCAGCCCTTGGGAGCTGCTGTGAGGATTCAGGTCCGGAGGTGTCCTCAGTCGCATGGCTCTCCCTGCAGGGGGGATGGAGTGGGGAGCTGGTCCAGGCCCTTGGAGGAAGGCCATGCTGACAGTCTGGGACTTAAGCCGCTGTACCCCATAGTGCTTTAGGAGAAAGTAAGGCTAGGGCCGCCCTTGGAGAGCAGCCCTCCTAGTGTCTGCACTAGCACTGGGACTTGGGCAGCAGTCAGATGGGACTTGCAGGAAGGGAGATTGGGCTATTGAGACACAGACTTTTAGCCCTCGAGCCCAATCCCTAGTCAGCCCCATAGCCCATTGGTCAGAACTCTGCCTCCAGCAGCAGCACCAGGAAACTGGGGGCGACCAGATGCTGGCTGTCCCCCTGGGCACTATCTCTCAAGGTTAAGGATGCAACATCTGACATCCTTGATTCTCCCTTATCCATCCCTGACTCTTCTCCAGTGACCCAATACAAACCACCCAACACCCCTAATTCTCTCCTCTCCATCCCTGACTCCCTCTAGTGACCCAGCACAGACAATCCAACCTCCCTGACTCCCCTCTCCATCCCTGACTCTCCCTTCATTGAACCAGCATGGGCCATACAACACCTTTGACTCTCCCCTTTCCACCCCTGACTCTCCCTCTAGTGACCCAGAATGAACAAACCAACACCCCTGACTCGCCTTTCTCCATCCATCCCTGACTCTCCCTCAAGTGCCCCAGTACAGACCATCAAATACCTCCAACTCTCCCTTCCCCAACCCTGACTCTCCTTGTGTGACACAACATAGACCGTCCAATACTCTGGACTCTCCCTTCTTCATCCCCAACTTTCCCTCTACTGACCCAGCATGGACCATCCAACCCCCCTGATTCTCTCCTTTCCATCCTGACTCTCCCTCTAGAGGCCCAGGATGTACCATCCAACCCCCCTGACTCCCCACCTCCATCCTTGACTTGTCCAGTGACCCAGCATGGACACTCATCCATGATTTTGTCCAACCTTCCGGACCTGCTGGGGTTTCCAGCTGCACAACTCCCTGTGGGAACAGATTTCCTGTGCTCACACCCGGCTGGGGGAAAAAAGTGTTTCCTGCTAGTTTGTTCTGAACCTGCCGCCATCCAGCTCTAGTTGGGGAGTCCCAACCCTGGAGGGGTGGGAATTGGGGAGCAGTAATTCTGTGTTCCTCCTAGCCATTCCCTGTCCTGGCTCTGCATACTCCAATCCTGCCCCTGCCCAGCCTGAATCCATCCATCCATCTCTTGCCTGTGGTCGTCCTTGTGCAGTGTGGTCTAGTGGATAGAGCATGGGCCTGGGAGTCAGACAGACCTGGGTTCTAATCCTGACGTATCACTTGTCTGCTGTGTGACCTGGGGCAAGTTGCTTCACTTCTCTATGCCTCAGTTCCCACATCTGGAATATGGGGATTAGGATTGTGAGCCCCATGTGGGACAGGAACTGTCTCCAACCTGATTACCTTGTATCTACCCCAGCATTTAGAACAGTGCCTGATACATACTAAGCGCTCAACAAATACCATTTTTTTAAAAAAGAGCTGCTCCATCCCCCTGAGCATCCTGTTTGCCCTGCTCTGCCCCCTCTCTGCCCATGCTCCTGCTCCTGTCCGTCTGCCAATCGCTTCTATGGAGCAGGTCATCCGTACCACAGCCATCTGGGCAATGTCGCCATGGAAACAGTGCGCCCTGAGGTCCCACCCTGCTCCAAGAGGGTGCCCCTTTCTCACGCCCCCCACCAGCCCGGAGCGCCCATGCTGACCCACCAGAGAGCCCTCCAGGGGAGGCCATAAGCAGCAGCGAGATGCTCGGGGAGGCAGGGCGGTTGCGGGCCTGAACAGGGCTGCGAGGTTGCATGGGGCAGCAGGGCAGTGCGGGGCTGGACAGAGATGCGGGGCTGAACAGGGCTGCAGGACTGTGTGGGCCTGAGCAGGGCTGCAGAGGCAGGTGATAGGCGAGTCGTTCCGGCCTCGACCTCCCTGGAGGGTCCCCGGAGGCGCGCCGCCATCTTCCCGGCCCGCGCGGTAGTTTACAGTCTGGTGGGTTCCGGGTTTTTGCTGCGTTTGCAACTTTGGAAAAACAACCACGTTCCTGCGAGCCCGACCGCAGGCGGTGCCAGACACAAAGGGACGTTTCTCTCCAGCCTGGAAGGGAAGGATTCGTTCTGCAGCCACCATGAGGCCCGGGGACCCCCTCCCTCCTCCAATCTTGCGAGGCGCGCCTACAGGCCAAACCTCCAGCGAATGCTGCGCGGAGCTTCTGCCCCTCCGCGCCCGGTCCTGCCCCCCGCCCTCGCCTCTCGGCCCTGCCCCTGTCCCGCCAGGGCCGGGGTCCTAATCGCCAAGAGGCAGGCGCAGTTCCCTGCAGCACGAGCCCGGCCACCATAGCAGGCAGATGATTGCTCTCCCCCACTTCAAAGCCTTATTGAAGGCACATCTCCTCCAGGAAGCCTTCCATGATTGAGCCCTCCCTCCTCTTCCCCCACTCTCTTCTGCTCCGCTCATACTTGCTCCTTCACTCATCCTCCCTCCCTTTCCCACAGCACATATGTATAGATCTGTAATTTATTTATATTAATGTCTGTCTCCCCTTCTAGACTGTGAGCTCATTGTGGGCAGGGAAAGTGTCTGATGTTATATTGTACTCTCCCAAGCTTTTAGTACAGTGCTTTGCACACAGTAATTGCTCAATAAATACGATTAATAAAATAATAATGATCCCCTCCCCAGGTTGGGCAATGTCACCAAGCGCCTCCCGCCGGCAAAAAAGAGTCCCGTCTTCCCCGCCGGGTAAACTGCGCCATCCTTGACCCCACGGGGCAGCGCTCGGCCGCCGGCACTTTGAGGGAAACTGGACAAAGGCGCGGGAAACTGCTTTGGGGGCACTTTAGGTCTCGCCACTCGACATGCCGAACCATTTATGAATCGCTGATTAATATTGCATCACGAGGGGGAGGCTGGAAGAACGGGGCGGAGGGGCTCCCTACCCCCACCCCCACCCCAGCGGAGCTGCCCTCCTCCGTCGAGGACGGGCTTTATTCCAGGAGAAAGTGGGGTGTCTGGGTGGAAGCGCGGGCAATATTCGCGGGACGGCCGCTCCCTGGGCCCGAGGACTGCAGGCGTGTCTGCTGGAGGGCGGAGGGGAAGAAAACTCAGAACACACTCTGGAATAACCCGGCCGGGACAGTACTGGGGGTTGCTGGACAGTTAGGTGGACTGGTCAACCAGGGAAGAAAACCTCCCCCGATCAGTCAGACCCCCCCCGCCCTGCACCCTCACAGCCTCCCCTCCATCACTTCCACATCACCAGAGCACGGGGTTCTTCCTCAATGCACAACCAAGTGCCACAGCGCTTCTGTCCAGATCTTTCCTCTCTGCGCCTTCCCTTTACCTGGAATTTTCTCCAATGCCTGTCTTCCCATCTAGATTGGAAGCTCCTCGAGGGCAGGGATCACATATACTAATTCTGACATACTCTCCCAAGTGCTCTGCCTATAGTAAATGCAGCATTGCCTAGTGGAAAGAACCAGGGCCTGGGGGTCAGAAGGACCTGGGGTCTAATCCCAGCTCCTCCACATGTCTGCTGTGTGACCTTGGACACTTCATTTAACTTCTCTGTGCCTCAGTGACCTCAATCGATCAACTGTATTTATTGAGCACTTGCTGCTGTACAGAGCAATGTACTAAGCACTTGGGAGAGTACAGTAGAACTGAGGTTGTAGACACGTTCCCTGTCCAGAATGAGCTGACAGCCTAGGCCTCATCTGTAAAATGGAAATTAAGACTGTGAGCCCCATATGGGACATGGACTGTGTTCAACATGATTACCTTGTATCTACTCCAGTGCTTATTACAGTGCCTGGCACACAGTAAGTGATTAATAAATACCATAAAAATAGTAAATGCTCAGTAAATACTCTTGATTTATTGACTGATTGAAAGGAACTGACCCCTGGGACTGGGATGAGGTGGTAGGGATATAAGCAGGCTTAAATGGGTGCATGGTAAATGGGAAATTCCTGTCAGAGAAACAGGTGTGAAGTTTCTAAAACCTCTGTTTATCGTCAACACCGGGACTGAATGAGCATCTACTACTTGCAAGTGCTGTATTGGGTGCCTACTATGTGCACCCACTGTGCAGAGTGCTATGTTGGGTCCCTGCTACGTGCAGAACACTGTACTGGGCAACCACTGTGTGCAGAACTGGATCCCTGGTGGGTGTAGGGTGCTTTTCTGGACACATGGAAATCCATCATTAAAGTAAAAGATGGGGTTGATTGTGGGAGAGAAATGGACACGAATAGCGAACATACAATAAGTAAAGGATTAAACTCAAAGATGCAATTGATAAAAACAGAAGCTAGCAATTAAATGAGTAACCAGCATCAGAGGTACCAGGAGGGCTAAGGGTCGACTGGGAAGATTGGTGGGGGAGACGGTGGGGCATTGAAACAGTGTGGCTTAGTGAATAGAACATGGGCCTGAGAATCAGAAGGACCTGGTTTCTAATTCCGACTCCACCACATATCTGCTGTGTGATCTTGGGCATGTCACTTAACTTTTCTGTGCCTCAGTTAACTCATCTGTAAAATGGGGATTAAGAGTGTAAGCCCCATGTGGGACAGGGACTGTGTCCAACCTGATTAAGATGTATCCACTCCAGCACTTAGAACAGTGCTTGGTGTATATCATCATCATCATCATCAATCGTATTTATTGAGCGCTTACTATGTGCAGAGCACTGTACTAAGCGCTTGGGAAGTACAAATTGGCGACATATAGAGACAGTCCCTACCCAACAGTGGGCTCACAGTCTAAAAGGGGGAGACAGAAAACAAAACCAAACATACTAACAAAATGAAATAAATAGAATAGATATGTACAAGTAAAATAAATGAATAAATAAATAGAGTAATAAATATGTACAAACATATATACATATAGACAGGTGCTGTGGGGAAGGGAAGGAGGTAAGATGGGGGATGGAGAGGGGGACGAGGGGGAGAGGTAGTAAGTGCTTAACAAGTACCATTGTAATTCTTATTATTATTATTATTATTCATTCATGGAAGATCTCAGGGAAGTGGAGGAGGTTGGGGGGAGGAGCAGAGGCGTGGTTCGCTGGATTTTAGAGAGAAAGTTCGAGGCAGGGGAGAGAGCGAATTCAGTGGGTCAGAAAGGATAGAATCGAACACACAATTCAACTAGAAGGTGAGTTTGCATTAGACTGCAAAGTCCTTCAGAGCAGGGATCAATGTCTACTAACTCAACTGTACTCGCCTAGGTGCTTAATACAGTACTCTGGACAGAGTCGATTATAAACTCCTGAGAGCAGGGATTGTGTCTTCTAGATTTTTTGAACTCTCTCAGGTGCGTAGTGCAATGCTGTGCAACCAGTAGGCATTTAGTACAATGCTAAACACAGAGAAGGCACAGAGGAGGCACTCTGTAAATGCAATGGAGGGGTGGATGGATGGATGGTGGCTTGTTTTGGGAGGAGCAAAGCATACTTGCTGGGCAGGGCGTACCGGCGGAAGAGAGCGGTGGAGAGTTAAAGTCCAGGAGGGTCAAGCCCGGTGCCCATCGCGCTTCTCCAGTTGTCAGCTTTTCTTCATGGAGTAGCAAAATGGCGGCGAGGACGCCCCCTCCCCAGAAACCTCCCGCACCGACGGGTTCCGGCGCCCGGTCTCGGCCTGGTATCACCTGACACCATCTGGGTTTATCAGACCACCGCTCCTTCCCTCCATGCTGCCTTCAACCCTGTCTCTGCCCTTTCCCACATAATAATAATAATGATGATGGCATTTATTAAGCGCTTACTATGTGCAAAGCACTGTTCTAAGCGCTGGGGAGGTTACAAGGTGATCAGGTTGTCCCACGGGGGGCCCACAGTCTTCATCCCCATTTTACAGATGAGGTCACTGAGGCCCAGAGAAGCTAAGTGACTTGCCCAAAGTCACACAGCTGACAAGTGACGGAGCCGGGATTTGAACCCATGACCTCTGACTCCAAAGCCCGGGCTCTTTTCCACTGAGCCACGCTGCTTCTCTTGGGGGTTGCATCACATGGGGGATGATCCCAGCCCACCCACTCCTCCCCACCCTTCCACAGACTGGAAGTTACTTGGAACTTCACTCCCCTTCCCTCTTTCCTCTTCCTCTCTCCCTTCTCCCCCTTACCTTTCCTCTTCTCCCCACCCCTCTTCCCCCTCTTGCCCCCCTTCTCTAGCCCTGGCCTCTCTCCATTTCCTTTCCCCCGCCTCATCTCAGCAGCCCAGAGAGGATAACGGGACGCCACAGCAGGGTGCAGTAGGAGCTGGAGTGATGCTCCTCACCCAGCTGGGAAGGAATGGGCGTTGAGAGGGTGTGTGCTGTCTGGGGTTGTGTGAGGCTGTGTGAGGCTGTGTGTGTGTGTGGTTGTCTGTATGTGGTTATATCTGTAGGTTGGTATCTGTGATCATATGTGTTTTACATCTGTGTTTGCCTTGGTGTTTGCGTGTATAATAATAATGGTATTTATTAAGTGCTTACTATGTGCTAAGCACTGTTCTAAGCGCTGAAATAAGACATTAACGTGTGTGTGCCTGGGTGTATATGTGTCTGCATGTGTACCTACATGAACGAATGTGCCTGCGTATATAAGAACGTGTGATGATGATGCTTGTGAGGGTGTGAATATGTGTGTGTGCGCGCGCGCGCGTGGCCGGGCTGGACCAGTGATTCTCTGCTCGCCCCAGAGGCGGAGGGGCGGGTCCGGGGGGCGGGTTCGGGGGGCGAGTCCGGGGGGCGGGGCAGAGGGAGCGGGGCTGCGCCGGGCTGGGGCCGGGCTGGGGCCGGCGGGGCGGCTCCTCCGGCTCGTCAGTGTGGGAGCGACCCCGGGCTGGAAGCTGAGCCGTCCCCGCCGGACACGAGGACCCCCGGACCCCCGGACCTTCGGACCCTCAGACCCTCGGACGCTGCCGGCCGGGACCCGAGCGTCCAGCGACCGCGGTGAGTCCGTTGCTCCCCGGCCGCGGCGGGTCAGGGGCTCCGGTCGGGGGCTGAACGGGGTCCGCCTTTGTCGGGGTGACGGAGGGATGTCTCTGCCCCGAGAGAGTCTCCGTCTTTTCGGGAGCGATGTCTCGCCGGCTCTCTGTCTCTACGGCGGAGATGTCTGCTGGATCTTTATCTCTCGGACATAGACGTCTCTCCGTTAGGAGGGTCTCTTCTGAGGAGAGTTATCTCTCGCCAGAAAGAGAGAGATCTTTCCGGTTCTAGGTCTCGGAGGCTGAGGAGTCTCTCTGGCCGTGCTGTCTCGGAGTATCTGTCGCTCAGGAAGCGAGAGATGTCTGCTTTCGGGTCTCTGTCTCGCCGGGATGGCCCCTCCCCGACCCCCGGCCCCGAGCCCACCCCGGCCCGCTCCGGCCCGACATTCGCGCTGGAGTGTATGTGGCTGGGTTTTTTTTCGGGGGGGGGGGGGCAGGGGCGCGGCCCTTCGGCTGGAGGGGAGGGGGGAGTCAAAGTCTCTCCCCCGTGTGTCTCCCCAGACCGGTGCTGAGGGAAAGGAGGCTGGAGGAGCCCGAGGTGTCTGGGCAGGACCGTCATCCCCTGAGACCCGAAAATCCCCTACGACACCCCTTCCCCCTCCTCTCACCCCCAAGGGTCCGCTCATGGGGGCAGGGGGGCGGGACATCAGTCCGGATAAAAGGGTCTCTGCTCTTCCTCATCAGAGGTTGTGGCGGGGGTAGTGGGGGGAGGGCGGGCAACCCCTGGGAGGGAGCTTGGACCATTCCAGCCCGGGACATCTCCCAAAGCAAATTCCCCTCCGCACCTCCTTTACCCTCCCTCCCTTCCGCCCCAGCCACGCCCTGTCACCCACACGGGGATCACACACAATTTCACCCCATCCACACAACCCCAGCCCCACACTTACACGGTCCAACCCCCACCCCTCTTTCCCGACACGCCGCCCCAGCCACGCCCTTTCACCCATACAATATCACATACAGTGTCACCGTACCTGCACAACCTCAGTCCTACACTGAGGCAGTCCGACCCCTTCCCCTCCACCCATCAGCCACCCCAGCCACGCCCTGTCACCCACATTGCATCACCGCACCCGCACAACTTCAGCCCCCACCACCACCACTGACACAGTCCGGCCCCCTCCCCTCAACCTGACATACCATCCTGGCCACGCCCTGTCACCCACATGGGGTCCCCCTACCCACACAACCTCAGCCCCACACTGACACAGTCTAGCCCCTTCTCCTCTGCCTGAAACACCTCCCCAGCCATTCCCTGTCACCCACATGGGCTCGCCCACGGGCTCACACGTGGGTTCACCCTCAGGGTCACATACAGAACCCTGGATCCCAGGCTGCAACGAATGGGGCTGAGTTAGTCCTTCAATCGTATTTATTGAACGTTTACTGTGTGCAGAGCACTTGGGAGAGTACAATTCAATACTTAACAGACACAATCCCTGCCCACAGCGAGCTTACTGTCTGGGGGGTGAGGAGGGGGGAACACAGACATTAATATAAATAAATTACAGGTATGTACATATGTACCGTGGGGCTGGGAGTGGGGGGTCAACAAAGAGAGCAAGTCAGGGAGACGCAGAAGGGAGTGGGAGAAGAGGAAGGTAGGCCTTAGTCCGGGAAGACCTCGTGGAGATGTGCCTTCAAAAAGGTTTTGAAGGCGGGGTGAGTCATTGTTGAATATGAAGAGGGAGGGCGTTCCAAGACAGAGGCAGGACATCGGCACGGGGTCAACGGTGAGATAGACGGAATCAAAGTCAGGGTCTGTTGCGGGGTGGAGGGCTGTTTCTGGGGGCTGTCCTGGGAAGGCTCAGCACCATCAAAAGCAGGGGAGGAGGATGCTGAGCCCGCGCCGGGCCAGGGTGGAGAGGCCTGGGTGGCCTCGGGATTAGTGTCTGCTCTCCTGCCCAAGCCGTGGTTCATGGCTTCCTGCTCAAAAGGAAAGTTTGAGGTTGAGGTTGTGCTCTGTGCTGCTGGTGGCACCCACTCCTGTGCCTGTTGCCATAGTGGTGGCATGACTGTAGCTGGGCTCATGGCTGGGATGGAGCCTGTGGCCATGGTTATTCTCATGCCCTTGGCCAGTGGTAGCTGGGGTGATTCCAGAGGCGGTGGTAGGGGTGGTGCCCATGACCCTGGCAGTATCCACAGTGGTGATAGTCGTGGCTTCCATGGGCATTGTTGTGCATCTCTCACATTCAACCCAGATATTCAATCTATCACTAAATCCTGTTGATTCAACCTTCACAATGTCGCTAAAATCTGCCTTTTCCTCTCCATCCAAGTTGCTATCACATTAATCCAAGTATTTATTCTATCCTGCCTTGATTACTGTATCAGCCTCCTTGCTGTCCTTCCTTCCTCCTGTCTCTCCCCACTCTAGTCCATACTTCATTCTGCTGCCCAGATCACTTTCTACAAAAACGTACTGGCAATATTTCTCCACTCCTCAAGAACCTCCAGTGGTTTCCCATCCACCTCTTCATCAAATAGGGACTCATACCATCAGCTTTAAAGCACTCCATCACCTTGCCCCCTCCTACATCACTTCACAACTTTCCTACTACAACCCAGCCTACACATTTCTCCCTCTAACGTCAACCTACTCACCGTACCTCAATCTCATCTATCTCACTGCCGGCCTCTTGCCCATGTCCTGCCTCTGGACTGAAAGGCCCTTCCTCCTCATATTTGACCATTAGTCTCCCCATCTTCAAAGTCTAATTGAAGGCATATCTCCTCCATAAGGCCTTCCCTAAGTCCCCTTTTCCCACTCCCTCCTGCATCGCCCTGACTTGTTCATTCATTCATTCATTCAATCATATTTATTGAGTGCTTACTGTGTGCACAGCACTGTACTAAGCACTTGGGAAGTACAAGTTGGCAACATATAGAGACAGTCCATACCCAACAACAGGCTCACAGTCTAGAAGACTTGTTCCCTTTATTCACCACCCAACCCCCAACCCCCACAGCACTTATGCATATCCATAATTTATTTATATTAATGTCTGTCTCCCCTTCTAGACCACAAACTCTTTTGGGGCAGGGAATGTATCTGTTATATTGTTGTGTTGTACTCTCCCAAGCGCTTAGTCTAGTGCTCTGCACACAGTAAGCACTCAATAAATATGATTGATTGGTGGTGCTGAAGCCCATGGTGGGGGCTGTGCCCATGATGGCCACTGTAGCAGCCACCACATTGGCCATAACTGGGCCTGTGGCAGAGGGGGTGGTGATGGATTGATGGATGGTTGGCTCTGCAGGGCACCTCCTCTCCCCATTCTCAGACGCTGTTAGGGGCAGAGCCTCTAGCAGACCTGCGCTGTTGCCCACTCCACCTCTGAGTCTGCTGTCTATGAGTCCGGAGGCATCTCCCAGCCTTCGGACCACTGCTGGGACAGGAGTGCAGCTAAATACTACCAGCCCAAAGTCAATTGTTGCCCACGGGACCCATCCCCAAACTGTCTGACTTGTCTCTGAACGGGCACTGAAGTGGCCCAGCCCAGCCCAGACTCGCTATGGCACTCCTGCACCCCCTTCCCCCGGCTGGCCAGGCTCAACTGAGCACCGCTGTGTGTGCCCCGCCAGACTGGATGCTTGGGAGCAGAAGCCAGCAAGACTCGGTTCATGCCCCCAGGGGGTTTCTACTTGAAAGAGTTTGTCTACTACCTCTATTGTCTTCTCCTCAATGTTCCACTGTAAGCTTTTAGAGGACAGGGACTGTGCCTACCAATTCTACCATACTCTCCCCAGTACTCAGTAAAGTGCTTGGCACACAGTAAATTGCAAGCTGCAAGCTCCTTTTTTATGGTATTTGTTAAGCACTTACTTTGTGCCAGGTACTGTACTATGTGCTGGGGTAGATACAAGTTGGACACCGCCCTTGTCCCACAAGGAGCTCACCATCTTAATCCCCTTTTACAGAGAAGCCAAGTGACTTGCCCAAGGTCACACAGTAGACAAGTGGCAGATCTGGGATTAGAACCCAAAGCCCTCTGACTTCCAGGCCCATGCTCTATTCATTCATTCATTAAATTGTATTTATTGAGTACTGTACCAAGCGCTTGGGAAGTACAAATCAGCAACATGTAGAGAAAGTCCCTGCCTGACAACGGGCTCACAGTCTAGAAGGGGGATACAGACAACAAAACAAAACAAGTAGACAGGTGTCAATACCGTCAGAATAAATAGAATTATAGCTATATACATGTCATTAATAAAATAGAGTAATAAATATGCACAAATATATACAAGTGCTGTGGGGCGGGGAAGGGGATAGGGTAGAGGAAGGGAGGGGGACGATGAGGAGGGGAGGAGGAGGAGGAGAGGAAAAAAGGGTGGTTTTAGTCTGGGAAGGTCTTCTGGAGAAGGTGAGCTCTCAGTAGGGCTTTGAAGGGAGAAAGAGAGCTAGTTTGGTGGAAGTGTGGAGGGAGGGCATTCCAGGCCAGAGGTAGGATGTGGGTCAGGGGTCGACGGCGGGACAGGCAAGAACGAGGCACAGTGAGGATGTTAGCGGCAGAGGAGCGGAGTGTGCGGTTTAGAAGGAGAGAAGGGAGATGAGGTAGGAAGGAGCGAGATGATGGAGAGCTTTGAAGCCGAGAGTGAGGAGTTTTTGCTTCATGTGAAGGTTGATAGTCAACTACTGGAGATTTTTGAGGAGGGGCGTGAGATGCCCCGAGCGTTTCTGAATAAAGATAATCCGGGCAGCAGAGTGACGTATAGACTGAAGCAGGGAGAGACAGGAGGATGAGAGATCAGAGAGGAGGCTGATGCAATAATCCAGTCGGGATAGAACGAGAGATTGAACCAGCAAGGTAGCGGTTTGGATGGAGAGGAAAGGGCAGATCTTGGTGATGTTGTGGAGTTGAGACCGGCAGGTTTTGGTGACGGATTGGATGCGTGGGGTGAATGGGAGAGTGGAATCAAGGATTATGCTAAGGTTGCGGGCTTGTGAGACGGGAAGGATGGTAGTGCTCTATCCACTGCTTCTCCTTGAGGACAGGAACTGTGTCCACTAACTCTATTGTACTCTCCCAAGCACTTAGTATAGTGCTTTGCAAACACAGTAGCCACTCGGTAAATACAATTGTTTGACTGATTGAGTGATTGAGGGCAACCGGCAGACAGAGAGTACTTACAGAAAACAGGAGCAAGAGGAAGAACCAGGATACAGCAGGACATTGAACGAGCGTGCCTGGATGAAATAGTCGAATGAATAATTGAAAAGACAATTGGCTACACGGATGTCCACAAGACTGAAGAGGGGGGAGTGGGCGCTGGGGGGCGTTGTTGAGTTGATGCAGTTTGGGATGTTGACAGTTAATTGGGAATGGCCTCCTGGAGGGGATGGGATTTCAGGAGACTTTGAAGTTGGGCAGAGCTGGAGTCTAAAGGATGTGGAGGCCAATGGTGTTCCAGACCAAGGAGCAGCATGAATGAGCTGAGATAGGTGAGAGCCAAGGCACAGCTAGGTGGAGAGCTGGGGGTGGGCAGAGAGCATGAGCTGGGAGTGGCATGGAATGCGAGCTGGCGGTGGATGCAGAAGGCGAGTTGGAGGTGGGCTTGGAGCATGAGTTGGGGTGGGCTTGGAACATTTGCTCGGGTGGGCGGAGAGCATGAGCTGGGGATGGGCACACAGCAGGAGCTGGGGTTGGGTGCAGAGCATGAGCTGGGAAGCAGTGGGGTGAAACGAACCAAAGGAGTCAGGACTTGCTGGGACTTGTACACGGACCACCGGACCCAGAATCTGACATTTCTGTGGTCAGGGTTAGGGAGGCTGTGCCAGCTCTCCCAGCAGTTCCCCAGATTGCTGTTGGGTTCCCCAGATTTGGACCCAAGAAATGAAGGGAGCACCCCGCTGCTCCTCCCGCCGCTTCTCCCGCTGCTCCTCCCACTGCCTCTCCCACTGTTTTCTGTGGAGGCCCCGACTGGGGCTTGTCTGTACGGGTGCCTTTCTCAAGGAGCTGGGTTTGAATTACCCAGATCTTCCCAGCCCCAGGTGGGGCTGTTCTGCCTACTCTGGGCCTGGGAGTCCAGAGACCAGGGTTCTAGTCCTGGCTCCAGCATATGCCTGCTGTGTGACCTTGGGCAAGTCACTTCACTTCTCCGGGCTTCTGTATCCTTTTCTGTAAAATGGGGATAAAATCCCTACTCTTCCTCTCTGGCTGCCGATACCAGGGGCATAGGAGGCTAGCTCAGATCTGATTCTTCTGGATCTAACTCAGTACTTAGCAAAGTGTTTGGCACATAATAAGAGCTTAATAAACACCATCATTATGCATACATACACACACGCACTCATACACACTCGCACATAGTTGTCTGTTTTATTTGAAGAAGACTCCACTGATAGTGAAATTCATTTATCAGTATGTTTGTATATAACTGAGTTATTAGTTATTATAATGACGATTACTGAAATTTCAGAACAAAAATCATCCGTAGTCTAAAATGCCAGATGATTAATGCCTCAGGGCACCTTGGGGTCCTAATTATTGGGGTAGTTTGCTGGTGTTGGCCTGATCCTCGGGACTATGATGGTGGACAAAATTATCAGGGTAATTTAGCCAAAACATGGTGTGTGACGGAAGTACCCAGATCACGTTGTGTCACCAGATGTTCACTGAATCCCCTGCCTGATTGCCTCAATTGACCCCTGACCCTTGCTGATCCCAGCCTGGGCCTGGCCTGTCGGCTGCTCACCACAGGTCAGAGAGAGACATGGACCTTGTCCAGAGGGGAGAGTGAAAGACCTGGCTGCCAGAAATAGGATCGGACTGTACAGGGAACAGTCCAGTGAACAGGGATCTGGAGTCACTCCAGAGAATTCTCTAGCAAGGGAGGAACAGGACCAGTCCACAGTGAAGTTATACTTCAGAAGAACTGTAGTTTGGGTGAAAAATTTCCAAGGTTCTACAGGTGGTTTATAGCCCATTTTCAGGGATTGAAGCTGATGTCAGCAAGAACTGTGATTTATTGAACATCGCATGGTCTTTGTGCATTGTGGAAAGTGTGTGTGTAAAATATGTCATGGACTAGTAGCTGACATCCGAATTGTGCATGTTTGAAAGCTTGATTGTGGGTGGCAGAAAAAGTGTGGCCTGTCCTCCCTGAACTACGAACGATGTGGCTTGCCCACCCTAAAATTCATTAATTTAATCATATTTACTAAGCACTTGGTGTGTGCAGAACACTATACTAAGCATTTGGGAAAGAACAATACAATACATGGTGACAGTCCCTGCCCACGATGAGCTCACAGCCTAGAGAGACGTGGCCTGGCCTCTCTGAACTGTGACTGGTGTGGCCTGTCTTCTCTAAACTGTGACCAATGTGGCCTGCCCACCCCAGAATGGCAGTGACATGGCCTGTCGTCCCTGACCTGTGAGCACCATAGCCCACCCACCTACTCTGGACTGTGAACTATGTGGCCTGCCCTCCCTGAAATGTGAGCAGCGTGGCCCACCCACCCTGGACTGTGAGCGATGTAGCCTACCCACCCTTAACTGTGTCCTGCCCACTCTGGGTATAGAGCACTGGACTGGGTCCTTAGAAGAGGACACAGCATCATTACAACGTCACTAGAATCTGCCCTTTCCTCTTCATCCAATATGCTATCACACTGATCCAAACACTTCATATCCTGCCTCAGCTACTGAATCAACCTCCTCACTGACCTCCCTGCCCTCTGTTTCTCCCTTCTCCAGGCCTTACTTCACTCTGCTGCCTAGATCATTTTTCTAAAAAAAAATTTTTGCTCACATTTCCCCACTCCTCAAGAACCTCCACTGGTTGTCCATCCACCTCTGCATCAAACAGAAACTACTGACCATCAGCTTTAAAGCACTCAATCAGCTCTTCCCCTCCTACCCTACCTTGCTAATCTCCTAGTATAATCCTGGCTGCACAGTTCACTCCTTTAATGGCAGCCTACTCACTATGCTTCAATCTTGTGTTTTCCTGCCACTGACCCCTTGCCCACATCCTGCCTCTAGCTTGGAACTCCTTTTCTCTTCATACCATCCAATCAATCATATTTATTGAGTGCTTACAGTATTCAGAGCACTGTACTCAGCACTGGGGAGAGTAAAATATATAAAATATATAAATCCGTAAATAAATTACGGATATGCACAGATACCTGTTTACTTGTTTTTATGTCTGTCTCCCCCTTCTAGACTATAAACCCACTGTGGGCAGGGATTGGATTGTCTCTCTTTATTGCTTTATTATACTTGCCAAGCGCTTAGTAGTGCTGTGCACACAGTAAGCACTCAATAAATATGAATGAATGAGGAGCTGAAAGTGGGGTGAATAAAGGGTGCAAATCCAAGTGCAGAGGCGATGCAGAAGAGAGTAGGAGGAGAGGAAATGAAGGCTTAGTAGGGGAAGGCCTCTGCGATGTGCTTTTCATATCCGCAGATTTCCCCATCTTCAAAACCCCCCTAAAATCTTATCCCCTTCAAGAGGTCTTCTTTTTTATGGTATCTGTTAAGTGCTTACTGCATATCAACTACTGTGCCAAGTGCTGGGGTAGATACAAGTTAATCAGGTCGGACACTGTCCCTGTCCCATATGAGGCTCATAGTCTAAGTAGAAGGAAGGATAGGTATTGAATTCCAATTTTGCAGTTGAGGAAACTGAGGCACAGAGAAGTTAAGTGACTTACCCAAGGTTATGCAGCAGGCAAGTGGTGAAGCTGGGATTAAAACCCAGATCTTCTGACCCCCACCCCCCCAGGCCCATGCTTTATCCATTAGGCCAGATTGCCTTCTAGGACTAACCTCTGCAGGTTTCCCCACCCTGTTCTCTCTCCCTTCTGCATTGCCTATGCACATGAGTCTGTAGCCCTTAAGCTCTTTGTTACCCCACCTCTGTCTGTCTCTCCTGCTAGATCATCAGCTCCTTGAGGGCAGGGATCTTGTCTAACAACTCTATTGTATTGGCTCTCCCTAGTGCTTCTTAGTTCAGTGCTCTGCACACAGAAGGCACTCAATATATACCATTGATTGATTGATTCACAGAAAAAATAGAAGACTCTGGCCTTGAGGAGCAAATAGTTTACAGAGTCAGTGACTGTACATAAGTGGGAACAACAGCTAACCACAAAGCAAGTCCAAAAAGATTAGATGGAATAGATAAACCAGACCATCTGAAGGCTAAGGGGGGATGATGGGATGGGATGACCAGGACCATAGGGATTAACCCAGTGGAGGTGGGATTTCAGCTGAGTGCTGGCAGGTTGGAGTGGAGTCGGGGGTTGCAGACAAGAGGAAGCGAGGATGTGAGTGGTCCAAGCTGAGAGAGTTGAGAGGTGGTTGAGTGAAGAGGGGAGTACGGGTGGAACAGGGTGAGTGAGTTGGGGAAGTAGCAGGATGAAGCAAGCAGAAAGATCAATGTATCAATCAGTGGTATTTCCTGAGCATTTTACTACATGTACAGCACATTACTAAGCACTTGGAATAGTACAACATAGCAGATATGTTCTCTACCCACAGTGAGTTTACAGACTTAGAGGAGGAGACAGACACTAATACAAATAAAAGATATAGCACCCTGAGTTTTGCTCTTGTGGGAAGGGGAAGCTAGGCTCCTTGGGTTTGTCTTAGGGCTCTCCCCATCCCCAAATCGCTGCAGTTAATGGGAAAACTAAGGGACAGGAGGAGGCCAGGCAGATCCTCAGCCACTCTGGGAGCAATTGCCCACACAAGGCTACAGTCATGGCCGCAAAAGAGCCTATTGGACTCTGAACCACGAGTGGCCTGAACCTTTGCTCCTCCAGTGTTAGGACTCTACTGTTTTTTTCATATTTATTGACATCCCCAGCTTCTATTTTGGTTTGGGGTTTTCATAGTTCGGTCTCAGCTTATCTGTCTGCCACCAGCCCTCCACCTTATACAGGGACCCTTTTGGGTCCAGGGAGGAAGCTGATTTTCCCATTGTAGTGTTTGCATACAGCAGGTGCCTAATGAACATTATTGAGTTGGTGGATGAGGTAGGGTGAGGGGGGAGGAACGGGGCTGGGAGGGGGCTGCTGCAGGAAACAGGTCTACCAACTCTGTTTACTCTCCTAAGGGCTTAGTACAGTGTCTGCACGGTGTAAGTGCTCAGAATTTGCCACTGATTGGTTGATTGATTGGCCCTCAGCTTCCCAGAGGGTCCTGAGGTGAGATCTGGGGTGGATCAAGGCAGAGCCCCTGAGGTTCCACAGAGTCACTGGGGAGGTGAGGAAGGGGCTTAGGAAGCACTGTGAAGAGTTTGTACGCCCCTGGGCCAGATATCTGAAGCCCAGACGTTGCTGCTCCAGTGAGTTGATGTCCAGCCCACAAAGGGAAGGATTGTAGGTGTAGGCAGCTGACCTGACTGGCCAGCCCTGACCCTGTGGGGTCCTACCGGTTCTGGGTGGGGGTGAGCAGGGAGCAAACTCTCCGAGTGACCCCTTTCCCTGGCTGGATCAACCACCGCACCAACAGTGTCTGGGTTGTCCTCCTGGATGGAGGGATGGACTTTCCTACATCTGTTCAAGCCCTGTTCTCCTTCCCCACTACACTGGAAGCCCTATGTGGAGTAGGGACTGTGTTTGTCCTGATTATCTTGTAACTACCCCAGTGCTTAGTACAGTGCTTAGCACATAGTAAGTGCTTAACAAATTCCACAGTTATCACTACTAGACCTCAGACTTTCCCCTCACCATCCCTAACTCTCCCCCAGTGATTCATCACAGACCATTCAACACCCCTTACAATCTCTTCTCCATCCCTGACTCTTCCCCAGTGACCCATCATGGACCATCCAACACCCCTGACTCTTCCCCAGTGACAATCTGTGGGGTGGTCGCCCCATCACCAGGGGACCCTGGCCAGGGTGCAGCAGCTGACCCAGGTCCAGCCCACCAGGACCTCATCGGCATACTCACTGAAGCCTGACGTGGCCATGCTTCCAGGAGAGAGGCCTGAGACCCCGAAAGAGAAGCATCATCCCTCCAGGTGCCTAGTGAGTGCTGCCTCTCCAAGGGCAGAGCCAGGGGGTCGGGGCGGGGGGGGGGGGCAGCGGTCAGATTCTTTCCCCTCAAATCCCAAGGCTGATCTGCATTTCACCTTTCAGTGGTTCTAGGTTTGCAGTCTTGCCATTGCCCATTGGAGGAGGGAAGTTGGGGAGAGTGAAGTAGCAGCCTCCTCCTTGGGAAAATGGGGAGAGGAAAGCCCAGAGAGGTGAAGGGAACTGCCCAAGGTCACACAGTACAGGGGAACAGCCAAGGCAGCAGGAACCTATCTGGCCAATCGAATGCCCATCTGGTGCCACGGAGGGCGGATACATTGTTTAATTGTGCCTTTTCCCTCCCACACCAGCTAATTGCTCCAAAGTCATCAAAGCTCAGAGTCTCAAAACCTCTAATGGGGCTAGTTTTTTCTTCCTCCCCTTGCTCCTTATGGCTGGCCGCGTTCCACTGTTTAGAGTAAATTATGTGTTTTGAAGGAAGTAATGAAGATGAGGAAATCACTGTGAACCGCATACATGCCTGCTTAAATTGGGTTTAAATTGGACACAAACAGAACTCGGCTCAGAACAAAGACTCCCCCACCCTTCGCGTCAAAGCTTAGATGTGTCATCAGTTTGGGGTCAGAGACCCTTCTCTCCTCTCCAAGATGCTGCAGAGGGCCTGGCCTGACTCACCCACATGTGCCAGTGACCCATCATGGACCATCCAACACCCCTGACTCTCCCCTAATAGTCCAGCATGCACCATACAACTGCCCCGACTCTCCCATCTCCATCTCTGATTGTTCCTCAGTGACCTAGCACGGATCATCCAACATCCTTCGTTCTCTCCCAATAATCCATCATGGGCCATCCAAACCCCAGACTCTTATCTCTTCATCCCTGAATCTTCCCCCAGTGACCCAGCACATACTCTTCAACATCCCGACTCTTCCTCCAGTGACCGAACATAGACCATCCGACACCCTTGACTCTCTCCCAGTGACCCAGCGCAGACACTCATCCATGGACTGGTCCCTTGGATTTAACCCTTCTGTTCTTTGCTGGGATTCCCTATAGCACAGCTTCCTTTCTGAGAAGACTGGTATGTGCCCACACACTTCCATGTGTATCGCCTTACCTGCTTACTTCAGCACTCCCTCCTATTTCACCTCACTGTTCAGTCCTTGCTTGCTTGTACTCTATTTCATGGTCTGTTTCCCCTGCAAGACTGGAAGTTCCTCAAGGCCAGGATGCATGTCTACTGACTATTGTCTCCCCCAAGCATCTAACCCTATGCTCTTCACAATGGTAGCCTCTTGATGCCCACTATGTACAGATGGATGGACAGATGGATAGATTGAGTTGGGGGAAGTGGACCCTGCTACGCTTTCTAGCTAATGAGAGAAACGCTCCGCACCCCCCACCCCAGAGCAGACCAAGCGGGAGTGGGCCTGGGACATTTATGCATAGGGGAACTCCCTCAGTTACCAGTCTGAAGCTCCATGAACTCCCCAGCTCTGAAACTCCCCTGCTCCATGGCCTTGGAGCTTCACAGCCCCCGAGCCCTCCACCTCCACAGTCCTCCAGCCCTGTAGCCCCCCAGCTCCATGGACCCAGAGCTTCACAGTCCCCCAGCCCTTCTGTTTCACAGCACCTCTGCTCCATGGACTCAGAGCCTCACAGCCCTCCAGCTCCACACCAGCCAGCCCTGCAGCCCCCAGCTCCATGATCCCACAGCCTCACAACCCCCAAGACCTTCAGCTCCACAGCCCCCCAGTTCTGTGGCCTTGCAGCCCCCCACCTCCAAAGCCCACAACTCCACAGCCCCCATTCCTGTAGCCCCATGGCCCCACAGACCCTCTGCCCCACGCCTGCGGTCACCAGCTTCACGCTGAAGCTCCTTCCTGGTAATCACGGTTATTTTTGTTTCTTCTTTCCTGAGGGCTGATGGCAGTACAACGCTTCCCAGCATGCCAAGCATCGGCTTCGCATGCCACCGCCTCAGGTCGTGCTCACCTCGTGCTGATTCCTCTTGGGTGGGAAGAAAGGCTAAATATAGCACCCCTCCCCCTCTTCTCTTCAATCAATCGTATTTATTGAGCGCTTACTGTGTGCAGAGCACTGTACTAAGCGCTTGGGAAGTACAAGTTGGCAACATATAAAGACAGTCCCTACCCAACAGTGGGCTCACAGTCTAAGGAGGGAGTCTTCCCTCCTTCCCTCAGCCCCCTCCCCACCCCCAGCACGACCCACAGCGAGGCTGAGAAAAAGTGAAGAAACAACACTGCCAGTGCCCACCACATGGTCCCCGAGGGGTTAGGTTGTCCCAGGCTACAGCTGTTTGGGGGTCCACAAGGGCTCAGTTGATCCCCAGGCTCGGCTTTTCCACTGCCCCCAGGCCCTTGGCTCTGCCAGAGCGGGCATATATCTCTGTCCCAAGGTCACTGTGAGGGGCACAGCTGGGGCAACCTTTCCTGTGGCCCTTAGTGGCCCCCAGGTCCTGCTCCCATCAGCCGAAAAAGATGTAGACCTCCTATCCCTATTCCCACCCAGTCCCCCTACCACTTCCGACATGATGTGCACGCTGCACTAGGCACTCTCTGTGTGTTGGGGGCTGTAGTGGGTGCACAATGTGTACAGAATACTGTACTGGGCACCCAACATGCATAGTGCTCTACTGGAAGCCTCTTAATCATTACCCATTACAGTCCCTCTCATTCATGAAATTTTCCCTTTTGATCCTGCTCATATTTTGTTGCACAACTTATCTGTGTTAGGAAGACAATTTCTCCCAGTGGCATTCTCAAACTCAGAAAGGGAACAGAATAAAAAGCTCTCTCTCTCGCTTTCTCTCTCCCTCTCTCTCTCTAATTTTCCTGTAAAATTGTTTCCAAAATATCTATTCTTGCCTGAGATGGAGCCTGGTGCCCAGAGAGGGCCTTTGCTGTTGTTTGGAGCTGTGGCATATTCCCACAGTGCTCTCAAATCCGGGACCACCTCCCCCCTGTTGCCCCTCAGCTGCTGGGATCCTCCGAAATTGGATTCCTCCCTGCCAGTTCCTAGGACCGGAGCCCTGCTGTAGTGCTGGGACAAAGGCAGGAATCCGGCAGCCTCTTCACCTCACCCTCCGTGGCCTTGGAAGCTCAGGTGTAGCACAGATGCTGAGTGTCAGCCTGGGCGGTATCTGTAGCTGTGAGTCACAGGAACCCACATTCTCCCCTGCAGCCTGATTTTGGATCCAAGAATGGCTGTAGGACACTCGATGGGCTGAAATAGGCACATGCAAGCTAGGAGGAGGGGAAATGTTTTTCAGACCCTGTGAAACTCAGTCTCATGCAGTAGTTCCTGGGAGACCATAGCAGCAAATTGACCAGCCTGGCATGCAGCGATCAGGGCTGGAGTTGCTGTCCTGAAGCAGAAGCTGCTGGGAGACCACAGCTCCAGACAGACCAGACTTGCGTGGGACATCCAGGACAATCAGTCAATCAATTGTATTTACAGAGCGCTTACTATGTGCAGAGCATTGTACTAAGTGCTTGGGAGAGTACAATACAACAGAATTAGCAGACATGCTCCTTGCCCATAACGAGTGTACAGTCTAGAGAGGGAGACAGACATTAGAATGAATAAATAAGTAATTCATAATATATGCAGGAGTCACTGTTTTGGAGCAGACGCTCCTGGGAAATTACAGCAGCAGACAGACCCACCTGTAGGATTAAAGTCAGGACGGGGGTCACTATTCTGGATCCACAGACTGCTGGGAGAGCATTTCAACAGATAGATCAGTTTCGGGTGCAGCAGTCAGGACTGGGGACATTGTCCTGGAGCAGGGGTAATGGGGAGATTGGAAGACCCTAAGAGCGATTGCAGGCTGATGCCATAGTCAAGTCAGAGTGTGACAAGTGCCAGTACTAGCATGCTGGCCATTTGGATGGAGAGGAAGAAATGGAGTCTAGAAATATTATAGAGAGAGAACCGACAGGATTTGGTGACATTCTAGCTGTGGGGGTTGAAAGAAAGAGAGGAGTCAAGGACAATGTTAAGATTGTAAGTCGAGAGACAGGGAAAATAGTGGTATTGTCCACAAGGATGGAAAAGTCGGGGAAGGAGAGGGTTTTGGAGGGCAGTGTTGAGGGGCCAGTACCTGATTGATCTGGTTAACAGGCCAAGAAAGTGTTCTGACTCCCACAACCCAAATATTTTCAACGCAATCTGATCAAAGGGGTCAGAATCAGCCAATCACTGTCATCTGGGATTTCCAAATGACCACAGATATTTGAAGGGGTGGAGTGGGTGGGGTGGGTCTGTGTGAAGGCAGCGTCTGAAGATTGGGAGCAAGCCTCGGGTTTCTCCATCCTCTCTGGGATGCCACTCCTCCTTCCCCCATGCCCCCATCACCCTCATCTGGTCAGTGTTTTCCTGGGACAACCAGGGTCCTGGACCAAGCTCAGGAACCCCCTCGCTGACCAGTGTGGGGAAGGAAGAGCAGTGGATTGGGAGGCTCAGAAGCTGAAGACTTGGGGGAGTCTGTTCCTGGGGACACAGGATGCCAAGTTCCATCCAGACTGCTGCTGCCCATGCTGACCCCCTTGGCTGGGCCGACAGCCAAGATAGGGGAAGCAAGGGGTGAGTGCTGAGAATCTCCCCTGCCCCACCCCCAAAAAAAGGCAGGGAGAGAGGTTCCCAGAATCCAGCTCCTTCGTTCTCAGCTCTGGAGGGTCCCCTCCCGGAAAGGCCTTTGTTCCCCCCTCTCCCGAGTCCTCCATCCCTGGCCCCGGTCCACCCCCCAGGGGGGCTGGGACTTGGTTGAGAAAGCCTGGCAAGCAGTGGGAGGGAGGGAGAGGGGGATGGCGCCATTTGAAGGCTCCAGCCCAGGGGAAGTGCAAAGCAGGTCTCTCCCTTTCCCCTTCCTTCTCCTACTGCCTTACTCTGCCCTTTCATATCCCCTCTTCCTTCCTCCCTCTCCTCCCCTCCACTCTGTTTCTCCTCCCCCTTCCCATGTCTTTCCTCCCACAATGCAGCCTATCCAGCCCTACCCCTGGCCACCCCTGATGCCTGCTGGCTGGCCGCAGCAACCTAGCCTGGAACTGAAGGCAATCCTCTGGGGCCCAAAGGATTGCCAGCTGCATTGGACTGGGCTGGTTCCGGCCCAGGGGATGGGCTTCACAGGGTCACTGAGCAGGAAAAGCCTCCTTGCTGTGTGTGTCCAGCTTGGGATTAGTGAGTGGACAGGTGCCAGAGACCTCCAGAGGCCCATGGCCCAGCCCTGAGAGAGGAAGTGGGGTGGGGAGAAGGGAGGACAAGGGAGGGGAGAGGACAGAGAGCAGCCTGACCTAGTGGAAAAAGCACAGGTCTGGGGGCCAAAGGACCTAGGTTCTAATTCTACCTCTGCCACTGGACTACTGTGTGACCTAAGGCTAGTCACTTATCTTCTCTATTCTTCTGTTTCCTCATCTGTAAAATGGGGATGTGGTACCTTTTCCCCCTCTTCCTTGGACTTTGAGCCCCATGTGGGACAGGGACTGTGTCTGATTTGATTATCATTATTAATAATAATAATAATATTTGTTAAGCACTTACTATGTGCCAAGCATTGTACTAAGTGCTGGGTAGATACAAGTTAGTCAGGTTGGACACAGTCCCTGCCCTATGTGGGGCTCACAGTTTCAATCCCCATTTTACAGATGAGGTAACTGAGGCACAGAGAAGTTAAGTAACTTGCCTAAGGTCATACAGCAGACAAGTGGCAGAGCTGGGACCCTCCTTCTTTATTCATATTAATGTCTGAGCCCCTATAGATTGTAAACTCACTGTGGGCAGGGAATGTGTCCACCAAATCTGCTGTTCTGTACTCTCCCAAGCGCTTAGTACAGTGCTCTGCACACCGAAAGCACTCAAAAAATCCCACTGATTGACTGATGGATCCTTGTCTTCCCCACTACATTGAATACATCTTGAAGGCAGGCAGACCCACGTCTTCTGACTCCCAGTCCCGTGCTCTATCATCCGCGGTATTTATTAAGCCCTTACCAAGAGAATACTGTACTAAGCGCTTGGGAGAGTACAACAAATTTGGCAGACACGCTATCTGCCCATAACGAGCTTAGAGTCTAGAGATTCATTCGTTCAATCGTATTTATTGAGCGCTTACTGTGTGCAGAGCACTGTACTAAGCGCTTGACCTAGAGATGCCTGACCTATCCCGGAATCTATGGAGCAAAATATAGGTGGAACCCTGGGTACTGAAGGTAAACGCAACCTCTCCCCAGCAGCCACAACACCAGCCCTCCTGCGTTCCTCACCCCGCCCCACCCCCATCCCGGCAGCTCCATCCCTGCCCCTGCCCCCCTCCACCCACTCCACGCCCACCCCAGCAGCTCCACCCCATTCCACAGCTCCACCCTACCTCACCGGCTTCCCAGCTCCGCCCGACAGCTCCACCCTCTCTCCACCATCTCCACCCCCCTCCATAAACTCCAGGCTCCTCCCCATCAATGTCACCCCCTCTCCTGACCTGCCACAACCGCGCTAGCTTCACCCCTACCCCTCAGAGCCAGGATTGGGCTTCAGCCTCTGGCCCCAACAGCCTGACCCAGGGTCTCCCCGGGACCTGGCGGGGGGCGTTGGTGGGGTGGGGGTCTCATGGCCACCGGGGGCTGAGAACACAGCCCGAACTGAAGGGGGGATAAAGACTAGGCTGGTGGTCCGTGGGAACCTGCCCCGGGCACAGTCAATCCAACAAACTCCACAACTTCCTGCTTTGCCCCCAGGAGTAAAATAACTGGTATTTGTTAAGGGTTTATTATGTGCCAAGTACTGTACTAAGCGCTGGGGTACAGCATGGCGCAGTGGGTAGAGCCAGGCCTGAGTCAGAAGGTCGTGGATTCTAATCCTGGATCCGCTACATGTCTGCTGTGTGACCTTGGGCAAGTCACTCCACTTCTCTGTGCCTGTTACCTCATCTGTAAAATGGGGATTGAAACTGTGAGCCCTACATGGGACAATCTGATTACCTTGTACCTACCCCCAGCGTTTAGAAAAGTGCTTGGCACATAGTAAGCGCTTAAAAACCAATAATTTTGATGATGATGATGGTATTAATTTCTGCCCCTCCAATAGCCATCTACCCCGGGGCCCCAGGCGATGCAGTCTGAAGCTGGTCAGGGGGGCCGGGGCATGGATGACGGGGGGGCCCGTACAGTCACTTCCCTCCTCCGTTTCTCTGCCCTCCGTGGTGTCTCTGCCACCCCCGACAGGGAGAGGCAGTAGCAATGATGGAGTTTATTGAGCACCTACAGAATGCTATGCACGGCACTAACCGTTAAGAAAGCAGAGATCAGGAACCGAATCACTTTTCTGCCCACAAGGAGCTTCCACTCTAATGAAAGGGTACGATCTCTTTCCCTGCCGTTTCTCCATCCCAGGGACATCGCCTCCCAGCAGCCCCTGGATCTGACTTTTTTGCCTCTGGGAGGAAGGATAAATGCTATGGCCTGTTGAGATTGGAAGCCCAGACTGTGCTGGGTAATTCTCTCTATTATACTCTTATCAGGAACTCCCAATTCAACAGAATTACCAGGATTTAGAAACCGTGAAACAAAAATGAGCTGGTTAGAGTAAATTGGGCTCCATGAATTGGTTCCCCATTTATTTATTGCAAAACGCTGAGTGCTGCCACCTCCTCAGCAAAGAGATTAGACGTGCGCTGACCACGTGAATGGCCGGGAGGGGCTGAGTGAAGGTAGGGGCAGCCAGGAGAGAAGACAGGACAGAATGAGGGGTTTGGCCAAGAGAAATGATGCATGCTGAAGCCGGTCTCGTCCCTACATGCCCTTACTTGTAGGTGGAGATGGTCCTGGTACACTAGTCTTGCAGATATGGAGCATCATCTTGCAGATTACCAGCCTGTACGCCTGCTCCCCTTAGCTCCATAGGCTTTCCTGGAGAATTCAGTAATGGAGAGGGTTGGGAACAAAGGCGGTGGACTTTACCCTGGCCCAAGGAGGTAGTGGTGGTCGATGCCCATAATTGCTGGGCATTTTGGGGTACTGGATGGTCCATGCTGGGTCACTGGGGTACAGTCAAGAATGGAGAAGGGAGAGTCAGGGGTGTGTGGGGGATGGTCCAAACTGTGTCACTGGAGGATAATCAGGGATGGAGAGGAGAAGTTCAGGGGCACTGGGTGGTCTGAGCTGGGTTACTGTGGGAGAGTCAGGGACATTGGATGGTCCGTGCTGGGTCACTGGGAGAGATTCAGGGACAGAGAGGGGAAGGTCGAGGGTGTTGGCTGGTAAGTCCTAAATTCCTCCCAGTATCATGTTGACCCTGGGGGATGCAGGGCCATAGGCTGGACAGTCTGGGGTCAGAGCCCTGGGGTCTGAGTCGGAGGCTTCACTCGCATCTACTTGCACAAGAACCCTTGGAGGCCCTGAAATTGTCTGGGGGCTGAATTCTGTCCTAAATCATTTATTGGAAGTGCCTGGAATTATTAGACCTCTGACGAGCAAATTAATAGTGAAATCTTGGTCAGCTGATAGGAACTAATCTAATTTTTCCATCTAGCCTGGATTTCGAATCAAACCCATAATTGATTTGGCGGTAATAAATCTTCCACCGAATGTCAGGAGTAGGGCGTTGGGCAAGATCTCCCTTAAGGGGAAGGGGGAGGGGCGCCCCCCGCCCTCCCCCCCCCCACCTTGCTGGTACGTATATGTTGGGCGGGGGTCGGGGAAGCAGATATTCGCAGCTATTCCCCAGAGCTGTTGGAATTAGGGGCGGCGGGGGAGAAGTCTCATCTTATGGCCTCATGGAGGGTCCGAGAGGGCTGGGGCCGGGATCTGTCCGTCCTCCTGCCCCGCCCTGGTTCTCTCTGGAGGCCAGACTCGGTGTGTCTGTGGACAGGGGAGCC
Organism: Tachyglossus aculeatus; assembly: GCF_015852505.1. Lineage (NCBI taxonomy): Eukaryota > Metazoa > Chordata > Mammalia > Monotremata > Tachyglossidae > Tachyglossus > Tachyglossus aculeatus. Next base: position 833,187 of record NC_052073.1, on the reverse strand, counting down.
CGGAGTCAGGTAAGAGGAGGCCTAGGGCTGGCATCCGACAGGCGGGAAGACGGTCGGGCCGGAGCCGGGCGAGCAATTGCCGTCTCGAGCTGCTCGGCCGCCGCCCGGTCTAATGAGGTCACTGCAGGCCCCGGACTCCCGGACTTGCCGAGAGAAGAGCAGATCGGCTCATTAGCCCCTGCTGGTCTGCTAATTGAAGAGGAAATTGCAAACGCCTTCCGTGAAAGGCAGGGAGGCGGCTCGGCGGGCAGATAAAAATGCCGCTTCAGCCTCGGGGGACGTGGGCAGTGGTCCAGGCCCCACCCGTCGTCGGACCCTCTGCTGCTGTTGTGAAAATGAGATGGTTGGGGGGCGCGGGGAGCGTTTGCACAGCCCAACGGCCGTCAGGGAAATCAGTCAATCAGTCGATGGTATTTATGTAGCCCTGACATGTGCACAGCACTGTACTATGCGCTTGGGAGAGTACAACAGAAAGAGCAGACACTTTCTCTGCCCATTCGAGCTTACAGTCTGGAGGGGAAGACAGACACTATGATGACTAAATGTATAATGTGCAATTTAAAGATATGTGTAGAAGCGTTGTGGGGTTGGGGCGAATATTATGTGTCCAAAGGTTACGGATCCAAGTGCACAGACAACGACGAAAGCAAGGGCGGGGGGGCACGAGTGTGCGCTTCCAGCCCCCGGCAGCCCGAGGACTACAGGTCCCAGAAAGCACCGGTCCTTAGAGTGAGCCGGACTGAGCATGCTCTGGCCCTCGCTGGGACAGTGAGGAGAGCAGCCCGGGGGGCGGGTTAACCAGGGCAGGCCCGACGCCCGGTCCGGGATTGTCCTGCTCCGGTCGCGGCTTGGGGTCAGCGGCGATGGGCAGACTCCGACCTTCCAGCCCCCGACCCCCGTTGACTGCCCCACGCAGCGCTCAGCTCGCCCCCTACCCCGCTAGCAGCTAGGGGCGACGAAGAGTTTCTCTCCGAATAATAATAATAATAATAGTATTTATTAAGCGCTTACTATGAGCCAGGCACCGTACTAAGCGCTGGGGTGGACCCAAATAAATCGGGTTGGGCCCAGTCCCTGTCCCACGTGAGGCTCACAGTCTCAATCCCCATTTTACAGATGAAGTACAGATGAGGCACCGAGAAGCAAGTGACCTGCCCAAGGTCACACGGCAGAAAAGTGGCAGAGCCGGGATTGGAACCCATGCCTTTCTCCAGGCTCGTGCTCTATCCACTGCACCATGCTGCTTCTCTGTACATCTGGGAGTACATTTGAGATGCCAGCCTCGGCCAGGTCGGTGGGCAAGGGGTCGGGGTGTCGAAAAGAGGAGCCCACGCCGCCGGGCAGCCGAGACTGGGCAGGGTCGGCCATCCCCGAGGCCCATCTGGCCCTCGCCCCGATGGGCCGTCCCGGGACACATATCGAGGACAGGCGGGACGGTCCCCTTGGCCGTCCGGCGACCAATCGGTTTGGAGCCCGGACGCTCACTGCTGGGCACCGAGCGCCGGCGCCGCCCCTTGCAGGAGGCCGTGCCGAGACTCATTAACGGAACAGTTTTCATAACTCGTTAAGATCGCAGGCTGCCACGGTCCCCGGGGAGCCCCGGAGTCCCCCAGGCCGGCCCCGTCGACTCCGCGCCTGCACGGCAACGGGGCTTGCCAACGTAGACGCGGGGTGGTGGCAGTTAATCGGGAAGACTTCCAGGAGGAGGTGGTGAGGTTTCAGGAGGCCTTGAAGATAGGGCGAGCTGGGATCCGGCGGATTTGCGTGGAGAAGGATTTTTGGCCAAGGGAAAGGACCTGGGCGAGGAGAGAGAAGTCCAGAGGGGCACAACCAGGAGGTGAGCTGGGGAGTAGTGGGAGAAGAGAGCGGATCCCGTTAGAGGGAACTCCTCACCATTGGCTTTAAAGCAGTCCATCACCTTGCCCCCTCCTACCTCACCTTGCTTCTCTCCGACCCCTGGCCCACGTCCTACCTCTGGCCTGGAACGCCCTCCCTCCTCAAATCTGCCAGACAATTACTCTCCCCTCCTTCAAATCCTTACTCAAGGCACATCTCTCTCCTCTGGGGGGCCTTCCCAGACTAAGCCCCACTTTTCCTCATCTCCCACTCCCTTTTGCGTCGCCCTGACTTGCTCCCTTTGCTCTTCCTTCCTCTCCCTGAGCCACAGCACTTACGTATATATCTGTAATTTTATTTATTTATATTGATGTCTGTTTATTTGTATTGATGTCTGCCTCTCCCCTCTAGACTGTGAGCTCGTTGTGGGCAGGGAATGTCACTCTTTATTGCTGTATTGTACTCTCCCAAGCGCTTAGTACATCACTCTGCCAACAGTAAACTCTTAATAAATACGATTAAATGAATGAAAGGATGGGCTCCACGACAGTTCCCTCCACCGCTCTCCTCCTCTGTCCTTCATCCTCCTCCCCACTCAGAGCTCTAGGCCGGAGCTGGATACCCAACAGGTGATTTCGGCTCTGCCACGTGTTTCCCAGGACTGGGGGTAGCCAGGCCGGGCGGCAGGCAGGGATAGGAGCCCCTAAGTTCGATCATTGTGGCCTTACATGGTCTGGGATAGCTGTCTCCTACAGAGCTCCGCTTCCAGCAGGCGCCCAGTATAGCGTTCTGCCCAAGCCGGGGACAGGGGCATTCTTCGCTGTTCCTAGATTCCAACCCGTGTACCTGCGAAAACATCCCTTCGCACGTGCCGTGAACCCTAATTCAGCGATTTGCATAATCAAGTGCAGAAAGAGCAATGGGTTCGGGCGGTGCCGGCGCCGCGTGGTTGTTGGGAAGGCGAGAACGTGGAACCGCAATCTCCTCCGTCCCCGGGAAACGAGGCGGTGCGTGTTCCCGGGCCGGGGGACGGGCGGGTACGGTGGGCAGGGACGGTGGACAGCGGGCTCGGCCCCGGACGGGCTCGAGGTTGCCGGGGAGTGAGGAGGAGGGGAGGGAGCCGAGGCAGGGGAGGAGATGTGCGGGAGATTAACTGAGGAAGTGGCTCCATTAGCGTTCCCTTTTAAGGTGAATTATCCCCTTTGTTCCGCTCCGCCTTGCCTGCGGGGATAAAGTTGTCGCGGAGAATTGTCAAAGCACATTTGGGGGCCGGGGCGGTGAGGCGGAGGGCGGGGCGGGCGAGCCAAAGGGAAAAACAGAAGAGCAGAGCAGAGCGGGTTTGGGGGAGCCTGGGGGAGTCTGCGACCCAGCCCTCAGCGGTCCATTTCGGTCCCCTCCAGCTCTCGGCTTCTGGAGCCTTCTCCGTTCCATGATCCTGGGTCCCCTCCTTTACCCTCCCTGCCCCCCCCACTCCATCTTGGGGTGGCTCGAGGATAGGGTCCCCCCCCGCCCCCGGCCAATCCTTTGTCCGGCCTATTTCAAATGCCCGTGGTGACCCCACTGCTAATTAATCAGTGGTATTTACTGAGCGTTGACTGTGTGCCGAGCACTGTGCTGGGTCGATTACAAACAAGCCCGACTTCCTCCCCTTCCCCCTTCCTCCCCGCTCCCCGGCCGGGACTGATGGACGGACCGTCAGGTCGCGGCCGCAGCTGCGGCTGCAGGTGGCGGCGTTGATGGGCCTGTTGCTGCCGTTGTTGCAGCTGCTGCAGCGATCGATCCCCCGCTCTCCCTTGGCGCAGCCCGCGGCCCTGGTTAAGGGCAATTCGGTGAACCGCTCCTTCTCTTCCCCCACGTTCCCCGCCCCGCACCACCGCCACTGCCGCCGCCTGCAGAATTTTCCTCCGTAATTATAGTCTCGGTTTCCCGGTGTCCCAGGGAGCGAGCCTGGGCACACGGTGGCCAGCCGGCCTTCCCGCGCCTCGGCCGGCCTTTCCGGCTCGCCGGAGAAACCCAGCATTTCCACGCCTTCAGCCGGGCCCACCAGAGGGAACGGGCCATATCCAGGGAATAGAACTGTTCCCAACGAACTGTTCCTCTCCACAGATCCTCCTCCGCCCCCTCCCCACATCTCCTCCTCAGTGCTCCTACCCGCACTTGCATATGTCTTCTAATCCATGACCCTTCTCTTGCCCTCTAGATCAGGAACCAGAAATAGCCAATTTTGGCATCAGCCTGTCAGAGGCCTCTATACTTCAGGCGTCTGGGACAATTAGGTCCGATTAAGGACCTTTGCTTCCAGATTGCAGGCACTGAGTGCCTTTAATCCCTTCCCATGGTTTCTAATAGAGCTTGGATCTTCTTGGCTGTCCAGAAATAGGCTGGAAGCCATGGTCAATGACCACCTTTGCTCTGGTCCAAGATGGGGCCTAATGTGGTCATCACTGCAGAAGCCTGGAGATATTAGAAGTCCAGGAAAGTGTGTTCTGCAGGACAAGAGCCAGGCAACCAAAAAGAAACTCTACACGGCTAATGGGCAGGGTAAAAGTGATCATCGGAGGGGAAAGGTTGAGCTCATGTGAAGGAGATGAAAGGAAAAGCCATAGAGAGAAGCAAGCCGGGTGCAAATAGGAGTTGAGGCAAGTTCAAAACGGACTTTGAAAGGCACCTTGCAGGAGAATCAAAACATTCCTAAAATATGTCAGAGGTGGGAATCTCACTCGAGATCCTGAGGGGCCTGGGAGAGGTGGCAGTGGTAGGGAAAAGCTGGAGTTAACCTCATCTGTAAAATGGGGATTAAGACTGTGAGCCCCCTTTGAGACGACCTGATCACCTTGTAACCTCCCCACTGCTTAGAACAGTGTTTTGCACATAGTAAGTGCTTAATAAATGCCATTATTATTATTATTATTATTATTGAGGGCGGGATGAGGAGAGGGTGACCGGGGCCCCCAGGTCTTCCTTGGCCAACGGGACCCAGATGCCTCGGGCCCAGGAATGGGCAGTGCAAGTAATGCCTGAAGAGACTGAGAGATGCAGAGATGGCAGAGACGTGGGGGTAGGGGATGCCTGCAGGTTTGGCGACTCTACTCATTAATGTCTCTCTGATAAGGTCAAGGCTTCCAGGCAGAGTCTGCTGACCATCTAAGGATCCCACGCTGTCCGGCCAGCATCCACCGATGTCCATCAATTCTTACCATCTAAGGATCCCATGCTGGCCAGCCTGTGTCCACCATTGTTGGCCATCTAAGGATACCAGGCTATTTGGCTAGTGTCCACCAATATTGACCATCTAGGGATCCCACACTGTCTAGCCAGCGTCCACCAATGCTGACCATCTAAGGATCCCATGCTGTTCAGCCAGCATCCACCAATGTTGTCATCTAAGGATCCCGTACTGTCCAGCCAGTGTCCACCAAAGCTGACCATCTAAGGATCCTATGCTGTTCAGTGTCCACCAATGTTGACTGTCAAGGATTCCATGCTGTCCAGCCGATATCCATCGATGGTGGCCGTCTGAGAGTACCAGCTGTACGGCAGAGGTAAGACCCGCGGATCAAAAGCGCGAGATCTTGGTGATCCCTCGGTCTTCTGGAGAGGGTTCGACTGATCCAGGTTGGGGAAGGCTGGATGGAGGAGGGAAGGCTGTCCTCGCCCTCGCCAGGGGAGGGACCCCACTCCCCATGCCTGACAGATAAAACGTTAAAACTGGACGAATCACTACCAGGAACGGTCTGAGGAAGGAAATAGTTTCCTTCTGTCCATAGAGGGCTAGAGGAAGGGGTTTCCTGTGTATACTGAGAAAGAATTGACTGTCAGAGCAGGAATTAGGTAAGGGACCAGCGGCTTGGGGGCAAAAGGAGTCAGGCAGAGACAGGCAGATGGTGAGACAGAGGGATGTGAGAGACAAATAAACCACTGGGGGCAGTTCTCTCCCCCATCCCCCAGCCCAACCCATCATTCATTCTTTCAATCGTATTTATTGAGTGTTTACTGTGTGCAGAGCACTGTACTAAGCGCTTGGGAAGTACAAGTTGGCGACTTATAGAGACAATCCCTACCCAACAACGGGCTCACAGTCTAGAAGGGGGAGACAGACAACAAAAGAGGATGGTCCTTGGGAATGGGGGAAATTCAGTAAGTTTGAGTTTGAACAAAAGCTGGAATTGGCCTTGTCCCTTGGCCGGACCACTTGGTGGCCCTTGTGGCCAGAGCTGGGGGTGGGGAGCGGAGCAGGTAGCTTAGGCCCAGGATGGTGCAGAGTGCAGCCACTGACAGCCAGCACACCACTAGCCCACCTCCAGCATATCTCCATTGGCCAGCATCACCACTTGATTGACAGCAGCCTCCCCCCAGCCCTGCTCCTGTCCACCGCACTGCTCTCTCTCTTCACTAACCTCCCTGGGCTGCTGGCAGCAGGCTGGTAGAGTGAGGAGAGATGAGGGGCGGGGCAAGTGGCATCGCTCCTGGCCTCACAGAACCAGAGAGACCAGGCAGACTGGAGTTTGGGCACGGGCTAGAGGAAGGGCTGGCCTGCAGCTGGAACTTGGGCCATTATTTTTGCTCCTTTCTCCATGAGAGTAGCCCCTGCCCCTGGAGCGCTGGCAGGTGGCTGAGGCTGAGAAGGGACCCAGCCTGGCTGTCCCCGGGCTCCTGGCTTACCGCCCCTCCAACCATTAGTGAGCAGGTGAGGTGTGGTAACGTAGCTGGCTATGTGGATGATTTATTCATTCATTCAATCGTATTTATTTAGCGCTTACTGTGTGCGGAGCACTGTACTAGGCACTTGGGAAGTACAAGTCGGTAACGACGATGCGTTAGGGTGACGTGACTGGCTTTAGAGAAGCCACGTGGCTTAGTGGCAAAAGCACGGGCTTAGGAGTCAGAGGTCGTGGGTTCTAATGCCGGCTCTGCCACTTGTCAGCTATGTGACTCTGGGCAAGTCACTTAACTTCTCTGTGCCTCAGTTGCCTCATCTGTAAAATGGGGTTTAAGGATGTGAGCCCCGCATGGGACAACCTGATTACCTTGTGCCTACCCCAGCGCTTAGAACCGTGCTTGGCACATAATAAGCACTTAACAAATACCATTATTATTATTAATGTGGACGATGCATTGGGGTGACATGGCTGACCACGTGACGATGCACAGGGGTGATGTGACTGGCCACGTGGAAGATGAATTGGTCCCATCTCAAGCTCACTTTGCCTGCCCCGTGCTTACTCCACCCTGTGCTGGACCAAGTTCACAGCTAGCCCTCTGGACAGCCCGGGGGCAGGGGCTGCTCTCCCCAACTTCCAGAGGAGGACACTGAAGAGCCTCAGAGAGGTTTGCAGACTTACCCGATGTCATACAGCAGCCAGCAGCCAGCAGCCGTGCCTTTCTTAGAACCCCGGGCTCCTGGTTCCCAGACTTGGGCCCTTTCCAAGAGTCCACAGCTGTATCCCATATAGTGCCAACCCCCCGACCCCTGACCAGCCTCCTCCTCTCTTCTCTCCCTCTCTAGGTGTGAACAAGGGCTCTTCTGGGTGCTAGTGTCCATCTTGGGGCCACCCCAGGGTTTTCCACTGTCCTCCATCTTCTGTTGTGTGTCCAAGGGTGGGGCACATACATAGGCTTTGCTCAGCCCTCCACAGCCCAGCCCGCAAGGGGCTCTGCGCAGGACTGGGCAGGCCTGACTGTGCCCCCGCACCCCCACCTCTCTCCCCTCGGGCGATGTCTCTCTCCCGTCCCTCCCCTCAGCCCCGGGGAGCTGTCTCTCGCCAGTAGCTCTCCCTCCGCCCCACGGGGCGATCCCTGTGGAGGATTTACAATCCCGGGAGACATCACGTTAGCGGGTTTCGGCATCTGCTCCACGGATGGATGGGGCCGTGAGCAATTAGCGCCGCGCTCGCTCCTGGGCCCGTACCGAGGTTTAATGGAACAGTTCTCTCTGTTGGCTCGAACTTTACACGAATAACGAGGCCGACGATAGGGCTTCGTCAGCCCCCGGCGCGGACCCCCCGAACTCCTGGCGGCCTCGAGGCCTTGCGGTGAGGGAGGTGGACTGCGGGGGTCGCCGGGGCTCGGAGGGCCTAGGGCCTGGCACCAGCCTCTCCACCCCAAGACCCAGTTCTAGGTTCCGGGTCCGGCGGGACGCGGGTCGGCACCATTGGGTCCCCCCGAGCACCGCAGAGACCCCCGTCAGGGTCGACCCTCGCCCGCCCGCGGGGCAAGAGGCCTGCACGGTCCGGAGCCCAGAAAGGAAGGATTCGCCGTCGCAGCAAACAAATTAGTTTATGGATTTTTCTCCCGACTTCAGGGTTCCACGAGGCGCCTCTATTTTTAATTCTCCTGCAATCTCGCTCCCCCTGACTGGGCTTCTTTTGATGTTTCTAAAAATACCGACGCTGTTACCGTCTCTGCCCCGCGACCCGGGGCTAATACAGCCTCCGCCCCGCGCCCCCCCCCCCGCCAACTCCGCCACCGCGCCGATCGTGGGAGCCCCTCTGCCCGGAAGCCCTTCCCCACCCTCCCCGGGAAGAGCTAGGTTTGTCCTGCCGTTGTGGGGGAAAGGGAGGCCTCGGCCGGGGTCCCCGAAGATTGCGGGCGGGCGAGATTCGGGGGTGAAACCTGCGTGCGAACCGCCCGGGGCCGGTGGGTTCGCGTGCGGGGGGTAGGGGGGCCCGGAATGCGGTGGGCTGCGGGGCGGGACGGAAAGGGGTCCCGGGAATCAGCGACCTGAAGCACCCCGAGCATCCGCCGGCCCATGCCGAGCGGCGTTCCCTTGTTTACCGCCGTGCGCCTGTCTCCCCGTCAGACTGTTCACTCCTTTGAGGGCGAGAATTGTCTGCTTACAGTGTGTCTTCCCAAGCGCCAGGGACCTCGCTCTGCATTCACCAGACCCCCAGGCAGCGCCTTGCACAGTTAGGCGCCCAGCACGCTCCCAATCAGTGGTATCTTTTGAGGACTTACTGTGCGCAAGGCACTTGGGAGAGTCCCACACAATAGACGTGGGAGACACGTTCCGTGCCCACAAGGACCTTACGGACTACAGACATCAAGATAAATTACAGATAGGAAGATAGTAAAGTGTGAGGGTAGGAACATAAGTGCTGGAGGGTGGGTTTGAATGTCGAGTGATTAAGGGGTTCAGACGCAAATGCGCAGACTGAAGAGACGACAAATAGAGGAAATGAGGAGATAGGGAAGGCCTCTTGGACGAGACGTGATTTTAGTAGGGCTTTGAAGATGGGGAGAGAAGGGGGAAGGAGTTCCAGGTCAGAGGCAGGACGTGGGAAAGGGATCGGCAGTGAGACAGAGGAGATCGAGATACAGTGAATAGGTTGGCGTTCGAGGACATAAGTGTGGGGGCTGGGTTGTAGTAGGAAATCAGTGAGGTCAGGTAGGAGGGGGAGATCTGATTGAGTGCCTTAAAGCCGATGTAAGGCATTTCTGTTTGATGTGGGGGCGGTGGGCAGCCACTGGAGGTTCTCAGAGAGGGGGGAGACGTGGACTGAATGCTTTTTTAAGAAAACTGATCCAGGCAGTAGAGTGAAGTATGGACTGGAGTGGGGAGAGGCAGGGAGATCACCGAGGAGGCTGATGCAGTAGTCAAGGCGGGATAGGATAAGTGCTTGGATCAGCGTGATGGTAGTTTGGGTAGAGAGGAAAGGCGGAGGCTAGAGATGTTGTGAAGGAAGAACTGACAGGCTTTGGTGAAAGACTGAATATCCGGGTGGAAAGAGAGATAAGCACAGCGTCTTGCACACACTAGGCTTCCAGTAGGGCACCTTGCACACAATTGGTGTGTATACACACGTATACACACTACTGCTCAGACATTGAGGAGAGAAGAGCTTTAGCCAGCCAGAGATGAAGATTTTCCGCTTTGCTATCTAACCCTCGGGGCCCCAAGCTCACGCCTCGCGGACTGAATCCCCTCTGGGCTCCGGTCTAATGTACTTTTCGGTCCCCAAATATTCCTCACCGCACACAGGGAGGCTGCTGCTCATTACCTCCTCAAAGGAGTGTTATGTCAGCAAGCACGGCCAAGCCACTCTCTCCCTCGTCTCTCTCCCCCATATCAAGCGGATCACCTCTCCCCCGCTCCCCCAACTCGCTGGTAGTCCTATTTGATGGGGGTGGGGATCCTCTCCCCTCCCCATCACCTCCACTCCCTTTCTCCCCCTTCCCAGATCTCTTTCCTTGGATCCTCTGATCCCCCTTATTCCTCCCTCCCCCATCCCTCCCTCTCCGTCTTCCCACTCTCTCCCATCCCCCGCTTCGTCAGGAGTCTCTGATCCTGCATCAGAGGAGCGGAGGGGTGGCCACTGGAAGGGATTAACTGAGCCGGAAAGAGCCGGCCCTGGGCGGTGTGGGGGAGGGCCCGGTGTGGGGGGGAGGGAGGAGGGACGGGAGGGGAGAGGAACATGGTGGGGAGATGGATGCAGGCTCCCCCGGGTCCTTAGGGCTCCATGGAACTGACTTTGACAGACGACCACCTTGGGCTCAGCTCCTCTCAGAGAAATTCTTCCGTCTCTGCAGTAACAGGGTCTGCCTGGACCTTTGACCTCGGTGGGCTTCATGAGCCTGCATCTCCTTCTGGATGCCCTAAAGCACTTCCAGTGCAGATATCTTTCATTCATTCATTCATTCATTCAATCGTATTTATTGAGCGCTCACTGTGTGCAGAGCACTGTACTAAAAGCTTGGAAAGTACAGTTTGGCAACAGATAGAGACAATCCTTACCCAACAATGGGCTCGCAGTCTAGAAATCGCCTTTTACTTGCTGACTCCCTTGTTCATTTATTTGAGTGCTAGTGAGCAGAAAGAACAGTCCTAAGCACTTGGGAGATGTCCTATACAGTGCTCTGCTCTCAGCAGGTGCCCAGTACAGCACTCTGGGCACAGTAGGTGTTCAGTACAGCACTCTAGTTTGTGCAGAACACAGCGGGTGCCCAGTTCAGTGCTCTGTACACTGAAGGTGCTCAGTATAGTACTCTGCATACAGAAGATGCCCAGTGCTGTGCTTGGAGTATGGTGAGCATCCAATACAGCACTCTGCCCTTAGCAGACACCCAGTACCTTACTGCACACAAGAGGTACCCACTGCATCACTTTGCACATAGAAGATGCTCAACCACTCGTATTGATCAATTGATTAGATTTCCTGGGAAATAATGAAGACTCCAGTTTAACTGAGCATCTTCTGAGCAACTCCAGGGCCCAGTTTCCAGAGTCCAGCCTTCCGAGAAGATGGGGACCCCAGAGATAGGGACCGTGGGCTACAAACACAGTAGCATAACAAAGGGCAATCTTTACTCGTGGGGCAAACCGAGACTTTGACAGGAAGATAGGAAAGCAGTGTTTCCCCTTGCCCAGAGTCCCGGTGGTCAGGACTACTTCTCCAAGCCCCCCATCTTCACCCACCCCCAACTCGGGCTTTGCCCGGCCCTGCCCCTCCTCCTCCTCCTCCTCCTCCGTTCCCAGAATTGCCTTCAGAGGTGCGATTGTCCCCCGGGGTCGGGCTATGACGAAGCCAGTTTGGAGCTTCCATTATTTCCATTATTTGCTTTTGACTTTGCTATTTGTTAGAGCAGACCGGGAAACCGGCCAAATGATAGGGTTTCCAGGGTGTTGGCGAGCTGTAGACCCGCTTCCCCGGGAGGAAGCGGCAGCCGATTCGGGTTTCAAGAAGCGGCTAAAGTGCAGCTTCCGCCGGCATGACGGGGGGTCGCTGGGGGCTGCGGGGGAGCCTGTGCCCAGGAAAAGTAGAACGAGAGGGCAGACCATACCGCACCACATCACCGCATCCCCAGGGCGATTGAGAGAGCCACGGTCGGAGACCGGGGATTTCATTTCTGCACTTGGCCCGCAGTGGGCTTGAACACAGACACTTCAAAGCCCCCAGCGAGGAAGGAGAGAGGCTTTTTTTAAAAAAAATAGTATTTGTTAAGCGCTTACTATGTGCCAGTCACTGTTCTAAGTGCTGGTGTAGATACCAGGTAAGAGGGTTGGACACAGTCCATGTCCTCACAGTCTTAATCCCCATTTTACAGATGAGATGACTGAGGCACAGAAAAGTTAAGTGATTTTCCCAAGGTCACACAGCAGACAAGTAGTGGAATCTGAGATTAGAACTCAAGTCCTTCTGACTCCCAAGCTGTGCCCTATCTACTAGGCCATGGTGCTTCTCGGTTGGGGTGATTGGAAGATATTCTTTTTCTGGGGTAGCCGGGCCCCAGAAAAGGTCTCCAGAGGGGGTCCGGCCTGACAGCAAGAGGGGACGAGAGGATTCTGGGAAAAGACACAGCCACCCATTGGCGTGGCCTAGCTGGGAGGGGAGTGGGAGGAGTCTTTGGGAGGCTCTCACAGGGCACCTGCATTTCTCCTCTAACAAATGCCACCGTTAGTTGGTCATCATTACCATTAAATGGGTGGGGAATTTAGTGCCAGGCAAGTGTCACAGTGGCTGCCTCCCTGCCCTGGATTGGAGAGTTCTCCAGAGATTCGAGGGATCCCTACCCTCAAGTCTGACTGGGTGTTCCAAAACCAGGTGAGGAGATGGCTTATTGGCTCAGTGCTCCTGTCCTTGTCCCAGAGGAAACAGAAACCGCTCAATACCCCTGACTCTCCCCTCTCCATCCTTGACTCTCCCCAGTGACCCAGAATGGACCATCCAACCCCCCTCACTTTCCCCTCTCCATCCCTGACTCTCCCAAGGTGACCCAGCACGAACCGAGGTACCTAGTACAGATCCCCACCCCCGTAACCCTGGTGACAGAGGGCTGGTCAGTGGCTGAGTGCCGGGTTTGCACTGGCCCTGATGCCCCTTGCTCTTGCTCTCGGGGAGCGGCTGGCTCAGCCCCACCCGGGCTCCTGCGGCGATAATTTAGACTCTATCAGGGGAGCAACAACAACAAGAAGACAAATGAGCGCAGCCGTCTCTTGGTAAAGGAAATCTAATAGGTTTCCTTTCTGAAGGTGCCTGCGGCCAGGATAAATCTCACCCGATAGAGGGCCCGTTGTGCTTTGTGACTAATTACAAATGACTTAGGGCTGGCTGAAGCCCTGGCCGGAGCCCCTGTGGGTGGGCACCCTGGCACTCGCCCCTGAATGCAATCACCGTGGCCACCCTGGCACTGCCAGGCTCCTCTGTGGTGGCCAGGGCAGTGACAGGACCTGGTCTTGCCTGGGTATGTCATCCGACTTAACAGTAATAATAATAATTGTGATATTTGTTAAGCACTTGCTTTATGCTAGGCACTGTACTAAGCGCTGTGGTAGGTACTAGGTTAATTGGTTTGGACACAATCTCTCTCCCACATAGGGCTCAAAGTCTTAATCCCTATTTTCCAGATGAGGTAACTGAGGCTCAGAGGAAGTGCAGTGACTTGCCTAAAGTCACACAGTAGACATGTGTGGAGACAGAATTAGAACCCGGGTCTTTCTGACTCCCAGACCAGTGCTCTATCCACTAAGCCATGCTGCTTCATCTTCTTCAAAGAACAAGTGTAAACAAATCTCGCCCAGAGACCATCCCCGAGTGGCTTTGTCCAGACATAGAGAGTCTCCCACCCAGTTTCTGGGCCTCGGTTCCTCAGCTGCAGCTGCTTGCCCCCTTCCACCTCCAGGACAGCCGGGGGACTCTGGGGTCTCCCCAGCCGAGCCCATCTGGGTCCCCATGAAAAACAGCACAGGTCTGGAAGTCAGAAGGTCATGGGCTCTAATCCCGGCTCCATCACTTATCTGCTGGGTCACCTGGGCAAGTCACTTCACTGTGCTTCAGTTATCTCGTCTGTAAAATGCAGATGGAGACTGTGAGCCCCACATGAAACAGGGACTCTGTCCAACCCAATTTGCTCGTAACCACCCCAGTGCTTAGTACATTGCCTGGCACATAGTAAACACTTAACAAATACCACAATTATTATTATTATTATTATTGTTGTTGTTGTTATTATTATTATTATTATACGACTCCTGTGCCCAGCACTGAATGGCAGCAGGGGCCTCACCTCCTGCCACAGCCCTGCTGGGGGGTCGGGGAAGGGGGCCGGCTGGGGTGCAGAAAGTGATGTTTACCTCATCCTTGGGAAGGCTCATGGCTGGGGCCGGGGGCAGTGGCCTTAGGAGGCTGGGAGCCCTGGGTCCCCATGGCCACCTGAAGCTCATGGCCTCATTGCTTCCTGTGAGACTGGTGGCCTGGGTGTCCTCTCTACCACAAGAAACTTTGGGGCCCATCAATGGGCCGAGCTCGGACCCTGCAGATTGGGGGTCTGGGCCTCTGGACCCGAAGTGATCCCTAACAGGCACGGGCAGTGGGCCGGACCCACGTGGGGGTGATGGGGTTCCCCATAGTGCGGATGAGGTTGATGATGGGACCTGAACTCCAGAGGGAAAGGTTCAGGAAAGGTTCAGGATCCTTTGTTCTCTTCCAAACGGTGTGCCCGTCCTCTGTGGGGTGGGGAGTCTGGCCCGTGCTGTATTGTCAAGGGCTGGACAGATGTGATCCCCGAAGATGCCGCCCAGTGAAAACTCTTCAAGGATGATGGATAAACAGGCCAAGCCCATGGAGTGGGGGGGGGGGGGGCGGAGGGGTAGGAGTGGGGGTTCTGGCCTGTTTCCCCAGCCCTTTCCTTTGGGGTTCCAGGCCCAAGGAATCTCAGGAGGAAACTGAGGTTGAAGTTGTCAGGGAGGTGGCTGGCGACCCCAGTCCCAGGGGGCAGAGACAGCTGGGGAAAGCAGAATGTGGCTTGAGTTTCCCCTTGCTCAAGGCAGTCAATCAATAGTATTTACTTAGTCCTCACTGTGTGCAGTGCCATATGGAGTGCTTGGGAGAGTACACTAGGGTAGGTAAAACCAATCCCTGCCCTCAAGGAGCTCATAATCTAGCACTCAGAAGGGTTGGTGAGGTCAGTCCAGACTGCAGAATGGCTTTGTGGCCCAAGACCAGCATTAATGCCACAGACCAGCCCACTCCAATTTAGTGGTTTGTAAAAACCCGGAGCCCACATGGAGCCTAGCCAACATTTCCAATTGCCATAAAAATGACCTAAACCGAATGCCTACATTGACTTGTGGGAAAATGCCAAGAAGCATTGAAAAACAGCATGGCCTAGTGGATATAGCTCAAGCACAGGAGTCAGAAGGACCTGAGTTCTAATCCCGGCTCCACCACTTGTCTTCTGTGTCACCCTGAGCAAGTCACTTCACTCTTCAGTGCTTTAATGACCCCATCTATAAAATGGGGATTAAGACTGAGAGCTCCATGTGGGACAGGGGCTATGTCCAACCTGGTAACTTTTATCTACCCAATGCCAGTACAGTGTCTAGCACATAATAAGCACTTAACAAATACCATTAAAAACAATCCTAATAAAAATGAGGAAAGCTCAGGAAAAATCATATATGAGGAGACAGGTATTGTTATGTGTAATAACCCCCAAAGCTCTCCCCAAATCTAATCCCAGGGAGAAAGTGGGGTGATTTCCACAGTTTAGGAGGATATAGCCAGGCTCTTGGGATAAATTTATAAAGCGGATGATTACACTTACTCCCTACTACCCTGAAACTGGAGTCTCACCCTGCTTTCCCCCTCCTACCTTGTAAACTATCTCAGGGTCCTACTAAACCATAGTCTCCTTAAAGGTAGAGAACGCATCTGCTGACTCAGTTGCACTCTAAAGTGCTTTTTACAGTGCTCTGCACACTGTAGGCATTCAGGAAATACTATCAATTAGTTGATGGATTGACTGACAAGAACTGCGCTTAGTTGGATAAGGGTTGAGAGAGCAGTCTGCAGTTACCTGCTGCGTCTCTCTTCCTCTGCACCCCCAGAGACCAGATGAGTTGGTGGGGAAGCCGTTTGAGGGCTTTCACCCTTGGATTTCTCCCCGGGTCGGCTCTGCCTCTCCCGCCAGCCTCTGCTCTGACCCCTGAGCCCAGCACTCTGGGGCGGAAGACAGCCACAGAGCAGACAGCTGGCTCTAATGGAGGGTTTCCTCCCTCGATTTGGAGGCAAGAGGCCCCAGAGGTCGGACACGCTGGAGCTCTGAGTATCAGGAGCATCAATAATTAAGAACGCCATTTCTCCGGCAAAGCACTGCAAAACCTTCCTGAGCGAAATCCATCTTGTTTAATATGCACTCTGACTTTCACACCCGCCGCGGAGGGAGCACAGATGAAGTGAAGAGGGAATGCAGAGGGAGCGCAGAGGGAGCACGGGGAGACTGTGGTGGGAGCATAGAGGGAGTGCAGTGAAAGAGGGGAGGGAGTGCAGCGAGAGTATGGAGGGAGCACAGAGGGAGTGCAGTGAAAGCACAGAGGGAGCGCAGTGAGAGTGCGGAGGGAGCACTGAGGGAGCGCAGCAAACGTGGAGGGATCAGAGAGGGAGCATGGTGAGAGCACGGAGAGAGTCTGGAGGGAGCACAGTGAGAATGTGGATGGAGCATAGAAGGAGCAAGGCTAGTCATGAAGAGCAGCCAACCGAGGTCCAGGTGCGAGGTCTGCCAGAACGTGATCACGGCAGTGGCCACGGTGGCCACAAAGCCAGACTTTTGGATGATCTGGCTGAGGACAAGGCGTCAGTAGTATCTCACAGGTGCTGTGGCTAGAAGTATTTCTCACACCGTGTCCCCCCAAACCCTATCAGTCAATCCAGAATATTTATTAAGCACTAAGCACTTGGGAGAGAACCATATGGAAACAATAGACTTGATCTTTGCCCTCAAGGAGCTACAGTATAACGGAGGAGACAGACACTAGAGTAAATTCCAGGTAGTGGGGAGTAACAGAATTTAAAGATGTGAACATAAATGCTACTGAAGGTGCTTAGATAGGGAAGGCAGAAGTGTTGAAGTGGCAGTTGGAGAAGCAACATGGACAAGAGGAAAGGCAATGGGCTTGGGAGTCAGAAAACCTGGGTTCTAATCCCATCTCTGTCAACTGCTTGCTGTGTGACCTAGGGCAAGTCACTTCACTTCTCTGTTCCTCAGTTTCCTCAACTGTATAATGGAGATTCAATCCTTGCTCTCTCTCCTACGTAGACTGTAAACCCCATGAGAGACAGGGACTGTGTTCAACCTAATTAACTTGTACCTACCCTGTGCTTAGAAGAGTGTTTGACCCTTAGTAAGTGCTCAACAAATACCATGACAAAAAATAGATTGGGGGAAATGAGAAATTATTTAGGGAAGGCCCCCTGTAGGGGATGGGCTTTCAGAAGGGCTTTAAAGGTGGGAAAAGCAGTGACCGGCTGGGTATGAAGGGGAGGGGGTTCCAGCAGGAAGGGAAGGTGTGAGCAAGAAGGTGGTGGTGTGAGAGATGAGAGTGAGGCAGAGTGAATAGGTTGGCTTGAGAGGAGCAAAGGGTGTGATCCAGAATTTAATGAGAGGAGAGAGTGGATGAGTGGGAGGAAGAGAATTGACTGAGTGCCATAAAACCAGTGGTCAGGAGTTCCCGCTTGATCAATCAATCAATCAATCAATCGTATTTATTGAGCGCTTACTATGTGCAGAGCACTGTACTAAGCGCTTGGGAAGTACAAATTGGCATCACATAGAGACAGTCCCTACCCAACAGTGGGCTCACAGTCTAAAAGGGGGAGACAGAGAACAGAACCAAACATACCAACAAAATAAAATAAGTAGGATAGAAATGTACAAGTAAAATAAATAAATAAATAAATAAATAGAGTAATAAATATGTACAACCATATATACATATATACAGGTGCGGTGGGGAAGGGAAGGAGGTAAGACGGGGGGATGGAGAGGGGGACGAGGGGGAGAGGAAAGAAGGGGCTCAGTCTGGGAAGGCCTCCTGGAGGAGGTGAGCTCTCAGCAGGGCCTTGAAGGGAGGAAGAGAGCTAGCTTGGCGGATGGGCAGAGGGAGGGCATTCCAGGCCCGGGGGATGACGTGGGCCGGGGGTCGATGGCGGGACAGGCGAGAGCGAGGTACAGTGAGGAGATTAGTGGTGGAGGAGCGGAGGGTGCGGGCTGGGCAGTAGAAGGAGAGAAGGGAGGTGAGGTAGGAGGGGGCGAGGTGATGGACAGCCTTGAAGCCCAGGGTGAGGAGTTTCTGCCTGATGCGCAGATTGATCGGTAGCCATTGGAGGTTTTTGAGGAGGGGAGTAATATGTCCAGAGCGTTTCTGGACAAAGATAATCCGGGCAGCAGCATGAAGTATGGATTGAAGTGGAGAGAGACACGAGGATGGGAGATCAGAGAGAAGGCTAGTGCAGTAGTCCAGACGGGATAGGATGAGAGCTTGAATTAGCAGGGTAGCAGTTTGGATGGAGAGGAAAGGGCGGATCTTGGCAATGTTGCGGAGCTGAGACCGGCAGGTTTTGGTGACGGCTTGGATGTGAGGGGTGAATGAGTGGGGAGGAATGGACTACCATTGGAGGTTTTTGAGAGGTAGAAAGAAAAGTGCAGAACAATCAATCAATAGTATTTGTTGAGCACCTACTGTTCACAGAGGGCTGACCTAAGCGTTTGAGAGAGTGCAATACAATGGAGTTGGTAGACATGATCCCTGCCCTCAAGGGGCTTGCAAGCTATTTAAATTATATTTTAGAAAAATGATCCGGGCATGAGAGGGATGAGGATTTGGAAGGGAAGAAACTGGAGGCAGGGAAGTCAGTATGGAGGCTGATGCCATAGTTGAGCTGGGATATGACAAGCGCTGGAACGAGCAATGTGGCAGTTTGATGGAAAGGAGTGGGCAGATTCTGGAAGTGTGGAAGAAGAACCGACAGGATCTGGGGACAGACTGACAAGTTGAAAGAAAGGGAAGAGTCTAGGATAATGCCAAGTTTGTGGGCTTGAGAGGCAGGGAGGTTGATGGAGATGTCCACTATAATGGGAACGTTTGATGGAGGAGAGGGAGAGCTCTGCCCAAGAAATGAGGAATCTGGGTGCTTTTCTGGCCAACTGGCTGCCAGTATTGAACATTTTCACTTGGTTGATCAATCAGTACTATTTATTGAGCATCTACAGTGGGTGGAGCACTGTTCTGAGTCCCTTCTGTGCATGAGGCACTGACCTGTGTGTCTACTGCATACAGGGCTCTGTACTGGAAGCCTACTGTATATAAGGCACTGTATTGTGAGTCTACTGCACATGGGGCACTGTACTAAACACTTGGCAGAGTAAGAGATGTGGTCCCTGCCCTCAAGGGGCTCAAAATCTGACAAGGAAGCTCATCAGACAGAAGCCAGTCACAAATACATTAATTGGAGGAGAAAGAAACAAAGCTCTCACTGCTGCTACTGTTGCTGCTGCTGCTGCCAGGAATATGTTAGGAGAAATAAATACCTGTCAGTTAATGTAAGTGGAGCATCTGGCCGAGTGCTAAGGGCTGGTCTGGGGTGGACATCAGCCACCAACCATCGATTCCCCGGGTCTGGGTGGGCAGACCCAGCTCCTCCCCCCAGGTTGTGATTCAGGGGGCCAAGGGCGAAGGGGGAGGGGCGGGGGTGGGTGGTATTCATCAATCGATCAGTCAATGATATTTACTGCCTTTATTACAGTCCTCTAGGCTGCAAGCTTCTCTAAGGGAGGGAATCTGTCTACCAACTGTTACATTGTACTCTCTGAAGTGCTTAATATAGTGCTCTGCACGCAGTAAGCACTCCATAAATATGATTGATATTCAGCATTTATTGTGTGCAGAACACCATTGTAAGTGTTTGGGAGAGTAATAATAATAATAATAATAATAATGGCATTTGTTAAGCACTTACTATGTGCCAAGCACTGTTCTAAGCACTAGGGGGGGATACAAGATAATCAGGTTGTCCCACATGGGGCTCACAGTCTTAATCCCCATATTCCAGATGAGGTAACTGAGGCACAGAGATAGTAGAGTTGGTAGGCACTTTCCCTGACTGAAAGGAGCTTACAGTCTAGAGGGGGAGACAGATATTGAAATAAAGTGTGGATATGTACAGATGTGCTGTGGGGCTGAGGATGGGGCGAGTATCAAATCCTTAAAGGGTACAGATCCAGGTGCAAGGGTGACGCAGAAAGGAGAGGGAATTGCTAGAAATGAAGACTTAGTCAGGGAAGGCCTCTTGGAGGAGGTGTGATGGCAGGTCCACGGCTCAGACTTCTCCCCGTGTGGAAAGCCCTTTCCAGAAACAGAGCCGACTCTCAGAGATGGTCGGGCGAGGGGCCCAGCTGGGCTGCCCCCCGGGGCACCTATCGTCTCTCAGCTAGATTTCAAGGGTGTTTCTGTCTCGCTATTCCAGCTGCCCTATCGTCGCCCTCGGAGGGGACAATCAGGGGGGTCAGTCCCGGCCTGTTTCATGGTGCATTCAGAGTGTTTCTGAATACGCTCCCTGTGCCATTTCTGAACCCTCTGAGAGATCAGAACTGTTCCCCAAACATAGACACCCCAGTTAGCACTTCATTATGCAGCTGTTATTCCATGAAGAGATGCATTCACGGGATAATGTTCACATTCCTTAAACAACCATTGTCCGGACTCCAACTGTGCACGGAGCTGGGCCCCGGGCCCCGGCTGGGCAAGGGTGGCACCGTTCTGGGTAGTGCGCAAGGACTCAGTAGAGGTGGGTGGAGTAACCACACAGGACAACCCCGAAAGAAAACCGCTTCCTTGTTCCTGTATCACTGCCTGGCCCAACATTGCTCCCTTCTGGCCAAGAGTAGTATTATGCCCAGAGCCTGGCACGGGTGTATTAGCCCCCCAGGGTCTTGGCCCAGGGGAAGTCTGGGTCCGGGCCATGCCATTCTCAAGGTCACTACTACTAATAATAATAATTATGGTATTTGTTAAGAGCTTACTATGTGCCAAGCACTGTACTAAACGCTGGGCACTTTACTAAACTGGCAGGGCTCTGTCACCCACTTTCTGTCACTTCCCCTCTCCACCCTCCCTAGAATCTAAGCTCTTTGAGGGCAGGGACTGTGGCTTTCACCTCTACTGCACTGCCCCAAGTGCACGATACAGTGATCTGCACGTAGTAAGGACTTAGTAAATATTGTGGTGGCAGTTCTTCCGTTTCACCCCGGCTCCACAGGCAGTCAGGGGAGAGCCAAGGTCTCCCAGGAGCCCCTGCTCCAAAACAGCAACCCAGGACAGCGACTCCAATCCTGACTGTCACACAGCAGGATGGCCTGCCTGCTGCCATGGGCTTCCAGCAGCCCCTGTGCCAGGACAATGACCCCAGTCCCGCCTACCACATGAGGGCTGGTCTGCTGCCATGGTCTCCCAGCAGCTCCTGCCCTACCACACTGTTTGAGACTGGTATTCACCGAGTCTATAAGACATATGTTCTGCCCTCCCAACGTGTGTGTGTCCCATTTCAGCTCCCCTCCTTGCACCAGCTTGGATATCCTGCTTTGCCCAAGTAAATGGAGCCCGACCTTGTCCTGCAGACAGTCTGAGCGTGGTCCCGGTGGCCTAGCCGCCTGCTGACCCGCAGCCAGAGGACAGTGAGGGGCTGTACTGGGTGGGGAGGGGGCTCTCACAGGAGCCAGTGGGGTCTGAAGGCCTCTGCCCTTGCTTGGGACCCTGTTCAGCGGGAGCCAGGGAGATTATTGGTTGATTGATGGATTCTGATCCTCAGGGAACACTGGGCTGTGTTCTTGGGTGTCCCTCTGGGAGGGCAGGACGGTCAGTGTCCCTGAGTGTCCCCGTTGCCCCCAACCTTGCTGTGGAGGCAGATAGTGGGAGCTGGGCTTGTTCCAAACCAAGTATCCCAGCTCCTTGCTGGGGGCCGAGAAACCACTCTAGGCTCCAGCCCCTCCCCTGGCCTCATTCTGTCCTGGCCTGATCCGGGACTGAGGGGTGGGGAGTGGGGGAGAAAAATGGGGGAGGGGACTGGGGGCATCGCGGCCAGTGACCCAGAAAACATGGAAAGGCTTCTGTGCCTCTGGAGACCACCCACCCCCTCGGAGCCGAGTCCCTTCGTGTCTCAGCCAGCAGCCGGGGGGAAGGAGGGCTTTCTCCATCCGTTCCCGCCTCCCCCTCCCCCAGCCTCAGTCCGTGACCTCGCTTAATGCCTGCTGGCAGCCACTCGTCCCTCGCCTTCCCGCTTGCCATTCATGGTTTTTTTTTTTTCCCTGCGTGGGGACTCCTGGGATCAGCGAGCAGCAAACAGGAACAAAATCTCTATTTTCCGCCTTCGCGCGCTCTCTCTTTCTCTCGGCTCTGACCCCTCCGTGCCCCGCTGCTGTTGTCCGGAGGTGGAAAGCCCCCGATAAAAAGCGGGGAAACCTAACAGGGCGGTGTATGTGTGTGTGTGTGGGGGGGTGCTCCTGTGCTTTGCACACAATGGGCGCTCACAAATAATATTGATTGATTGATTGATTGATTGGGAGGCAGAGGACCCGGCGTCTCGCTGGCCGCTCGGTTAGGTTCCGGCTCGCTCCCCACCCACCCGAACGCCAACCGGCAGAAAGGACCTTGGCCCGGGGCTGGGCGGGGGCGGGGGGACCCGCAAATAGAGGACCCAGACCCCGAACCCCCGCGACTTGGCTCCGCGCGCGCGTGGGTGTGCGGGGCCTGGACGCGCAGGCTTCGTCGCGGGCGGGAGCGGCTGACCGCCGCCACCCCGGGGGACTTCTCCACTGGACAGAGTGCAGCCCGTCGTGTCCGGGGCTCGGTAGCCCGAGCTGCCGCTCGCCCGCCCGCCGTGCACGCAGAGCGGGAGCCGGCTGCGGTGTCGCCCTCGATTAGCTAATAGTGTCTTCATTTCAGGCTCAGTAACTCGCGGGCTGACAGTCCTCCCTGTCAGCGCAACGCGCCGGACTACATCACCGCCCCCTCACCGTCCTCACCAACCCCCTCACCGTCCTCACCAACCCCCTCACCGTCCTCACCGCCCCCTCACCGCCCCCACTGCCCCCTCGCCATCTTCACCGCCACCTCACCATCCTCACCGTCCCCTCACCGCTCTCATCATCCTCACCTCGGCCTCCCCAGTACGGCAAGGGGCTCGGCCAACGGTCCCCGGTCCCGATAAAATCCTCGCGCTGCTAGGGGCGGCTGGCAATCAATCAATCGTATATACCTAGTGCTTACTGTGAGCAGAGCACTGTACTAAGGGCTTGGGAGAGACAATATAACAGACACATTCCCTGTCCACAACGAGCTTATAGTCGCAGCATGGCTTAGTGGCTAGAGCAGGGCCTGGGAATCAGAAGGTCATGAGTTCTAATTCCGGCTCCCCCACTTGTCTTCTGTGTGACCTTGGGCAAGTCACTTCACTTCTCTGGGCTTCAGTTACCTCATCTGTAAAATGGGGGTCGAGACTGTGAGCCCCACGTGGGACAGGGAATGTGTCCAACCCGACTTGCTTGTATCCACCCCAGCGTTTAGTAGAGTGCCTGGCACATAGTAAGAGCTTAACAAATACTATTATTATTATTATTAGTCTAGAGTGGGGAGACAGAGATCATTATGAATAAATAAATTATGTATGTGTACATGACTGCTAGGGGGCTGAAGGGGTGGGGGTGAATAAAAGGAACTAACCAGGGTGATGCAGAAGGGAGAAGGAGGAAAGGAAACAAGGTCTTAGTCGGGGAAGTCCTCTTGGAGGAGATGTGCCTTCAATAAAACTTTGAAGGAAGGGAGAGTAATTTTTGGATATGAAGAGGGAGGTGTTCCAGGCCAGAGGCAGGATGTAGGCGGGAAGTCGTCAGGGAAATAGGAGAAATCGAGATACAGTTAGTAAGTTGGTGTTGAGGAGTGAAGTGTGCAGGCTGGGTTGCAGTAGCAGAGCAGTGAGGTCAGGTCGGAGCGGGCTGAGTGTTTTGAAGCCGATGGTAAGGACTTTCTTTTTGATGCAGAGGTAGATGGGTAACCGCTGGAGGGTCTTGAGGAGTGGAGAAGCATGGCCTGAAGCTTTCTTTAGAAAAATGATCCGGATGCAGAGTGAAGTATGGAATAGAGTGAGGTGAGAGAAGAGGCAGGGAAGTCAGCAAGGAGGCTGAGACAGTATTCAAGTCAGGATAGGATAAGTGCTTGGATTAATGCAGTAGGAATTTGGATGGAGGGGAAAAGATGGATTTTCATGATGCGAAAATTGAACCAACAGGATTTAATGATAGATTGAATATGTGGGTTGAATGAGAGAGGAGTCAAAGATAACATCCAGGTTATGGGATTGTGTGACAGGAAGAATGGTGGTGCCATCTACAGTGATGGCACTACGGGGAAGACAGGGTTTAGGTGGGACGATAAGAAGTTCAGTTTTAGACATTTTAAACTTGAGGTGACAAAAGGACATCCAAGTAGAGATGTCTTGAAGGCAGGAGGAAATGCAAGACTGCAGAGATGGGAAGAGATCAGGGCTGGAAATGTACATTTGGAAATCATCCGCATAGAAGTGGTAGCTGAAGCAGTGGGAGGGAATGAGTTCAAGTGAGTGGGTGTAGGTGGAGAATAGAAACGGACCCAGAACTGAGACTTATGAGACTCCCACTGTTAGAGGATGGAAGGCAAAGGGGGAGCCTGCAAAAGAGACTGAGAATGAGTGGCCAGAGAGATGAGGAATGGGAAAGAACAGTGTCAGTGAAGCTGAGGTTGGATAATTTTTCCAGGAGTAGGGGGTAGTCCACAGTGTTGAAGGCATCTCAAAAGTTGAGGAGGATAAGGGTGGCGGATTTGGCAAGAAGGAGATCATTGGTGACCTGTGAGAGGGTGGTTTCTGTGGAATGAAGGGAATGGAAGCCCCCAGAAGAAGCAGCACTGCCTAATAGAAAGAGCATGGATCTTGCAGAGGACCTGGGTTCTAATCCTGGCTTTGCTAATTACTTACAGTGTGAGACCTTGGACAAGTCACTTGACTTCTCTGTGCCTCAGTGTCCTTAACTGTATAATGGGGATTCAGTACCTGTTCTCCCTCCTACTTAGACTGTGACCACTATGCAAGATGGATTGTGTCATATCCAATTGACCTGTACCTACTCCAGATCTTAGAACAGTGACACATGGTAAGCATTTAAATACATTTAAAAAAAAACAGATTGGAGGAGATCAAGGAGAGAATTGGAGGAGGTCAAGGAGAGAATTGGAGGAGAGGAACTTGAGACAGCAGGTGTAGACAACTCGCTCAAAGAGGTTGGAGAGGAATGGTGGGAAGAAGATGGGGCAGAGTGAGAGGGAGAAGGGTGCAGCCAGGTCAGGGTCTGAAGGGGAGGGTCGTGTGTCCGTGGAAACCCCTTTGCTCCAACTGGCAATAGCCAGCAAGGGATTGATTGGACAGACCCAGGGAGGACTCCATGCTGGGTTCCTGGGGAGAGTCA
This sequence comes from Tachyglossus aculeatus, assembly GCF_015852505.1. NCBI lineage: Eukaryota > Metazoa > Chordata > Mammalia > Monotremata > Tachyglossidae > Tachyglossus > Tachyglossus aculeatus. The sequence continues at coordinate 808,089 of NC_052073.1, read as the reverse complement.
TGGGGTTGGATTTTCCAGGCTGGGTCACTGAGAGAGAGTCAGGAATGGAGAGGGGAGAGTCAGGAATGGAGACGGGAGAGTCAGGAATGGAGAGGGGAGAGCCAGGAATGGAGAGGGGAGAGTCTGGAGGGTTGACTGGTTTGTGCTGGGTCACTGGGAGACACTCAGGAATGGGAGGAGAGAGTCATGGGTATCAGATGGTCTTTGCTGGATGAGAGGGTGAGAGTCAGGGATGGAGACGGGAGAGTCAGGGTTGTTGGATGGTCTGCACTTGATCACTGAAGGAGTCAGGGATGTAGAGGAGAGATTAAGGGGATCTGGATGGTCCATTCCTCGCGGTGAGGATGATGGTACTCATTTAATGATCATTATGTGCTAAGAGTTGGAATAGATGCAAGTAATCAGGTCAGACATAGTCCCAATCACACCCTGTGGTCACAATCTAAGAGGGAGAGCTGGTACCTTAGTTTCATTTTATTGAAGGGGAAACTGAGGTCCAGAGAGGTCAAATGGATTGCCCAAGGCCAGGCTGCAGTGCATGGCAGAGCTGGGAGCAGAAGGCAGGTGTCCTGGCTCCCAGTCTGTGCTCCCTCCACCAGGGATGCAACAGCTTCCTCTGCTCCTCCCTGGGGGCAGTCAGTCCTGGGTCCGACAAGCTATGAGGTCGAGCCAGGGGTGTCCATTCTGGGCCGAGAGCTGCATGTTCTCCTGACACTGACATGTCCAATCGCCAGTCTAGGACTAGTCCAGGACCAGGCTTCTGGGTGCTGGGCACCTCTGCCCTGGCCCTGGCCCAGACCCCTCCAGGCCCAGGGGCTCGCACAGCTCTGGTGAGAGGGAGGCCTGCTGGACGACTGTGCCCACTGTGTGCTATCAGAGGACTTGATCCAGAGTGACCAAACTGGGGTGAAGAGAGGGTGCAGAGGACCCCCTCTCCCCATCCCCCTCATCCTGCTTGCCATTCCCCTCCTCCTCCCTTCCCCTTGCCTGCCCCCCCCATCCCACCCCCCATACCTGCTGGAGAAGTAGTGAATGTTTATGGCTGGTTACTTGGGCACCACATCCTCCTGCAAACTGGGCCTGGAACTGGCTGCCACCCCGCTGATGTGCCTTCCACCCTCAAACATTTGGACAGGGACCCCCAGTCTTCCTGGCTGTGGTGCCAAACTCGACCCAGTCCATAGCCAGGCCTCAGCCAGACCTCATTCCTGCCCCAGGGCAGCCCGACTTTCCCCGTTCACCCACTGCAGAAGACTATAAGACCCCCACCTCCGTGGGGCCCTGGCTGCCAAAGGAAACACCAAGAGGTGAGAGCAGGCTGGGGGACCCATCCGTTTTCTCTCTCCACTCTCCCAAGCCTGCAGTGTGAGCTTCCCCAATCCTGACCATTCTTCACACCACAGTCCCGGCTCCGGCCCCTTGCTCACGCCTTTCCTGGCATGGAACAATCTCCCGCGCACTACCCCCCACAACCAGCCTGACAGAGTGTGGCCCTCCCCGACTGACCCGTGCTCCCCAGCAGCCATTTTAGTGCTCTCACATAGGTTGGGTTTTTCCAGTTATTTACTTATTTTTGCTTGTTTTACTTTTGACAAGTCGGGGCTACTTTTACTCTTGTTCCCACTATTTGAATACAATCACGGTCTGACTGTCCCTCAATTAGATTTTAAGTTCCAAGAGGCCAGGGACCATGCCTTCCTTTTTGCCTGGGTGAACCCAAGCATTCTGTGCTGTGCACATCGGGAAGAAGCATGGCTAAGTGGGTAGAACGTGTGTCTGGGGAGTCAGTAGGACCTGGATTCTAATCCCAGCTCCACCACTTGTCTGCTGTGTGACCTCGAGCAAGTCACTTCACCTTTCTGTGCCTCAGTTACCTCATCTGTAAAATGGGGATTAAGACTGTGAGCCCCATGTGGGATGGGGACTGTGTCCAACTTAATTATCTGGTTTCTACCCTATTCATTCATTCATTCATTCATTCATTCAATCGTATTTATTGAGCGCTTACTCTGTGCAGAGCACTGTACTAAGCGCTTGGGAAGTACAAGTCGGCAACATATAGAGACGGTCCCTACCCAACAACGGGCTCACAGTCTAGAAGGGGGAGACATATGACGAAACAAAACATGTAGCGCTTAGAACAGAGCTTGACACATGAGTGCTTAACAAATACCATTATTATTATTATTACTATTATTATTGTTAGCAGGGTTCCAGAACAGTGCTCTAAACACAATGGGCACACAGTCTAACACTCTGCATCCATCAGGGGCTTGGTATAGTGCTCTATACACAGTAGGCACCTAGAGCAGCATGCTGTGCGCAGTTCAGGCTCAGTAAACATTGATGTTAGTGATGATGCTGTTAATAATAATTGTGGTATTTGTTAAGCACTTACTATGTGACAAGCATTGTTCTAAGCGCTGGGTAGATACAAGATAATCAGTTTGGACACAGCTGATGAAAGCTTCCTCTCCAGAGCTTTCCCGAGAGGGCAGTGTCTGCCAGCTCTCATGCCCCTTTTGAAAGCCCAAACGAATCTGAGATGAATCACCAGGTGCTGATTCAGCAGATTTCCCAGGCAGGCGGACGGGCAGCAACCACTACCTCAAAGCCAATTACCAAAGTCATCCCAAGGCTGGGGATCAGTGTGGGACAGCCAATGACTGTTAGCAACCAGGCCCCTGGCTCTTCCCCATCCGTTCCCACAGCCAACAGTCTTCGAACCATCCATCTGTGTACCATCCAGCCTTTGCTCACACTAGGCCAAGCCCTGGGCTGAGGATGGGCAGTGGATGCTGCTCAGACCCGCCCCCACCCATCTCCACCCCCTGGGCCCAGACCTATCCCTCCCCGGGCTTGGACATATCTCATTGTTGCCCTCACCCCCTTCTTGCTTGGACGTGGTCCGTGGGTTTAGACACACTCCCTTCCGTGCTCCAGGCTTGGGAATCAGAGGACCTGGCTTCTAATCCTGACTTTGCCTCCTTCCTGCTGTGTGACCTTGGGCAAATCACTTAACTTTTCAGTCCTCAGTTTTCTAATCTGTAAAATGGCATTTAAATTCCTGTTCATCCTCCCCCTTAGATGGAATAGAGTCTGTGTTTGCCTGGAGTATCTTGTAGCTACCTCAGTGCTTAGTACAGTCCTTAGCATGAGGTAAGCACTTAACAAAACCCACTATTATTATGCCCCTCCTCTCTTTGGGCTCAGACGCATACCCCTTGGCTCGAACCCATCTGCCCCGAGCTCAGACATGATCCCTAGTCTCAGACGTTTCTCCCCCAGGCTTGGATAGGGCCCCTCACCATCAGGAACTCAAAGTTCAATGGGAAGGGGAGGCAGAGGGGGAACAGGCAGCCTGGAAGAGAAGTGGTAATTCCACCATCCCAGCAACAGTAACTTCTTGGTGCTACTTGGAAGGGTTCCTCCTCCTCCACCTCTGGATCTCCATCTACAACTCTGACCAATCCACATTCACGGCTGGATCTGCATCCACATCCCCATCTGCATCCATATTTATAGCCTCATCATGTGACTCTGCATCTTTATCCATGGCTGTGTCTGAATATGAATCCAGTTATCCATAGCTGTATCAGTGCCTGGCTCTACCAGACCTACATCTATATTTGTAGCCATAGAACAAGGCAGAGTGTTGCCTAGTGGGCAGAGCCCGGGGGCAGAAATCAGGAGCTATGTGTTCTAATCCCAACTCTGTCCCCGGACAGCTGGGTGACCTCAGGCCAGTCACTTAACCTCTCTGGGTCTCGGTTCTCTCCTCTGTAAAATGGGGATAAGCTGCCTGGCTGAGCTGGGGTGAGGCACAGACAAGATCAGCCCCGGGAAGGCATGGTGGGTGATTCCAGGGCTACCTCCTGTTGGATTCCCCTGTCTTGCACATCTCCCATGTAGCATCTCCAATGTCACCCCTATCGCCAGCCTCGCTGAGTCAGATCCAGCTTTTCTGGCCCCCATGGTGCTCATGGTCTGAGAGATTGGGAGAGTAGGGCCTTAGCCCCATTCTACACAGGAAGTCGCTGAGACCCGGAGAAGTGAAGTCTCTTGCCTGGGGTCACCCAGCTGGCTAAGGCAGAGCTGGGACTAGACAAATTGGGTCTCCTGATCTCTGGTTGGGGCTCGGTCCGCTGAGGCACACACACCCCCCCTTACCTACCCTGGTTAAATCCACAGTTCTTGGGAACCCAGCCTGCCATTCTGTGAGGGGTGGCTGGTGGCAGCCCATCCCTTGCCTCAACCCTTGCCCCATCGCTCCGCAGGCTTCCCAGTGGCTCACCTGGGCAATTGGGCTGAGAGTTGGTCCCTGAAGGGGACGTCATTGTCTCTCAGGCCTGGTGATGCCTCCAGACAGGAAGGGAAGCCACCTATAGCCAAAGCGGTCACCCACAGACCTGGGCTTCACTGGCCTCGGTGTCTTTTCCCTCCCTCCAAACCGGCCAAGGGACCCCTGTGGTGAGGTCGGTCAGTCCCCTGGCCTTTTTCCACCAAGGGCTGGAGCAGGGTTGGGGCTGCGGTGTTGGCTGGGTTCCCGATGGCGCCTGGTAATTTACACTTGATCAGACCGAGCAGAATTATGCCACGGCACTCGGGGCTCAGAAGCATAAATAGTCGTAAACAGGAGGTCCTCGCTGGCTAATTACTCTGCCACTCCAGCAGCTCCCCTGACACTCCTCCCATGGCTCTCCCAGTGACTTCCTGGTGACTCCCTCCACAGCTCTCCTAATGACCCTTCCCAGACCACCACCATCACCCTGCCCCCCAAGGCTCTCCCAGTGACTTTATGGTAGTTTCCTCCACAGCTCTCACAGAGGCCTTTCCCAGACCACCCCCCCACCTCCCCACCCCCCACAACTCTCCCAGTGACATTCTGGTGGTTCCTAGACAGCCCCCATAGTTCACCCCTTCCGCCGCTCCCACCATAGTTCCCCAGCAACTACCTGGAAGCTCCCTCCTCTCCAATTCCCTGCTCCCAAAGCCCTGGGAGTAGAAGACCTCTGTATTGGCCCTGAAATTGAATCCCCAGTATCACTGGCTCCCGTGTGATACTGTGGTCTCCTGCCGGAAGGTCCATCCTACCCTCAGAGGAGCAGCCCATAGAGTCAAGGGCTCCCCAGGGGGTGGAGAGGAGATTGCTGCCAGACGGACCCTGTTGCCCAGATTTTCCTGCTGCTGCCCGGGATCCACCTCCTGGGTAGCAGTACATGGGTGGTGTTTCTGAACGGTCCACCCACACACCCCCACAAGCCCATAGGCCTGGGATGTCTTCCCCACCACTCTGGTGTGAGCTGGGCTGAATGTCAACTGCCCAGACCCAGAAATTGTGAAGGGAAGTCTGAGCAGTCCTAGGAACGAGTGAGGCTCAGGTGCCAGGGGAGATCCACAGCAGGCAGTCTACCAGGGGCAGAAAGAGTTTATGGTAGTAGGAAAGAGTCAGAGTGGTTGGGGATGGTGAAGACGATGGTGATGCTGGTGATGGGGAAGGTGATGGGGATGCTAATGATGGGGAATATGAAGACAGTGGTGGCAATGATGATTGAGGTGGTGGTGCTGATGACAATCAATATGAAGGCAGTGGGGGATGATGAGAATGAAGATGGTGGTGGTGTTAGTGATAATGAAGGTGTGGTGGCAGTGAGTATGAATTCTGTCATACTTATTGAGCTCTTACTGTGTGGAGAACACTGTACTAAGCACTTAGGAGAGTGCAATAAAACAATAAGCAGATACATTCCCTGCCTACAACAGTCTGAGGAGAGTGGTTGTGGTGACAGTGGAGATGATGGGAATGAAAATGGTGGTGGTGGTAGTGATGATGAGGATGTGGTGACAGTGAATATGAAGGTAATGGTGGTGGTGTTGGGGAATGATGGAATGAAAGTGGTGGTAATAATGATGAAGATGATAGTGGCAAGGTGGTCACAGTGAAGATAAAGATGGTGGGGATGGTGGTGATGGTGATAATGAAGGTGGTGGTGGAGATGGTGGGAACAGTGATAATGAAGGTGGTAGAGATGATGGTGATGGTGATGATGAAGGTGGTGGTGGTGGTGACAGTTTTGATGTCCTCTGAACAATCTGCCTTAAGGCAGAGCAACCTTCCATTCCCATTTGTGGTTTGATTGGAGCCTCAGGGACCCCTAGGTGTGTTAAGCCTAGGCCAATATCCCAGAGCCAGGGCGTTCTGAATGAAAAATGGGCTCAGCAAACCTTTTGGCACAAGGAATTGACTTGCAGTGTGTCCTAGAATGATTCGTTGGAGGTTCAGACTTAAAGTTTCAAAGCCAGTGGATTAGGACATTTTTCCATATTTAGAAAAGCCAAATCAGAGCGGGCCTGAGGGTGATGTGTGATCCCGGTGGGTTGGATGGAGAAGTCCGTGTCCTTAGTCCCGGGCCCCAGCTGGCCCATTGTGGGAGCTGAGAGGCGGAGAACCAGAGGACAGAGGGAGGCGTGGGGGGAGGATGGTTCGTGGGGGGAGTGAGGGGGGACCCAATAAAAGACAAATAGCCAAGAGGAGTCAATTCCCTTTCCTGATTTGGGGAAGCTTCGTGGTGGATCCAGGGAAGTCATTTTATTCCATCTGGACCCCTCCCAGTGCTGAAGCAGCCTCAGTCCCCTGAACACCTCTGCAGGGTGAGGGGGGGAGTCAGTAGAGACCTCAGGTAACAGGAATATGGTTTGGCCAGAGTCAGAGTCATTCATTCATTCATTCATTCATTCAGTCGTATTTATTGAGCGCTTATGATGTGCAGAGCACTGTACTAAGCGCTTGGAAAGTAAAATTCAGCAATCGATAGAGACAATCCCTAGCCAACAACGGGCTCAGAGTCTAGAAGTGGGAAACAGACAACAAAACAAAACAAGTAGATAGACATCAATAGCATCAAAATCAACGTAGGGGCTTTGGGGGCATATCCCTGGGCCCTGAACCCGTAGCAGGGGTGTGGTGGGGAGGGGGGAGCGGCGGGGCACAGTCTGGCCCTGCGCATGCCCCCAGTAAAATCTCCAGTCTCCTCCTCTCCCGACTGCACATTTAACTGAGATTTATTCGCCTATAAAGTTTCCAGTTGGATTCGGAAGACAAACTGTAATTACACACACATCCCTTGCCAAAGCTGAGCCAGTAAAACAGGGGAATTTCGGGGGCTGAGCGCATTCACATTGCTATTTTTAAATACAGGAAAGGAGTGGGTTAGGGTTCCCCAAAGCGCCTGTCTCCATTTTGTAGCTAACCGCCCCCTCCACCCACTGGAATCTGAGGACATTTTAAACCCAGACCCTGGCTCCGGCCCAATCAGTCCCTGCTCTGTCCCAGTCAGAACCGGCTCCAGCCCTGGCTCCAGTCACAAAATCGTGTCGGTTCGACCTTCACAATATCTCTAGAATCCTCCCTTTTTTCTCCATCTAAACAGCCACCATGCTGGCCCAAGCACTTGTCATATCCTGCCCCGACTACCACATCAGTCTCCTTGTGTACCTCCTTGCCTCCTGCCTCTCCCTCCTCCAGTCCATTCTTCATGCTGCTGCCTGAATTGCTTTTCTAAAAACCGTTCTGCTTACATCTCCCCACTCCTCAAATACCTCCAATAGTTGCCCGTTCATTTCCAGCTCAAGTAGAAACACCTGTCTATGGGCTTTAAGGCAGTCTCTCCCCTAGGGTTCTCCTCGCTTTTCTCTCAGCCTACATGCTTTGCTCCTGTAATACCAACCTCTCCATTGCGCCTTGCTCTCATCTCCCTCACCATCGACCCTTTGCTTACTCCCTTCCTCCTCCCTAGAACTCCCTACCCCTTCATATCCAACAGACAAGCCACTCCCTATCTACTAAAGGCCTATTAAAATCCCATCTCTTTCATGAAGTCTTCCCTGACTAATCTAGAATCTCTTAACCCTATTTTCCCTCCTTGATGCATCACCTATGTATTTGGGTCCTGTACCCCCTAAGCATTTAGGTACTCACCTACCGTCACCCCACAGAACTTACATACAAATCCTTACATTCAGTTACCTCCCCTACCAGTAAGCTGTAATTTGTTTCAATGTCTGTTTCCCCTACTAGATTGAAAGCCCCAGGAGGGCTGGAATCAGGTGCACTGACTCTATTGTACTAACCTAAGTGCTCAGTACAGTGCCCTCCGCACAGTAGCACTAGGTCAATACTGTTAAATGACTGGTTGTCTCCATTAGCCTTGCCTCCGACAGCCGACCTCTCCCCTGGGGATTGAAGAAAGGCCCCTGAAACAAACCACAGATCTGGGTGGAGCCTGGGGGAGGGCAGTGGCCTGGGGTCAGCGGCAATAACCCCTGGGAAGAAGGCCAAATCCTCCTGTCTTTTTTTAATGATATTTGTTAAGCGCTTACTCTGTACCAGGCATTATTCTAAGTGCTGGGTACATACAAAGCAGTCAAGTTGGACAGAGTCCTTGTCCCACATGTCCCAGAGAAGCAGCATGGCGTAATGGATAAAGCATGGGCCTGGGAATCAGAAGGTCAGGGGTTCGTGGCTTAGTGGAAAGAGCACGGGCTTGGGAGTCAGAGGTCATGGGTTCTAATCCCAGCTCTGCTACTTGTCCACTGTGTGACCTTAGGCAAGTCACTTCACTTCTCGTGCCCCAGTTATCTCATCTATAAAATGAGTATGAAGACTGTGAGCTTCACGTGGGACAACCTGATTACCTTGTATCTACCCCAGCACTTAGAACAGTGCTTGGCACATAGTAAGCGCTTAACAAATACCGACATTATTATTATTATTATTGTTCCAGTCATGCTCTGCCACTTGTCTGCAGTGTGATCTTGGGCAAGTCACTTCACTTCTCTGGGCCTCAGTAACCTCATCTTTAAAATGAGGATTGAGACTGTGAGCCCCATGTGGGACAGGGACCACGTCCAACCCGATTTGTTTGTATTCACCCCAGCACTTAGTACAGTGCCTGGCACATAGTATGTGCTCAACAAATACCATAATCATTATTATTATTATTTAAATGAGGGAACTGAGGCACAGAAAAGTGAAGTGAATTCATTCATTCATTCATTCATTCATTTAATTGTATTTATTGAGTACTTATTGCATGCAAAGCACTGTACTCAGCTTTTGGGTGAGTACAATATAACATTGCCCAACACTGTCATACAGCAGACAAGTGGTGGAGCCAGGATTAGGACCCAGGCCCTTCCAGCTCCCAGGCACATGCTCTAACCAGTAAGCCATGCTGTTTCTGTCCTGGTGGGTTCATCAGTCTGCTGTCCAGAGCCGGGGGTTTGGACCAGCTGATCAGGGTCACTCCAGGGTTCTGGTTCGTCCTCATGATACGCTGACCTGTAGAAGCAGTGTGACTAAATGGCAAGAGCTTGGGAGTCAGAAGTCATAGGTTCTAATCCCAGCTCTGCCACTTGTCAACTGTGTGACTTTGGGCAAGTCACTTAACGTCTCTGGGCTTCAGTTATCTCATCTGTAAACTGGGAATTAAGACTGTGAGACCCACGTGGGACAACCTGATTACCTTGTATCTACCCCAGCGTTTAGAACAGTGTTTGGCACATAGCAAGCACTTAACAAATACCATTATTATTATTATATGAAATTGGGTTGTCTGAGCCAGGGTCCTGGCACCAGAAGTGGGTCCTAGGGTGGGGGCAGAGGTGGGAGTGGCAGTGGTGGTGGCAGGGGGAGGGAGGAGGTGGCAGGTGAGGGCAGATGGACCGATGGCTCAGGGCTGGACAAGCCTCATCCCTCCATTAATAAATCCCGCATCGGTCCCTCTCAACAAAACGACAAATGGTATGAATCATTTATACAATTTTTGCTGTCAAATGATGTTTGACAATAATCAGATGATAATGAAATGTATAATTAATAATAAAAATGCCAACATCTGTCAGCTTGTTATTCCAGGCTGATTTTCAGTGTACTGTTTGGAATGTGTCATCATTAAGTTAATTTATATTAAAATCCGTTAAATACAATCTGCTTTCATTAGCTGTTCATTGAGCCTGGCGGCCGACACTGAAGGGCAGGGCTCTCTCTCTCGTGCTGCTGCCTTGCCCACCCTGGCGCTCAGTCACCAGGCGGGTTGTGTCCGCTCGGCCACCATCCACCCACAGTCCGCTGTCACCCTCAGCCTGGTGAGTCCTCTGGAGATGGCAGCCTGTCTCTCTCCCACGGCCTCCCTCCAGCCTCTCCCCATATCTCTCTCCACCAATACCCTCGGTGTCTTGAGCCCTGTCACCCAAACCCCTGCCGCTGGCTGGCAACTCCACGCCTTCCTAGGAAACCATGGCCGGACCCTGTTCCCCCGGCTCCAGTTGGCATCTGGCTTATGGCAGCAAAATCCAGGGTTGGCCCGGTGGTTCTGGATCTGCTTCACGATGTTGGGCAAATGTTTTCAATTCCCTAATTGCATCTCAGCCACAATGCCCAGTGGAGACTTGCAGTCAGTCAGTCGTATTTATTGAGCACTTACCTTGCACAGAGCACTGTACTAAGTGCTTAGGAGAGCGCAGTAAAGCAATATAACAGACATATTCCCTGCCCACAAGGTTTCTGGGCATCTAGTAGGTGTAAACACACCTACGACAGCCTCAACACATGTAGTAGGTGTCCAGTACAGCCTCAACACAAAGAAGGCACACAGCACAGTGCTCTACAAAGTAGGCACCCAGTACAGAACTCTGACAAAGTAGGTGCCCAGTACAATACTTTACACAAAGGAAGCATCCAATAGAGTACTCTGACACAGTAGGCACCCAGTACAGCACTCTGAAGCAATAGGTGCTTCAATACAGCAGGCATCCAGTAAAGCCCTCAGCACCCAGTAGGCATCCAGAACAGTGCTCTGACAAAGCAGATGCCCAGTAGGGTGGTCTGCACACAGTAGGTACCCAGCACAGTGCTCTGTCTCAGTAAGCATCCAATACAACCCTCTGCATACAGCAAGACACATCCACGCTGGCGATGTCGATGATAAGTGACTTCACTGCTCACAGCCAAAACTCCAGTTGACGCTAGTGGGACATGCCAGGCTGAGGCTGGCTGCACTGATTATTAATTAATGGCCCTGAGCAGACAGCATTATTCTGGCGTTCCAGGCCCCATGCCACTCCGGCTATCGATCCTGCTGGCTGAGCTGGGGCTCGGCGAGGATGGTGAGCTCAGACAAAGTCCCAGACCCTGCTTCTCCATGGCATGGGTCTCTGTCTCCTGCCATGGCCCCCTCCTCTGATGGCAGAACTTCTGGGACCATCTGACAGATGAGGAAACTGCCACTCAGGGCTAGTAGTACACCCTCCTACCCTAACACCTCTGTGTCCAGAAGTTCCATCCCATTTGGGTTCTAGGATTGATTGACTGATTAATGAATTATGAATGCCCTCCTTCTAAATAACCAACAGATGATCGCTCTCCCTACCTTCAAAACTTCATGTCCTCCACAAGGCCCTCTCCAACTAGGCCTTCAATTCCTCTTCTCCCACTCCCTTCCGAGTCACCCTTGCACTTGGATTTGCACCCTTTATTCACCCCTCCCTCAGCCTCACAGCACTTATGCACATATCCTTAATTTATTTATATTAATGTCTGTCTCCCCCTCTACACTGTAAGCTCATAGTGGGCAGAGAACATGTCCATCAGCTCTGTTGTATTGTACTCCTCCAAGCGCTTAGTACAGTGCTCTGCACGCAGTTAGTAAGCTCTCAGTGAATGTGATTGATTGATATGGACCCTGACTCCTACCCAAGGCTGCGGGAAGATAATATGAAATAGAATTTTGAGGAGAAAGATGCTTTGTCCAGTTTAACGACTGAGACCAATAGCATCCATGAGGGAATTGTATTATGTGCTGTCATAAGCTCCTTGAGGGCACTGATTACGACTATCATTTCTCACAATAATCACTGTAGAATTTGTTAAGCACTTACTATGTGACAAGCACTGTACTAAGTGCTGGGTGAGTTGCAAGATGATCAGGTCAGACACAGTCCCTTTCCCTCTAGGGCTCACAGTCTAAGCAGGAGGGATAACAGGTATTGACCCCCCCATTTTACAGATGAGGAAACTGAGGCACAGAGAAGTTAAATGATTTGCCCAAGGTCACACACCAGGCAAGTGGTGGAGTCAGGATTAGAACCCAGGTCTTTTGACTACCAGGCTTCTGCTTTTTCCATTAGGCCATTATTTTATTGTACTCTCCCAAACACTTAGTCCAGTGCTCTGCACACAGTAAGTGCTCAGTGATAAGTTGATTGATTGATTAAATTATTGATTCCCACCTCCAGCACACAGAAACTGACCTCTTTCCCATCTAATTGGTATTGATTTTCCCTGTGCTGTCAGAGTTGGACAGCTCACATCTGGTTCGCTAGCCCCGAGCCCTGATCCCCAAATAGCTCCCCATACTCCCCACTTCCTTTCTCTGACCACATTCGTCTCCCCACCTCTATCTCCACCTCTCTGCAGGGTTGGAAAGGGGAAAGTTAGGGATGTTGGATGGCCTGTGCTGGGTCACTGGGGATAGTCAGGGATTGAGAAGAGGAGACTGGGCTGATTCCGTCAATTAATCGTACGTCTGTCTTCCCGAGGCATGGGCCACATGGTGATTGACAACAGGGGACTGCCAGGTGGAAGTCACTCGGGCCGTGTAGGGGTGGGGACTCAGAAGTACGGACCCTGGGTCAGTGGCATCTCTTGCTGGGGCACTGGAGGCTTGGTTAGGGCCAATGCCCTCAAACAGCTTGAAAGAGAAGATTTTCTTTGTGGGCAGCCATGCTGGGCCAGGATGGAAGGGGAGGGCTCTGATATCCTCGAGGGAAACTCCAGACACCACTGGCCTGCTCCCACTCCTTGTGGCCAATTAACCTCCCAGAAGCCCCAGTAGAGCAGGCTTTCAGACCTTATCCAGTAGGGTCCACACTGGAAATTGTCAGGATAATTCAGAGCAGACAGGAACCCTCAGGCTGTGATTGTTGGGCGGGGCAGCCAGGGAGGATTGATCCTTTACACAGGATTCCCTGGGGCCTGCGATCCTGTATTATCCAGATTGTTTGTCTTTGGAGTGCTGCACCCGGGAGGCTTTTAGCGGGGGGGGGGGGGGGGGGAGGTGGTAGTGGGAAGGAGGGGTGGTAGGATCTGTCCAGTCTCCATTCTACACTCCTGTCGGCCCCTGTACTTTCCGGAGGTGGGTGGGGGAGAAGAAGATGGGAAAGCACAGCGGGTGGGAACAGGTGCTCATTGTGAGTGGGCAATATGTCTGTTTATTGTTATATTGTACTCTCCCAAGAGCTTAATACAGTACTCTGCATATAGTAAGTGCTCAATAAATATGACTGATTGACTGACTGAATGAATGAATGGGGAGGGAGAAATAGTCAGACTGGCAACGATCGGGAAAGAGATTCTCCCCATCAACACCCCAGCCTGGTCTCTCGTCTATGGGTCCGTTCAAACCCTTCTGGGTCTGCTGGTTCTCCCAGCTGCTCTGGGTTGTCTCCTCCAGCAACTTGTAAATTTCTTGAAAGCCAACCCCCTGTGCACTGGACCCAGCTCCCAGTAATGTCCTTGGGCTCCAGCTGTGGGGGCAGTGGGGCTGGTGTCCCCAGGCCCCAACTGTGGAGGTGATGGGGCCAGTGTCCTGGGGTCCCTGCTGTGGGGGTGCTGGGGCAATGACTCTGAGCCCCAGCTGTGGTAGGTTATGGGTCCAGTGCCCCCACGTCCAAGATGTGGGTGATAAAGCCAGTATCCCCCGGCCCCCCCTCTGGGGTAATGGGGTGATGACACTGAGCCCTAACTGTGGGAGCAATGGGATTGGTGCCCCCGAGTCCCAGCTGTAGTGGTGATAGGGTGATAGGTGATAGCGGTATCCCCAGGTCCCTGCTGTGGGGGTGATGGGGTGATGCTCCAAACCCCAGCTGTAGGAGTGATGGGGCCGGTGCCCCCCATCCCAGTTGTGGCAGTGATAGGGCCAGTGTCCCCGGGTACCCGTTCTAGGGGTGATGAGGCAATGACTTCTAGACTGTGAGCCCGTTGCTGGGTAGGAACTGTCTCTGTATGTTGCCGAATTGTACTTTCCGAGTGCTTAGTACAGTGCTCTGCACACAGTAAGTGTCCAATAAATACGATTGAATTAATTGAATGAATGAATGACCCCAAACCCCAGCTGTGGAATGATGAGGCAGGTGTCCCTAGGTCCCAGGTATAAAGGTTATGGGACTGATGTCTTCAGGCACCAGCTGTGGGAACAATGGAGTGGTGACACCAAGACCCAGCTGTGGGGGTAATTGTGCTATGACCCTGTGCCCCACCTGTGGGGGCAATAGGGCAGTGATCCCAGGTTCCAGGTGTGGAGGCAATGAGGCTGGTGACTCCTGGGCCCGAGCTGTGGGGGCAAAGAGCTCCCTTTGGTGATGCCCCCAGTGCAGGTAGTTCTGGATCCGCTTCATGATGTCAGACAAACATACCTCAATTCTGAGTCCCAAGAAAAATATTCAAAGCAGACAGGTAGCCCAGCAGAGCTGATTTTCAGAGTTCTGAGCATAATAGGTGTGCAATACAGCCCCTAGCGCACAGTAGGCACCCAATACAGTGCTCTGACACTCAAGGCACCCAATAAAATATTGTGCACAAAGTAAGCATCACGTACATCACTCTGTCACAAATAGGCATCCAGTACAACCCTTGGCACACAGTAAGTGTGGGTCCTGAATGCATGTGTGTTGGCATGTCATTAGTATGTCATGCATATGGGATTGTGTGTGTGCATTGTGTTGGTAGTCATCATTCAATAGCTTAACACAATACACTGTATGAAGTGCTTCAGAGAGTTCACCAAGACTTGCTCAAGACATGTTCCCTGCCCTCAAGGAGCTTAGAAGAGCATCAGCATGTGTGTGAGTGGGTGTGTGTAAATGTAGTGTGGGAGGGAGGGTGAAGGGGCTCTGATTAAGAGGTAAGGGTTTCAACTGGAAATGGGTCCGACAAGGCTGTTCAAGAGAGGGCTGGGGGAATTGTGGAGCTAGGTGGGGGGAGCGGAGTGAGGGGATCGAAGAAAGAACAGGGGGTGATGAGAGTGGGGAATGGGGAGGAGAGGTCAGAGAGTGGAGTGGGGAGCCACGGGGGCGGATGGGGGAAACGGGGAAGGGGAGCAGGGAAAGGTGTGAAGACCAAATGATTTTAGGCAGGAAAAGGAGCTCCTCTGTCCCCCTCCTCCCTGACAGGGACATCAAGTGATGTCACTTCAAGGACATTTTCTTTCTCCAGCAGCATTTCACACCAAACGCCTCTGTGTGAGGAACTGATTCATTAGCCTGAGAAATTACTCCGGGCTGGTGTAAGGACTCTGTCCCCAGCAGTAAGGAGATTTTTAGAAGCGCGACGACTTGTGTTCTTCTCATTGTGTCTTCCCTCCGCTGCCGATTTGCTTCGGGGTTTTACAGCGAGTGTGTGTATGTGTCTGGTGTGCCTGTGTAAATGCGTCTATATGAGTGTGAAAGGGTATCTATATCTGTGCAAGTGTGTGTGTGTGATTGTGTCTGTGTGTACAAGGACATCTATGTGTATGTGTGTGCTTTTGTATCTGTGTGTGCAAAGGTGTCTATTTTGGTGTGTGTGTTGATGTCTTTATATGAGGCAGGGATATCTATGTCTGTGAGTGGGTGAATGTGTGTCTATAAGCGTGAGCGTGTATGTGTCTGCGTGTGCCTGAATTTGTGTGTGTGAATGAGAGTATCTGTGGGGGTGAGGGGGGGCGGCGGAGGAATCTGTTACATACGTTGGCACGGCCGCCGTCCCCCGCCTCCGCCCCCAAACTCTGTCAGAAGTTGTTGGGCGGTGGGCGGCGGGCGGTGAGCGGCGGGAGAGACCCTCGGGATGTGCGGAGCCGGCCCGGCCCGGCCCGGCCCGGCCCGGCGCTGACCGGAGGGAGCGAGCCTAAGAGGTGGGCGCGGGGGAGATGAGCGCAGCGCGCACGCGCGTCTACCCGGGCGCGCGCCACAAGCACGAGCACGCTCGCTCCCTCCCTCCGCCCTGTCGGAGCCCCGGCCGGAGGGGGAAAAGAAAGAGGAGGGAGGGGAGGAGGAGGAGGAGGAGCAGGGGAGGCCACGGCGGGGTCACAGGCGGCCTGGGGAGGGGCCGGGCCGGGGCGGGGCGGGGGCGGGGGCAGCCAGTGAGGGGAGCTGCCCCCCGCCCTCCACCCCCCAGCCCGGCCCTGCCCGCCCCCCGCCCCCCGCCGGCGCTCGGGCAGGGCCCCTGCTCTCAGCTGCCCGGTGGCCGGGGTGGGCGGGTGGCCGTCCGGGTCTGCAGCCTCCGTCCCCGGCACCTCTCTCCGGCCCTCCAGGCCGTCCCACCGGGGATGGACCGGGCGCGCCCCCAGCCCGGGCTCCGCGTCTTGGGCCCCGGCTCGCCCCGGCCGCGCCCGGTGGATTATTCCGGGGGAGCCGAGCCGCCGCCGGAGCGGCTTTGCCCCTCGTTTCTCCGGGCGCTGCCCCCGCCGCCCGCCGCCCCCGGGAGGTAAGGCCGCGCCCCGGACCCCCCGCGCCCCCCTCAGCCCTGAGGCCTCCCCCCCCACCCCAGACAGGAGGCCGGTCCGCAGGATCCCATCGGCCGGGGCCAGAGGTCACGGGCGCGGCCGGGCTGGTCGGAGCCGCCGGAGACCCCCGGGCCCAGCCGCCCCCGACCCCGGGACCCCCTGCGCTTGGCGGGTGCGAACCGGAGAGCCGCTGTCCCCGGCCCCAGGCTACCTGTTAGTCCGGCCCGGGCGTGTGTTCAGCGCGGCTGCCGCTCACCATCCTCCCGCTCCCCCGGAGCCCTTCCTTCCCCGGAGGGACCGGGAGGGGGGGAAAGACAACCCCCCGCCCCCTGGGCTGTAACTTTCTCCCCCGCCCC
This sequence comes from Tachyglossus aculeatus, assembly GCF_015852505.1. Taxonomy (NCBI): domain Eukaryota; kingdom Metazoa; phylum Chordata; class Mammalia; order Monotremata; family Tachyglossidae; genus Tachyglossus; species Tachyglossus aculeatus. Next base: position 791,195 of record NC_052073.1, on the reverse strand, counting down.
CCGGGCGCGGGCGGGGGCGCAGGGGGGCGGGGGGCACAGGACCCGAACCGGAGAGAGGCCGCGGGGGGCAGGGGACGTGCAGAACGGACATTGGCGGGGCGGCCCGCAGGGCCGGTGCAGGAGCGAGAAGGGAACTTTCCCCGGAGGGACCGCTCCCTGGCCCGCACCCCCGCGGAGCTAACGGGTTTGACAGGTCGCCCCTAGCCCCCAAACGTCGGAGCCCCGCTGCGGAACGGGGAGGAGGGTCCTGGGAGCCCCTGGACCAGAGCTGGGACCCCCGTTCGCAAAAGGTTGGGCGGCTGGGGGAGGGGAGTCTCCTGCTCCCGTCCCCGACGCCAGAGCAGCCGGTGTGTACGGCGGGGCCTGTCTGCCAGATCACCGCCTGTCTGACTGATACCCCGAAGTTCCCTCAGGGAGCATCGCGGCCCCGCGGCTCGGAGAACGCCTTAAAGGACGGCGGGGGTGTCCTCGGAGAGGGTGGCCACCTAGGGGGCTGCAGGGAATTGTCCCGAGCCCCCTCGACCCCCCGCCAAAACCCCAGCCTTGGGCCGGGGGGCGGGGGGGGCGCCTTTCAGGTCCCCGGGGTCTGCCTCTACTGGGGACAGCGGGAGAGGCAGAGGCTGGAGAGGCCGGCCGGACCTTTAGTTGGGCTTTTTCCGCCACACGTCGCCCCATCCGCCTGCCTGCTCGCCCGCCCCGCGCGAGGAAAGTTTGTCGGGCAAGTTTGCTAACAGAACAGAACAGAGCCAGCCCCATGAGTGCGGCCCGATCCCCTTTTCGCCCCCTGCGCCGCAGGTCTCCGCTCCTGGCCTGGAGACACCGCCCCCCCCCCCCCCCCCCGCGGAGGTACCTGCCCGGTTTGGGGGAGTCTGAGGCGGTGCGTTTCGCCCTCACTGGGCGAATTGGTCTCCCCGCCAGCCCCCGGCCTGTCCACCTCCACTGACGAAGACGGGCCCAACCGTGGATAGGGGTTAAGTCAACTGCCCCAGAGAGGGTAGAGTCCAGCCAGAAGCCAGCCTGATGCAGTTGCCCGGCCAGTGGTGGGCAGGACCCAGCCGCCGTCCTCCCTGAGGCCTGCTCGGACCCTTGGGGTCGGATCCCCCACCATCCCCGTGGGGGAGGGCGGGCGGCCCGGTCTAGCCCCGGCGTCGCGGCGGGGATAGCTGGCGCTCAGGGGTCTTGGAGAGCCGTGTCCGGGCCTTTCCTCGCAGTGGTCTGGGGCCGGAGGGCAGGAGCCAGGCTCGCGGCGCGGGCTGGCCCGGGGGTCTCTGCCCACCCTGGCTCCCGACCCGCTGTGGAGGCTCAATGCTGCTCAGGGCCGGGAAGTTGAAGGCTAGACCGAAGCGGGGTTGGGGGGAGTGGTCCTAGAGGAAGGGAGCCCGGAAGGGGTGGAACTGGGGGGACTTTGGGCCAGGGGAGGGGAACCCGGAGGGGGGGCGGCAGACCCCATATTTCAGCCTTCTTGATAATGCCCAAAGCCCTGGGCTCCATCCTTGCTTCCTTCTAAGGCCCCGTCCTAGGCTTAGGGGGCTCTGCCTTGGGCTAGGGGGCTCCTTCCAGGGCTAGGGAGCTCCGTCCAGGGCTAAACGGCTTCGTCCTGGGAGAGGGGGCTCTGCCCTGCACGAAAGGACTCTGTCCTGGTCTAGGCGGCTCCATCCTGGGCTAGGTGGCTCCGTCCTGGGCTAGGGGGCTGTACCCTGGGCTAGAGGGCTCTATCCTGGTGTCCTCCTGGCCTCTGTCCTGGTTCCGCAGATTCTGACCGGGCTCTGAGACGTCTCGCCCCCCAGGCCCCGGAGGCCGCGGCGCCCCGAGCTCTCTCGCCTTCCATTCGGCCTTTGTTGCCGCGCCCAGATTAGCATTTTAACAACCCCGAAGTGAATTTATGTCGTTCTCCCTCCCTCCTCGGACGCGGAGGGTAACTCATCCGTCATCCCGTCCTTGGCCACAGCGGGCTTCTGGCCGCGGGCCTCGGGGCCCGTTCGGGGCCGTTCGGAGCCGCAGAGATCACCCGAGAGTGAACGGCCCCGCTGGCGGCGCCCCCCGGCGTCCCCCGCCGCCCCCCGCCCCCGGCACCGCGGTCTGGCAGCGGGAACTGAAGTGAACAGCCAGGGAGCTGAAGTTGTTTTATTTGGCCGGTCCTTCGCCCGGTGCTTCTCTCGGCGGGCGGCCCCACCGGGGAGGGTAGGAAGGAGGGAGGGAGGGGAGCTGGGCTTCTTCTGCCTGGACGGAAAGGAGAGAGGGAGGGTCGCCCCAGGCCCAGCCCTGCTCGTCCCAGCCCGGCTCGCCCCTGCTCCTGTTCTACGGCCCTCTCTTGGGGCTGATCATTAGTCCCCCGGAGCCGGGAATGAGAAGGGGCCGCCCTGCGCCGCTCAGGCCAGACGCCAGCCCGCGGGGAGGCCCGGGAGGGCGGAGGCAGGAGGGGGCGCGGAGGGGACTAGGGGGCCGCCCTCGGTCACAGCGGGTGGCGAGCCTTCGGGTGGCCCCGGGGCCGGGCAGCGGGAAGGAGCGTGGAGGAGCCGGGGCGGCTTCCCATGGAAGGGAAGCGTCCCGTCGGGCCCCGTGCCGTCGCAGCCCCCCGGACGGCCGCCGGGATCACCGTCGCCAGGCGCCTCCTCCCATTGGTTGGGCAGATTTCTCCGTCTCTGGGAAACGAGGCGCTGGGAAATTGAGGGGTCCGCGGGGGTCCCGTCGCCGCACCATCCCACCCTCGTCCCGCCGGCCTGGGGATCCCGCGAAACTGCCCTCCACGTGGACAGCGGTCCAGCTCGGCCAGTGCAGGGGCGTCTCTGTCGGACGTCGCCTCTGCTGCTCGGGGCTGGGACCGCTCGAATATTCGGCCCCTGGCCGGGACCCGTGCCCCCTGAGCGGGCGCAGAAAAAGACCTGGGGCATATAGTATATCGGGGAGACAGATATTAAAGTAAATTACAGATAGGGGAAGCAACGTGGCCCGGTAGAGAGAGCCCGACCCTGAGAGTCAGACGAGCTGGGTTCTAGTCCTAGCAACACCACTTGACCGCTGTGTGACTCCGGACCAGTCACTTCCTTTCAGTGCATCTCAATTTCCTCATCTCCCTCCTTTCAGACTCTGAGCCCTTCTGAGACAAGGACTGTGTCCGAACTGCTTATTTTGTAACTCCCCTAGCACTCAATACGGTACCTGTTACATAGGAAGTGCTTGATACCGCAATTATTATTACTTTCTTTGGTAGAAAATCAGGGTCAACCAGGCTAGTGACTTCTTGCTGCAGTCAATGGTGTTTCTTGAGCACCCACTGGGTGCAGAGCACTCTATTGAATGCTTGGAAGACTAGGATACAACAGAGTTGGTAGACATGTTTCCTGCCCACAATAAGTTTACAGTCTAGAGGAGACGGCCTGAGTGTCCCCGCCCACCGGTGCCATTGAGGGGGGTTCTCAGACCCCCAACTCCACGCATTTCGGCCCCAGCAGAGGGGCCCGGGACTCTGCCGAACTCCTGGGTCCAGGCTGAGGGGTTCTGAATCGGAGAGGCACACTTGGACTCATCTGTTAGTCTTTGGTGTCCCTTAATAACTCAGAAGGGAGCTTGGAGCATGCGTTCACCTCCACGCGGGTCCTCCTGCACAGGCCCACCTGTCCACCCCCGCCTTTGCATGCACCAGTTCAGATGCATGAGTGTATTAGCGCTCTCAGCCGTGCACAACCACACGCCCATGTGCTGTTAGCAAGAGGGCTGGTGCGGACACCCCCACCCACAGCCGCAAAGGCAGCACAAATGTGAACGCCAGTCTGCTCGTTTCGCTTCTCTCAAACCAACCTACTCACTGGACTTCATTCTTGTCTCTCCCGCTGTCACTGCCGGCGGCCTCGTGCTCACGCCCCCGCCTCTGCCTGGAACTGCCTTCCTTTTTCACCGTCAGCAGACCAGTGCTCTCCCCATCTTCAAAGCACTTCTGAAATCCTGTTTTCTCCTGGAGGTCTTCCCTGTTTAATTGCTCATCCCCCCACCCGATTTCCCCCAATTGTCACTTTAGCACTTGCTTCTCCCCCACCCCACATCACTAATGTTTTCGTGTCTATCTCCCCCGCTAGATTGTAAACTCCCTGAGGGTACACACTTGAGTCTACTAACTCTACTGGACTCACACAAGCACTTAGGTTAGTGCTCTTAGTGCTCTGCCCACGGTAGGTGCTTGAGAGGAGGAGGACAGCAGAGAGGAGGATGGGGGGACAGCGCGGAAGAAGATAGGGAGGAGGACAGTGGAGAAGACAGGGAAGAGGACGGGGAAGAGGATAGGGGGCTCCGGATGGCCTGGGCGCCCTGCACAGCCTCACCCGGCCCAGGGGCACTGTCCTGGCTGGGCGACCAGGCTTTCCATAGGAGATGTCAGGTGGGTCTGAGCCGGGTCCCCACTCCCTGTCCAACCCCAGTCCGTGCCCCATCGGTCCTCTCCAGGCCCTGGTGGGCAGGGCAGTGCACACAGTTCACACCCAAATGGACTGTGAGCCCTATGTGGGGCAGGAATTGCATCCGATGCTCTTGTACCTTCCCCAGTGCTCAGTACAGTACTTGACACAAACAAGTGCTTAATAAATACCACTATTATTACTATTATCATTATCATTGCCAAACAGCCTTCACAAATGCACTTTCACACTTCCCCAGGGAGTGAGGCGTCTGACCAGAAGGTCAGCAGGTCATTCATTCATTCAATCGTATTTATTGAGCACTTACTGTGTGCAGAGCACTGTACTAAGCACTTAAGGTCATCTCTCCCTCCCAGGCAGAAACAAGACTGGCCTGGGCCAGGGCCCCCAGCCCCATCCAGCTGGGACCTCGTAGCTCCCACTGGTTTCTGTGCTTGCCTCCGGGACTCTCTCTTTGCCTTGAGGCTGGGCTGGGGCACTCGAGATGAGACCAGGGTGGTTTCAGGCCCTGGCCCCCGCTCCCCACCAAGATTGTAAACTGGCTGTGAGCACCAACTCATAATAATAATAATAATGATAACTGTGGTGTTAAGCACTTACCATGTGTCAGGCACTGTACTAAGCACTGGGGTGGATACAAGCAAATCAGATTGGACTTGGTCCCTGTTCCAAGTGGGGCTCACAGTCTTAATGCTGCTTTTACAGAGGAAGGAACCGAGGCACAGAAAAGTGAAGAGACTTGCCCAAGGTCACACAGCAGACAAGTGGCAGAGCTGGGATTAGAACCCAGGTCTTTATGACTCCCAGGCCTGTGCTTTATCCACTAGACCATGCTGCCTTTGTGTTATGGTCCTCTCCCAAGCATTTAGTACAGTGCTCTGCATGCAGTAAGCGCTCAATAAATACAATTGATTGATTGACTGATCTTCCCCTCAGTGGCCCAAGCCCCTGAGCTGCATCAGAATGCCCCCAGCCACAAGGAGGCAGTCATGAGGGCTGGGCAGTGCCAGGGCTGGGCTCTCTCTGGCCTGGTCATCAGTGGCCCATGTGAAAGCATGATCTCTTATGATAGTGAGGGGTCAGTCTCTCCTGGTGATGTCACTTGGTCTCTCACGGTGATGGGGGGGGGTCTCTGTCTCACTCACAGATGGCTGGTCTCCCCTGTGATGGCTCTCAGTCTCTCCCAGCAATGATGTTCAGTGTTTCTCTGTTGTCGTGCAGATCAGTACCTTAGCCATGGGTGGTGAGTCTCTCACCTTGGTAGTGTTGGCATCTCAGGGTTCCAGGGTCAGCCTTTCATGGAGATACTGGGTTGAACTCAACGTGGGGTCAGAGTGTGAAGGAAGGTCAGTGGGTCAGGGTGAAGAGGATCAGACTGTCACAGTGAAGGAAGGCCTGTGGGTCAGAATGTCGAAAGTGAAGGTAAGTAGATGTACCAGGGTGATGGAGATCAGAGTGTCACAGTGAAAGACAGTTGGTGGGTCAGGGTGACACAGTGACAGCATTGTGACAGGTGGGTCAGCATGTCACAATGAAAGATGGTCCGTTTTTGGAGTGTCACAGAGTGGGAGTGTTACAGTGAAAGATAATCAGTGGGTGGGGTGAAGGGAATCTGAGTGTCACAGTGAAGGATGGTCAGTGTGTCAGGGTGACAGGGGTCTAAGTGTCACAGTCTGAGCATCACAGTGAATGTCATGGGGATGGAGACTCTGTGTGCGGTGGCCACTGGGGGTGATGAGTGGATGTGATGCAGAAAGCAGAGCGGCACAGGTGTTTTGGAGTGGGAGTGAATGCTCCCTCCAATCCCTATGGCCCCCCAGCTGACTCTCAGCCCGGGCCAGATGTTCTGGGTAACTGGGTCTTGGGAATGCTGGGCCCTTTGTTCCCACTCGACTGTAAACTCCTTGAGGGCAGGGATCGTTTCTCCCAATTCTACTGTATTGTGCTCTCCCAGTCCTCTGCATACAGTCATGCTCAGTACGTGCCATTGATTGATTGGCTCTGAAGCGGCAGGTCTATGTCCTCCGGGTAGGGGGTGGGAGGGACCCACATGGCAGGGAGGAGCCTGAGGGAGCAGAGCCTTGGCCGGGGGCTCATGACAACGGCAGTGCTGTTCCCTGGGGTCGACGGTGGGGGAGAGACTGAGGCTGGTGGGCAAGTCCGCAGCTGGGGCAGGTCCAGAGTCGGACCGGACAGGAACAGGGCTTGGCCGGCTCCAGTGGCCGTGGAGGGGAAGGGAAGGAGATTGTGGTTTCATTAAAATTCCAATCCCACTTCCCCGATCTCCTTGCTGAGTCGGCAGCTGCATTTCTCTCTCTGCTCCCACGGATGTGCCATTGTTTTCGCCACGATGACATTCATCCCTTTCCCTAAACCTGCCCAACCTCTGCCCTCTGGCAGCCTGGCGCTCACCCCTGGGGCTACCCCTACCATGTCGGCTGTGGCTGTGGCCCCTCCACTGCCTCCAGTGTGTCCGCTGCACCCCTTTGCTGGCTGTGCCCACAGGGGCTCTGGGCTTCCTGCACCCCCTGTGCCAGCTGTGCTCCTGTGCTTGCTGGACCTACGCTGCCAAGGGAGCCCCGGGGGCTGGCTAACTCTAACAGGAGTGATGCCCATTTAACCCGGCCGGCCAAGCCTCAGAGCTCCCTCTCTCCCATTCTCCTGCACCAGGCACCGTGCCCGGAGCCCCTAGTTGCCGTCCTCCCCCGAAGACCCGAGCCAGCCATGAGGCTCCTCCTGCTCCAGGCCTGGACCACGCTGCTTGCTGTCTCCCGGCTCTGGGCCGCCAGCTTTCCTGAAGATGAGGAGCCCATCAATGCCGTGGACTCTGTCTGTGAGTGCTCAGGGCAGGGGCGCTGGGAGGCAGGGGTCGACCTGGGCCCTCTGGCCCCTCCGCCCCCTTTTATAGGGGCTGCATGGGGTCCCGAAGTCCCCCCCACCAAATCCAGATTCCAGGCTCCAGGGCTGCCCCACCCCACGGGGCTTGGCTTGGATGGGGCCGGACCATCGTTGGCTGTCCCCTGGAAAGCAGGTAGGGTAGAAAAGATCCTTCCCTCCTGCCCTGCTCCTGCCCTTCTTTTGCCCCATTCCTGCTCCATCCCATCCTGCTCCTGCTCCTCTCTTTCTCGTTCTTGCACCATGCCCACCACACCCTTTCCCTCCCCCTCCCCTGCCCGTCTCCTGCCCTTTGCCATTACTGTTCAGGGGCATCCAGACTACTGTGAGAGGAGTGCAGCAAAATCCCACACCAACCATGGTCGCCCAGTCAATCCATACCTCCTCTTGCTGCTGTGGCCATTGCTGCTGGCCCCCTGTGATGGAGCCGGTGGCCCCAAGTGATGGAATGGCCACTCTCCCTGCAGACACCCAGCAGTATCCGGTGTTCAGGGGACGCCCTTCTGGCAACGAGTCTCAGCACCGTCTGGACTTTCAGCTGATGGTGAAGATCCGAGATACTCTGTTCATCGCAGGCCGGTAACTCCCTCCCAGGGATGGGGGCATGGAGTGGGAACCATGGGGCAGGAGCATGTGGTGGGAGGGCATAGGTTGGGGGCACAGAGCATAAGGTGGGAACATGTGACCCGACTGTTATTTGGCCCATAACGCTGTCTGTGACATGGCCATGACCTCCATGATCCTGGCTATGACCCCACCCATGACCTATCCGTGACCCCATCTGTGACCCTGCAGCTTCTCTAATACCCACAGGGATCAAGTTTACACGGTGAACCTGAATGAAGAGCCCAAAGCTGACATCATTCCACACAAGGTGAGTGGTCACGACGGACTTGATTTTCTCCTGCTCGCGTGCCCACCCCTCTCCACCCCTCTTGGTCACTCGATCGACCCCGAGGGGCCAACTTTTGTTCTGCATAGAAGCTGGTGTGGCGATCGAGGCAGCAGGACCGAGAGAATTGTGCCATGAAGGGGAAGCACAGGGTGAGTTTACCTGGGGCCAATATTCCCGGGCTGGGGGTCATGGAGGTGGGTGGGAGGCAGGGGAGGAGGAGGAGGAGGCATTGGCGGTTGGAGGCCAGACCCTCCCCGGGGCTGATGCATGGGCCTCCTCCCAGGATGAATGCCACAACTTCATTAAGGTGTTTGTCCCGAGGAACGACGAGATGGTCTTTGTCTGCGGCACGAATGCCTTCAACCCCATGTGCCGATACTACCGGGTAAGGCGCCAGGCTCTCTAGCACCTCCCCAGTGGGGTGGAGGGGCCAGCAATGGGTCTGTCTGTCCGTCCTTCCGCCTGTCTTTCTGCCTATCCCTAGAATTCCTGCAGCATGCTAACAGAAGACAGTGGCTAGTTGGATACTAGCCTTAGGTTTTCCTCCCTCAGTTGAACACCCTGGAGTACGATGGGGAAGAAATCAGTGGCTTGGCACGGTGTCCGTTTGACGCCAGGCAGACCAATGTGGCTCTCTTTGCAGGTGAGATGCTGCAAGATGCATTACAGGGCTGATAAACTAGTTAATCTTTCCAACCATCCATCCATCCATCCATCCATACATCCATACATCCACACCACCATTCTATTCTGTTAGATGCTGCTAGGACAGATCCAGGGACAAGTTGGCCAGGGACAAACAGGGAGAGACAGTGGTGGAGAAGGGAGACTCAGGAGGATTGGATGGTTCAGGCTGGGTCACTGAGGGAAGAGTCAGGAATGGAGAGGGGAGACTTGGGGAGTTTGAATGGTCCATCCCTAACCATAAGGGTGGGCATCTAGGAAGGTAACCGGTACACTGGTCTTCCCAACATCCTGGTATTGCTCTCAGAGACTGAGTCCTGGGCCAGACAGGCGATGAGACTGACCAGAAATGGTGCTTGGGGGCTAAGGGTCATAGACGGAGTTGGTCTGGTTGCCCTGGTGATAGTAATAATAATAATAATGATGATGGTATTTGTTAAGTGCTTACTATGTGCCAAACACTGTTTAAGCCCCGGGGTAGATACAACGTAATCAGGTTGTCCCACTTGGGATTTAGTCTTCACCCCCATTTTACAGATGAGGTAACTGAGTCACAGAGAAGCTAAGTGGCTTGCCCAAGGTCACACAGTAGACAAGTGGCAAAAGGAGGATTAGAACCCATGTCCCCTGACTCCCAAGCCCATGCTCTTTCCACTAAGTCACACTGCTTCCTGGCTAGTCGAGCCAGGGAGAGCTAGTTCTACTCTTAATCGCTGACCCCGAACTCAGTCAATACTATTGATTGATTGATTGGTTTCAGATGGAAAACTCTACTCCGCCACTGTGGCCGACTTCCTGGCCAGCGACGCCGTGATCTATAGGAGCCTGGGTGATGGCTCAGCTCTGCGGACCATCAAATATGACTCCAAGTGGATCAAAGGTAATGGCCAGGGACACTGGTGGCTGGTGATTCCTCTCCCCACCCTCGGCCGACCCTCACTGCCTAATGCTATTGGTTTGAGGGTCAGGGGACAGAGGGGCCAGTTTGGGGGTTAGTCTCGGGGCCAGTCTGCTGACCAGCCTGGTGCCGTGGGCAGTGAACTAGAACCAGCATCTGTGTCTCATTGCGTGACCGGGCCTTCGTTTCCCCATCTGTAAAATGGGCCACAGCGAGCCAGCCCCTGCAGCAAGGGGGCACTATCCTTCTGTCTGAGGGCTCTGCGCTGACCCGTCCACCTCCTGGGGCCCCTTTCAGAGCCGCACTTCCTGCATGCCACCGAGTACGGGAACTTTGTCTACTTCTTCTTCCGTGAAATCGCCGTGGAGCACAACAGCCTGGGCAAGGTGAGAGTCCCGGGGGGCAGAGATGACCCCTGCCCCTCTGGCCCCATGCCCTCACTGCCCATCGGGGTCTCTGGGGTTTTGCCATCTCTCTTAGTATGCTGCCAGCATCACACAGTTGGGAGTCTGTCGGGGCCGGGGCCTGGGGCAACCTCTGCCCCGTATTCATTCCCAGCACTGGGTGCAGAGCTTGGCACCCAACGGGCACTCATTGAGTGCCATTCCCAGAATTGACCTGTCCTGTAGCCAGGAGAAGCAGGTAAAGCTGCTGAACTCTGGCCCCACACAGCCTTCAGCACTGTTCCTGAGGTCACTCTGTGGACCCCTGAACTGGGCATGCTGACCCCCATGGCCAGGCCTCACCAGCACTGAGGAGACCCTCTTCCAGGAAATCTTGGGTCTGGGCTTCTCCCCTAGTGCCTCAGCACTCTGCCTAGAGGTTTCTGAAGGCAGTTCCCAAGGCAACCCCTTCCCCTTCTTGCCTTCTCTCCCCCTCACCCTTCTCCCGCTCTCCCCTCTCCGTCCCTTTCTCCTTTCTGTTCCCCCCTCCCCATTCCACTCATCTAGATCCGCACCCTCTTCATGGGGATTTTCAGTAATTCCCAGTGGTTTGGGTATGGCCCCTTCCTCCTCTTCCCAGGGATTGTCAGTAATTTCTAGTGGTTTCCAGTTCAGGCGTGGCCCCCTCGCCCTCAGTGTGCCTGAATCTTTGCACACGGTTCAAGCCCTCTGCTGGCCGGTTCTCGGAGCCAGGCCTTGGAGCTGGGACTCGGAACCGGGACCAGGAGCCGGGATAGTGTGGCAAGCAGGCTGCGGTGTGGCAGGGAGCAGCCAAGATTGTTGTGATTGCTCAGTGAGACATAGGCACGGCCTGGCTAGCCAGCTTCCCAAGGGTCAGAGGGGGTACCCCCATCACACACCCACACATGCCACACCGCTCCAGGACACACCTGGGGTGGGGCCGGTCAGTCCTGGGGATCCTGCCTCCATCAGTCCTTCATCATGTGCCTACCCCCTGTGCCCCCTGTGCCTGCCCCGCCACCTCACCGTTCTCATGCCCGACAGGCGGTCTACTCTCGTGTTGCCCGAATCTGCAAAAATGACGTAGGGGGCTCCCAGCGCGTCCTAGAGAAGCACTGGACCTCGTTCCTGAAAGCCCGGCTCAACTGCTCCGTCCCTGGTGACTCCTTCTTCTACTTCGACGTTCTGCAGGCCGTCACAGACATCCTGTCTGTTGGTGGGGTCCCCACCGTGCTGGGGGTCTTCACCACGCAGCTCAACAGGTGAGAGGGGAGGTGGGACCCCGGGGTACCGGGTGGAGGCCCCCTCTGATCCCCTCCCCCAGTCTAGGGTCCGCACCCACCAGTGACGCCTCGGGCCCCGCCCACAGCATCCCCGGCTCGGCCGTCTGCGCTTTCAGCATGGATGACATCGAGAAAGTGTTCGAGGGCAGGTTCAAGGAGCAGAAGAGCCCGGACTCCGTCTGGACTGCTGTGCCGGAAGAGCGGGTCCCGAGCCCGAGGTAGAGCCCCCCAGCCGAGGGGATCTTGGGAGGGGTCTCCTTCTGCTCTTCACACTCCCCCACAGCTTTGGGCCTTTGGGTCTTGGAGGGAATGACTGCCCCAAGCAAGAGCAGGAAACGCTGCCGCCCCCAGCTGAAAGTGAGCATCCTACTCTGGCCCACAGGGGGCCGGGCAGCTGGAAACACTGAGTGGTCCGGGGATGCCAGACAGATACATGGACAAGCATCCATTCCAGGTCCTTGGAGAGAGCAATAGGGGTGGAGAGGGGAAAGTCAGGGGTGTGGGATGGATGGTGCTGGGTCACTGGGGAAGAATCAGGGATGGAGAGGAAAGAGAGGTGTTGGATGCTGGATGCAGGGATGGAGAGGAGAGAGTCAGGAATGTTGGTCCGTGTTGGGTCACCGAGGAAGGGTCAGGGATGGAGAAGGAAATGTCAGGGATGTTGGAAGATCTGTGCTGGATCATTAGGATAGAGTCAGAAATGCAGAGAGAAGAGCCTGAGGTGTTGGATAGTCCCTGCTGGGACACTGGGGAAGAGTCAGGGATGGACAGTCAGGGTGAAGAGGGAATATTCATGAGGGTTGGATGGTCTGTGCGAGTCACTGGGAAAGAGTCAGAGATGCAGAAAGGAGAGTCAGGGGTGTTGGATAATCTGGTTGGGTCAATAGGGGAGAATCAAGGATAGAAAGGGGAGAGACAAGGGTGTTGGATAGTCTGTGCTGAATCACTGTGGGAGTCAGAGGTGTTGGACGGTCCATGTTGGATGATCTGTGTTGGATGGTCCATGTTGGGTTGGGAGGGAGAGTCAGGGGCGTGTTTTAGTCTATCCCTAATTGTAAGGGTGGGTGTCCAGGAGGGAAACCCATGCACGGTTCCTCCCAGCATCTCAGTGCCCCTGAAAAGGATGGCGTCCTGGGCTGGATGATGGTGGAGCTGCCCCTGGTGGGTAGCGGGGGTGGGGCAGGAGGCTACTTGGAGCAGATCTGAAGTTGTCGCCGTCCCCCAGGCCAGGCTGCTGTGCGAGGCACGGTCTCGCCGAGGCCTACAGAACATCCATCGACTTCCCCGATGAAACCTTGTCTTTCATCAAGTCTCACCCGCTGATGGACTTGGCCGTCCCCTCCCTCGCTGAGGAGCCATGGTTCACCAAGACCCGCGTCAGGTAGGGTCGGACCACGTGGCCTCATCAGCCGCGCCTCCCACTGAACCCCATGCCCACTCTACCCGCTATCTCGCTCCATGCTCACCAGAGTGTTATGGTGCTGATTCTGCACTGATTCTATGCTGAGTACTCGCCGTGTGCTGGGGTTCAGGCAGGGCCATCAGGTCAGATGCAGTCCCCATCCCTCGTGTGCCTCTAGAGATAAGCAGGAGTGAGGGATCTGACCCTTGTTGGAAGGGTAAGGATGCGGAGGTGCAGCGACTTGTCAGTCAATTGTATTTACTGAGCACTTACTGTGTGCGGAGCACTGTACTAAGTGCTTCGAAGAATACCATATAACAATAAACAGACACATTCCCTGCCCACAACGACCTTGCAGTCTAAAGACTGCCCGGGATCACCCCGCAGGCTTGGGAAGAGCAAGAACCGAAGCCCGGGACAGACCCCACCTCCCAGCCCGTGTTCTGCCCACCAGGTACCGCCTGACAGCCATCGCGGTGGATGCGGCAGCCGGGCCTTACCGGAACCACACGGTGATGTTCGTGGGCTCCGAGGCGGGGGTGCTGCTCAAAGTGCTGGCTGAGACCCGGATGCCGTCCCTGAATGGCAGCGTGCTTCTGGAGGAGATTGACGCCTACCACCAGGCCAAGTAGGCGTGGACCCGCGCCCAGTGGGACCTCTGCATCCGTTCCACCACCCACCCGCCAGGGGTCGCTTTCCCCGGGATACTTGGTGGCCTACTTTACTTCCCCTCCCTGCCACCCACTGATGATGATGATGATGGTGGTGTTTGTTATGCCTTTACCATGTGTCAGGTACTATTCTAAGCACTGGCGTAGATACAAGGTAATCAGGTTGGCTGCAGTCCCTGTCCCACATAGGGCTCACAGTCTTAATCCCCATTTTACAGATGAGGGAACTGAGGCACAGAGAAGTGAAGTGACTTGGCCAAGGTCACACAGCGGACAAGTGGTGGAGGCAGGATTAGAATCCAAGTCCTTCCGACTCCCAGGCCCGTGCTCTGTCCACTAGGCCATGTTGCTTCTCTGCTGGGAGGGTCTGGTTCCCCGGGGGCAAGCGACGGGATGGTGAGTCCTTGGCCAAACCTGAACTGGCGTGACTGCCCATCTGCTGGAGACCAAAAGCTCTCACCCCGCCAAGGACCTTGGTGTAGGCACAGCAATGGATTCAGGGGTCGCTCATGGGCAGGGTGGATTGTAGAACTGGAGGAGAAAACTCCCCACTCTCCCATCCCAGCTATGGAGAGAGGCGTTGGTCCACACGTGTGTGCCGGGCAGGAGCTGCAGCTCAGGGCACGGGTGCCCCCCACCCCGCCTCCGCTGCCGCCTCCTCCTCTGAGGGCCTTGGCCATGCGCCCATCTCCCACGATGTGCTGGGCCCAAGGCCTGACCACCTAGGTGGCCCGCACCGACCACCTCCTCGGCCTCCAGGTGCAGCCGGGAGAGTGATGAGGACCGGAAGATAATCGCACTGCAGCTGGACCCGGAGCACCATGCCGTGTTTGTAGCCTACTCCGGCTGCGTCGTCCGCGTCCCCCTGAGCCGCTGTGAGCGCTTTGGCTCCTGCAAGAAGTAAGAGGGGCTTCATGCCCAGCGGGGCTGTAGGGAGTGGAGCCGGAGGCTGAAGGTTCTCAGGGGCAGCAGGAGTTGGGGGGCTGCTGAGGTTGGGGGCTGGGAAACATGGGATTGGGGTTTCAGGGGTTGTGGGGCTGTGGGTAGCAGCAGCACACTGCCTTTGGCCCTGTGCAGATCTTGCATCTCATCGCGGGACCCGTACTGCGGCTGGCTGAGCACAGGAGTGTGTGGGCGGGCGGCGGCGGGGACGCTGTAAGTGCGATCGGAGCTCCCTGGTCCGGAGCGGGATCAGGAGGGTGGTGGTGAGGGGTTGGGGGCAACGTCGGTGATGGGGCCGGGGGAAGCAGGGGCCGGAAGTTGGGGGGCTTGGTCCTGACGATTCTGCTTGGGGAGGGAGGGGGATCCGTAGCCTGTCCCTGGGCCGCCCCCTTGTGGCGATCCGTGGTAGCCAGTCTCTTTCATTCATTCAATTCAATCGTATTTATTGAGCGCTTACTGTGTGCAAAGCACTGTACTAAGCATTTGGGAAGTACAAGTTGGCAACATATAGAGACGGTCCCTACCCAGCAACGGGCTCACACACGTTCCTTCTGTCTGGGCCCCACCCTCTGCTTCCATTCGAGTGTCAGCCCCCTGAAGCCAGAGAAGGTGACCTCTTTTTTTTTTATTATTGTGCTCATCCAGGCACTGATAGGTACGGAGCACTGGGCACAACAGGCACTGAGGAAGGCCAGGATGTTGATAAATGATGATGATGCTTGCCAATAGTGTCCCTGGAACCAATCAGTCACTCAGTCAGTGTCATTTACTGAGTACCTTCTCTTTGCAGAGCACTGTGCTGAGCAGTTAGTGGAAGGCAGTAGAGTAAGCAGACGTGATCCCTGTCCTCAAGGAGCTTTTAGTCTAGTATGAGGAGATAGACACTATACTAAATTACAGACAAGAGGAAGAAGAGTTTAGAGTAATGTGAGAATCCATAACAATAATTGTGATATTTAAGTGCCCTGTGTCGAGCTTTGCACGAAGCATAGATACAAGATAATTAGGTCAGACATGGGACTCCAGTCTAACTAGTAGGGAGATCAGGTATTGAATCCCCATTTCACATATAAGTTAGCTGAGACCCAGAGAAATTAAGTGACTTGCCCAAGATCATGCAGCAAGCAAGTGTCAGGGTGAGGATTAGAACCCAGGCTCCTTTTCTTTCCATTAGGTCACACTGCTTCATACATGCAAAATCCATATGTGCAAAAGTGCAGCGAGTTCTGTGGGTTGGTATTTAAATTCTGAAGCAGCAGCTGTGGTAGTACAAGGTGGTGAGATGAAAGACGAATCAGGAAAGGCCTCCTGGAGGAGATGGGCTTTCAGAAGGGGGAGGGACATCCAGGCAGGAAGAGAGCGTAAGCAAGAGGCCCATGGTGAGAACGATGACACTGAGGCACAGTAAGTAGACTTGAGGGGAACAAAGTGCAAACCGAGCTGCAGTGGGAGGAGAGGAAGGATAAGAAAGGGAAAGAGAGCAGATGGAGGGACAGGCAACCATTTGGGACAGGGACTGTGTCCAACCCACTTATCTTGTATCTTTCCCAGCGCTTAGAACAGTGACTGCTACACAGTAAGCATATAGAATAAGTGAATAGAATAGCACAATTACTATTATTACTGGAGGTTTTTGAGGAGTGAGGAGAGAGGTGAGGAATGGTGTTTTAGAAAAATGATCCAGTCATCGGAGAAAAGTGTAGCCCGGAGATGGGGAGAGGCTGGAGGCAAGGAGATCGGCAAGGAGGCTGATGCAGTAGTCAAACCGGGGACATGTCAGGTGCCTGGACCAGCCGGAAATGTTCTATAGTGAGAATGGCCAGGATTTATTGATTGACTGAATATGGAGGTTGAAAGAGAGGGAGGAGTTGAGGATGATGCCAAGGTTGTGGGCCTGAAAGTTGTGAAGGATGGTGGCATTGTCGACGGTGACGAGAAAGTCTTGGGGAGGAGTTTAGTTTTGCTCATCTTGAGCTGCAGATGTCGTTGGAACATCCAAGTAGAGATGTCCTGGAAGCCGCAGATGTGAGATTGTAGAAAAGGAGAGGTCGGGGATGGAGAGGTAGATGTTGCCGATTTGTACTTCCCAAGCGCTTAGTACAGTGCTCTGCACACAGTAAGCACTCAATAAATACGATTGAATGAATGAATGAATGAATTGAGATGGTAGTTGAAGCCGTGAGAGCAAATGAGTTCTCCAAGGTGTGGGTGCAGAAGGGAACCCAGAACTGAGCCCTAAGGGACTCTCACAGTTACGGGGTGGGAGGCAGAGGAGAAGCCCAAGAAAGGGACCGAGAAGGAGAGCCAAGAGAGGACAGTCAGTGAAGGCAAAGTTGGACAATGTTTCAGGAGAAGGGGGTGATCGACGGCATCGAAGACAGCTAGAGAGAGGTCGAGGGAGATTAGGCTGGAGTAGAATCTATTTAGTTGATCTGCATGGCCGGGTAACGTGTGGACCGGTGACAGGACACGTGTGCAGATGGGAGCTGCTCACTGAAACTTCCTAGAAAAAGCATCATGGTTCAGTGGAAAGAGCACGGGCTTGGGAGTCAGAGGTCGTGGGTTCTAATTCCGGCTCCGCCACTTGTCAGCTGTGTGACTTTGGGCTAGTCACTTAACTTCTCTGTGCCTGTTACCTCATCTGTAAAATGGGGATGAAGACTGTGAGCCCTACGTGGGACAACCTGATTACCTTGTATCTACCCCAGCGCTTAGGACAGTGTTTGGCACACAGTAAGCACTTAAATACCAACATTTATTATTTTTTCCTTTGGTCCTCCAGCGCCGGAGGGTTTGAGCAGGACACCGAGTCCGGGCACACGGCACACCTCGGGGAATGCCACGGTAAGCTAGGGTACTGTGGGCGGCCTCCCGGCCGAGTCCCTGGGGGGCACGCCCTTGCCTCTCGCCGCCTGTCTGCGCTCGCCACCCTGAGAGACAACTTGGCCAGCGCTGGGCTCCTCGGTCCGAGGGAGCCCGGGGGGACGGAGTCAGGTTCCTTCCTTCCTCCCTTCCTGCTCCCCCAGCCCGTCCCGCGGCTCCGAGGCCCACTCTCGCTCCCCGTGCCTTTGGGCTTCTCCCAAGCCGCTGCCTTTTCCTTTGATTCCTGGCACCGATTTCCTGTTCCTTTAATTCTTTTAGACATTTTGCCTTCTCCAACCACACCAGATTACAAAACATCTGGCGGGCCAACATCTGGTTAGTTGTTTCTGCTTTTTGAATTAACGCCCCGTTCTCCCCGTTCATCGTTGTCGGTGGAAGCGTGCTCACGCTCCGCCCACAGCCTGTCCGCCCTCGGGCTCAGCGCCCGCCGGGGGTCCGAGAGGAACCTGCGGTGCGGGGCTGCCCCCTAACAGCCCCCCTCGACCGGGACCCCGCTCCCCTCCGGACCCTCCTCCCCACCCCGCGTCCCAACCCCGCCCGAACTCACTTAACATGGCTGCACCGCCCGGCCGCTTCTCTCTGCTGGCCCCGCAGCCTGGTGCCCTCTCCACCTTTGCTGCTGTCCATGGAGGTCAAACCTTCCCCTCTCCTCTGCTCCCCCACTTCCCCCTCTCCTAACTCCCCCAATCTTCCCCTCTCCCACTTACCATCCTCTGCTCTTCCCTCTTCCTCCTGTCCTCTTCCCACCTTCTCCTGTCCTCTGTTCTCCCCCTCCCCCACGCCCTCGCCTATAACTCTTTCTTCTGTCGAGATTCTTATTTCACCCCTTCCCCATCCTCTTCCCCCTCCTCTCCACATCCTCTTCCTTCCCACACTCCGGCACTCCTATCCAGTAAACGTACGTTTCCCTCCCCTGGGGGAGCGGTCCCGTTAGTCCTGGAAGAGCTAGGCCCTAGGTCAAAAGGGGCTGTCCTTGGGGTGAACGAGGCAGGGTCCCTCGTCGCCCCCTTATAGCCCCTCAGGCCGGCCGACCCCTCATCTGGCCACCAAAGCCCGGAGGCGGGGCTGCTGCCTGCTTTCTCTCCGGGAAGAGCCACTCCCCCGCCGGGACTTGACCATCTCCCGGGCAGCTTCAGCTCTCGCAGGGAAGGGGCTGGGAGGCCCGAGCCGGGCGACCGTCGGTTTGGCTGGGCCACACTTCTGCCCGGCCTGTGGCCTCCTCCCTTCCAGGCGAGCCCCCGAGGGGGAGGAGGCTCGGGGAAGGCCTGCCCCCCGACTCTGGAAGCTGTGTGGCTGTAACCGCTACCTCCCAGTTTGGGGCCAGGACCTAGGAGGCCATTCTGGCCCCGCGAGTCCGCGCTCGGAGGCTGGTCGGTCCGGACCTCGGCGGTGGGGTCCGCGGGCAGACCGCAGCCATGCTGGGACCTTGCATCAGCCCCTCCAAATCCAGCCCGTGCCCCGCAGCTCTCCGAGGTGCCAGGGGCTGATACCCCACCCCCGTCCCGATAAGAGGCGCCGCCCGCTCCCCTCTTCCCCGCCGGTAATCCAAATCTGTTTGCACCACAGACGTGACGCCCTCCTCGCCCTCCACTCCGGCTAGGGCGACTTCCCCCGCCCCGGCCCCGCGAGGGGCTGGACGCTGGAGACCCAGGCTGACCAGCTCTCGGAAGCTTGTAGTGCACGCCGACCCCAATCCCCCCGATTTTACCGGACCCCTAGCAGGGGTCCCTAAGGGTAAGGCCATGTCAGGGGGCCGTATGCCACAGGCTGGAAACCTGCCTCAGACTCGCCTGCCCCACTCTCTTTCTCACCTCCTGCCCGTCCCCCCACCCCAAACCGACCTCCATCCCTCGCCTAGCTGTTTTTCCCCCCGCTTCCCCCTCCCTCCCTCTCTCCCTCGCGGGACCAAGGAGTTTCCAGGGCCCGACTGGAAGGAAGTGTCCGGGAGGACCTTCAGGGCCTGTTAAACAGGCCCGGGGCCAGCCCGGTCACTGCACACTCCGCCATTTCCTCTCCCCTCCGCTTCCCCATCCTCCCACTTCCCCCTCCCCCCGGTCTCCTGCCCGCCCTCACCCCAGGCCCACCCCTCTTCCCTTCCTCCTGGCTCCTTCCCCCTCCTCGTGGTCCAATCTCCCCCCCCCCCCCCCAATCGCAGTCTCGAAGCAGGTTTCCAGCCCGCGGCCAGAGCGGGCACTGACCCTTGTTTGTCCATTTCTGTTGGTTTGGGCCTGTCCGGTTCTGCTTTTCACTAGAGTTAGGCTCTCTCCCCCCGGCCATTTCCTGACTTTCTTTCTTTCCCTCCCGCCCGGCGCCAGGGCGGCACTAACCCAGAGCCCGAACCCCGAGGGCGTTCGCAGGCCTCGCCGCTAACCCTTCTCTTCGCTCGCCGGCCAGCCGAATCTCCGGCTAGGGCCGGCCGAGGCCTCCTCCCGCTAACCCAGCCGTGGGGGGCGGCCTCTGTCCGCCAGTGACTAATCCACGCCGCAACGTCGCCCCGCCGCGGGACCAGCCTCTCTCCCTACCGAAGCGGGTCGGGGGCGGCGCGGGTCTCGCGCCCTGGGGATCCAAGACTGGGGAAGGGCTCGTCTCGGCCGGGCTGGTAGTGGGGAAGCTAGCGGGGGCTGGGGAGCAGAGGGGACAGGGGGCCTAGGCAAGGAGGGGAGCTAACGGGAAAGCCGAGTAGAGCCGGTTCGGTCTAGGGGAGCTCTGGGTTGCTGGGGAGCTCTAGGGGAGAGGGGCTGGGGAAGAGTCGGGGGAGGGTGGCATGCGTGGTCCACCTTCCTTCACGGTGGCGGGAGGGGAGAAACCGGGGCCTCTGGGGGCCCCTCGGCGGGTGTGCGAGCCGGTAAGGGCCTGCCCGCGCTCACCCAGCCTGCCCGCGGGTCGCGGGGTCGACAGGTGTCCGGTGGGACGTGCAGGCGTCCGAATCCAGCCAGATGGTGCACATGAACGTCTTGATCACCTGCGTCTTCGCCGCCTTCGTGCTGGGCGCCTTCATCGCCGGTGCCGCCGTCTACTGCTACCGCGACGCCCTGGCCCGGCGGGCCCGGAAGATCCGCAAGGACGCCGAGTCGGCCCAGTCTTGCACGGACTCGGGCGGCAGTTTCGCCAAGCTCAGCGGGCTGTTCGACAGCCCCGTCCAGGAGTTCCAGCACCACGCCGGCTCCCCCAAACTCTACGCCACCCTGCTGAGCGGCCGCAAGGAGGCCGCGCCGCCCGGCGCCGCCGGCGCCGCCCCCCGCGCCCCGCCGCCCCCACCCGAGCTGGCCGCGCTGCCCACGCCCGAGTCCACGCCGGTCCTGCAGCCGAAGCCGCCCTCGCAGGCCGGCCGGGGCCCGGCCGCCGGCCGCAAGGACGCGCCCCCGTTCCTCCCCGCCAGCCCCCCGCCGCACTCGCCGCTGGCCCCGGCCCCCATCCCCAGCGCCATCGTGCTGCCCAACGCCACGCACGACTTCAACACGTCCTTCTCCAACTCCAACGCCTACCGGGCGGAGCGGGCGGCGCTGCAGGCGGCGGACCACCCTCTGGCCCCGCCGGCCGCCAGGCGGGACCCCCGCCGCGCCTCCGACTCCCGCCACGCCTTCCGCGAGCCCCGCAAGCCGCAGCCGCCGCAGCGCGAGGGCGCGGCTGGGCCCGGGCCTCACCCGCCGGCCCTGCTGGGGGACCTGGGGGCGCCCTCGGCCTCCCTGGTACTGGAGGCCATGGGCGGCCTGGCCGAGCTGCCCCCCAAAGTGCCCCACCGCGAAGCGTCGCTCTACTCGCCGCCGTCCACGCTGCCGCGGAACAGCCCGACCAAGCGGCTGGACGTGCCCACGGCGCCGGGCGCCG
Source organism: Tachyglossus aculeatus (assembly GCF_015852505.1). Taxonomy (NCBI): domain Eukaryota; kingdom Metazoa; phylum Chordata; class Mammalia; order Monotremata; family Tachyglossidae; genus Tachyglossus; species Tachyglossus aculeatus. The sequence goes on along the minus strand of NC_052073.1, from coordinate 770,001 downwards.
CCCTGACCTCTCTGGAGAGGCAGCGCGGCTACCCCCGGACCTCGGCCCAACGCCACTCCATCTCCGCCCTGCCCAAGAGCCTGCCCTCCCCGGGCGGCGGGGGCGGGACCGGGACCGCTGCGGGCCTTTTGTTCCGCCAGCCCTGTGGGCCTCGCGGAGGCGGAGGCGGAGGCGGAGGCTGCGGCGGCGGCTACCTGTCCCCCGGCGCCGGGCCCAAGACGGACTACGGCCCGGGGCCGCCGGCGAGCGGGCGCCTGCCGCCGGCCCTGTCCCGGCAGAGCGGCTACGCCGGCCCCGGCACCCTCCCCCGCAGCGGGCTGAAGAGGACCTCCTCCCTCAAACCGGACGTGCCGCCCAAGCCCGCCTTCGCCCCGCAAACCCCCGCCGCCGTCCGGCCCCTGAACAAGTACAGCTACTAGGGCCTCTGGCCCGCTGGCCCGCCGGCCCGCCGGTCCGCTCGCCTCTTCTCCCTCCAGGCCGCTCTCTGGCCCCGGGAGACCCTTAAAGGCGAGGGAACCCCTGGAGACGCAGACCACCCCGTGGCCAAAGATCCTCTCTCCGCCGGGGGCCGCGCCGCTCCCCGTCCCAAGGGCCGGGCGCTTCAAGCTCCGGTTGCGGGGCGGGGGCGGGACGCGGAGGCCGAAGCCAACGGCAAATACTTGAAGAGGAGGCTCGTGCCCGCGTCTTCCCGTGAAATGTGAAGGGCCCGAAGGGCCCGCTGCCGCGCCCCCCGCCTCTTGCACAAGGGCCGCGACGGACCGGACGGCCCGGACGACCCGGGCAGCGGGCAACGCGGCCTCGGCGCCCCTGTAGCATCTTCTCGGGGGTGGCGGCGCCCCCGAACTGTCGTGTACGTGTGGGCGTGCGTGGAGGTGTGTGCGCGAGTGTGTGCAAACTTAGTCCCCGTTTTGTCTTTCTGCTACGGAGTTTGTTTACATTGGGGCCGCCCCAACCGCACCTTCCAGGCGCCCCACGGCGAGACCAACAGGGGGCTGGGGTGGGGGTGGGGGCTCGGCCGGGGAGCATCCTCGCCAACGTTGTGCTGCTCTTCATTCCCCTCGGTCACCGCTCCGGGCTCCCCAGCCCGGGGTTCCGGGGCCGGAGGCCGCAAGCTTCACCCCCACCCCCGACCCAAGGACCCCGCAGGAGAAAGCCTCCGGCCCCACGCAGCCTGGGTAAAGCCTCCTCCTCTCCCCCAACCCGTAGCCGTGCAATCATTCGATCCACCTGGTCCGTGCTGTGTCCGTCGGGGTCCCCCGCCCGGGCGTCGTGCAGGCAGCGGCGCTGTAAATACCGTGTGAGTTTACCTGAATCTGTGCATTTTGTGCCTTATTCATGAGCGTGATGGAAGTGCGAGACCCGTCCGTCCGTCCGTCCGTCCGGGTCCGTCCGGCGCAGCTCACCGTCCTCTGGGCCGGTCGGAGCTCCTGGCCCCCAACAAGACCCCAGCAGAGATGAGCCAAGCCGGCTTGTCGTGGGGAGGGGGAGGGGACCGACAGACAGGTACACCCCTCCCTTGCCCCCGGCTGCCGGTGCCCAGGGGCTTGGTGGGTTATGGGGGTGCGGGGGTGGGGGGGCAGTCGAGCGCGAAGCGCAGTCCGTTGTGGTGGGCGCCACAAACCTCACCCACCGGTGCCCATTCCCCGGCAGGCGGGCTTCCCGCACGGAGTGGGGCTCTTCCCGGGCGCACGAGGAACCGTATTCTCGGGGCCCACGCTGCGTTGCCCCCCAAGCCCCAGGAATAACCAATGAAATCCGCCCTTCCGAAGTGATTCCGCCCACCAATTACAGCCATCGATTTCAATTCCCCTTCTACCCCTATTAATCCCCACGCCTGTACCCCGAACACGAGTGTGTGCGTGCGTGTGTGTATGTGTGCGTCTGTGTCTGCGTGCGTGTGTGATCCGGAATAACTCTATGTAACATTGTGCTGCCTTGTAGACTGTAATGTGACCTCTCAGTACTTCTGTTGAAATTTCTAACATTCGACCTAGTCTCTCCGGTTAATTTAATTAAAATGCTTTATCCATTGGTGCAAAGGTAAACGCGGATTGTATCTTTTTAATGGTACGGCATAAAAAGTAACCCTAAAGTGAAGGTGCCCTATAGGGCTCTATAGGGTTCTTTAACATGTATAGATATCTTGTAAACTTGTATTGTGGGTGTGTAAATAATATGTACTTTGGGTTTTTAACACCGCATGTAGAGTCAAAATAAAAGATTCAAACCAATTACCTCCTGACTGCTGTCCGCACACGGCTTATTCTAGCGGTCGCGGACAAAGGCCCTGGGCTCTCTAAAAGTGACCGCGAGGCTCAGGGCTGTGCGGGATGGGAGCAGCCCGAGTTGGAGTTTACAGACCAGGATGGAGGTGGGCCGGGCGAGCACGGAATTGCCCTTCCCCGACTCCCATCGGCCAAGCATGGCATAGTGGATAGAGCCTAGGCCTAGGAGTCAGAAGGTCATGGGTTCTAATTCCGACTCTGCCACATGTCTGCTGGGTGACCTTGAGCAAGTCACTTTACTTCCCTGTGCCTCAGTGACCTAGTCTGTAAAATGGGGAATGAGACTGAGCCCCACATGGGACAGGGACTGTATCCAACCCGATTTACTCGTATCTACTCCAGCGCTTAGTACAGTGTCTGGCACATAGTAAGCACTTAACAAATACCATCATCATCATTATTCTTATTATTCTCTGCAGGCTTGCATTTCCTCCTGCCTTCAGGACATCTCTACCTCCCACTCAAAAAAAGTGCTTAACAAATACCATCATTATCATCATTATTATTATTATTTGTCCTTCACAAAATTTCCCGGTTCCCCGGCCCCTCTCCCAAGACGTTTTGCTCGCCTGCAGTGTTCGGCCCGTGCGTTCTTTGTTTCTGGAACGGCCTAGAGACTGTCCCGCCTGCCCGCGGGGGGGCAAGGAAGACCGTCGGAATGGAGACCCTCCTCACTTGTCTCCCCTCTTGTAGCTCAATTATGTGATTTTCTTCTGTTCCTCGTGTCTGGCCCCGTGAGCTCTGCTCCGGGCGGGGAGGGGCGGCGCGCTGAGCGGCACCGAGTTATCCCGATGGAGATTCACTGCCGGGCTCTCCGAGCCGAGCTGAGCCAGGCTGGGCTCCGGACCCAAGGAAATCAATTCAGTGCCCCACGCGGAGCGGAGCCGAGCTGGGGATCCAGGGCCGGGCTTTCTCAAAGGCGGGGCTGCGCGTCGGAGGGGCTACTCGTCCGACGTCCAGCCAGCTCGCCCCCTGTCCAGCTCTGACACAGCCCTGGGCCACCGGGCTCCCGTGTGTCCGGGGTTTTTTATTTTCAACCCCCAGCTCGGCTCGGAAGGAGGGGGCTGCAGGCTCTCTGCAGGGGGCGGGGGCGGTCACTGAGCCCCCAGAGTCACTCTCTAGGTTTGAGCGGACCTGGTGACCCCCCGAACGCTGGAACCTATCTCACTTAGGCTTGTAGGCCAAAATCTCTGAAGGCTACTCCACTCCACTCCAAACTCTCTGAAGGATACTCCATTCTGCTCATCCGCTGCCCAGATCATTTCCCTGAAATGTCGCTGGCACACGTCCATCCACTCTCCAAAATACTCCAGTGGTGTTCCGTATCCAGGCGCAACAGCCAGAAATTCTTGACCATCTGTTCCAACTCTACCCATAACATCAGCGCCTTCTCTTTTCTCTTCCAAAGCTCACTCTACTGGGCTTTGTCTCTCCTGCTTTTGACCCTTTGCTCTCACCTTGCCTCCTCCTTAGAAGTCCCTCCCCACTTTACATCCAGCAGGCCACTGTTCTCCTCAAGTTCAAAGGCTTTCTAAAAAACTCCCATCTCCTCCGGGAAGGCTTCCCCGATTAATTTGCAACACCCCAGTTGTAAAAGCCTAAAGTCCAGCCTTAGCACATATATCTTTTAATTCTACCTACCCAGTGTTGGTGTAAATGAGTTTATTTTTATGTACATAAATATATATATATATATAATCTATATATTTATCTATACATTCAGTTATTTGTCCAGCTGTTTCTTCCTGATATATTTGTAATCTTTCCTGCTTTATGTATTTTCTGCCTCTGGCTTTCAATCACTGAAAATGATTTCTTTCTGCTTCTTCGTTAGTTTGCATCCTCCTTGAGGGCAGGGATGATATGTCTCGCGCCTATTGTACTCTCCCAAGTGTGTTTAGTGCAGTATCTCGTAGATGTGCAATACTGATGATTGATCGATACTGTGTGCAGGGCACTGTACTGGGCTCTTACTATGTGTAGAATGCTGAGAAGCAGCATGATGTAGTGCATAGAGCATGGGCCCGGGAGTCAGAAGGTCATGGGTTCTAATCCCTGCTCTGCTACTTGTCTGGAGCTCAGTTACCTCATCTGTAAAATGGGGATTGAGACTGTGAGCCCCATGTGGGACAGGGACTGCGTCCAACTCGATTTGCTTGTATGTACCCCAGGCTTAGTTCAGTGCCTGACACATAGTAAGTGCTTAACAAATACCATTATTATTATTATTATTATTAGACACCTTCTGAGGGAAGAGTGCTGAGCTGGATTCCAATTGTGGGCAGAACACTGTATTGGACATCTGCCATGTGTAGAACATGGTACTGGGTTCCTCTTGTGTGAAGTGCACTATACTACTACTACTAATAATAATAATAATAATGGCATTTATTAAGTGCTTACTATGTGCAAAGCACTGTTCTAAGCGCTGGGGAATTTACAAGGTGATCAGGTTGTCCCACGTGGGGCTCACAGTCTTAATCCCCATTTTACAGAGGAGATAACTGAGGCCCAGAGAAGTGAAGTGACTTGCCCAAAGTCACACAGCTAAGTGGCAGAGCCGGAATTTGAACCGATGACCTCTGACTTCAAAGCCCGGGCTCTTTCCGCTGAGCCACGCTGCTTCCCTACTTCCCAAGCGCTTAGTACAGTGCTCTGCACACAGTCAGTGCTCCGTGCCTGCAGTATGAAGAGCTCTTTACTGAGTGTTTACTGATGCAAAGCACTGAACTGAGGATCCATTGTGGGTAGAGTGGTGTAAGGGGCTCTTACTGTGGGCAGAGTGTTGTACTGGGTACCTAGGAGGTGCAGACCACTGTTCTCAGCACCTACTAAGTGCAGAGCACTGTATTTGGCATCTTCTGGGAGCAGAGCACTGTACTGAGCACCCTTCCTGCTTCAAACAGAGGCCCCAGTCAAAATTGTTTGCAATGCCAGCCCTGCACACAGACAGGCTCCTGGGGCTGAGTCACCAGGGGCACTGCCCCAGGGAAGCTGGGGGCAGGAGGCCGGTTATCCTATCACCCGGAGAAAGCTAATGATGACTGCACTGTCCAGCAGTGACCCAAGATAGGGGGTGTGGCCGGGGAGGAGGATGAGGCTTTTCATTCATTCATTCATTCATTCATTCAATCATATTTATTGAGCGCTTATTGTGTGCAGAGCACTTTACTAAGCGCTTGGGAAGTACAAGTTGGCAACATATAGAGACGGTCCCTACCCAACAGCGGGCTCACAGTCTAGAAGGGGGAGACAGACAACAAAACAAAACATATTAACAAAATAAAATAAATAGAATAAATATGTGCAAGTAAAATAAATAGAGTAATAAATATGTACAAACATATATACATATATACAGGTGCTGGGGGGAGGGGAAGGAGGTAAGGCAGGGGGATGGGGAAGGGGAGGAGGGGAAGAGGAAGGAGGGGGCTCAGTCTGGGAAGGCCTCCTGGAGGAGGTGAGCTCTCAGTAGGGCTTTGAAGGAAGGAAGACAAACCTTCAGTGAGTCCCAGCAACTGCGGCCTGGGGGATGGGGAGGGAAGCCACCAAGAGACCACTGGCTCAAGGCAGTTTCTGAATGCTCCGTCACCAAGCCTTGAACCCCCATTCTACATTGTGAGCTCGACTGGTTCATGACCACCAGAGTAGCAATTTGGAAACAGACCATTGCAATTTCCATGTTGTGCTGAATAAATATGGTATTGTGGTATTTGTTAAGTACTTACTATATGCCAAGCATTGACCTAAAAAGCTAGAGTAGAGATATAGGCTAGTCAGGTCAGACACGGTCCCTGTCCCACATGGGGTTCACAGTCAATAGGGAAGGCAGAAACAACATTGAACCTCCATTTTCTGGTGAGAAAACTGAGGCACAGTGAAGTGAAGTGACTTACCCAAGTTCACACAGCAGGCAAGTGGCAAAGATGGGATTAGAACCCAGGTCCTCTGATTCCCAGGCCCAGGATCCTTCCACTAAGCCTTGCTGTTTGTTCTCCATTTCCTGTTAATTGTTCTACTGAGAAAATTTAACCATTTGGGGCTTGTTCTGTTCTAGGTAGCAACCTGTAGCTCTGGGGGAGTTATTTGTGGGGATCTGTTCTCGGGGACCTGGTCTGCAGGAGCTGTTCTGGGAAGCAGCCCGTGGCTCTGGGGGAGCTGTTCTGGAAGCAACCTGTGGCTCTTGGGGAGCTGTTCTGGGAGAAACCTTTGGGTCTGGGGGAGCTGTTTTGGGGACAGCCTTTGGTTCTGGGGGAGCTGTTTTGAGAGGAGCCTGTGGCTCTGGGAGAGCTGTTTTGGGGAACAGTTCTGGGGAAGCTCTTTTGGGGAGCAGTCTTTGGCTCTCGGGGAGCTGTTCTGGGAACAGCCTGTGATTCTGGGGGAGCTATTCTGGGAAGCAGCCTGTGACATCGGGCAAGTTGTTCGGGGAGCAGCCTGTGGCTTGGGGAGCCGTTCTGGGGAGCAGGCTGTGACTCTGGGAGAGCTGTTCTGGGAGCAGCCTATGGCTTTGGGAGAGCGGTTTTGGGTATCAGCCTGTGGTTCTGGGAGAGCTGTTCTGGGGAAGCTGTTCCAGAGAGCAGCGTGGGGTGCTGAGAGAGCTGTTCTAAGAGCAGGAAGGCCCAGGAAATCATCGATAACTTCTTAGCTGATGAGAGTATCCAGTTTTTCTTAAAGCACCTTTAACTTAAAACTTAATGCCTGAAACTGGCTCTCAGGAAGAATCAAATAGTTTTTGGGGTTTTTTTATGGTATTTGTTAAGCACTTACTATGTGCCAGGCACTGTACTAAGTGCTGGAGTAGATACAAGTTAATCAGTTTGGACACAGTACATGTCCCACATGCATCTCAGTCTTAATCCCCATTTTTCAGATGAGGTTATTGGGGCACGAGAAGTGAAGTCATACAGCAGACAAGTGACAGATCCAGAATTAGAACCCAGGTCCTTCTGACTCCCAGGTCTGTTCTCTATCCACTAGGCAATGCTGCTTCGCTAGTTGCCAGATCTAGTTGCCAGGAAGTTGTGTGAGCCCAGGTTCTAAGGAGAGTGGAGCCTGAAGAGATGCAGTATAGAGATGTTTGCCTGAAATTGTTATTATTATTATTATTATTAAGTGCTTATTGTGTGCCAAGTACTATACTAAGCAACGGGGGAGATACAAAATAATCAGGTCCCACAAAGGGCTCACAGTCTAAGTAGGAGGGAGAACAGGTATTGAATCCTGATTTTGCAAATGAGGGAACTGAAGCTTAGAGAAGTAAAGTGGCTTGTCCAAGGTCTCAGAGCAGGTAAGTGGCAGAGGCAGGATTATTACTATTATTATACTATAATTCGGCAAATAGTAAGCATATCACCAATACCATTATTATTATTGTTATTGTTATTAAGCACTTACTATGTGCCAGGCACTGACCACTGGGGTGGATTCAAGCAAATTGCGTTGGATATAGTCCCTGTCCCACATGGGGCTCACAGTCTCAATCCCCATTTTAAAGAAGAGGTAACTGAGGCACAGAGAAGTTAGGTGACTTGCCCTAGGTCACACAGTAGACAAGTGGCAGAGAGGGATTAGAACCCATGACCTTCTGACTTCCAGACCTGCGCTGTATCCACTAGGCCACATTGCTTCAATTCACTGGCTTCATTGAGCTGCTGCTGGAGCCCTTGAGGGCCAGCGCTCACACGCAATGAATCTGCTTGGGTTCGATTATTCACATCTTCCCAAGTCCCTGGACTAAGTCAGCTTTTGCCATCCGCAGCCATAACCCCTCCTTCAAGAAATGCCACTCTTCGGCTACAAAGCTGTTGTGTTCATAATGCTGAAAGGACCGAAGTTCGATACCGTTTCCTTTTCTAAGAGAAAAGGGTCATGGGAAAGACAGATGTGCCCGCAGTGTGAACCGGCAAGCAGCCAGGCAGACCAGAAGGCTCATTCTGGCCAAGAAACCTGTTTGTTCAGTTGGACAAGGATGGGATCGGCTGAAGGAAGGAACTGGGTGATGGCCGTAGAGGGGCAACTTCAAACACTTGTGTCTCAGGTTGGCTGAGAGAGGGACATCATCAGTGGTATTTATTGAGCATTTACTATGTGCAGAGCATTGTACTAAGCGCTTAAAAATAACTCTGCTGTTCAGAGACCCAGAGTTCCCAATTCTCTTTTCATCTGGCCCACACAGATGCCACTTGCCCTCATGCCGTCTCTGGCTCTGCCACTTGTCTGCTGTGTGACCTTTGGTGAGTCACTTCACTTTTCTGTGCTTCAGTTGCCTCATCTGTAAAATGGGGATTAAGACTGTAAACCCCATATGGGACAACTGATTACCTTGTATCTGGGATAACTGAGATAACTGGGATATTTGATAACTGATTACCTTGTACCTTCTGTCTCCCCCTTCTAGGCTGTGAGCCCGTTGTTGGGTAGGGACCGTCTCTATATGTTGCCAGCTTGTACTTCCCAAGCGCTTAGTACAGTGCTCTGCACACAGTAAGCGCTCAATAAATACAATTGAATGAATGAATGAATTGTATCTACCCCAGCTGATTAGGAGGAGCAGTGTGGCTTAGAGGAAAGAGTCCGGGCTTGGGAGTCAGAGGTCGTGGATTCTAATCCCACTCGTCAGCTGTGTGACTTTGGGCAAGTCACTTAACTTCTCTGTGCCTCAGTTACCTCATCTGTCAAATGGGGATGAAGACTGTGAGCCCCAGGTGGAACAACCTGATTACCTTATATCTACCTCAGTGCTTAAAACAGTGCTTGGCACGTAGTAAGCACTTAACAAATACCAACATTATTATTATTATTATTATTATTATTATTACCTTGTAACTACCTCAGTATTTAGAACAGTGCTTGGCACATAGTAAGCGCTTAACAAATACCATAATTATTGTTATTATTCTGGCCATTCCAAACTGACCCTGCTGATGATAGTGGGTTAAGGAAAGCTGTTTATTTGCAAACTTGTAATCAAGACAGCCTGCCTTCTAATACACTGGCCATTCAGTGCTTATCTGTATCTACCCCATACATACATATTTGTAACTGCCCCAGTGCTCAGTACAGTGTTTGGCACATAGGAAGTGCTTAACAAATACCACATGAGAGGGAGCTGAGGTAGAGAAATGGTCCCTCTGCAGAAAAGTGAAACTTCTCCCCCCTGGGGAAAGCTAGCCAGGGTTGAAATTTGGAAGAGCGGGTTGAGGAAGACAGATAGGACTCGCTAATTGGAAATTAGATCAGATAACATAGCCCCGACTCGGAGCCCCGAATGTTCTGCCTTTTCAGCTCTCCCCGGCCCGTTCAGAATCCTTTCACCCCCTCTCACGGTGAACCCGGACAGAAGCAGCATGGCCTAATGGAAAGAGCCCAGATCTGAAAATCAGAGGACTGGAGTTCTAATCCTGGCTTCCCCACCCTGCTGTGGGACTTCGGACAAGTCACATCACTTCTCTGTGCCTCAGTTTCCTCCTCTGTGAAATGGGCATTCAGTACCTGTTCTTCCTCCAACTTAGACGATGAGCCCCATGTGGGACGGGGTCTGTCCTGATTATCTTGAATCTGCCCCAGTGCCTAGAGCAGTGCTTGGCACTTAGTATAATAAATCCCACTATCCCCTGCTCCTGAGACACCTGCTGGAGACCCTTGTGCCCTAATCACTGACTTTAAACCATGAGCCTGATTCTGACCCCCTAAGTCTCTCTGATGACTGTCCCAGACCTCCACAGATGGAGCCTGGATCCTCTGCCTGCCGGCTTTCGCTGGAGGGGTAGGAATGCACTTGGGAGTCCTGCCCCCTGTGCACTGAGTGCCTGCCCAGTGTTGGCAGCTGTGGAGGAGCCTGGGTAAACCCCACCCCGCCCCCACCGGCACACACTCGGGCTCTGGGAGTCGGGCGCCAGCCACGCAGGGGCGATGGGTCCGGGGCCCCCGGTTCCAGCTGCCTGGGCTGGACTCCAGCCTCGCCCCACACCGGATGTGGTGGGGCAGGAAAGACCCCAAATTGGTTCTTTCTGGCCTATTAGCTCTTGGATGTTTGCCTGTCGCTCCCAAGCTCTGTTCCGCTCCCTCCTACCGCCCAGATCCCCCGTCCCCGCCTCCACCTGCACAATGGAAAGCTGGCACCGAGCCCGAGCTAGTTCAGTTCAGAGCCTGGCACAGCGGGACAGTGAGGATCGTGCCAACATCTCACGCCCGGGGCCAGAAAGTCCGCACCATTCTGTGCTTGATGCAGTGCCCCTCTCCCAGGCAGTGACCGCACCGATTCGGGTTCCGGGCCGGCCCAGGCAGCAGGGAGGAAGAGCGAGCTGCTAGACTCCATCTTCCGGCTCCTTACCACCAGGACCCCTACCCTCCAGTTTCCCATCGCCAGGACCCCCACCCTCTGGCTTTTCACCTCCAGGATCCCCACCCTGCGGCTCCCCACCACCAGGACCCCTCACCCTCTGAGTCCCCAACCACCCAGACCCCCCACCCTCCAACTTCTCACTACCAGGACCCCACACCCTCTGGCTTACCAACCACTTGGACCCCCACCCTCCAGCTTCTCATAATAATAGTAATGATTATGGTATTTGTTAAGTCCTTACTATGTGCCAAGCACTGTTCTAAACTCTGGGGTAGGTTCAAGGTAATCAGGTTGCCCCACGTGGGGCTCACAGTCTTAACCCCCATTTTACAGATGAGGTAACTGAGACATAGAGAAGTTAAGTGGCTTGCCCAAGGTCACCCAGCAGACCAGTGGCGGATCCGGGATTAGAACCCATGTCCTCTGACTCCCAAGATCGTGCTCTTTCCATTAAGGCACACTGCTTCTCATCTCCAGGACCCCCCACCCTCCAGCTCACCAACTGCCTAGGACCTCCAAATCTCCCACTCCCCATCATTGCAGACACTCCCAGAACGCAGACTTGTTTGGGCTGAGACGCCCCCACACTCCCACCGGGCTCATCCCCCGGAGACACGTTAGGAAGGATGCCTGGTGACACCTTCCATCGGCTGTGCCCCCTCCCCCCAGCCCTTGGGGACGCGGAGAGGGGGAAGGGCGAGAGGGGGCTCACTGCGGACCTCAGAGAACCCGGACCCTGGCACCAATGCCAACCCCACGGAGAAGCAGCGTGGGTTAATGGCAAGAGTCCAGACTTGGGAGTCAGAGGACGTGGGTTCTAATGCTGGATCCGCCACTTGTCTGCTGTGGGCAAGCCACTTAACGTCTCTGTGCCTCAGTTACCTCATCTGTAAAATGGGGATTAAGACTGTGATCCCCACGTGGGACAACCTGATTACCTTCTATCTATCCCAGTGCTTAGAATAGTGCATTGTGCATAGTAATTGTTCAGCAAATACCATTATGATTGATGATGATGATGATGATGATGATTATGTGATATCAAAAATATGATGATATTTTTGAGGATGATTATCCTCAAAAATCTCCAGTGGCTACCAATCAATCTGCGCATCAGGCAGAAACTCCTCACCCTGGGCTTCAAGGCTCTCCATCACCTCGCCCCCTCCTACCTCACCTCCCTTCTCTCCTTCTACAGCCCACCCCGCACCCTCCGCTCCTCTGCTGCTAATCTCCTCACCGTACCTCGTTCTCGCCTGTCCCGCCGTCGACCGCCGGCCCACGTCATCCCCAGGGCCTGGAATGCCCTCCCTCTGCCCATCCGCCAAGCTAGCTCTCTTCCTCCCTTCAAGGCCCTACTGAGAGCTCACCTCCTCCAGGAGGCCTTCCCAGACTGAGCCCCTTCCTTCCTCTCCCCCTCGTCCCCCTCCCCCATCTTACCTCCTTCCCTTCCCCACAGCACCTGTATATATGCATATATGTTTGTACATATTTATTACTCTATTTATTTATTTATTTTACTCGTACATATCTATTCTATCTATTTTATTTTGTTAGTATGTTTGGTTTTGTTCTCTGTCTCCCCCTTTTAGACTGTGAGCCCACTGTTGGGTAGGGACTGTCTCTATATGTTGCCAACTTGTACTTCCCAAGCGCTTAGTACAGTGCTCTGCATACAGTAAGCGCTCAATAAATACGATTGATGATGATGATGATGATGATGATGATGATTATGTCTGGACCTCTGCTTCCCCCTGGTGGTCGGGAGGGGGCACTGCAGGCCGGGGGAGTCGGCCGGAGCTTGGAATTCCGTCCAGCCCTGAAGCCCCCGGGGAACGACCGATTAGGAGTTCGGGGACGCCCGACCCTCTCTCTGAGATCCCGATAGAAACAGCGCAGACCCTCGGGAATACGGCCCATCCCTCAGAGGTCTGTCCCGGATTGGGAAGCGGCGCTGTAGTAGATCTAAACCGCCCTCAGCACAGTGATCTATAGAGTTAGTAGACAAGATCTTTGCCCTCAAAGAGTTTTACAGTCTAGCCGGAGAGACAGATGTTGAAATTAAGTTCAAGATGGGGAAGAAGTAAAGTATAAAGATATACACGGAAGTGCTATACACAGAAGGGGGTCGGTGGGGCTGGGGAGGGGGAGAGGGGTACCCAAGGGTTTAGGTAATGCTGAAGTAGTAGTAGAGGTGTGGAATAGGGTGGAGAGATGAGAGATTAATTAGGGAAGACCTCCTAGAGGAGTTGTGATTTTAGAAGAACTTTGTAGATAGGGAGAGAAGGGAGAGTGTGAGCAAGAGATGGGGAATGGGAGAGACAAGAACGAGGCATAGTGAGTACGTTGGCTTGAGAGGAATAAGTGTTTGAGTTGAAGTGTAGGGAGAAGAGAGTGGATAAGTAGAAGAGAGAGAGCTGATGGAGTGTCTTATAGGTCTTATAATCGGTGGTGTGGAGTTTCTGCTTGTCGCAAAGAGAAACGGCAAGTATTTGAGGTTTTTGAGGAGTGAAGAATATTTTAAAAAAATGCTCCTGGAAGCAGAGTGAAGTAAGGATTGAGAGGGGAGAGACAGGAGACAGGGAGGTCAGGGAGGAGGAGGCTGATGCAGTAGTCGATATGGAATCCGACAAGTCCCTGGGCTGCCATGGAATCTGTTTAGATGGTGAGGAAGAGGAGGATTCTGGAGATGTTGTGGAGAAAGAACAGACAGGATTTGGCAGCTGCCAGAAGTGGGGGTTGAAAAAGACAGAGGAGTCAAGGATAATGCCAAGATTGCAGATTGAAGAGGCTGTTGGTGTTATCGATGTTGGAGAATGGGGAGAACAGGTTGGCCCGCCCCCTCCCCCAGTGGTGGGTGAACAATGCTCACACATGGTTCTCGACGATTCACCTTGAGAGATGAAGCCCATGAGTGTTTACGGCCCATGTTCCCGGGCTGGAAGAGATGGGCCACTGTGCTGGATTTGAGCAGTTGGGCTTCACACTTGGAGAAAAGGTCCAGGCAGGAACCAGGACTACCAACTCTGCTGTACTTTATTCCCTAAAGTGCTTAGAACAGTGCTCTGCACATACTAAGTGTTCAATAAATAACATTGGTTGATTGATTGCCTGTCTTCTGCTGACTCAGTGAACTCATTCACCAGGGAGCCGAGGGCCTGAGGAACCAGAGCGGGTGGGGACAGGGGAGCTGGAGGAGGGTACCAGGAAAAGGCCACTCCCAGAAGGGGACACAACTCAGTCTCTGCAGTGCCAGCAAAGGGATCAGTCCAGCCCCCACGCAGCCCCACCCTGTGACTGGGTCCTCACACCCCTCCCCACTCCCCTCATGCTTCCCCAGACAGGTGCATGCACATCCCCTGCTGGTCAACTGGGCAGGGTTCTAGTGCAAACGGCTGCAGAGGGAGCTGGGGACCTTGGAAGCTGGGGAGACACCATAAGCAGGCACAGGTGGGGCCCGGGTGGTGGGCCCAGAGCCAGTGCCAAGTCGTGGGCAGGGCCAGGCATCTGAGTCAATCTCTGTTATGGGTCGTCAATATCGCCACCACCACATGGGGCTGAGTGCACAGACTTGCAGAGCTGCCCAGTCCTATTCTCCCCTCTCCTTCTTGCACCTCCCTCCACCCCATCCCCCAGACTTAGTTTGGGAGAAAGAGTTAGGGGCCAGGAGCAGGGATCAGGTACCAGGGGTCCAGGCTGGCACAGGTCCTGGTCTAACTGGGTGGGAGTCGGGGGGTGGAGCTGGGGGCAGGGGTCTAGGTTTGTGGTCTGGAGCTGGGGGTGAGGGAGTTATGATTGGGGGTTGCAGTTGAGGGCCAGGGGTTTGGCCAGGGGTTTGGGTAGGGACTGGGCTTGGTCAGTTTGGGGCCGAGGCTCAGCTTGACTACGTGCTCGCCCTGACCGGTGGTGGGGCTGGGACTGGGTTTGAATGGGGGCTGGTCTTGGCTGGGGGCTAGGGGCTGGGTGTTGGGCCTGGCCTGATGTGGGGCTGAGGCTGGGCTTGGCTGGGGGCCGGGGACTGGGTCTGGGGTGGGGCTGGGCTTGGTCCTCTGTGGGTCTGGGGCTGGGTTTGTCCCGGAGTGGAGCTGGAGGCTGGGGGCTGAGGTCTAACCTTCCCATGGCTCCTCCAGGAACCAGGCAGGGGCTGAGGTCCTTCCACTGTTGCGAGGGCTCTCATCAACCTGAAACAACCTGTGGAAAGACCATCAGTGTGTCGTTCTCTCAAATGCACACACTCAAACATCCACACAACAGAGACACAGACACACTCAGAGAAAGCAGAAACATGGGCACATAGACACAGTCATACAGCGACAATGAGGCCCCCTCTCAGACCTCACCCACACCCTCAGATTCAGACACACAAACACACAGAAACCTGCATCCATAGAGTGATGTAGATACATACACACACACACACACAGAGTGACACACTCAGACACACCCTCCCTGACTCTCACCCAGTGATACCCATACCCAAGCACCCTTACTGACCTCTCCACACCGAGGCACTCAAAGACACACAGAGACCATTATGCACAAAGTGTTCTCACACACACACACACACACACACACACGCACACACACAAACACTCTCACACACATGACCCATAGCAGGAGAGGATGTATACGGGTCAGATGGTGGCTGAGCTACAGACACAGCTGGGCCCCGGGGGGATCCCCAGCTGCTGCCTCTCCCCTCGTGCCGAATCTCCTGATTGAGGATGTGATCGGAGGCTCCTCCCTACCTCCTAGGCCCCTGGCCTGGCCCCGCTGGCCAAGATGAGGGGAGGGGAGGGAAGGAGGGCCAGTTGCCCCTCACATGATGCAGCTTAAACCCTGGCCCCAGCCCCGGCTGGGCTCCACTTGCAGTCATGGGGCCGCAAACGGGATGGTGGATCCCACGCTGCTGGGTGCGGCCAGTGCTGTTGGGAGTCCTGCTCGCCACGACCCAGCCGCCCCCACAGGATGCAGCCCCCCTCCCACGCTTCCGCAGGGACACAGGTAGGGGAGGGGCCCTTCCCCAAGTCGACTTCTCTGGGTTCTCTGGGCTCAGCATGGAGTGCGGGGCAGAGGCAGGTTGGGGTAAGGAGAGTCAGCACCCCGCACTCCAGGAACCCCAGAAAGAGTGGCATCCCTGACCCCTGACCTCTGATTTCCACCTCAGCAAACAGCAGCAGCAGCTGTGTGTCATCCCCAGCATCCGAGTTCCCGGAGGGCTTCTTCACCCAGCGGGAGCGGGAGGATGGAGGGATTGTGCTCTACCTGCTGCTGGTCCTGTACATGCTCCTGGCCGTGTCCGTGGTCTGTGACAGCTACTTCCTCCCCTCCCTGGAAGCCATCAGCAACTGTAAGTAGGAGCATAGGCTGGGCCGGCCCCCCAGACCCCGCCTGGCCCTGGCCCCAGGTATGCTCTCCCAACCTGGTTTTTCACACTGACCCTGATGCCCAGGCAGCAAGAAGAGAGGCTTCGGGAATGGTTGGTGTCTGATGCTCGGATCCTGGGAAAGTCTCAGGACTGAATTCTGTCAGACCCATTGCCCTTTCTTCCCCGGTCTGCTGGCTTCTCCCCTCCCATCATGGGAGACCAGAGCCTGGATTCACTGGGTGCGGTAGAGCCAAAGGCAGGTAGGGAAGGTGAAGGAAAGGGCAGAAGAGGGGCCAGAGAGAGCAGGGTCAAGGCAGCAGGGCCCTAATAGTATTAATGATGACAGTGGTACTTGTAAAGTATTTGCTAACTGCCAAGAACTATACTAAGTGCTGGGGTAGATACCAGATAATCAGGTCAGTCAACCAGTCATTGGTATTTACTGAGGGCTTTCTGTGTGCTCTGCCCTTGTTAAGCCCTTGGGAAAAATAGATTTGATAAGTACAATCCCTAACCATAAGGAGTTTAATAATAATAATAATAATAATAATAATAATGGTATTTATTAAGCACTTACTATGTGCAAAGCACTGTTCTAAGTTTACAATCTAGAAGGTGAGGCAGACATTAAAAAATTACAGATATGGGAAACTGCAGACTGTAAAGGTATGTACATAATGTGGTGGGGTGAATATTAAGTACTTAAGGGGTTTGGAGCTGAATGAATAGGTGATGTAGCAGCGTGGCTCAGTGGAAAGAGCCCGGGTTTGGGAGTCAAAGGTCAAGGGTTAGAATCCTGACTCTGCCACTTGTCTGCTGTGTGACCTTGGGCAAGCTACTTAACTTCTTTGTGCCTCAGTTACCTCCTCTGTAAAGTAGGGGTGAAGACTGTGAGCCCCATGTGGGACAACCTGATCACCTTGTATCCCCCCAGCGCTTAGAACAGTGCTTCGCACATAGAAAGCACTTAACAAATGCCATTATTATCCAGTGCTTAGAACAGTGCTTTGCACATAGTAAGCACTTAACAAATGCCATTATTATCCAGTGCTTAGAACAGTGCTTTGCACATAATAAGCACTTAACAAATGCCATTGTCTTTTAGACTGTGAGCCCACTGTTGGGTAGGGACTGTATATGTTGCCAATTTGTACTTCCCAAGCGCTTAGTACAGTGCTCTGCACATAGTAAGCGCTCAATAAATACGATTGATGATGATGATGTAGCAGAAAGGGTGAGGAGGGGAAATGAGGATTTAATCAGGGAAGGCCTCTTGGAGGAGGTGTGATTTTAGGAAGGCTTTGAAGGTGAGGAGAGCAGTGGACCTTAACTGCCTTCGACACTGTGGACCAACCCCTTCTCCTGGAAATGTTATCCAACCTTGGCTTCACTGACTCTGTCCTCTCCTGGTTCTCCTCATCTCTCTGGCCATTCATTCTCAGTCTCCTAAGCAAGCTCCTCCTCTGCCTCCCATCCCCTAACTGTGGGGGTCCCTCAAGGTTCAGTTCTCAGTCCCCTTCTATTCTCCATCTACACCCACTCCCTTAGAGAACTCATTCGCTCCCAAGGGTTCAAATACCACCTCTATGCAGATGATACCCAAATCTACATCTCCAGCCCTGATCTCTCTCCCTATCTGCAGTCTCACATCTCCACCTGCCTCCAAGACATTTCTACTTGGATGTCCTCCCGTCACCTCAAACTTAACATGTTCAAAACAGAGCTCCTTTTCTTCCCACCCAAATCCTGTCCTCCCCCTGACTTTCCCATCACTGTAGACAGCACCACCATCCTTCCTGTCTCACAATCCCATAACCTTGGCACAGCATCATTCAGTGGAAAGAGCACGGGTTTAGGAGTCAGAGGTCATGGGTTCTAATCCCGGCTCTACCACTTGTCAGCTGTGTGACTTTGGGCAAGTCACTTAACTTCTCCATGCCTCAGTTACCTCATCTGTAAAATGGGGATTAAGACTGTGAGCCCCATGTGGGACAACCTGATTACCTTGTATCTCCCTGGTGCTTAGAACAGTGCTTGGCATATAGCAAGTGCTTAACAAATGCAATTACTATTATTATTATTATTATTATCCTTAACTCTTCTCTCTCATTCAACCCACATACTCAATCTGTCACTAAGTCCTTTTGGTCCCACCACAACATTGCTAAAATCTTCCCTTTCCTCTCCATCCGAACTGTTACCACGTTAATACAATCACTCATCCTATCCCTCCTGGATTACTGCATTGGCCTCATTGCTGACCTCCCACTCCTGTCTCTCCTTGCTTCAGTCAATACTTCACTCAAGCTGCCCAGATCATTTTTCTACAAATGTTCAGGACATGTCACCCACTCCTCAAAATACTCTAGTGGCTGCCAATCCACCTCTGTATGAAATAGAAACTCCTCCCATTGGCTTTAAAGCCCTCCATCATCTTTCCCCCACCACTCCTCACTTTTCTCCTATAACTCAGCCCATACACTTCACTCCTCTAGTGCAAACCTTCTCACTGTGCCTCTATCTCATGTCTCACCACGGATCTCTCGCCCACACCCTCCCTCCCCAAATCCACCAGAAAATTATTCTCCCCATCTCCTCCAAGAGGCCTTCCCAGACTAAGTCCAACTTTTCCTCATCTCCCACTCCCTTCTGTGTCGCCCTGACTTACTCCCTTTGCTCTTCCCCCCCTCTTAGTCCCATGGCACTTATGTACATATTTGTAATTTTATTTATTTATGCTGATGTCTGTCTCCCCTCACAGACTGTAAGCTTGTTGTGGGCAGGGAATGTCACTGTTTATTGTTATATTGTACTTTATCAAGCACTTAGTACAGTGCTCTGCACACAGTAAGTCCTCAATAAATACGATTGAATGAATGAATGAATGACCATCACATATGAACGGGGAGGGAGTTCCAGGCCAGGCCAGTGGTAGGACATGGGCAAGTGGTCTGTGGGGGGATAGATGAGATCAACATATGAAGAGTAGTTTAGCATCAGAGGAGTGAAATCTGAGAGTTGGGTTGTAGTAGGAGATTAGCAAGGTGAGGCAGGTGGAGGTGAGCTGATTGAGTGCCTTAAAGCCAATGGTAAGGAATTTCTGTTGGGTATAGAGGAAGTTGGGCAACCACTGGAGGTTTTTGAGGAGTGGGGAGATATGGACTGAACTTTTTTTAGAAAAACTATTCAGGTGGCAGATTGAAGTTTGGACTGGAATGGGGAGAGACAGTAGGCAGGAAGGTCAGTGAGGAAGGTGCTTTCTAGAGATGCTGTAAAGGAAGAACTGACAGGACCTGGTAACTGATTGAATATGTCAGAAACAACAGTCCCTGTCCCACATGGGGCTCACAGTCTGAGGAGGGAGAACAGGTATTGAAGCCCCATTTTACAGATGAGACTGAGGTACAGAGAAGTGAAGTGACTTGCCCAATGTCACATAACAGGCAAGTGGCAGAGCTGGGATTAGAACCCAGGTCCTGTGATAAACAGGCCTGTGTTCTTTGCACTAGGCCACACCACTTCCCACTTGCTTTAATAAAACATCATATTTATTATTAATAATAATAATGATGGCATTTATTAAGCGCTTACTATGTGCAAAGCACTGTTCTAAGCGCTGGGGAGGTTACAAGGCAATCAGGTTGTCCCACATGGGGCTCACAGTCTTAAACCCCATTTTACAGATGAGGTAACTGAGGCACAGAGAAGTTAAGTGACTTGCCCAAGTCACACAGCTGACAATGGGCAGAGCCGGGATTTGAACCCATGACCTCTGACTCCAAATCCGGGGCTTTTTCCACTAAGCCACGCTGCTTACTGTGTGCAGAGTGCTGTACAAAGTGCTTGGGGGAGTACAATATAACAGAGTTGGTAAACATGTTCCGCGCCCACGAGGAGGTCACAGCCCAGATGGGGAGACAGACATTAAAATAAATTACACATGAATAAATTATGTACAAATGTACATATATGTACATAAATCCTGTGGGGCTGAGGGTGGGCAAATAAAGGATACAAATCCAAGTGTGATGCATAATGGAGAACAAAATAAAAATTAACATCAGAAGGAAAATACAGGTTAATTTTTTTTTTAATGAGGATCAAGGAAACACCAGTTCAGCAGTGCTACCTTAATAGCATTTTACAGATACAGCACATCCTAAAGGCCATTTCAGCTTCATTCATACTGTGTTTCTTCTATAACT
Organism: Tachyglossus aculeatus; assembly: GCF_015852505.1. Taxonomy (NCBI): domain Eukaryota; kingdom Metazoa; phylum Chordata; class Mammalia; order Monotremata; family Tachyglossidae; genus Tachyglossus; species Tachyglossus aculeatus. The sequence continues at coordinate 749,799 of NC_052073.1, read as the reverse complement.
TGAAAGTCGCTGAGGTCTGTGTCATAACACCTATATGTGTAAATATAGGTGTTATTAAAATTATAAATTGTCGTGATTATTTTGCTAGCTTTTTGAGCAACAGCTCTTACCAAGAATATAGCAATGGAATAATAATAATGATAGCATTTGTTAAGGACGTACTATGAGCCACAAGCATTGTACTAAGTGCTGGCTGAGATCTAAAATAATCTAAGATAATGAGTTCCTGTCCCACATGGGGCATTCCATTAATCAATCAAACCAGGGGGACAGTGACATTACTTCTATACAGGTGGCAGTCAATCAATAGTATTTATTAAACACTTGCTCTGTTCAGAGCACTGTACTAAAAACTTGGGGGAGTACAACAGAGCAGTAGGCACAATCCTTTCCCATAAAGAATTTGTAATTCAGCTGGGGAGATAGACACTGAAGTAAATTATGGGTAGTGGGGGAGAAACAGTGTTTAAAGATTTGGCTATGACCGGGTGCACTGACCTGGTAAGAGGAAAGCCAGAGAGCTTGACCCTGGGGGGAATCTCTCCTCTGGGTGAGACTGTGAGCCCCATATGGGCTAAGGATTCTGTCCAACTGGATGATTTTGTATCTATGCCGGCGGTTAGTACAGTGCTTGGCACATAGTAAGCGCTTAACGCTTAAACAAGTAATTATTATTGTTATTATTATTATTATGGTGAGGAGGCAACCATGGCGAGGTGAGGAAAAGTGAAGCCAGCTTTCAGGAGGCGTTGCAAATAACCTAACACCCACGCTGAGGTCCCCAATGTCAGAGGGCAGCTTTCTGGGTCCCGCGAAGCCCAGGGCTGAGGTACTGTGTTGCCCCAGGCGCCCCTTGGGGGCTACTGGCCTAGCAGTGCAACATGAGGGTTGGGTGGAGGGGGTCCCAAGGAAGGACAGCAGGCATGGTGGGGGTGAGGGAGCAGGCCTGCCCAGAGCAGAGCAGGCGAGCGGGGCAGACAGGGTACGGTGACCCGGAGCAGGGCAGACAAGGCAGGGAAGCCGGGGGCAGGGCAGGGCAGGCAGGGCAGGGCAGCCCGGAGCAGGGTAGGCAGGCCAGTGAGGGAGAGAACCGCAATCATCCAGAAGCTGCAGCATCAGGCAGGCAGAGACCGAATCATGGCCTAGTTCAGGCGGCCGGCAGGGAAGCTGTGCCAACTACTCAATCTACGGCATTTATTGAGCGCTCACTCTTTGCAAAATACCGTACTAAGTGCTTGGGAAAGTACATTACAGCAGAGTTGGCAGATGCGTTCCCTGCTTACAACGAGCTTACAGTCTAGTGTCAGGGTCCAGGGTCACCACTCCGGGCTTCCTCGTCGTTCCCCTGGCCCGTCCTCCGGAGGTGAGGCCAGCAGGGGTTCCCAGGACACCGGGGACCCCCTATGCTCCCGGGGACCCAGAGGGGACTGGGCCTCCTTGCTGGGAGGGCGAGAGGCGGTGCGGAGGAGCCGCGGCGATGGGTGTGCTGAGCCTGCTGCCTCAGCCTTCCCCTCTGCCTCCCCAGACCTCGGACTGAGCCCGGACGTGGCCGGGGCGACGTTCATGGCCGCTGGCAGTTCGGCCCCGGAGCTGGTCACCGCCTTCCTCGGTAAAGGGCCAGGGGGCTGGCCGAGGATGGGAGGGGGTGAAGGGCTGGACAGGGATGGAAGGGGGCTGGGGGTTGGTTGGGGATGGGAGGGGGGCACTCCGGGTCCAGTGTCGAGGGGACCGACGGCTCTCCTGCAGGCGTGTTTGTCACCAAAGGCGACATCGGCGTCAGCACCATCCTGGGCTCGGCCATCTACAACCTGTTAGGCATCTGCGCGGCCTGTGGGCTCCTGTGCGGTGTGGTAGGTGCGCAGACCACCGCCTTTCGCCAGCCCCGGCCTTCTCCAAGGGCCTGGAGACCCGTCCCCAGCGCCGGCCTGACACCCCGGGGGCTCCCATGCCCTCCGACGGTCGGGTCCGGGCTGCACGGAAGCCCCAGGAGCGGACCCTCAGTGAGGGGCATCGGGGGGTGGGGGCATCGGAGGGGAGGTTCCCCGGGAAAAGAGAGGGGCCCGGGAGGAGTGGCATGGGGGAATGGGAGGGGCCCAGGAGGTGGAGAGCCAGAGCCCTGCCAAGGCATTCGGACCCACTCTTTAGGCTTCGCGATTGGCATGGTGGTCGCTGGGCAGAGACTGCGTGGCCTATGCCATCAGCGTCGCAGCTGTCATCGGCATCATCTTCGACAATGAGGTTTTCTGGTAGGACTCGGTCACCTGGGGAGGTGGTCTTTCTGCCCTTTGTCCTGGACACACTCTCACTCGCCGCGGATGCTCGGAAGGGGCAGGGGCTGGTCACTGTCAAGCAGAGGAGGAGGATTTGGAGCAAGGATTTGGAGCAAGCCAGGCAGCTGGGACCCAGGGGTGCAGGGTCCCAGGGTGGATGGATTCTCAGCTATTCCAGCTGGTGCTGCCTTGCTCCAGGCCGGCCCTCTTTGGCCCTGAGCTCAGATTGATTTAGCAGTAGACATATCTTACCATCTGTCGTAAGATACTCAATCAGCTCACCCTCTTCTAATCAATCAGTTGATTTTATTTTGATTTTATTCATTGAGCACTTACTGTGTAGAGTAAGCCCTTGGGAGAGTACAATAGAACAGTTGGTAGATATATTTCCTGCTCACAGTAAGCTTATAATCCAGAGGTCTACCTTATCTCCCTTTATCTCCTACAAATACCCAGCCCAATTTATTCACTGTACCTTCATCTTGTCTGTCTCCCTGTCGACCTCTTGCCCACTCCCTCCCTCTGGCCTGGAATTTCCCTGCTGTCCTGTCTGACAGAACACCTGTCTTCCCATCTTCAAAACCCTACTAAAGTCATATCTCCTCCAAGAGGCCTTCCCTAACTAATCCCTTACTTCAATCAGTCAGTCAGTCAATGTTATTTATTGAATGTTTACTGTGTGCCGAGCTTTGTACTAAGTTCTTGGGAAAGTTCAATGCAATAGCATTGGTAAACATGATCCCTATCCACAAGAAGCCTTCCCTTTTGTATTGCCTAGGCATTTGGGTCTGTGCCCCTTAAACACTTTGATATTCACCCCTCCCCCAATCCTATAGCATTTATGTACATCTCCATCTGTAGTTTATTGTAATGTCTGTCTCTTCCTCTAGTCTATAAACTCCTTGTGGGTCGGGATTGTGTCTATTTACTCTATCTTATGGTTCCTTTCCAAGTGTTTCGTGCAGTGCTCTGCACTTGGAAAGTGCTCAATAAGTATCATTAATTGATTGACTGGGCTAGAGGAGCTGCCTGCTTCTCAGGCCATGCTGTCCCCTTCCTCCTCCCCACCACCCCGCCTGGGTTGGGGTTCAGGCCCAACTCCTCCTGGCCCCAGTAGGAGCCTTGACCCTGAGTCGAGACATCCTCCACAGCCTCTGCCCAGCTCCCCCCTCCGACTTCCTCCAACTCTCCCTTCCGGGAGGAAGCAGCAGGAGGTTTGGGAGCCAGAACTTTCCCAAGCCGGTCCCTCCGTCAGCTCAGAGAGCAGCAGGGGTGCTGCCTGTGGCTGAGAACCAGCGATCCAACTGGGAGCAAGGGGAAGATATTTGAGTCTCCTCCCGGCCCTCAGAGGGGCACATGCATGTTTCCACCAGGCTTGGGGGTGTCAAGACCTAGGATCCCGATAGTCATTATAGGGTTATGCTCCTAGCATCAACAATATTGAATTTTCCCCAAGTCTGCTATCAGGGAGTCACTCTCACATCAACTTCCACAGTTCTATCCAGGGCCCTTCAGTAGTTGGGCCTCCCAAACGGACTTGTGCCTCCAAAAACGAGTCCAGGTGCTACCGTTTGCAGGGATTAACTATAGTTTCTGTCCTTTTGTCTCAGGTACGAGGGAGTCTTGCTGCTGGCAATGTACGGATTATACATTTCAGCACTGTGCTTTGACATTAAGATTAATCAATGCATTATGAAGCGATTTCACCTCTGCTGCATCAGGGCCGGGGAGGAGAGGCCCGAGCAGCAGCCGCTGGTAGATGGGGAGGATAGTGAGGGACCTCTCGTTCGCCGACAGTCCAGAGCCGACAGTGGAGTCTTTCAGGAGGACTCTTACTCTCAGTTTTCTGTCAGTTTGCCCCACCTTCATGAAGTTTCAGAAGGTATGTGTTGCTGTGCAAACACACACACACACACACACACACACAAACACACACACACACACACACACACACACACACACACACACACACACCCCTCCCCCACCCCCCCTTGAGTTCAGACATCCATTCAGGCATGTACGGCCCTTTCCCCAGGCTTGGCCAGGCCCAGCCCCACCTCCTGCCCACCACGTTCTGTCCAGGGCAGGGAGTTGCAGGAGGGGCTGGCACCTGATCCAGTTCCAGGCTGAGGAGTAGGAGATGGGAAGGGGGCCAGGCTGTGACCGCAGCCACTTATCCCAACTTGGATCCTGCTAAGGCGGTGAGGCCACCCTGGCTGGGCTGGGGGTGAACACCTCCCCTTGACTGGGGAACGTCTCTATATGTTGCCAACCTGTACTTCCCAAGCGCTTAGTACATTGCTCTGCACACAGTAAGTGCTCAATAAATACAATTGAATGAATGACTGCCGGCAGTTCCCCTGTAGTGCCATCTTTAGTCGCTCCCTTCCCAGTTGGACCTTCCTCCTGCTCCGTCTGTGATTGCATCTCACACCCACTTTGGCCAGCAAGGATTGTTGGGGTGGAGTACCGGGGTCACAGGATCATTAGGGACCAGATTTGGCAAGATTTTTTTTTCTTTGTGGTATTTAAGCATTTACTATTTTCCAGACACTGTATTAAGCCCTGGAGTAGATACAACCTAATAATAATTATGGTATTTGTTAAGCACTTACTATGTGCCAGCCACGTTGGACACAGCCCATGTCCCAAATGGGGCTCAGAATCTTAATTCCCATTCTACAGATGAGGTCACTGAGACCCAGAGAATTAAAGTGGTTTGCCCAAGGTCATATAGTTGTGACCCCAGCCAGGCCCCTGACAGTTTCTCCCCTGAAAGTTTCAAACGGAACCGTGCCAACGATTTCCGATTCCCCACAGATCCCCCAAGTGTCTTCTCTGTGCCAGAGACTGACTGGAAGCGGGCCCTGTGGGTTCTGTCACTCCCCATCATCACCCTCCTGTTCCTGACCACCCCAGACTGCAGAAGGAAGTTTTGGAAAAAGTGTTTCATGCTGACGTTTGTCATGTCTGCGGCCTGGATCTCGGCGTTCACGTATATCCTGGTCTGGATGGTCACCGTAACTGGTATGTGCCTGTGGTCATGCTAAAGGGTGTAGGCCCGATGCAATTCAAGCACAGGGTGGTGGAGCAAGAGGGCACGCCGGGTTCCCCACTGTCTCATGCTTCCTGGGATGGCAGTCTCGGGGGCAGCACCCTGTCCCATTGAGGGTGGGAGATGTAGCCAACCAGTCTTTAGGCTTGGACGAAGCTCAGGCGTCACCTCCAAATAGGGATTGCGAGGGGTGATGGGTTCACAAAAGGAGAGGGTTTGGGATGCCTGTTTTCCTCCTCCAACATAAGTGAGTTTCAGCTATAGCTGCCTGTTGATCTTCCGCACGGAGTTGGGACTCATGTTTCCAAAAGGAGGCAGCCAATTAGCAACATCAATTTATTTTATTTTGTTGGTATGTTTGATTTTGTTCTCTGTCTCCCCCTTTTAGACTGTGAGCCCACTGTTGGGTAGGGACTGTCTCTATATGTTGCCAATTTGTACTTCCCAAGTGCTTAGTACAGTGCTCTGCACATAGTAAGCGCTCAATAAATACGATTGATTGATTGATTGATTGAACATCAACACTTTTTCTGAGCCCCTCCCCCCACAGTTTGCTCCCACTTTTCACAAGGACTGGAGGCACGGGGGTGGGCAAGCTGCAGTTCTAGCAGGCAGTCTGGCACAGGACGGGAATCCCACACCCAGGAAGGAGGGTCCTCGCCTCCATGGGCCAGACACAAGCCCCACAGTTCAGGACCAGGGTCGGATGCCTCCCAAGTCCCTTTCACCCCAAGCCCCAGCGGGCATGCCCGAGACAGTCACCGAGATCTCAACGCAAGGGTTCAAACTTCTTGTTGATGTGGATGAGCGAACAGCATGGCATAAACCCTCCAATCAGGTGGTTGATCTACAAACTGGGCCGGGCTCTGCCCTGGGAGAGGCAGGTGCCGGTCCTGGACCAAGAGAGGCTGTGAGGATGGGGGTATCCCTGGTCCCTGTACTCTGCTGCAGGGGAGACCCTGGGAGTGCCGGACACAGTGATGGGACTGACGCTGCTCGCGGCAGGGACCAGCATTCCTGACACCGTGGCCAGCGTTCTGGTGGCCCGGCAAGGTAGGAACTGGCCAAGGACCCTCCTCCTTCCCCTCTTTCCACTTCTCCGTCCTTCCTGTTGCCCAAGCACCAGGCCAGAGTAAGGCTCCTTTGCGTCAGACCCCGGGAGAGTTTGGGAAAGCTCTCCTGTGGAAGGAAGGAAAGAGGGAAGGAAGGGGAGGGGGAAGAGTTTTGACAGTTTCCATTTGCTGAGGTCCCTCTTCTGTCGAGGTATGGAGATTCACAGATAAAATTAGACAAGAGACAGGAACAAAGGCAAATAAAGCCACATGCTCTACAGAAAAATGGTTTAATAAATAAAGATAATTACTATTTGATAAATAAATGTTAAGGCTTTAAACACTAACCAAAAAAAAAAACAAATGAGCAAATACAAATTCAATAAGAATTCTGCTCTACCACCATGTTTTGTAACAGAAACAGAGCAAATTGATCCAGTGTAGGGTGGGAAGTGGCTCACAGGGAAGGCTCGCCTTGCTTAGATTCTAAGCACATCATAGCAGCAGCAGGAGGAACAACAACAACCACATGCTCTCTTTTGCAGGGAAAGGAAACATGGCTCTGGCGAACATCGTGGGCTCCAACGTGTTTGACGTGCTGTGTCTGGGGCTGCCGTGGTTCATCCAGACCGCGTTCGTCCTTCCGGGGGCACCCGTCCAGGTGAACAGCAGTGGGCTGACCTACACGGCCTTGGCCCTGCTGCTGTCCGTGGCCCTCCTGCTCCTGGCCGTCCACTTGAATGGCTGGAGGCTGGACCGGAAGCTGGGCGGGGTTTGCCTGGGGTTGTACGTGGCATTCGCTACATTAGCCGTCCTGCACGAGCTGGGGGTCATTGGAGACAGCGGGGCCCGGGGCTGCGGACCCTGAGAGCCCTGTTGGGCCCTGACTCCAGAGGGAAACCCCGCCAGGTGGGGAGGGGACCCCACTTTGGTGTGGCATCAAATAAAAGTGTCCCAAGCTCCCTTGGTTGGGTTCCAGCTCTTTTTTACAGAAAGGCTACAGCATGGCCTAGGAGTCGTCGTAAGGAATGCTGAGTCCCGGCCCGTTTGGGCCGAGCCCTTTCTTCTCCAGGCGGGGTACGAGGTGGGAGGGCCATGCCTAGAGAAAATGCCGCTTCTGGAAAGTCATCTGCTTTGAACCCTCCCGGCAATCGGGACCAGTTGGGGCATTTGAACACTAAACAAATGTGCCTGTGGAGAATGAAAGGAACGAGGCGGAGGCGGCTTGTTTTATTAAAAACAGTAGAACCATTCATTGAAACTGAATGACCAGAGCCCCCATCTTTCACAACCCAACTGTAGCAGGGGGTGGGGAGGGGGCCAGCAGCATGGGGTCTTGAACCCCACCCTGGGATGGGGCAGGGGGAGGGGGAAGACCCTGGGGACTCCACAGTTTGTTTTGGATGCTTGGAACACACAAGAGGGTACTAACAGGACGGAAGGGGAAGGAGGTGCTAGCCAGGCGCAGGCATGTCTCCGCCCACAGAGTTGCCCATTAGGCGTTACGGTCCAATCGCACGTCAATCTCCCTGCCACTGATTTTGATACCGTTCATTACGCGACACGCCTTTTCGGCTGATTCCGGGGAGTCAAATCGGACTGTCCCACAGCCTTTTGACTTTCCGTTCTCCATTTTGATTTCTGCAAACATGACGTGACCTGGAAAGACAAGGCGACTATCTGAACGGCCCCCAGCCTACAGGAGACCACTGTGCCCCTTCCCATGGAGAAGGCCTGCCACTCTGGGGCAGGGCTGATTGGTGGGTTGGTCTCTGCCTGGTGATGGGATCCCCAAAGCCGGGATCCCGGAATGGGAGCCAGACAGCCTGCTGGGACTAGTCAGGAATGGTGGGGTTCCCAAGGTGCAGAGAGTCACCCCACTCCTGCCTTCCCCCAGGCCCACTCACAAACCTCGTGTGTGTGTGTGTGTGTGTGTGTGTGTGTGTGTGTGTGTGTGTGTGTGTGTGGTGGGGGGAGAGGGAGGTAGAAGGCAGGGCAGGCCCACTAATGCAGGACAGAAGGTGCTTGGCAGAACAGGCAGCAGAGGGAAGCTCTGAGGAAGGAAGAGCCCAAACTCGGTGGAAAGGGACCAAGGCTACAGCTGCTGCCAACTAAGGGCTCTTCTGGAAGCGACCACAACCATCTGGCTGAGGTTGAGGTCAGGGTCAGGAGCTGGGGTGGGGTGGAGGGGGCAAAGGTAGCAGGGAAACATGACATGTCCCAAATCCCCATAGAGACACCATGGGATTTGTTCCCAGGTGAAGCTGTGCAGCTGAAAGCATCATCAGATTTAAGAGGGGTTTGGACTGACCCGTGGACTAGTGGTCCATGCTGCGTCACACTAGGGGAGAGTCGGGGGTGTTTTATGCTGTGTGCTGGGTCACGCTAGGAGAGAATTGGGGGTGTTGGGATGGTGTGTGTTGGGTCACTGGAGGAGGCAAGGATGGAGAGGGCAGAGTTAGGGGTGTCAGATGGCCTGGGAGAGTATTAGTAATGAAGAGGGAAGAGTCAGGGAAGTTGGGTGGTCTGTGCTGGGTCACTGGAGGAGAACCAGGGGGAGACAAAAAAGTCAAGTGTTTGGGATAGCCCAACCCTGAATCAGCATTGTGGGGGCGGTGAGCTGGGCAGCGGGGCCATCAGCATATGATTTCTCCAAAGGCTCATGAACTAGGCTGTTGTTCCTCACTGAAAAACCATTTTGCTTTCCTCTAAAAGAAAATGAGGAGCAATTTATCTGTTCCCCAGCACCTGTGCATACCCCCCAACCCCCAACCCCCACCAAAAAATCCTCCAAAATTTCTAAAAACCCAATACCCCCCTTAACTCAACTATTTGGCTCCTGCACCAACATGTGAACTGCCAGGCGATGCTCTGAGAATTGGGGAACTCGGTCCGCTCGAAGAAACTACATTCTAATCAAACCTTTCAAATCAAAGCTAGAGTACAATCTCAAAGTTGAAAAGAAGACTCTCACACTAGAATCCAAGACTGAGTCAGAGGCCTCTAAGCCAGAGCACAGAGCCACGGCTTGCAGGCCCTTTTCCCACCTAAACCGAATAGCTGACATTTTAGAGAATTTTGACAAGAGTGAGAAGTACTTGGTGGGATCCAGGACCCGTCTAATCAACCCCGCCCATCAGGAGCCAGCCTCTCAACCAGGTGAGTCCCTTCCCTCATGGCCACTGCTGCCCAAGGTGTCTACAGGAAACAGCCACAGTTCACCATCAAAACCTCATTCTGGAAGTGGGGGCCCTTGCATCAACTACAACAAAGCTGCTGACGTTATACTCTGGGAGTAGCCAAGAAAGCATTTGCCTAGCAGGTTGTTGTGAGGCCCAGAAGCCTTCAGAAGCAGCGTGGCTCAGTGGAAAGAGCACGGGCATGGGAGTCAGAGGTCATGGGTTCTAATCTTGGCTCCACCACATCTTCTTTGTGACCTTGGGCAAGTCACTTAACTTCTCTGAGCCTCAGTTACCTCATCTGTAATATGGGGATTAAGACTGTGAGCCCTATGTGGGACAACCTGATCACCTTGTATCCCCCGAGCGCTTAGAACAGTGCTTTGCACGTAGTAAGTGCTTAACAAATGCCATCATTATTATTAGTACTATTATTCAGAAAGAATTCAAAATGCAGTTTTACTTGACAAAATATATAAAAGACCTTTCCCATTGCTACTGTCAAACACTCTTCTGCAGAGGGATGGGAAGGATAACCAGGTCAATACAGACAGCAGATGAGGTGTAGGAGATGATGGTCCAAGTCGCCCTCAGAGATACTGGAAAAAGTAGCCCGGGTCCCAGCCTGCCACCCAAAGTCCAACTTGGCAAAGAATGCTTGAGCCCCAGCCCCTTGCCTGGCCATACCTGGTAGCTCCATGTAGGGCCCACACCTATCCCATCCTCCTCCTTGCTTGTGTCCCTACCATCTTGAGGCAGCTAATGGAGAAGGAGCAATGGTGATTCCCCCTAAGGCAACCCCTAAATCCATTTCCTTCAGTCTATACTTCACTCTGCTGCCCGGATCATCTTTGTGCAGAAATTGCTCTGGGCATGTTACTCTCCTCCACAAAAATCTCCAGTGGTTGCCTGTCAACCTACAAATCAAGCAAAAACTCCTCACTCTGGGCTTCAAGGCTCTCCATCACCTTCCCCGCTCCTACCTCACCTCCCTTCTCTCCTTCTGCAGTCCAGCCCGCACCCTCCACTCCTCTGCCGCTAACCTCCTCACTGTACGTCGTTCTCACCTGTCCTGCCGTCTACCCCCAGCCCATATCCTTCCCCTGGCCTGGAATGCCCTCCCTTCCCACATTCGCCAAACTAGCTCTCTTCCTCCCTTCAAAGCCCTACTGAGAGCTCACCTCCTCCAAGAGGCCTTCCCAGATTGAGCTCCTTTTTCTCTCCTCCTCCTTATCCCCCCACCCTACCTCCTTCCCCTCCCCACAGCACTTGTATATATGTTTGTACAGATTTATTACTCTATTAATTTTACTTGTACATATTTACTATTCTATCTATTTTGTTAATGATGTGCACATAGCTTTAATTCTATTTGTTCTGACAATTCTGACACCTGTCTATGTTTTGTTTTGTTGTCTGTCTCCTCCTTCTAGACTGTGAGCCCGTTGCTGGGTAGGGACCATCTATCTCTATATGTTGCTGACTTGTACTTCCCAAATGCTTAGTACAGTGCTCTGCACACAGTAAGCGCTCAATAAATATGATTGAATGAATGAATGAATTTCCTGGATTCATTCCCAAGTGCTTAGTACAATGCTCTGCACATAATAAATGCTTAATAAATACCATTGATGGGCTGATTTTCCTCCTTCCCACCATCCCATTCCATATACACACGCACCACCCTGCTTCAGTGTTTCATCATCTCCGGATTAGATGACTGCCGCAGCCTCCTTGCTGGTTTTTTCACCCTCTCAGGCTTGCTATCCTGCATTCTGTAGCCTGGATCATCATTCTAAAACATCATTCATCACATATCCATGGTCCCCTCGGACACTTCCCATCTGTCCCTCTTCCTCTGCATCAGGCTGAACCTCCCAACAGAGGCTTGGCTCCTGGCTGTTCACCATCTACCACCTCCTTATGCATCTACTCTCTTCACTTACTCCTCCTCTGCTCAGGTGCTCTGCCTCCATCAAGGTCATCTGTGCACAAAATTGCACCCACCTTTCTCCCTCATTAGGCTGCACACTTGAAAGCAAAGATGTCCCCTCACAAGTGAATACCACTGTGAATATACTGTAGGTGCCTGGCAAAGACTGTTGATTAATCGACCTGACACACACTATGCAACTCTTTCTCCCAGGCTGAAATCCTCTAGACAAGCTATAGATCTCCTACATATCCATAATGTACTTATTTAATGTCTGTCTTCCCCTCTGGATGGTAACCTCCTTGTGGGCAGAGAACATGCCTGCCAACTCTGTCACGTGCTTAGTACATGCTAGGTATACAGTAAAACTCAATATATACTTCTGATTAATTGGTCTCTGCCAAACCACATCTTTTCCCTCCTTCAAAGCCCCCTAAAATAACTCTTCCTCTAGGAAATATTCCCCAATTAACCCCCACTTCACCTTCCAGGTTGTGCTAACCAACTGACAGTATTATTAATAGTCAGCCACTTGTCTCCTTCACCAGACTGTAAACTCATCACGAATGGAGGCCATCTCTTCTCCTTCTCAGGAGAGTGTTCTGCAGCAGGAGGGGGTCAGTACAGGGCTCTGCACTCAAGAGGTGCTCAATAATGCTGTTGATAATGACGTCCCACCACAACCTGCCCAGGCGGGCAAGTCCCACCTGGCTCCAACAGTACTGTGCGGGCTTCTGACCAGGCTGGAAAGTGGCCTCATGAGTGAATACGTGGAGATAGGCCAGCAGGGCCCCTCACAGTGTGGGCAGGTGGCCTACTAGGGCCCCTCAGGCCAGGAGTCCAGCCCACCCATCCTCGGCCCAGGGAACAGGAGCCGCTGTCCTGGCTGAGCCAGGAGCCCGGCGCCCCCCGGCTCCATGTGGCAACGCAGAAGAGTGGCGGTGGCAGCGATCAGCCCTGGGGAAGCACAGGAGTGGGGCAGCTCCCCGGGTTACTCCCCAGTTCCTGCCCCTTCCCCCCAAGTTGGACTTGGCCCCACCATGGCCCACAGCACCCACGAGGATTCTCATCCACCATTCCCCAGCTTCTGCCCACAAGGAGTGGGCTTGCTTGTCAGCCCCGGTTCATCCCAGGCAGGCCAAAGGGTCATTGCTGGGCTGTCTTGTTACTATTTCCCCAGAGGTCAGAATCAGCTCCCAGTTCCTGGCCTACTAGAATCTTCCCCTACTGCAACCAAAATGCTCCCTCTGCCAAAACACTCGGCAGAAGTTGCCTTTCCACCCAAGGCAGACTGACCCCTCCCCGGCTTGCGCCTAGCTGGCTTGGCTCAGCTTTCTCAGCAGCTGGGTGGCTCTGACCGCCCAGCCTCACCCTCAGACCCCTGGGTCTCATCTGGGAACTCTCCGCTGAGATAAGCCACCGCCTCATGCTCGGAAGGGGATTTGTGTAGGGGCCAGGTGGCTGTTCCATTTCTCTGTATTTAGCCCTTGCTGGGATCAGTTGTATTCCTATTCCCACTGGACGGAGCTGATCTGGGCCTGCTGGCTTACCCCTTTGGAGTGGAAACTCTTTGAGGGCAGGGCTGATGTGTTCCCGATGCTTGGTGCAAAGGGCGTCTGGTGCTCAGCCAGTGCTGATACATGAGCGGGCTGTGTGGGCACTTAGAGCAGCTCTGCAAAGGGCACTGCACACTCAAGCAGCTAAGGGTATGTTGGGCCATTTTGCTATTAGCCTACCCAGCTTGAGAGTGAGTACCTGGGGTTTATCCTCCAACCGGGATTCCCAACAGGCCCAGAGAATGCCACTCTGGCCTGTGGGTTTGTAGTGAGTCACACAAAGAATGGAAAGGAGCAGGGAAAGGCCACCAGGACCAGCTGACAGCCAAAAGGAGGAGTCCCCACGAGGCAGACAGTCAGCTAAGGTGCCCTCTGGGCTCACTTCCCATTAAAATGCTTCTGAGTTCTATGGTGGAAATCCTTCATGCCAGTTGAGTGTCCTGGATGGGCCTGCAACACACACATGGCTGCGCGCGCACATTCCCTCTCTTTTGCCCCCCGGCACCCCCACTTACCACATTGACTGAATTTCTCTTTCAGTTTCTGCCAGGTCAGGTCGAAGGGAAGCTAGAAGGAGAAGAGGCAGGTGGAGGTCAGATTCAGCAGGAGCTCCCGGGGCCACAGCTGGGATCTGTTTGGTGGGGATTTGCTTACGTTGCGCACAAATATCTGGTGGCCTTTGGCGCTCATTCGCTCACGCATCCCGCTTCCCACTGGGCCCCAGGGGAATCCACGCTCCATGTCACTGCTTCTTTCCAGGACTGGGCCCAGCCCCAGGCCAGGGCCCAGGCCAGGGCCCAGCCCCAGGCCAGGGCCCAACCGCTCCGGAACGCTGCCCATCCGCTCCAGGCCCAGACTTCCACTGGTGCTGCTCAGCCCACTCATCCCAGTGCCTTCATTGCCAGATGGGAAAAGGAATACAGACAGATAGAGAGAGGTGACAGAGAGAGGGAACAAGAGCAGAGCACTACATTATTATGCCAACTACACCACCAAGTGGTGCTCCAGAAAAGTGTTGCAGAATTGGTCCTTGGGGCAAGTTCACGGAGCCTCCATGTGCATCGGGCTAAACGGCGTGCAAGCAGCTCCCTGCAACACCGACTTTCATGGAGCACTCCACCCCCACTGCACCCATGAGTCCCTTCCACGATCCATGAGCACCAACACATTCCCATCCTCTCTCATGGCTAATGCTTTGGGGCCATTTTCCACCTGTCATCTGCCTTCAGGGCTGGATGTGAAAAGTTGCCCCCTAGCCACAGTGAGGCACCATGTTCAGTGGGACAAACTGATGAACAGAAGGACAGCTTGGGAACTTCCTTCTCTTCTCCCAATACCAGCCTGGGTCCATCTCGGCAGGCCAAAGGGGTCTGGATGAGGAAGAGGGAGACTATAGTTTTCTTGTGGGCAGGGGTCATATCTACCAACTCTACTGTACTGTCCTCTCCCAAGTGCTTAGTACAGTGTCTGCATACAGTACGTCCTTAATAAATACCACTGATTGAATGATTGACTGAGAGAGGCTTTCCTTCACATGTACTCAGGAGCCAAACAAGGGCAAGGTCACCCCGATTTCAGCAGAAACCCACTGCCCTGCAGAGGGCACTCACACACCCACTCCCCAACAATAGCACATGCAAACCTCTTTCTGTCCATCACTTGTCCGGTTGTCAGTGAGGGGACTGGTTTGGCACCCACCATCTACCAAGCACCATGCTAAATACTGGCAAGAAAGAGTCTTAGGCCCTTTGCCAAATGCTCCCATTGCCCCTGCCATTCCTCCCTCCGTCATGCCACCTCAAGCTCAGGTGCTGTTTGAGGTCATGTCAAAGATCACCCACAGGACAATCCCCAGGTGAATCGTTCACCAGCCTTTTGGACAGGGTTCCTGCTGGGCCACTGAGCTGGCTAGCCTCCCTTCTGTGTGCCACCAAGTTCATCTGTCTGGGCCCAATGGGCCTCACAAGCCAAGAGCTGGCCCCAAGGAGCCAGGCCCTGGATCAGAAAACCAGAACCGGACAAGCCAGAATTTCCCAGATGCTTGGTGCTTGGTCTTTGAGGGGAGGAGGAGCCCTGAACCCCCTGCTTGCCTGGAGAGAAACGTCGGGGCATTGGCTCATCCAGTCTTCCAAAAGCGTCTCCGAAGCTGCGGCTCATGCTGATCTCACCACGGCCAAAGTCTCTGTCCATGCTGCCGCCCAGCCCACTGCGGTAAAGTTCTGGGAAGAATGGTCAGAGATGGGCAGCAGTAAGACTTACAGGCCACCATAAGGCTGCTTGCATCCACACAGCCCATCCCATCTGGGAACACACTCACACACACACATTTTCCTCCAGGGAAAGCCATCCCAACCAGAAACGGACAAACAGATCTGTTTGCCCGACTCACCACCACTGCTGCCCACTCCCGCTCCCATGGCCGCCAGACCCGGGCCTGGGCCCAGCCCACTGCTCAGTCCGGTCCCTCGGAAGTCATCTAGGGAGCCCATCCCTGCAGGATCAGGATAGGGGAGAGGTTCAGGAGAAGGAAGGGAAGGCAACAGCTCCCTGGCCACCCCCTCTCCACACCAAGCCAAGCTTGACCTACCTCCCATCCGGCCAATGCTTGCACCCCCAAATCCGCCCATGCTGTTTGTGGCTTCTATTCCAAACCCACCGACTCCTAGCAAACAAGAGTGAGGTTTAAAACTTCAGGGGCAGGCATGCATGAGGAGGCACCCCTTCTTCCAGGGACCAAGACCCAGGGAAGCCAGGGTGGGGGGTGCAGGCAGGGACATCCCCCCTTCCAGGGACCAGGCCTCAGGGCATCCTCTTGGGCTATCCCTGCATGCCCTAGGAAAGACAGAAGCTACTATGGTTCATCCTGACACTGCTCCCCAGCCTGCCCCCAGTTCACTTCATCCCCAGCACCAGCACCAATACCTGGACCCTGCCTGGGCTTCCTGATGACTCCTAAGCCTGAGTCTAACCTCAAGGGTCTCACTGGGCCTCATCAGTGTCTACATGTTCCAGAAGAGGAAACAGAGGCCCAGAGACAATAGGAAGCCACTCTCTGGGACTTCAGCACCTCCCCATTCTCCGGGCCCCGCCACCACTGCCCCTCTCCCCAGGCCCCTACCGCCTCCCACCCCTCTTCCGGGGCCAATGCCACCTCTCTTCTCCCCAAGCCCACTGGCAAGCCCTGGGAAGCCCAAGGGCCTCAGATGAACAAGAAACTGGTGAGTTGGTTTCTTTTTCCATTTTTCTGCACAGCTGCCCCACTTTCCTCCGACCCTCCACCCCAGTAGCGACTGGCCTAAACCATACGTACCTCCTCCTCCCATTCTAGTCATTCCTCCAAATCCCGGCCCGTCCATTCCCAGTCCTCAAACCAAAGAGAGAACACATTTTAGGACCTGGGAGATGAAGGTTTCTCCTCCGCTGGCCAACTGGAAGGGGAGGCAATGCTGGGAAGGAAGATTGCGGGGCCCACTTGTCTGACCCTGACCCACTCCCTGCTCTCATGCCTGTCTACCCCCTTAGCGTGGAAGCTCCTCATGGGCAGGGGATGTGACACTTGCTCGTTCTAAACTCCCCAAGTGCTCAGTCCAGAGTCCTGCACCCCAAAGGGGGCTGGGCCACCTGGAAGTCTGTCAGTCACCTCGGCAAGTGAGCGAGGGGCACCTGGGAAGGTACCAGCTGGGTGGGTGGCAGGGGGGATGTGGCAGTGCTTTCCAGGGGCCAAAGACTGACCTGGCCCAGCTCCCTTCCCCACCCTCACCCGCCTCTGGTCCTCTCACGGCTTGGCTCACCTGTTTGTGCCGCCCCACCCCGAGCAGACGGGACTCTCACGGCCAGGAGGGGACGGGCCTCGGGAGCCACCCTGGCAGACAGAGCACGTGCGCAGAGCCGACGGTCAGACTCACACGGTCGAAGGAGAATCCTCACCTGTGGGCCCGACACTCCCCATTCCACCACTGCCCAGGTTCAACTGGCTGGCACTGATGGGCTGTCCTCCGGGCCCAAGGCCCATGCCAATGCCGCCCAGTCCACCTACAAACACACGGCCACCGGTAACTGGTTCATGTTTAGTTCAGTGCTCGGCACGAGCGAGCACTTCAAGATGACACAAGGGAAACAACAAGGCTGAAGGCGGCCTCGGGCAGCACCTGGTGGCTAACACCAGAGGCTCGAATTAGGAGCGATGCACTTCCAGATGTGCTAGCTCAGAAAGGGCACACCGCCCTGCCCATCCATAGCCTGCCTAGACAGGGGGTGCAGACCAAGCCTCTTTCTCCAGGCTGGGGGCCATACCTCCCTTTGGCCTGGCCTCAGTCCTTAGCCTTTGGCTGGAATCTCCCCTCACACACCCAGCCTTCCTAGTGTCTAACAGTGGGAAGGACTCCAGCTTCTCTTTAAGGGGGCTCCGGGTAGAAAAACAGGAAGGTGATGGCTAGAACCAGAAAGATAAATAGAGAAATAGATAGATAAATAGGTAATAAATAGAGAAGTAGTGTGGCTTAGTGGAAATTGTATGGGCTTGGGAGTCAGGGGATGTGAATTCTAATCCCAGTTCCACCACTTGTCCACTGTGTGACCTTGGGTAAGCCACTTAACTTCTCTGAGCCTCAGTTACCTCATCTATAAAATGGGGGGATTAAGACTGTGAGCCCCACGTGGGACAACCTGATTACCTTGTACCTACCCCAGCGCTTACAAAAGGGCTCGGCACATAGTAAGCGCTTAACAAATACCATAATTATTATTATTATTATAAATGGACAACATCCAGCAGAGGACCTGCAGCAGCCCCAGCCTGTTGTCCTGTCTGCTGCCCCAGTCACAGTTAGCCATGTTAATCTCAGAGCCCTTCCCTTTCAAAAGCCCATGGAATGAGGGATGGATCTGCCTTCGCCTTTGCCCTTCCGACCCATTCAGCTCCCAGAAATGGGGTCAGTTTGAGACACTGTGAGTGAGAGCAGTGTCGTGGATTGGAGGTTTGGTGCCAGAAGTGAAGCTGGGTTCCTTAGGGTTACCCATTCAGAACGGTGGGCTCGAGGAAGCTTCCTGGGAGTCCCCTGCCTCCAGGAAGGCATCTTGACTGAACCAGAGAAGTTCCAGGCTGGGGGACCCTGCTGCCAGTCCACAGGCAAGGGGATGGATGCGTCGACATGTCGACCTGCCCCGACGACTCTGCCGGGAGATTGGGTGACCCCCACCCTCCCCGTCTCCCTGCCTCTCCCACACTGCCCATCTCCCTCTTCTCCCCATCAGCACAGCTTTTAGAATTGTCTCCCCATTTCCCTGCAGTTCTTGTGTGCCATCTGCTTCCCCTGCCCGCCCCCTCACCCCCTCACCAGAGCCCCCAGCACCAGCACCATAAAAGATGCTTTACCCCATCTAGGTCAATGGCACTGGTGTACTGAAAAGCTGAAATAGCTTCTAAGTTTGAAGTCTTAAGTCAATTACTCTCCAGGTGAGGGTGGCCTATGCACTCCAACCATGCAGAAATGGGCTACCCAGGGAAGTCAGTGGACACCAAGGCTGGGAGAAAAGCAGGGGGCCCGGGACCTAGTGAGCCGAGAAGATGCTTCGGCAAACATGCAGGGCAAAAGTTATTCGCAAAATAAAAGAAAAAGCGGCAGAGCTCCTACTCACGGGGTAACTGCTGAGTCTTAGAGTCATGCGAGCGGTAGTCATCATGAGGCACTGACTTGTCGTCCTAGCAGCCAAATGAGGGAACGGCAAGGTTAACTCCTACTGGCGGTCCCCACCCCACCACACCCCATCCGGTCACCCACACGAGAGGAGACGATGACTTGTCTGAGGGCCGGGGAGGGACTCACCATTTTCACATGCATGGGTCTATCAAATAAAAACTGTCCATTGAACATAGCTGAAGGTTCAGTCAAGGAAAACCAAATTGAAGCTTCGAGCGAGCGGTGCTCCTGAGCTCCAAGCCGAACTAACCATGAAGAGTAAACCCTGCACTTCACCCCGACCTTTGTGCTCCCAAAGGGTGGCACAGGGAGCCGGTGGCTGCTTGGAGCACTCTTCGTGGTGCAGCACTGGGGTGGTACTCACAAGTGTGAACTGCTGGGGGCTTCTAGTGGACAGCTGATGTCCCTGCATCTGTCACTGGAAAGGTTCACTCCCCACAGCTCTGCCCAATAACCCATTCAAGTTTGAGGAGTGACTTTAGGATTTGGACGTGGCAAAGGCCTGCCTGACCTGGAGAACCCTGGCCTTGCCTACTGCAAAACCACGTCTAGAGCAAAAGCCCCTGGGCAGCGGTCCACCCCCAACGCATCACCGGCCCGAGCTGAAACTGGGCCCTGCTCTGCCCTTTCGTGGCTGGAAAAGCTCTGGGCCTGGGCCCTTCACCCACACTGGAAGTCATGCCCACAGGAGAGTCAGGATACAGATTGCTTGCACAGCTTCAATTGCTTGTTCAAAAGTGACTGTCCCCATTCCTCGGCTCTTGCCATCTTTGTCTTCTTTAACATCTGCCCGCTTTACTGAGCCAGCTATGCTGAACACCTCCTTTAGCTTCTTCCAGCCAACTTTGAAGTCCAGCTTGACACAAAATGAGAGTCACATCACATTACTACCTCTATACTGTAGGTTCCTTATGGACAGGGAACATGTCTGCCATTTCTGCTGGGCTGTACTCTCCCAAGCACTTCATACAGTGCTCTGCACACAGTAAGTGCTCAGTAAATACCACTGATTCATTCATTCATTCAATCGTATTTATTGAGCGCTTATTGTGTGCAGAGCACTGTACTAAGCGCTTGATGATTTTGATGCCTGACTCTCCTCCACAGACCCAGCCCAGAATATCTCTGCTCAAGTCCCAGCAGCCAGAAGCTATCCTGGTGCAGAAGCTTATCTGCAGTACTAACAAGCTCAACCTGGAAAGCCCTGGAGAGGTGGGTTCTCTCACTGCATCTATCCACTTCTCCGCACCGCACCCCCTTTGGGATGGAGATTTCGATCCCCATCGGGCTCACTTTGGCTCAAGATGGTCCTGCCCGTTATTCCCCCGGGAAGACAGAGAGGGAAGGGCAGCAGGGAGTTACTTGCCCAGCCACTTTTACTGCCAGTTATTCTGATTCCAACCCCAAAAGAACTAGTCATTTCATCAGCGTCTGTTAAGTGGGCCATGGGTGTCGGGCGAACAGCTAGAGGGACGTTTAATTCACAGACCAGACTGCAGAACTACCAAACAGAAACCCGTTTACCAACACACTGACACAGAAGGAGTGAATTTCAAGAGCCAGGAAAGCGCTGGCACCAATTCTCTCTGAAAATTCCCAAACCCAAAATTGGTCGGCATATTGATTTGAGAGTAGGATTTGGGGCCGAGGTGGAAGACGGCTACTGTTTTCTTTCCATTAACAGTAAGTCCCCCAGCGTGCTCTTGCACCATCAGTTGGGGTAACGGTCCCGGCTCAACAAGGAGTTACACAAACAAGCCAAATGACAGAATTGGAGACTGAAGCTGAAACTTACGTTAGCCACAAAAACTGTGGACCCAAGTCTACCAGACTGCAAATTACTGAGCACCTCAAGAGGAACGTTTGGATTATTGAGAATGGAAGGTGGCAAACTTGTCAGCCCTGGTCCCATTTCGGGGCCGTGTCCAGCCGGAAGAGATCCTCCTGGGCGATGCAGTGCCCTGCGAGCATTCTCGCCATCGGGGTCCTACAACAACGAGACACCAGCCTATGAGTAAGTGCGCGGCTAACCGAAGTACGGCAACAACCTCAAGGGCTACAACTAACTCATATACACACGACTGGCCCCAGGAGGCAGCCATCTCGCCAGCCTGGTTCGAGTGACCATGGCAGCTGGTGTCTGGTTCTCTCTCTCAGCCACGGGGGTGGGTGTAAGCTGCCCAGGGACCAAGCACATATCCTAATCTTCAAGGATGACTGTTTGGAACTTTTGTCAATCACTAAAATCACCTGAAGCACTTGCAATCTGCTTTGCCTCCAGACTGATCTCTCTGAATGGAGAGCCACCCTCCTCCATCCCTTCCCCCAGTGCCCCCACAAGTCATCCTCCCAACGCCAAACATGTTGACTTTCCTGACATTCCAAAGCACCACCTAGAGCAAGTTGTCCCCAAGTGTACCTGGGGGTGGATCACTATCTGCAAATTCATTGCCTTCAATGCCTTCCCCAATCTGAGCATTCCAGGTTGAGCAGAAGGAACCCTACTCCAGGACAAAAATCCGACAGGAAGGTGGCCAGAGGGCCAGTTTTGTTTCTCAAAGGTGTCAGTTCCTGGCCAGTCAAGCAGTGGGCTGGCCCGCTTCATCGGGAAGGGGGTGCAGACAACAAATGCTCACTTGGCTGTGCTGCTATGTGCCACGCCGGTGAGGCTGGCCATGCAGAGGCCTCTTGGGAGACTCTGCCTTGAGAAAGGAATAGGCCCTGGTCCAGGAAAATGAGTGACACATCTGGGGACTATGCTTCTGTACTAGGTGCTCGGGCACCTTCACTGCTCCATGGGGGCCAGCCCACTCCCTCCCCAGCCACCAGGAGGCTGCTTGGCCAGGTAAGAGACTCTCTCCAATTGGCCCAGGGGCCGTGGCAGAACTCAGTCGGGGCATGAAAATATTCCCTGCTTTGCCACAGGAGAGGCAGAATGAGAAAGGTGCTCGAGGGGCTGAGATCACTCAGGCAGCAATGAGCCCTTCTGTTCTGGATCCTTTGCCACTAGGATGAAAGCTCCTTAAGGGCAGGGATCAGGTCTTCCAGCTGTATTATACCCCCAGGCAAAGCATTTAGTACAGTGCTCTGTAACCCTAGGCACTTAATAAATCCATTAATTGGCTGACTGATTAGGTCCTGGAGATTCCCTCAATGCACTGAGGCAGAAGCCAGCCACCAACCTGCCCTCTGGGTTCAACAGACAGCAGTCTGCCATATCCCTGGTGACTCCTCTGCCGCCAGCCTTGTAACTCTCCTTGATGCTGCCAACCTCCTGCTCCACCCCACCTCGCCCACTCACCAATTTGGTCACACCCTCGACCTCATCATCTCCTACCACTGCACTATCTCCACCCTCACCAACTCTGAAATCCCTCTCTCTGATCATAACCTTCTCACCTGCCTCCTCACTCACACTGCTCTCCCCTGTATACCTATATTACTACCTCACAGAGACCTCCGCTCTCTCGATCCCATCCATCTTTCTGACTGCCTCACACCCTCGCCTCCCTTTCCTCTCTACCCAATCTTGATGATCAGATTACGGCTCTCAACTCTACCCTCTCTACTCAGCTCGACTCCCTCGCTCCCCTTTCCCTTCGCTGCTCTCGTACCACTAACCCACAGCCCTGGATCACTGCCACTGTCCACCTCCTTCGCTCTTATGCTCGAGCTGCTGAACGCTGCTGGCGAAAGTCTAAACACCAAGCCAACCTCGTTCATGTCAAGTTTATCCTTTCCTGTCTTAACTCTGCCCTCTCCTCTGCCAGACAAAACTATTTCTCCTCCCTTATTGACACACATGCCCATCATCCCCATCAGCTCTTCCGTACATTTAACTCCCTTCTCAGGCCCCCATTCCTCCCCCTCCTCCTTCCCTCACCCCCAACGATCTGGCCTCCTACTTCATTAGTAAAATTAACTCCATCAGGTCTGAGCTCCCCAAAGTCACTCCTCCCCCTTCTCCAACCCCACGGCTCTCAACCCTCTCTGCTACTCTCCCATCCTTCTCAGCAGTATCCTCAGATGAGATCTCCTCCCTCCTTTCAAGTGCTACTCTGGTCACCTGTGCTTCTGACCCCATTCCCTCTCATCTTATGAAATCTCTCGCTCCGTCCCTCCTCCCCTCTTTAACTTCCATCTTCAATTGCTCACTCTTCACTGGTTCCTTCCCCTCTGCCTTCAAACATGCCCACACCTCCCCCATCCTAAAAAAACCCTCTCTCGACCCCACCTCCCCTTCTACTTATTGCCCTATCTCCCTCCTACCATTCCTTTCCAAACTCCTTGAACGAGTCATCTACACGCGCTGCCGCGAATTCCTCAATGCCAACTCTCTCCTCGACCCCCTCCAATCTGGCTTCCGTCCCCTACATTCCACCAAAACTGCCCTCTCAAAGGTCACCAATGACCTCCTGCTTGACCAATCCAACGGCTCCTACTTTATCCTAATCCTCCTCAACCTCTCAGCTGCCTTCGACACTGTGGACCACCCCCTTCTCCTCAACATGCTATCCAAACTTGGCTTCACAAGCCAAACTTGGCTTCTCCTCAACTCTCCGGCCGTTCATTCTCAGTCTCTTTTGCGGGCTCCTCCTCCCCCTGCCATCCCCTTACTGTAGGGGTTCCTCAAGGGTCAGTTCTTGGTCCCCTTCTGTTCTCTATCTACACTCACTCCCTTGGTGAATGCATTCGCTCCCACAGCTTCAACTATCATCTCTATGCTGATGACACCCAAATCTACATCTCTGCCCCTGCTCTCTCTCCCTCCCCTCAGGCTCATGTCTCCTCCTGCTTTCAAGACATCTCCATCTGGATGTCTATCCGCCATCTAAAACTCAATATGTCCAAGACTGAACTCCTTATTTTCCCTCCCAAACCCTGCCCTCTCCCTGACTTTCCCATCACTGTTGACGGCACTACCATCCTTCCCATCTCACAAACCCGCAACCTTGGAGTCATCCTCGACTCCGCTCTCTCGTTCACCCCTCACATCCAATCCGTCACCAAAATCTGCTGGTCTCACCTCCGCAACATCGCCAAGATCCACCCTTTCCTCTCCATCCAAACCGCAACCCTATTGGTTCAATCTCTCATCCTATCCCGACTGGATTATTGCATCAGTCTCCCCTCTGATCTCCCATCCTCCTGTCTCTCCCCACTTCAATCTACACTTCACACTGCTGCCCGGATCATCTTTGTGCAGAAACACTCTGGGCATGTTACTCCCCTCCTCAAAAATCTCCAGTGGCTACCAGTCAACCTACGCATCAGGCAAAAACTCCTCACTCTTAGCTTCAAGGCTCTCCATCACCTCGTCCCCTCCTACCTCACCTCCCTTCTTTCCTTCTACAGCACAGCCCGCACCCTCCGCTCCTCTGATGCTAACCTCCTCACTGTGCCTCATTCTCGCCTGTCCCGCCGTCAACCCCTGGCCCACGTCCTCCCCCTGGCCTGGAATGCCCTCCCTCCGCACATCTGCCAAGCTAGCTCTCTTCATCCCTTCAAGGCCCTACTGAGAGCTCACCTCCTCCAGGAGGCCTTCCCAGACTGAGCCCCCTTCTTCCTCTCCCCCTCCTCCCCTCCCCATCCCCTCCGCCTTACCTCCTTCCCCTCCCCACAGCACCTGTATATATGTTTGTACAGATTTATTACTCTATTTATTTTACTTGTACATATTTACTATTCTATTTATTTTAATTTGTAGTATGTTTTGTTTTGTTGTCTGTCTCCCCCTTCTAGACTTAGCCCACTGTTGGGTAGGGACCATCTCTGTATGTTGCCAACTTGTACTTCCCAAGCGCTTAGTACAGTGCTCTGCACACAGTAAGCGCTCAATAAATACAATTGAATGAATAAATGAATTGGTCTGGCCCCACTCCCTCAGAGAATGCATGCACGGTCCAACCTGACCCACCCTCAGAGTCTCTCCTTGGCAAGACATCGATAGAGCTGCTGGGAGGGGCTCACAGCCCCAGACCGGGGCTGGTCCCTACCCTCTTTACCCCATCTCCCTGCTCCCTCCCTGGGCTGGTTGAGGAGAGGTCATCATAATTGATGACTTCCTGCCTTTTTTTTTCCTTTTTTTATGGTACTTGTTAAGCACTTATGTGCCAGGCACTGTTCTAAGTGCCTGGTAAATATGAGATAATCAGGTTAGACACAATCCCTGTCCCAAACAGGGCTCAGTCTTTAGCCCCATTTAACAGATGAGGTAACTGGGGAACAGAGAAGTTTAAGTAATTTGCCCAAGGTCACACAGCAGACAAATGGCAGAGCTGGGATTAGAATCCAGGCACCAGGCCTGGGCTTTTTCCACTAGGCTACACTGCTTCTCTTCCTCCTGGGTTCAAGATCATTTTAACAGTTTAGGATTTCACTAGTTTTTACTAGTCATGAGAAGGGGCTTCTGAACACCCTTTTTTCTGGTTTTCCAATCTTAAGGGAAAAGTTTATTCCTTGCAAAGGGGAATCTTTTTCTCCAAGGGCTCCCTCTCGCAAAGCCCCACACAGAAGGAGCCCGCCACCAGGGGGGAATCTGGTCCTCCCATTTCCCCAGTTGGGGAAGCAGGGCTTCCACCAGATCAGAGGCTCAGTGGGAACCATGGCCCTCAGGTTGGTGGGTGGGTGGCACGGGGGGGCGAGGCACCAGAACCAAAGCATGTAAAGCCCATGTGTCTTGTTTGAGGAACCCTGACAGTGCTTGCAGTTTCACTTAACAATAATAATTGCGGTTATTCATTAGTCACTTTCAGCATGCCAAACACCATATTAAGCACTGGGCTACATACAAAATAAATCAGGTCGGGACACAGCCCTTGTCCAGACAGGGGGCTCAGAATCTAGAGATCAAGTATTGGATCCCCATTTTACAGATGAAGAAACTGAGGCCCAGAGAAGTTAGGCGACTGGCCCAAGGAGGGCAGATCCCTTTCCCAACACATAAACTTACCAAAGCAGCACATGTAACCCTTTGGTCTAAAGGCCGTTTTGAACGGTTTACCCACCAGCAACAAGCCCCGGCAAATGGCGCCATGAGGTTCGTTCTGGAGATGGTTGAGAGTCAGCAGTTCTGCTCGTGGAAATGTGCAATTGCACGATGCCTCTCAGCTGTGGTGCTGAAGCAGGCTCCAGCTGATGGATGAGCCTCAGCCCCACCCCCTCTGTCCACCCCAGGTTGCATGATTCCCCACTCAGGACCAAACCTGCCACTTTGAGACCACTACTCAGAGAATAAAAGTCCTCACCTCTTTGATGTTCAAAGGTCTTCCGCTAAGGTCGTATTTGTTCATGGTTTCCAGTGCTTTCTTTACAAATTCTCCATCTCTGAACTCGACCACGCTTGAGGAAGACAATGACAGGCTGGGTCAGTAACCATGCCTCACCGCAACAGTAGCTGAATTATGTTCGCTACATAAAAGGAGTCTTAAATTAAAAAAAGGAGTCTTACCCACAACCCTAACTCCATGAAGATCCGCCAAGATATGCAAGAGAAGAGAAAAGAAAAAAAAAAAAACTTTAGGTCAGTAAACAAAATTGATTGCGGGTTCTGACACTTCCCATCATGATTTGGAATCACCAAAATGCAATTATGTCCACCTCCAGAAAAGGCAGGGCAGGTTCACTTGCAAACAATCGAAAATGTTTTGTGATTTATCTTACGCCAGCAAGTCTACTGATATTAGTGGTCACAGAATTCAAATGCAAAGAGAATCTGGGATCCTTATTACTACTGAGATTTTCTTGACATCCAAACCAGGGAGCTGCCACCTTACCAAGCAAACAAGGCGAGGGGGAATTGAGACACCCGGCCGTCTGCCTTAGAAGGGCAACGGGTCAAACCCAGGCCTGGGAGAGTGCGTGTCTGGCAAATTCCCTTTCAACTGTAAGCAGAATCATCACTTTTAAAGGCTCAGTGTGGGCTGACCCTCCCTTCTAGGAAGACTTTCTTTCCTAGACCATCAGCTGCCCATAGATTTGGTGGTGGGACCCAGTTTTAAGCAGAAGGTCTGCATCTATAATAATGGAAGAATGGAATTTTGACGGTGTGTGTGTGTGTGTGTGTGTGTGTGTGTGTGTGTGTGAGAGAGAGAGAGAGAGAGAGAGAGAGAGAGAGAGAAAGAAAGAGAGAGAAACAAACCCAAGCGAGTGTCAGCACGTGAGGATACTTTAATGGAGGCATCAACAAGGAAGCCCCAAAAGCTTGCGTCCTCTAGGGCATGTTACCACCTTAACAACCAGGCACTTCCCACCAAATTCTCCCCACCAGAAGCCTCCGTGTTGGCAATCAAGTCAGCCACCAACCAGTTCCTTCCACCGCAGTTTCCGAGAGATCCAGTTTGTGGACATCAGTGGGTCAAGGGCCTGCAAACTACCTACTCGGGCTCAGCCGCCAAGTTTCCAACGTACATTCTCAATGCACACCTTCAAGCTCCCAGCTCCCTGAGCACGACACCCTTGGGAAATCAAATCAAATCAGTGACTTTTACAAAATCCTTTCCGGAAAACAGGACGTCAAGCCCCCAACCAAAATCCATTATTAAAAGTGAAAGGCAAAGAAACGTTTCCTCCCTCACAGCATTAGGAAAGTCAAGGCCCTCTTTGGCGGGAGGGCATTTGCGCACCACTGAGGCCTCTCCCTTCCAGTCAGCTAGTGGGTTTTGGAGAAGTCCAGGCTGGCCAATATCAGAACCTCCATCTTTCATAGTAAAGGAAAAAGGAAACTTACTGTCCAAAAACTGGGACGAGTTTTTGTTCCACCAGATAAAGCTGCTGTGGAGCACTTATGCCTCCTGCAGACAGCTGCCCATGGCACTTACCCTGGATTGTCCTTCAGCATCCTTAAACAGCTCCACGTATGCAACCTCACCAACTACATGAGACATACAAAAGGAAAATACCAAGAAACAAGGCATTTAAACACCAGTGTCTTGCTTTACTGGGCCCCTGGGCACAAATACAAAGAGCAGCACCTCGTACAGAGCCCAGCCAGACCAACAGGCCATCCATCGGGGGCTAGAGAATTTAGCCATTTTCAGCAATAGACAACAGCCACATTTTCTAAAAGAGCTAACAACTCTATTGACCCTAATTCAAACCACAGATAAGATTTTGGCCAGGATGAAATAGCTAGTGAACCAATTCAGATGGACAGATGGTCCCTTAACCTATCACATTAACATCAGCGGCATTAGCAATTTACCTTGACATTCATCATCCTTCACACAACAGCTGTTTTAAGGTGACTTTCTACCTGAATGACTTCCATGGTAAGCTAAATTGGAGTCGTATTTCACAGCAAGCTACCTGCTTTCTGAAATGCATTCGGGGAATACAACCAAAAAAAACGTCACTCTACGACAGACACACCCAGGCAAAATGTTCTTTGTGTGTGAAAAAAAAAGCAGCTGCCTCCATCAGGTGAGCTTTGCCGACTTTGAATATGAGTTTTCCAGAAATGTAACTGAACTTTGACAAGATCCCATGTTAGAATGATTCCCCCCCACCCACCCACCCAGCACCTCCCCCCAGGCCACCAAATGTAGTTAGATTAGTGGTTTTGGGCTGTTCTGGGCTGCTCGGAGGTCAAAACAGCCCCAGTGGGACACCATTTTAATACACAACTGTGGAGACCGCGTCATGTCTGGCCATAGACCAGGCTCTACCATATATGTTCAGAGCAGTCTCTGGGGGCGGAGGGGAAACAGAAACTCCAAAACCCAACCTCAGCTGTTTACTCCCCAAAGGTGTTGCTTAAGGCCATGGCCCTTTGAAAAGATTGAGAAAACACCAACTAGACAAAGAAAATAGCATCAGAGTTTTCTGGTAGGGGGAGAACTGGAAGTCTAAGGCGACAAGTGCCTCATCCTCATCCACGTCCCCTTGCAACGCAGCTGTCTCATGTGGGGAGGGAAAAGGGGAGCAGTGATTCGAATGCTCAAACTGCCAACCGTCTGGGTGGGAGAGAATGCCGCTCCCATCCCCCACCATGCCCCCACCCAGCCTCTTGGGAATGTGGGTCATGAGTGGGTGTGGATAACTGAGAGTCCACTACCTTTCTCTCTCATGAGGTCTTTGATGGCTTGCCACTTCATGTCATATGGGATGTTGCTGATGAAGACTCGGTTTCGACTGGGCCCCTTCCTTTCTCCGGAGCTTGCATTCTTGTCCTTGGAGTATGGATGAAATCTATTTGCCTTCTTGCTTCCTGAAGACTTTTCCTTTAAGTCACTCTTCCCCTCTTTTGTCAATTCCTCAGCTTCCCTAGGTTTATAAGAAGGTTCTGTTTTTGCACGGAGAGTTTCACCTTTCACCCCATCACAGACTCACTATTGCATAAGCTGCTGTATGCTTAAGACCAGATTGTGGTTTTACCCTGTGAGCCTCATGTGAGACAGGGACTGTGTCCAACCTGATCCCCTAGGAGCTACCTCAATGCTGAGCATGGAACAAATGCTTAAAAATACCATAAATCAGGACCATAAGCAAAGCCCTTACTGGACGAGGAACTCCCACATCCAGCCAGCTCAGGATTGCCTCCAAAGGTCCAAATACCACTATTAATCAACAAACTGCATTTATTGAGCACTTACTGTGTGCAGAGCACTGACCTAAGTGCTTGGCAGAGTATGATATAACCGAGTTGGTAGACACATTCCCTGCCCACAAGATGCCCACTATCATAAAAGCAGCACCAAGATCCTCAGAGGAACTGGGGGTTTGCCCTCCATGACAGCCATCCTCATTGTTGGGTACAGTCCAACACCCTTTGTTAAATGCTTACTATGTGCCAAGTACTGTTCTAAGCACTGGGGTAGACACAAGTTAATCATGCTGGACACAGTCTCTGTCCCACAAGGAGCCTGCAGTATGAGGGAGGACAGGTTTCAAATCCCCACTTTACAGATTAGAAAACTGAGGCATAGAGTTGAGTGACTTGCCCAATTGGCAGTTGGCAAAGCCAGGATTAGAACCCAGCCTGACTCCTTTCCAACTAGGCCACGGTGCTTCTCCATCCCAAACTCTTCCCTCAGTGGCCCAGCACAAGCTATCCAACACCCTCGCCTCTTCCCTCTCCATCCCTGACTCTCTCCGCAGTGACCCAGAACAGATTAACCAACTCCCCTAACTCTTCCTCTATTAAAGAACTCATTACAGATTTCATGAATGCAGCATCTAAATCAAATTCCTCTCATACCTACTCAGAATTTCTGCACATGCAAGGCATTGTTGGAACAAATGTCCTGCATTTTCCCCACCTCCGCTGGATAAAGAAGAGTTTCATTGAGGTTCAGTCCATCTCCCCACTCCTCAAGAACCTCCAGATCAAACAGAAACTCCTTTCCAGCGGCTTTAAAGCACTCAATCACCTTGCCCCCTCCTACCTTCCCTCACTGCTTTCCTACTACAACCCAGTATGCACACTTGGGTCCTCTAACGCCAACCTACTCACTGTACCTTGATCTCATCTATTGAAGGCACATCTCCTACAATAGGCCTTTCCTAACTAAGCCCTCATTTCCTCTTTTCCCACTCCCTTCTGTGCTGCCCTTGCACTTGGATTTGCACCCTTTATTCACACCTCCCTCAGCCCCACAGCACTTATGTACATATCTGTAATTAACTTGTATTAATGCCTGCCACCCCCTCTAGATTGTAAGCTTGATGTGAGCAGGGAACAAGTCTACCAACTCTGTTCAATCTATCAATCAATCAGTCATATTTACTATGGGCTTGCTATGTGCAGGGCACTGTGCTAAGCACTTGGGAGAGTACAGTGCAATGGATGCATGTTATAGTGTTTTCACAGTATTCTCCACAGTATTGCTTACAGTAAGCGCTCAATAAATAGGATTGATTGATTGGAACCCACGACCCTCAAATTTCAGCAGGGACTCCTCGTACTGGACAGCAAAAGCGGAGGAGATTTGGGGAACAGCAATTCCACATCACCCTGCCCACTCCTCTCCTAGCTGTTAACTCCAGCAGGGCGCTGTCCTTGAGCCTCCTGGCTCCCGCCTGTACTGGGATCCAAGACCCCACCCCTTCTGTTCTCCAGCCAGCCCAACCTCCAATGACTGCCAAGCAGCCTGCCTGGATCTGGTCACTCTCATCTTCTCCATGGTGCAAAAATTCATGCTTAACAGTGACCCATCATTTTAGCACCGTCTAGTTTCCCCTCCTGAAAAAAAAAATAAATAAAAGCCCAAGGAGAGTGAGTCAGCTAACACCTTCGAGCAGGGAAAACTGCCCAATGCTATTGGGGTGCACTCACTCCTACAACAGTGAAACCGTTGTCTTCCCTGGGAGGATCGGGGGATGGGGGGGCCTGAGGGCCCCAAGAAGCAGTTGCTACAGGAGTCCATGCGTGGCTGAGAAATGCTGCGAATGCATTTGAACAACTACCTCTCACCTCCTCTCCATCTGCCCCTTGGTTTTAACCCACAAGACTGACTCCTGCCTCTCACTGACCCTCACCTCACACATTTCCTTAACCTTTTCCCAGGTCGAAATTTTCATCGCAAAAGATGTGCTACTTTCTGGCAGCGTTGGTAGGAACATTAGACTAAAAATGTCACACAGACCAACTTAGTAAAATGACTAGCTGAGGCAAGAACATTTAAAGACAGAAATGAAAAGAATAGATTGTCCAACAAATGAGAAAAACTTTGGTTTGAGGGACTGCACTAGCAAAACGATACTCTGAAATTAAATACGGTATTTTTAAATTAAAAGTTAAAATAAGAAAAGACACGCTTGGTTCACAGCTGAAATTTTCCTTAAAAAGCTGGAATAATTGTCCCAGCCTTACTCAAGCTGCACTAGGTCTTATTGGAAAAGTTAAAACAAAAGCAAAATTTAAAAAACCACTTCAGTAAGAAAGTGATGGACTTCCCTCATCTGTTCTATCAAGTGGTGAGGAACAACTTAAGTCAATCAACCTATTAACAATAATATGTTCTGAACACCTATTGTGGGCAAGTACACTGTACTAAGCTACTGGGAGAATGCAATAGAATTAAGATACAAGACTCCTGCCTCCATGGAGTTTAACAATCTAGCTGGGGAGACAAGACACTGAAGTAGACTACAGATAAAGGGAAATAACAGAGCATAAAATATATGTAGGTAAGTGCTCTGAGAGGGGTTGAGAGTGCTTATGTGACAGGACAGGGCTGACTTGGGAGCTGAGGAATATAAAATGGGGAAATGAGGTCAGTTGGGAAAGACTTAATAAAGATGTGATTTTGGGAGGCCTCTGAAGATGGAGATAGCAGTTGTCTGTCAGACATGAAGAGGTCGGGAGTTCCAGGCAGCAGAGGGGAAGGCGTGAGCAAGGGGTCAGGCAGGTGAAGTGAGAAAGAGATGGAAAATGTACCTTCTCTCTGCCCTGCATTTTCCTCCCCATCTGGTCTGGGGCACCCGACATTACTCTCCATGTCTGGATGCTCTCAACACCAACCTGGCCTGATCCAAAATGCTTTTGCAGGGGGTTGTTGAGTTTGTTTGGTGTTTTTACATTCAAACACTAATAAACTATTTCCAATGTCCTTTTGAAAATAAAACAGTCCAAAAGCTAATTGGATATTCCATTTATCTCCAAGAAAATACCTGTTTCAAACAAGTTAGCCAACTGTCTCGCAGCCCAAAAAACTGTGCAGCCCTGACACGGATGTTTGCAGGAGGCAGTTGGGACTGGCTGGGACACCAGCCAGGGAGTCCTGATAATTTGGTGGTTGTTTTTTTTTTTCCTTATGGTATTTGTTTAGCACTTACTATGTGTCAGGCACTGTACTAAGCACTGGGGTAGGTACAAGCTAATCAGGTTGGACGCAGTCCTTGTCCCATATGGGGCTCATAATACTAATCCCCATTTTTTACAGATGAAGTAATGGGGCACAGAGAAATTAAGTGACTTGCCCAAGGTCACGCAACAAAGTGGCAAAGCCAGGATTAGAATCCATGTTCTTCTCTCAGACCCGTGTTCTGTAGACCACACTGCTTCTCCAATTTCAGCCAATGACTATGTATGTGTATATGGTGGGCATGCGCATAGGTGAGTCAGTTACCCTCCCTGCCTCAGTTTCTCCAGTTCATTCATTCATTCAGTCGTATTTATTGAGTGCTTACTGTGTGCAGAGCACTGTACTAAGCACTTAAAATTCACGTTCCCTGACCTGGAATCGAACCTGGGCTGCGGTGGTGAGAGCACCGAATCCTAACCACTAGACCACCAGGGACCTCCAGTTGATAAGCTGAGGGGACTCTCTAGCCTATCTTCCTACCTAGGCAAACTCTAATTTACTCTTTTGGGACCCTGGATCGATGAATGAATCGACAGAATTTACTGAGTGTCTACTGTGGGCAGAGCACTGTATTCAGTGCTTGGGAGAATCCTGGGCCACTCAACCTACTGCTTATTGTAGTTTCCAGCCTGCAATTCTGAGGAGAACTAGGTTGGATGAGCAATTACTTTGAAGTGCTTGGTCAGCAACTGTAAACCCTTGTGAGGAAGGGGTCATCTCACTCTTTGTGTGTGCTTCCAATGAGCCCAGTCCAGTGCCCTGCCCACAGAAGGCATCCACTTAATGGTGGAGGAAGAGTTGAAGGCCTCCCGGCGACACACTCTCTTCGGTGTCGGAGCTCCTGCCAGGGTGGGGGCAAAGGATCCCTGAATCAATATACTGCCAGGCAGGCAGGAGGACCTGGCAGGCGGGCTTCACCCCCACAGGGCTGAGCCAAGTCTGGGACATCCCCTCTCTTTGAGCTGCTCTGGGGCTCAGCATGGAGGCCTGCGGGAGCCCGAATCGCCCGGCGGCTCCCTGTAGCCCCCCACCGAGAGAAGCCAGTCCAGTCGGGGCTGGGCCCATGGCCCCAGCGGTTCGGCAGCCTCGCTCCGGCGGGCGGGTGGGCAGCGGGGAGGACCGCAGCAGCCTTGGCCTGGGCGGCGGGTCTGCCTGCACAACAGTCCCCCAGTGTCCCATTCCCACTCCCTTCCCCTCCTAGGCCCCCAGCAGCCCTCCGCTCTCAGCCCTGCGTCCTCCTCGGACCTCCAGACACTTCATCCACAGCCCCTCACGCCCTTAGCCTCCCCTCCCGCCTCCCCCACGAGGCCCCCGGCCCCCTCATTCTCACCCCACGTTCTCCTCAGACCCCCGGCCCCCTCATTCTCACCCCACATCCTCCTCAGACCCCTGGCGCCCTCACCCTCAGACCCCCCGGTCCCCTCATTCTCACCCCACGTTCTCCTCAGACCCCCGGCCCCCTCATTCTCAACCCACATCCTCCTCAGACCCCTGGCGCCCTCACCCTCAGACCCCCCCGGCCCCCTCATTCTCACCCCACATCCTCCTCAGACCCCTGGCCCCCTCATTTTCACCCCACATCCTCCTCAGACCCCTGGCGCCCTCACACCCCCTGACCCCTTCATTCTCATCCCAACTTCTCCTCAGACCCCTGCCCCCCTCATTCTCACCCCACATCCTCCTCAGCCCCCTGGGGCCCTCACCCTCAGACCTCCCCCCGGCCCCCTCATTCTCACCCCACCTCCTCCTCAGCCCCCTGGGGCCCTCCCCCTCAGCCCTCCCCCCGGCCCCCTCATTCTGGCCCCACGTCCTCCTCAGCCCCCCGGCCCCCTCCTCCTCAGCCCACCCCGAGGCCTCCATCCTCAGGCTGGGCTCCTCCCAGGCTCCCCAGCAACCTCAGCCCCCGGGCCCCGTCATCCTCAAGCCCACCCCCGTCCTCAGTCCTGCCTCCTCCTCCTCCTCCTCCTCCTCGGACCCCCGGCCCCCTCCGCCTCCTCCTCAGCCCCGCCTCCCTCGTCGGGCCGCCCGAGGCCCCCCCACCCCCCCAGCCCCTGTCGCCCCCGCCCCCGCCCGGGCCGTAGTACATTTTCAGGCCGTTGGAGCCGCGGCCTCCGCCGCCGCCGCCCCGGGGAAGCGACTGCGGCTTCTCGGGCGCGGGCTCCGGCTCCTCCCGCGACGCCTCCGCCGGCGGTGGCGGCTCGTCCGGCTCGGCCCCGGGCGGCCTGGGCGGCCTGGGCGGCAGGGTGTCGTCGGCCTCGGGCCCGGACGCCTCGGGCCTGTCCGCGTCCGTCTCCGCCATGGCCCCCGGGCCCCCCCCCCCGCCGCCGCCGCCGCCGCCGCCGAGGGCTCCGAGCGCGACAATGGCGGCCCGAAGGGTTAGCGCTAACGGACCCGGTTTGAAAGGGCCTCGAGCGCTCGGCCGCCAGAATCTCGCGAGAACTGGGGGGGGCAAGGGGAAGATGAACGGGGAAGAGCAGGCGGGCCGGGAGGCTGAGGGAGGTGTGAGGGGCGAGGGACTGGGAAGATGGAGGAGGAGGAACGGAGGAGGGGAGGCTGCTCAGAGATGCCCTCCCTCTGCCCATCCGCCAAGCTAGCTCTCTTCCTCCATTCAAGACCCTACTGAGAGCTCACCTCCTCCAGGAGGCCTTCCCACACTGAGCCGCTTCCTTCCTCTCCCCCCCCTCCATCCCCCCATCTTACCTCCTTCCCTTCCCCACAGCACCTGTATATATGTATATATGTTTGTACATATTTATTGCTCTATTTATTTATTTATTTTACTTGTACCTATCTATTCTATTTATTTTATTTTGTTAGTATGTGTGGTTTTGTTCTCTGTCTCCCCCTTTTAGACTGTGAGCCCACTGTTGGGTAGGGACCGTCTCTATATGTTGCCAACTTGTACTTCCCAAGTGCTTAGTACAGTGCTCTGCACACAGTAAGCGCTCAATACATATGGTTGATTGATTGATTGATTGATTGAGGCTAACAGCACTCCGGAGGAGGAAAGGTTAACCCTGTCAGGGATCCCGAATGGAGCCCACACTTGACGTCAGATACGATCTCCCCCTCACCTCCCCAGCTCTCTGTTACCCCACCAGTCACACCGTCATTCCTCCTGGCCGTCTCTCAACAGACGCTGTCCCACTTGCTCTCAATAGCCACCTTCTTCGCCCGCACCTCCGACCCATCCTTTCGCACCTTAGAAAAACACTTGATCCACTCTTCTTCCCTCCCTGAGCTCCATCTTCAGCCTTTTACTCTTTGGTAGCTCCCTCTAGACTGGGAGCTCGTTGTGGGCAGGGAATGTGTCTGTTTATCGTTATGCTGTGCTCTCCCCAAGCGCTTAGTACAGTGCTTTGCGCACATTAAGTGTTCAATAAATTCGATTGAATGAGTCCTTCCCCTCTGCCTTCAAACATGCCTTCGTCTCCACTATCAAAAAAAAAACCCTTCTCTTGACCCCACTGCATCATCCAACTACCACCCCATCACCCTCCTCCCATTTCTGTCCAAACTCCTCTAGTGGGCTGCTTATACTCACTACCTACACTTCCTCCGTGCTGCTAACTCCCTCCTTGGCTCGCTGCAATCCAGTTTTCGCCACCTTCACAAAGACTGCTCTCTCCAAGGTCCTCAGTGACCTCCTTGACAACGGATTTTACTCTGTCCTATTCCTCCTCCACTTCTCAGCAGCCTTTGACACTGGACCACCCCCATCTCCTGGAAACACTATCTAATCTTAGTTTCTCTGACACAATCCTCTCTTGGTTCTCCTCCTACGGCTCTGGCTGGTCCTTTTCAGTTTCTTTTACGGGCTTTTCCTTTGCCACCCACTCCCTAACTGTGGGTGTGCCTCAAAGCTCAGTTCTGGGTCTTCCTTCCTTCTCAATCTACACTCACGTTTTCAGAGAGCTAATCCCCTCTCAAGACCTCAACCACCACTGCTACGTCAGTTATTCCCTCAGCTGCAGTACTTGCCCCGACCTTACTCCTCCTCTGCAGTCTTGCATTTCCTCCTGCCTCCTGCACATCCCTTCACGGGTGTCCCACTAGCACTTCAAGTTCATCATGTCCCAAACTGAACACCTCATCTTCCCTCCCAAATCCTCTCCTTCTAAGTTTCCCATCTCTGTTGACAACACCACCATCCTCTCTGTCTCTAAACCCATAAATTTGGCATTTTCATTCATTCAATTGCATTTATTGAGCACTTAATGTTTGCAGAACACTGCACTAAGCACTTGGGAGAGTACAAAATAATAATAGACACATTCCCTGTCCACAGTGGGCTTACAGTCTAGAGGATGAGCTCTCTCTGTTTCCACCCCCATACTGTGCCAGTTCTTCCTTCACAATATCCCTTCCCCTGAGTCCAAACTGCCGTCATGATGGTCCAAATACTTTTCATATCCCAACTCTACTACTGCATCAGCCTCCTCCCAGATCTTCCTGCCTCCAGCCTCTCCCCTCTCCAGTCCACATACCATTCTGCTACCTTGTGCTAGCTGAGAAGCAGGAAGCCGAGAGGAAGAACTGCCTAGATGGGTTGGGAGGGGAGGGGAAGGGTGGCTGGGGGGAGGTGCTGTTAAGGGGGGTTGGCAGTTTGGAGGAGAGCCCAGAAGAAGAAACTACCATCACATATGGTTCAGCCCCGATACTGTGACAAGGACTGGTACCCACCGGGTGGGGTAGGGAATCTTCTGGTTTGTAAAGCACCTTCAACTCCAGGCTGACGATAATAATAATAATAATAATTGTGGTATTTGTTAAGTGCTTACTATGTGCCAGGCACTGTTCTAAGTGCTACAGTGGATACAAGCACTGAGCCTCAGTCTCCATTTCCACTCTCCTCAAAACCCTCCAATTGTTGCCCATCCATTTCCACAACAAGCAAAAACTCCTCAGCATCAACTGTAAGGCACACAAACAACTCTCCCCTTCCTACCTTACCTTGTTGGTATCTTACAACCCAACCTGCACACTACACTCCTCTCCCTGTACACCGATCTCATGGTTGACGCTGTTTACCCCTTGCCCATGTCCTCCCTGTGGCCTGGAACTCCTTCCCCTCCATATCCAAAAGACTGCCACTTCTTCCATCTTCAAAGCCCTCCTAAAGTCATCTCCTCCATTAAGTCCTCCCTTCTTTATCGCCTATGCACTTGGGTCAGTACGGCTTAAGCACTTTGATATTCACTCCTCCCTCAGCCCCACAGGACTTGTTTGCACATCTCTACCAGTAATTTATTTTAATGTTTCTTTCCCCCTCTAGTTTGTAAGTTCCTTGTGGGAAGGGATTCATTCATTCATTCATTCATTCAATCGTCTATATTGAGCACTTACTGTGTGCAGAGCACTGTACTAAGCGCTTGGGAAGTACAAGTCGGCAACATATGAGGGATCATGTCTACCTACTCTAATGTACTGTACTTTCCCAAGAGCTTGAGTGCTCTGAATACAGTCGGTAATCAATAAATACCATTAATTGATTGATTGATTAAGTGCTTAATTATTAAGTACCAAGTGCTTACTATGTGCCAAACACTGAACTAAGTGCTGGGCTAAGTACAATATAATCAATTTAGACACAGTCCCAGTCTCACAGTCTAAGGAAGAACAGACCCATTTTATAGATGAAGAAACTGAGCCACAGTGAAGCAGGATACACTTCCCTCTTCTAACACCAACCTACTTACAGGGCCTCAGTTTCATTTCTCTCACTGTTAACTTCTTGCTCATACCTTCCCTCTTGCATGGAACTCCCTCCCCCTTCATTTCCAACAGATCTCTCCTTATCTTCAAAGCCCTACAAAAAACCATATCTTCTCCAGGAGGCCTTCCCTGACCAATCACTTATTTTCCCACCCTAGTCTCCTTCCCTCATGCATCACCTAGGGACTTGGGTCTAAACTTCCTAAATACTCTGCTACTCACCCTCCTCCCCCCCCACCCAGCACTTACATACTTCTCATCATCATCATCATCATCAATGGCATTTATTGAGTGCTGTGTGCAGAGCACTATACTAAGCGCTTGGGAGAGTACAATACACCAAAGTTGGTAGACACATTCCTATTACTCAATTGCTTCCCTTATTATAAGTAATTTAAAGTTTGTCTCCCCCACTAGGCTGTACAGTGCTTAGTGTAGTGGTCTGCACACAGTAAGTGTTCAATAAATACCACTGATTGATTGTAAACTCCTTGAGGGCAGAGATCTTGTCTTTATTGTAAGCACAATAGGCACTCATTAAATACTATCGATTAAATGACTTGTGCCCAAGGTGACACAGCAGGCAAATGGCAGAGCCAGGATTAGAACCCTAGTCCCCAGACTCTTAAACCAGTGCTCTTTCCACTAGGCCATGCTGCTCCTGCCTCGTGTTCAGAGAGTTGTAATGGGCACCTTACCATTTGCAGAACGCTATCCCGGGTATTTTGGGGAAAGAGAAATAAAAGGCTCCATCCTATCTTTTGATATTACAGTCTAAATGGAGAAAACAAGCTCATCTCTAGACTGTAAACGCGTTGTGGGCAGGGAATGTGTCCGTTTATTGTCATATTGTACTGTCTCCCAAGTGTTAGGTACAGAGTTCTGCACACAGTAAGCGCTTATTAAATACGACTGAATTGAATGAATGAAAACAGGAAATACAAATAGACATATATCCCTAAGTTAAGGGTAGGAGACTGGATGAAAGTAATCTATGACGGCCAATTAATGAATCATCAACTAAGTACACAATGTTGGCAACTCTAAATTTAAGTACTTACAGCCACCTGTAACACTTTGGTGTACACACACGCACACACTCTCTCTCTGTCTCTCTCTCTCTCACACCCCCACGCACACACCTAAATACCCATTCTTTCTTCTTCCGACCTGGAAATACTAGGAGGACGTTCACATTCACACGTACACAGGCATATGCACGAGGTGCGAGACACACTCGTGCGCACCCACTGAGAACCCGCACTTACGCGCTTGAGGGCTCCTCTTTCCCTCCAGCCCCCCCACCCCGTTCCTTCCGCAGACCCCGCTCTCCCTCTCTCTCTTACACACACACACACACACACACACACACACACACACACACACACAGCCCCAGCAGGTCCCGCCCTGTGCTCGCCGTCCAGGCCCATCCGTCTGGCAGGATCCTGTCTCCATGGCAACCAGCGTGGA
Source organism: Tachyglossus aculeatus (assembly GCF_015852505.1). Taxonomy (NCBI): domain Eukaryota; kingdom Metazoa; phylum Chordata; class Mammalia; order Monotremata; family Tachyglossidae; genus Tachyglossus; species Tachyglossus aculeatus. The sequence continues at coordinate 710,065 of NC_052073.1, read as the reverse complement.
CCGAGACACCGCCGCCGGCACGGTGGCTCACCGGCCCCGCCCCCTCGGCCGCCTCCCCCCGCCGAGCGACGGGCTCGAGGCCGGTGCTGGACCGGGGTGGGCGACCCCGGACCCCTTTCGCCCGGCCGGCGGGGGCGGGGGGGTTGGCCGCGGCCCGGGGATCCGGCTTCCCGCGCGGAGCCCCCCCGCCGCCAGCGCCTTGAGGATGCAACTCACGTAACGTTTGCAGTAAGTTTCTCCGCTTGCCCAGCCGGAGCCGGAGGGAGAGGCGGCGCGGAGCCCGGCCCAGTGGTAATGAGCCCGGGGTTGGGGTTAGGGAGCGACACGGTGGCGGATGCCCTCCCTGGGCTGGCACCCTGCGGGCACCGTTGGGATGGGGGGGAGGAGTCACTGGGCCAGCTCCGCTCCCCCACACACACACACCGCTGGCCCGAAGACCCCCTCCTCCCCCGCCCCCGCCCTGGGGGTCCGGAGCCGCCCCCTTCGCCCACGCGGGGCGAGCCCTGGGCGTCGCTTCCGCTGCGTCCCCGGGTGACCAGAGGCTGTGGGCCAGAGCGGGCCGGAGAGGCGTCCCTTCGCCCGCCCTACCGGTCTGAGGGGCGCGGAGTCCAGCCCGGGGGCGTCCGGGCGGCTTCCCGGGGCTTCCGCACCGCGCAAGGTGGCTGCAGTTGCTCCCTGGGTCAAAGGGGGAGGCCGGGGTCCGCCCTGCCCCTGGGCTCCGCAGGGGCGGGGGGAGGCCGATTATCCGGCCCAGCGCCGGGCCGCGGGGACTTGTTGATGCAGTAAACACGTGCAGTCCGGGAGCCGCGGACCGGCTCTGTCCAGACCGGGACAGCACGGGTCCCAGCCCGGGGGCGGGCCAGGGCCAGGGCCAGCGCCAGAGCCAGGGCAGCCGCCGCCAGACACGGTGAATCGGGGAGGCGAGCGAAGGGGAAAGGAAAAGGGGGCTTGGCCCTCTCGGGCCCCGTGCGACGGCCACACCGAAATGCCGGTTCGGCTCCCGGGTATCCGCGGTGCCCTGGGGCTCGGGAGGGCTAGGACGCACCATTCAGAGCTGAGAGTCGGGATCAACCGGGCCCCCACTCCCCCGCTCCCAGGGGTGGACGCTGGGGTTTGGGGGCGGCGGAGGGCACGGCTCCTCTAGGTCCCCGGGGCTCCAGCCTCCCCGAAACCCCCGCGGGTCAGGCCGCCCTGGCGGGACCTGCTGATGGGCCCCCGGGGCTCCCGTCTCTCAGCCTTCCGGGGTCCGGCACGGCCGCCCGCTCCCCGCCGGGGACCGACAGCTCTGACCGTCACCTGCAGACCGGAGGACCGGAGGCCGAGCCGCGGGGCCGTCCCCTCCCACCTTTCGCAGCGCGGCGGAGGAAACCCGCGGGGGATGGGCCTCGCCTCAAATGGCACCAGGTGACTTTTAGCTCCTACTCGCCTTCCGACAAACCCGTTCGGATTGCCCGTTCCCAGTGCCCCCGTCCCGCTGGCACCTCTCTGGGCCCCGGCCGGCCCCGGTCATCCCTTTCGCCTTTTCTGCAGCAAGAGGGCCGCCAGACGTTCTGCAGGGATGTTCCGCGGTGAACGGCACGGTAACCCGACCTCCCGTTCCACCAGCGACGGGGGGGCCCAATGGGGGTCCTTAGCGCCGTTCAGCCGGGTTCGCCTTGAGGAGGCCGGAGTGGGTGGGAGGACAGACTTAATAGTAATAATTGTGGCTTAGGCACTGTACTAAACGCTGGAGTGGATACAGGGGAAACGGGTTCGACACAATCCCTGTCCCACACGGGGCTCACAGTCTTTATCCCCGTTTTACAGATGAGGTAACCGAGGCCCAGAGAAGTGAAGTGACTTGCCCAAGGGCACACAGCAGACAAGTGGTGGAGCCGAGATTAGAACCTATGACATTCTGACTCTCAGGCCCGGATTCTAGTCGTTAATCCATGCATTTCTGCCGGACAGACTCCTCAGGCTATCCCCGTTTGGCCCCGGACGATGCCCTCAGAGCGCCGGCAGCCTCCAATTTCCCTCGGTCCTGCCCCGAGGGGTCGACCTCCAGGGTTCCCCGTGCCGGCGGTGGTCCGGGAGGCAGGGTTTGGGCAAAGCCCGTGCGAGATGCAGGGTCGCTCCGGCGACGGGCCGGAGCCAGGGGCGGGACTGGTAGTGCAATTCCTCCCTCTCCCGCGTCTCGACTCTGGCCTCCTCCACCTCGACAGTGGCCCGCGGAGTCAGGGGGCCCCGGGTCCAGATAGACGGTGGGGGACCCCCGCCCCACGCCCAGGGTGGGGGAGATTTGCCTTGGGGCCCCCGTGCTCCTCTAGAGCCGAACTGTGGCCCTGCCATGCCCGTTGGTCCCGTTGGTCCTGCTGCAGCACCGGTTCGGCCACCGAGCTGAGCGGGTCTGCTTGCCTGCCTTTTCTCTCGGAGGTGGGGACTGCCTCTCCGGCGTCCCCATCACCGCGCAGGGACACCTGAATCCCCGCTCCGACCCCAGGCCCGACCCAATTCCGTTTGGCTCCTCCATTATCCCTGACCCGGCCCGGCCCGGCCCGAAGCCGGCCCCTGTTGGGCGTGAAGAGCACAGGCACCGGAGAGCTCAACCCCGACCAGGCCCCGCAGCAGCGGTCACGGGGAAGCGCTTCTCCTGCCCCTCGGACTTGGGCCCTGGGCATCTCCCACATATGCATGACAGCCATCCCCCAGCTGCAGACTCGGGGGGCGGGAGGGATGGTTAAGTCGGCAGGAGAGAAGTGGGGATTAGAGATGGAATCAGGTGGTAGGACCTCTTCTTGTTCATTCATTCACCGTACTTATTGAGTGCTTACCGTGTGCAAAGCACTGTACTAAGTCCTCAGGAGAGTACAATAAAACAATTAACAGACACATTCCCTGCCCATAGTGAGCTCACAATTTAGAGGGGAGCCCAAAGTAGGTATCAGAAAGAAGGGGATAAGCAGGTCATTAGGTTGGACGCAAAGGTCCACAGATGAGTAGTTGAGGGTGGCTGTTCTCAGGGGAAAATGCAGATGGTGGCCATTTTCCTGCCAGGGTGAGCAGTGGGTTGGTAAAATGTGGGTGTGAGCTGAGTATAGACTTGTCTGCTTGGCTGGCACTGGTCAGGAGGATTCCCCTGTGTTAGTCAGCCATACGTCCATTGGCCACGGGTTCATTTGCATTTGCCCTAGTAGGAATTGTTTAATGATAGCAGCCTAATGTAATAATCACTGTAGCGTTTGTATTGTGCTTTCTATGTTCCAGGAACTTTACTAAGTGCTGGGGTAGAGCCAAGATAATTAGGTCAGAGACAGTCCCTATCCCATGTTCCCTCCCTCCCGTGTTCTCCCTCTATGGAGGGAGAACAATTATTGAATCCCAAGTTCATGGGGGAAGAAACTAAGGCACTGAATAGTGAAGTGACTTGCCCAAGGTCACACAGCAGGCAACTGGCAGAGCCAAGATGAGAATCGAGGTCCTCTGACCCCCAAGCCCATGTTCTTTCCACTAGGCCATGTGGCTTCTCTAATCTGGTTGGCACCTGAACTTCCCCAAAGTGTTCACATCCATCAATAATCTCATTTTATCATCACAACACCCCGGGGATGCAGAGAGAGGCCGGGGTTATTCTCCCCACTGTACAGATGGGGAAACTGAGGCCCAAGGAGGTTAAGTGACTTATCCAAGTTCACCCATCAGGTAAGCAGTGGGGCCGACACCCAGAACTTCCCTGGCAGCAGGGCCGGGGCCAGTCTTGGGTCGTTCAGTCCAGCGGGGTTAAGGGTGGGCTGTCGGGTAGTGGGGCATCCTGGAGTGGAAGCAGCACAGCCAACTAAGGCCAGGGAAACAGAGACAGAGCTGAACGCCCGGGGCAGGGGAGGGTGGACTGGGGACCCCTACAAAGGAATGCCAGACAACGTACTCATATTGACCCGTTTGAAACCACATTACGCATGTGGATTTGGGCACCCATCGACTCTGGTTTTGCACACAGGCCCGGGTGTGGCAGCAGCGGGAGTCCGGCAAGGTCTCGAGGATGTGACAGCGAGCAATGAGCGGCGTCTCCTGCGGTGGCGGGGCAGGCAGCATGAGCAGCGGCCCAGTGTCCGCCTTTACCTTGACGCTGGAGCAGAAGACGGGGTTCGCCTTCGTGGGGATCCTGTGCGTTTTCCTCGGGCTCCTCATTGTGCGCTGCTTCAGAATCCTGTTGGACCCCTACAGCAGCATGCCCTCGTCCACCTGGGAGGACAGGATGGAGGAGTTTGACAAGGGCACGTTTGAGTACGCCCTGGCGTGACAGCTCCCAGCCCCCGTCACAGTCCCCTGCTCCTCACCGGCCTCGACCCTGTCCCCCACTCTGGCTTCCAACCCAGCCCCCAGTCTCAGTCCAAAATTGTGACCTCATCCCCCAACCCCTGACCTCTAGGCCTTGGCCCTGCCCCAGCCACCCTCATCCCGGGCCTCTGACCCCAGTCTCAGCCAAGTCCTGGCCCCCAGTCTCACCCCTACTTCTGATCTCCATCTCTCCAAATCTCACCCCTACTCCAGATCTCTATCTCCTGTCACAACCCCTGCCCCAGGTCCTCAATCTAAGCCCCACCTCCAGGCCCCATCCCAGCACAGACCCTGCCCTGCACACCCTAGAGCTGAGAAGGCCACAGGCCCTGCTGCCAGTTCAATAAAGACCTGTGCTTGGTTTATAGCTCCCCTTTCTTCTGCCCTGGTGCGAGCCTCCTCACCCTAACTCTGACCACCCTCCCCATTTGGGGTGGGCCCCAGGGTGACCTCCATATTCTTGGATAAGGATACTCTTTGGAGTCAGGAAGAGGCTAGGGCAGGGCGGGGGAGAGGTCTCTCTAGTAGTATTTATTGAGTGCCCAGTCGTTGTGGTGTGCTGTCCTTAGTGCTTGGGAAATAACAAACAGAATCACAGGACACACTACCTACTCACAGGGAGTGTCCACTCTAATCTGGGAGTCATACATAGAAATATCCACTATCCATAAATACGCAAGTGCTGAGGATGGACACGAATGAATACTTAAAGGCTAGCAGCAGCTGAAGGGATGCTGATAATTAGTCAGGGAAGTCTTGTTGAAAGGATTTAGGGAGGGCTTTGAAGGTGGGGAAGACTGGGGTCTGGCAAACTTGGGGGGAGGGCCCTGCACACAGGGCTACAAGAGGTGAGGATGTTGTAAGGGGGCGGTATCTGAAACCGATGGCCAGGAATCTTGGCTTGATGCTGAGGAAGGAGGTTTTGAGGAGAGGGGAGAAGTGTCCTCTTGAGCCACATTTCAGGAGGATGATTCAGATGCCAGGGACTGAAGGAGGGAGAGGGTGGAGGCAGAGAGAACAATGAAGAGGCCAATACAATAACAATATAACAACACTTGGCCCAGGGCTGTGCGTTATGGGTGGAGAGGAAGGTGCAGACTTGTAAAATGCTTTTGCTCATGAGAGGCTCTGGAGAAAAAGTGTGCAGGCCTGAGCAATCAACTGGATGTAAGAGCAGACCAACAACAAAGGGTCAAGGACGACACCAGTGCCGTGGATGTGGACCTTTAGTAAACTAAGTGCTTAGTACCATGCTCTGCCCATTGTGAGTGCTCAATAAATACCATCTATTGATTGATAGATTGATGACTTTCTGTCAGCGCAACTCATCTAGCCTACGGTAGAGACACATGAGGCTTTCAGCTCAGAACCCTTTCCCACCTCTTTCCTCTCTCTACCTTGTCTCCCTTTTCTTTGGCCCCTTTCCACTCCTCTTCCTAGTCTTTTCTCCTCCTTCACCCTTCCAAGTCCTCACCTCCATTTTCCCTGTGTTCCTGGACATGCGGGTGAATGGGATAAGAGGGATAAGGGGAAAGACTCTTGATTTGAAGAGTTGTGCCACCTCACCAGGCCCTTAGCCTGGCCCTAACTAGGGGGTTTCCTGGGCTGGTGCCCCTCTCCTCTACTTATGAATGTGATTTCTGCAGGCCCAAGGTGGCAAGACAATACTGTCCCCATGAAGCCAGACGCAGGAGACTCTGAGAGCTGAGCAACAAGCCAGAGATCACCCCTGCCCCCTCTCCTCAGTCCCACAGGGGGTCCCTCTGTGTGGCTTAGTGGAAAGAGCACGGGCTTGCGAGTCTGAGGTCATGGGTTCTAATCCCAGCTCTGCCATTTATCAGCTGTGTGACTTTGGGCAAGACATTTAACTTCTTTGTGCCTCAGTTACCTCATCTGTAAAATGGGGATTAAGACTGAGCCCCACGTGGGATGACCTGATTACCTTGTATCTACTCCAGTGCTTAGAACAGTGCTTGGCACATAATAAGCACTTAACAAATACCATCATTATTATTATTATTTCCTGGTCAGGGGGCCTGGTTGGCTGGGAAGGAACTGGTGCTGCTGGGGAGCGGACAGCAGGGAGTAGAAAAAGTGCAGGGGAGCAGATGTGGAGGAGAAGCCTATGATGTCCTGCTTGGATACTGAAGCCATGTGGGGCTGGGGCTGGGCCCCAAACAGTCACCCTACCCACAGACCCTCAAAAATCCCTGCTCCGACAATTCCTAGGCTGACATGTGGGCTGTGAGCCCCGGGGTGGGGTCTGGGGCAGCCCATGACCATACTGCCCTGACCCAGAGAAATCATTAATGAAGGAAGGGATTTGAGGACTCGTTTGCCCCCAGAGGTGGGGGACGGGGTGGGAGGGGTGGTTTATGGTTCTGGTTCATGGTAGGACTGGCCCCTTCTTGCTACTCCTGTTCCCCTTCCCCTCTGAGCACAGGTGTGCAGCTGCCTTCATTCTGGGGCCAGGGAATAAAACTGCTGCCTCTGCCTACCTGCCAGCCTTTCTGCCCCATAGTGAGCCCACTTGTGTGCACTGGACTGGGGGCAGAAAGGCTCCAATCCATAAGTTGCCCACCTGTCTACTGGTTGATGAATCTGGCTTGGGGTCAGGGGTGGGGGCGCCAACACTTTCAGCAGCGTAGCTCTGCGGAAAGAGCCCAGGCTTTGGAGTCGAGGTCATGGGATCAAACCACCGGCTCCACCAATTGTCAGCTGTGTGACGACTTCGGGCAAGTCACTTCATTTCTCTGGGCCTCAGTTACCTCATCTGTAAAATGGGGATGAAGACTGTGAGCCCCCCGAGGGGCAACCTGATCACCTTGTGACCTCCCCAGTGCTTAGAACAGTGCTTTGCACATAGTAAGTGCTTAATATAAATCATCATCAATCGTATTTATTGAGCGCTTACTATGTGCAGAGCACTGTACTAAGCGCTTGGGAAGTACAAATTGGCAACATATAGAGACAGTCCCTACCCAACAGTGGGCTCACAGTCTAAAAGGGGGAGACAGAGAACAAAACTGCCATCATTATTATTATTATTATTAACCCCACAGCTGGAACTCGGTGGGGGGGGGGGGGGGGGCACCAGCCCCACCTCCCCTACAGCTAGACCCTGGGAAGGACCAGCTTCACCACCCCCACAACTGGAACCCTGAAGGTCACTGGCCCCATCATCTTCTTAGCTGGGGGCACTAGTTGATTGCTGGAATCTATAAGCAGGAGTCTCCCTATTCTGGCTTTCTGCTCTCTTTCTCCTTCCTCTCCCCCTACTGAAGGGTGACGTGCGTGACTGGGCAACGCCACCTCCTAATCATTCTCTTCCCACCCCGGAAAAAGCCGTCCCCAGTGTCTTTAATGACCCTGAGCTGGTGCTGGGGAGGGGCCAGCAGGCACTGTCCAGCCAATCCCAAAGATCATCCTATGGGCCCTGCTGGGAAGGAGGCCTGGAGGAGGGAGGACTAAGGGCGGGGGGGGGCGAGGCAGGGGGTATATATGCCCCAGCATGGAGAGGCTGATAACCCAGTGTTGCCCTCACCCAAGTTCAGGTAGGCCATCACACCTGCCCAGAACTGACATCCACCTTGCCTTAACCCAGCGTGGTCCCCTGACGGGGTCCCAGCGACCAGCAAGTCAGGACATTCTGGCCCACCCAGTGAGAGGTGAGCAGCTACTGGTCCCATGGGTGGAAGGGGTCAACCCAGGTGCTGCATGCCCACCCTGGATTCCAGGACCCTGGCCAGCTGACCATGCCAAACCTTGGGGGGTTGGGGGGAGAAGAGGCCTCCTTGCCAGGCAGTGCCATCTGAGCCTGTCCTGGTCAGTGGTTGGATGCATGAGCACTTAAAGTGAGAGGGTTGGGTGAGTCCCGCTTCCTGAGGACAGCAAAAGGCATCCCTCTGGACTTGCCCCAGCAGTATGAATCTGACCAGTCCTTCTGGGAGTCCGAGTGCCTGATCTCATGGAAGGCCACTAACCCTGCTGGCCCTCGGAAGGTAGGGGGAATGCCCTGCCCCACTGAGCCATTGACTTGAGTGACTGGACCAGCGGGCAGATTCTTGTGTCCTGGGGCTGGATAACACCCTGGCCAGTACCTCAGCTGCCAGTCCTGGGGCATTTACTTATTAACCATTTAGGGATCCAGGAAGTCAGTCTTCCTGGAAAGACTCAGGGCAGGGTGCTGAAAGGGAAAATCCTGGATTTGCCAGGCTTTGGGGCTGCTGGGGCTCTGCACTCTAGGGTTGCCGGGCTGAGCAAGGACCCAACTCTGTCCCTCTATATACCCCCCGGGTCATGTCTGTGAAGAATTTAATTTGCCTCTTTGATGCCACAGCTCTGAGGACTCCCTGAAGTGGACAGAGGAACGAGTCCTCCGTTAAGAGCCCCTCCCTGCCATCCGCCAAGTTAGCGCAGCCAGGGGTAAGAGTCAAGTGCGGAGGGGCAAGCGTGCCACCGCAGCCAGAGATGTCCACGAGTAACCCCCCCAATGCCTTCCTGGACACGCCGTCCAGCCCCTCGGGCCGCTTTCAGGTAAACGTCGTGGCCGAGGGCCCCGAGGGCGGCACGCTGGATGGGGCCCTGAGTGACCCTCCGCACTATGAGGAGACATCGTTTGGGGGCGAAGCGCAGAACCGGGCGGCAGGGGGCTTCCGGCCCGCTCCCCGGGACCGCTTCGATGGCTTCTTGCCACGGCCTGACGGCAGCCTCCATGCCTCCGACACACACGGTGATGCCTGCTACCTGCAGACCTTTGGCCGCAACACGCTGGACGCAGTGCCCAGGATCGACTACTACCGCAACACAGGCAGTGTCAGCGGCGCCAAGCTCAGCCGGCCCAGCCTGCATGAGCTGCACGAGCAGCTGGCCAAGGTGAGTGCCGTGGGCCCACGCCTGCTCACCAACCACGCCAAGCCCGGGAGGGCTGAGTGACCGTGCCTGCGCACCGACCGCACTGCCCTATTCCCTCCTAGGGCTCGCAGTCTTAGCCCTCACTTTATAGATGAGAGAACTGAGACACAGAGAAGTGAAGTGATTTGCCCAAGATCATGCCATAGATAAACGGTGGAAGCAGAATGGGATGAAGGTCCTTCTGATTCCCAGGCCTGAGCTCCATCCACAAGGCCACGCTGTTTGTTCATTTGTTCATTCATTCAATCATGTTTATTGAGCACTTACTGTGAGCAGAGCACTGTACTAAGCACTTGGAAAGTACAATTCAGCAACAGATAGAGACTATCCCTACCCAACAATGGGCTCACAGTCTAGAAGAGGGAGACAGACTGGTGGGGCTGAGACCCTCAGCATGGCAGGAGTGGGATGCTCATTCAGACCCAGTACAGTGCTCTGCACACAAGGGGCACCTGGTACAGTGCTTTACATATTGCAAGTATCTGGTATAGCAGCCTTTCTCACAATAGCAGCGCTAAATCTCAATGATGCTGATGATGGCAATGAGTGAATTTTCTTTCTCATCTGTGCCCAGCTTCCCCATCTGAATCCACCATCTAAAGGGAAACTCTGATATATTTCCACCAGAAAGTCATAAACCTGAGCCAAGTTCTAGATAGTGTTCATAGAAATGAGCACAGGGTCCAGCCTCCTCTGCCTTCTCTTCCCCCTGCCTGCCCCCCTCCCAAACCCTGGACCATTTAGACTCATGAGAAAGTGGAGTGGACCAAAGGGCCAGAGGGAGCAGGGAACTTGGTTCCCCTTGATGCTGGACATTTCATAGCCCAAAACTCCTGGGGATTGATTCTGGGCCAGGGAGGGCCCAGCCTGGGCAGGCAGATCTAAGCTTCCCTCAGAGGCCACCGAGCTCCATAGTGAGGTTGAAGCAACAGTTCTGTTTGCAAGCTGGTCAGCAACATCCAGTAAAGCCAAGGTCAAGGCTGCTAGAGGCCAGCTCTGCAGGAGCAGCAGCAGCAGCTCAGATTCTACCATGGTTCCAGGCCCCAGAGACATCTGCTTTGTATTCTGCTAATGATCAGACAAATTGATTTTGATGCCTTTTTGTCACATCCAGCCTAGAAGAGCTGGGTAGTGGTTGGGAAGGAGGGGATGTGTGAGATTGCCTTCTCCTGATTGGCCAGGAAGTTATCTGACTGACAGATACTACCTGGGGGTTAGGGGCTCCACTCTGGCCCTGCAACCTCTCTCTGACCCAACCAGATTATCCTTGGGACTCTAAGGGCAGCCACAGGGTGAGGGGCTGGGACTAGGGCAGGGAGGGGGAAAGACTGGGATTTCAGCCTGTCCATCAGGCAGCCTTGGGTCGAGTGCCCAGGGCCCCAGATGTGACCCCTGCTAGCTTGGTCCTGGAAGATGCAGATCCGAATCCCATTTTTCTCCTGGAAAACGCTCCTGCCAGCAGCCCAGCCCCAGGATGACCTGGCTGGAGAGTACGGCTCTGCCCATTCTGCCCTCAAACCAACGGGTGAGGGGCAGGGCAGGATTCAGGGGGCCCTCAGGATTGAGCTCAGGCTGGTGATGGGGGGGTGACTTTGACTGGGGTGGGAATGTCAGGAGTCCCAGCTGAATTCTGGGCCATGGCCATGATAACTCCCATCACCTCACAGCTGCTGTTCTTGGTTTCAAATCTGAAATCTTTAAAGCATTCAATCACCTTGCCCCCTCCTACCTCACCTTGCGGCTTTCCTACTACAACCCTGCCTGCAAACGTTGCTCCTCTAATGCCAACCTATTCACCTTGACCTCATAAAATAATAATAATAATAATAATAATAATAATAGCATTTGTTAAGCACTTACTATGTGCAAAGCACTGTTCTAAGCGCTGGGGGACACAAGGTGATCAAGTTTTCCCACGGGGGGCTCAGTCTTAATCCCCATTTTGCAGATGAGGTAACTAAGGCTCAGAGAAGTTAAGTGACTTCCCCAAGGTCACACAGCAGACATGTGGCAGAGCCAGCATTCAAACACATGACCTCTGACTCCAAAGCCCGTGCTCTTTCCACTGAGCCACACTGCTTCTCTATCTATCTCATCTATCTCACTGCCCACCTCTCACCCTTGTCGCATGTCTGGCCTGGAATGCCCTCCCTCTTTATATTCAAGAGGCAATTATGCTCCCCACTTTAGAAGGCACACCTGCTCCAAGAAGCCTTTCATTCATTCATTTATTCAATCCTATTCATTGAGTGCTTACTATGTGCAGAACCCTGTAATAATAATAATAATGGTATTTGTTAAGCACTTGCTATGTGCCAAGCACTGCTGTAAGTGCTGGGGTAGATACAAGTTAATCAGGTTGTCCCACCTGGGGCTCACAGCCTTAATACCCATTTTACAGAGAAGTTGTGACTTGCCCAAAGTCACACAGCTGACAAGTGGCAGAGCCAATATTAGAACCCACGACCTTTGACTCCCAAGCCTGTGCTTTTCTATTAAGACATGCCAAAATAGGAGCAGGCTTGCATTGCTTTGAAAGATTAAGATCGGGTTTGGCGCCCTCCCTCCCTCCCCAATTCCCAAACCTTGGAATAAAAGTGTCAGCCCCATAAAACACTTGTTGTTTTCCACCACCCTGCCTTCTCTCTCCTAAATTTAAGAAAAAAAAAGCTTTCAAATTTAAAAAAATTTAAAAAGAGAAAATATATATATATGCATATATTATATGCATACACATATATGTATGTATATATTACTCCCTTGATTTTGAGCTCTTATCTCCATGAGGCTGATTAGTGCTTGGGAAGTTCAATTCAGCAACAAATGATTAAGCCCTCATTTTCTTTTCTCCCACTCCCTTCTGCATCACCCTGATTTGCTCCCTTTATTCACCCCTCAGCCTCACAACACTTATGTACATAGCTGTAATTCATTTATTTATATTAATGTCTGTCTTCCCCTTCTAGATTATAATCTCAATGTGGGTAGGGTATGTGTCTGTTATATTGTTATATTGTACTCTCCCATGCGCCTTAGTACAGTGCTCTGCACATGGCAAGCACTCAATAAATACGACTAATTGATTGATTGATTGAAATTCATCCCGCCGCCCCCAGCAGTGGGGTGAGACCATACCCGGGCAGGGGTGCTGTGCCCAAACCGACTCAAGCCCAGGGTCAAGGCCCAGGATCCAAATTGCACCGCTTCCCTCAGTCTGAGGGGGCTCTCCCCAGCATTCTCCTGCCCAGTGGACCATCCTTATGCCCCAAACCACCTGGCCAGCCCTGAGGAGATATAGACCACCCAATCTCAGGCCTGCTCAGGTATGACAAGCGACCCCTGGGGCTGGGGCTCCTTCCCTCACACTGCCCGTGCCCCCGACACCTATTCCGGCCTTAGCCCTTCCTTCCTCCTGCTTCTTCCTCCCCGGCTTCCAGAGTAGGCTTGCAGAGAGCCAGGTGTCCAGGAGCCTCCGCCATTGAGAGTGAACCTGACTTCAACCCGCAGTCCCTCACGCCCCAATCAGTTGCACAGTCAATGAGTAACTAGGCCCGCGGGCACCAGCATTTAGAATACATTAGCAGCTGCTGGGGCGAGGTTTATGGCCAAAGAGTGTGAGTGGCACCACTCAAGAGGGAGGCAGGAAATGGCCGGTTTGGGGTGGCCGTGGCAGAGCTCCGTCCCCCTGGGGCAGAAAGTCCTGGGAGCGTGAGTTGTGCCTACTCCCCTCTTTCCCAGCCCGGATCCCAGGACTCTTCAGAGAACAGGCCAGGCCAAAGCCTCACCTGCCACACGTATCTACGTTTGTGTCAAAATATCCTATGCCTGAAATTCTTCGTTAACTGAGGCTAGAGGGACATTTTCAGGCCTGAAAAATCTGCATCACTTGCTAGTGCAGACTCTTAGAGAGTATTTTGAAGGGAAATCACTTCCTTCCCCACATGCAAAATTTTTGAAAAGCCACCTCCTCCAGGACTTCCCTGATTGATCTCCACTTTCCCCATCAATCAATCATATTTACCTAGTGCTTACTATGTGCAGAGCACTGAACTAAGCACTTGGGAGAGTACAACACAGCAGAGTTGGCAGACACTTCTGCTTCATGCTGCTTCTCAGGCCATGCTGCTTCTACAGAAGAAGAAACAGAGGCCCAAGGAGGTTAAGTAACCTGTCCAAGATCTCAGTGCAGGTCTCCTTGATCACCCCATCCCTTCAACCACTTTATAGCCATGTAAAACTTTTTTTATTTACTTCATTAATTCATTCATTTTTTGCTTTTGTCTGCATTAGTTTTGGCTTTGCTGTTACTCATTCATGTTGTGAGTTTTTGATTTGTGTATCTCCTGCCTGCCCCAATAGACTTGAGCTTCTGCAAGGCAGGAACTGCGTCTTCTACTTGTGTTTTGTTTCTCAAGTTCTTCCCTGCTCAGCTGACAGTGGGAGTCCAGTACAGAGCTCTGCACACAGTCCATGACTGGTTCAGCATCCTGGACATAGTAGGTCCCCAGTACAGTGCTCTCTTCACACAGCTGGCCCCCCATATGGCACTCTGGACACAGTAGATGCCCCCTGGTCACTTTTGAGGTGGATTCCCAGCTTTTAGACTGAGGTCCTAATTCAACCAGCTGTCTACAGTTGTTGTGGGGACCCTTCTTGTGCACACTTCCAAGAGTGGTTCGGGAGATGGTGGCCATCTTCCTGCAACTTTTAGATTTAGTTCCTCTAAAAGGTACTGGAGGCATTCAGGGCTCAGGTGACTGGTCCTGCCCTTCTGGCCAGCTGCTGAGGTTGAGAGGGGATTGCCTGCGCCCAGCCCCCTCCCCACGCTAGTGACTCCCTCCCAGGCAGCCGGTTTCCAGGAACTGAGCCTTCAGGGCAGAAGGTGTAGCTGTCACCTCCTTGGACTGTCAAAACACCACTGTCACTACTGTCCACCTGGAGCTGCTAAGTTTAGTGATGGAGGGTTCAAACAGAGGCAGAAACTTGGTCTTAAACCAGGTCTATCAATCAATAGTATTTGCTGAGTGGTGATGTGTGCAGAGTACTACAATGGGCACGGGGGAGAGTATGATAGTTATTAGGCATAATTCTTGCCCTCAAAGAGCTTACAGTTTAACAGAGAGTATGGTAGAGTTATTAGGCATAATTCTCACCCTCAAAGAGCTTACAGTTTAACAGGGAAGACAGACAATAAAAATAAATTACAGCTAGGAAGAAATAATAGAGTTTAACGACGTGGACACAAGCAACAGGGGAGTCTGAGAATCAAATGCTGAGGTGATGTGGAAGTGCTGAAATGACAGACAGGGGAGTTTCAAAGGGTGAGGAGATAAGAAATTAATCAGGGCTGATTTTCTGAAGATTTCAGAAGAGTTTTGAAGATGGGGAGAGCAGTGGTCTGCTGGTTGTGAAGTGGGATGGAGTTCCAGGCAGAAGGAACGATGGTAACAAGAGCTTTTTGAGGCGGTGAATAGGTTGGCTGGAGAGGAATGAAATAGGCAAGCTGGGGTGCATAGAGAGAAGAGAGATATCCCTTAGCCTGGTATTTGCCCTGTCTTTAACCCAGGGTTTCCAAGCCCCTCAGACTCTAGGTTTCTCATGGAAAAGAAGCCCCCAAACTTCCTGTCTTTTCTAGTTCCTGCTTCTTTGCTCAAGTTCTCCCCTGGTATTGTCTGGGCTATATCTGCTGTTTCCAGAAGAGTGAGTGGTGGTGCCTCGGAGGGATTTTGCAGGGGCCATCAGTTCCCTTGTCCTAGAGGCCTTGGGTGAGCTCCCAGAGTGTGGGGTGCCATGGGCAAGAAGGGCAGGGCCAGGCATCATATGAGGAAGGATTGTTGTGTCTGGACAACAGTCCCTCGGGACAAATATGTGCAGGGACTGTCCCATATGGACAAAGCCCCATCCAGCCTGGCCCACCCACAGCCCTGAAGTCCATAATGGAGACTGCCAGCACATGCACCTGCTCGGGACCTGACCGGGAGATGGCACCACCCAGCCCTGCAGCTGCGGGTCGGGCGGTATCTTCATTTCCAGGAATTCTCCTTCCCCTCCATTTCAGTTCCAGCAGCTGCTCTGAGCTGGGGCAGGGGCAGGGAAGTGGGGATGCAGTGGTGGAAAATGATATTGGTGTGGCAGTGGAGGAAGGGAGAAACATGGGTGTGGGGTGGGATGGGTATGTCGAGGTGGGGGAGGGCTGTGAGGTGATATGGGAGGAAATGGGCTTGGAGGGAGGGAGGAGCATGACAATAACAGGAAGGCAAGGATGAAATGAGGAGGGGACGAAAAAGTATCACAGGGAAGAGAAATCATCCCCTCAGTGGGGAAAAGCCCCATGACCAAGGAAGTTATCTATACTAAAAACTATTTACTGGACATGTGATTGATGCACTTTTCTATTTTCACAGACTCTGCGTCTCCCTGATGCTTCACCTGGCACGGGATTCCATAGTTTTAAATGGCCGTGTTGACGCATTGATTGGTCTCTTAGGTCACCTTGGTTTAGAGTCTAGTGCAACAGCACAGTGATATTTAAGTAGAGAAGGGCTCATGAGAATAACCACAATGGTAGTGTTTACGCGCTTATTACATAGTAAGCTCTGGGGTCAATGCAAGATAGTCAAGTCAGACAAAGACCGTGAGCCCTGTGTGGATGGGAGAAAGGGAATCATCTACCCAAAGATAATAATAATAATTCTAACAATAATAATAATAATGGTGGTGGTGTTAGTCAAGCAATTACTATGTGCCAGGCACTGAACTAAGCACTGGGGTGGATACAAGTGAATTGGGTTGGAGCTTGCAATCTTAATACCGATTTTACAAATGAGGTAGCTGAGGTACAGAGAAGTTGAAGTGATTTATACGAAGCTCACTCAGCAGACAAGTGACAGAACCAGGATCAGAACCCTGGTCCTTCTGACTCCTAGGCCTGTGCTCTATCCATTAGGCCATGCTGCTTCTCAGGCCATGCTGCTTCTACAGAAGAAGATACAGAGGCCCAAGGAGGTTAAGTAACCTGTCCAAGATCTCAGTGCAGGTCTCCTTGATCTAGATCGGACACCTGCACAGTTCCACCTTCGCCCAGTCTCTGGTCCACTCGATTCACATGGGGCTGTTTTTTGCTGTGTCTGTTCTAGAATGTGGCTGTGAGCCCAGGCTCAGCAGACAGGGTGGGCAACGGAGATGGACCGACCGGAGACAGCCCAGCAGGAGGGCTTGACGAGGAAGATGCTGGCAAGTCCGTGAAGTTTGGCTGGGTGAAAGGTGTCCTGGTGAGTGAAGGTGTCGTGCTCGGCGGGGACCAGAAGTTTCCTGGGGGAGTCTTGAGTCACTGTAATCCACCGGTACCCCTCCCTGGCTTTCCTCACCTGGTGATGGCCCTGGAGTCCTGTCCCCTCACCGCCTCGCTTTTCCTGCCTGGTGATGTCTAATTCCACCTCTACTACTGTATCAACCTCTTCACTGCCCTCCCCACCTGCAGCCTCTCCCCTCTCCAGTCCATACTTCACTCTACTGCCAGGATCATTCATCTAAAAAGTCGTTCTGGGCATGTCTCCTCGTGTCTCTTAAATATCCCATTCCTCTCCGTATCAAGTAGAAACTCCTCACCTCAGTTTTAAGGAACTCAATCAGCCTTTCCCCTCCTTCCTTACCTGCTGATCTACTACAACCCCGCTCACTCACTTCACTTTTTTAATGCCAACCTATTTACTGCATGTCAATTTTGTCTTTCTCGCACCACTGACCTTTTGCTCACATCCTAACTTGTACTTCCCAAGTGCTTAGTACAGTGCTCTGCACACAGTAAGCGCTCAATAAATACGATTGATTGATCGATCCTCCCTCTGGCCTGGAACTTCCTCCCCCTTCAAATCGGACAGAACACTTCTTTTCCCATCTTCAAAATCCAAGACCCCATCTCTTCCAGAAAGCCTTCCCAGACTAATTTCTCATCTCCCCACCCTATTTTCCCTACCTACTGTGTCATCTATGCACTGGGGTCTCTGCATCCTAAACATTTAGGTACTCACCCACCTCCACCCCCAATTTATGTACATATCCTTATACTCGATGATTTCTCATATCTTCAATTTATTTTAACATCTTCCTCCCTCACTAGATTGTAAACTCCTTGAAGGCAGAGATTGTGCCTGCCAACTCTATTGTAGTGTATGTTCCCATGGGCTTGGAACAGTGCTCTGCACACAGTAAGGCTTCAGTAAATGCCAGTGATGGACTGATGGTCTTCTCTGGGTCTCTGGACAGGTGCGGTGCATGCTGAATATCTGGGGAGTCATGCTGTTTATCCGTCTCTCCTGGATCGTTGGCCAAGCTGGGATTGGTAAGTGGCTTTCTGTGCCCCCAAGGGAGGGAACCATCAATCAGCCCTGCGGCTGCCACGCCCAGCCCCTAACCCACCCCCTTGGGCTACCCCCAGTCTCCTGCTGCCGCTGCAGCCCCAAGCCCCCCTGCTGCTGCCACCCCCAACCTACCAGCCCCCCCATGCCACCTTCAGCCCCAGCCCACCCAGCCCCTTCTGCCAATCAATCAGTTGGTATTTATTGAGCTCTATATTATATGCAGAGCACCATTCTAGGTGCTTTGGAGAGTACAATACAATAGAGTTGGTAGACACCATCCCTGCTCACAAGGAATTTACAGTCTATCGGGAGGAGACAGAAATTGCAGTAAACTACTTAAAGGGGAAATGATAGAGAGGTAAAGATCTGTAAATAAGCACTATGGGATTGAGTGGGAACTCCAGCACCGCCCCCCCCCCCCCCCCCCCCCCGCAACTCCCTGCTGCCACCTCCAGTCCCCTACTTCAGCCTCCCCTCACTACTGCTGCCACCACCAACCCCCTCCAGCACCCCACCCCCGCCCCCCTTACACCTCCCCTCCCCCATCCTGCTGCTGCCTCGTCATTGCTAAATGGGAACCGGATAAAGGTCTTTCCCCTTAGGCTCTCAGAAGGGAAAAGGTGAGAGAAGGAAAGGTGAAAGATTAACCTGGTCTGACTGGATTTTTCCAGCTGCCATCTCATTAGCGAGTCTCTGCCAGACTATCCCCTCCTCTCCAATCAGCCTTACTATTTAGCGGAGCCAACCCAGGGTTTCTGATACCAAGTCAGACCAGACTAGCCCCCAGCCCCTGCCCCCTGCCCCCTGCCCCTCTACCCCTGTTGGTGAGGGTGACACTGACCCTCTGGGGGCTAGAAGGGCTGTCTCCTTGGGAAGAACTAGCCTTGGCCTGTGTCCTGATGCCCGTGCCCTCAGAGAGCCAACTCAAAAGGGCTGCAGGCCCAGCTCCATGGGGCCCAGTAGAACTTGAGGCCCAGTTACCCCATTGATGGAGCACGTGGACCCTGCCGGACAGATACCCCCATCCCCACCCCAGGGAGGGACCCCAGGGCCAAGCGCTTCAGCCACTGTTTCTGGGGACCACCTCTGCCCCCTGGTCCACACACAGAACCCCCAGGGTTCTAATTTTCTAAAGAGGGTCCGGGGAGCTGCTGCTCTGAGCAACACCATTTCCTCAGGTTGTTCTGAGCCTGGGGAGCCCCACCCTGTCCCTGATCTGGAGCTGCCTTTGGGCTCTGAGGCAAAGCAAAGAGTGCAGTCCCAAGGGCATCTACGCCCACAAAGTGGTACTTCTCCAGGAGACTCCAAACTGACTCCTGTCTAGCTCTACTCTGGACCGGCTGCAGGATGGCTCCAGTCTGGCTCCTGTTTGACTTTGGTCTGGCTCTGAGCCAGTTCTGGGCTGACTCTGAGCCGACTCTTAACTGCTTTGGTTTGGCTGCGGACTGCTCCAGTCTGACTGTGGGCTAGTTCTGGGCTGGTCCTGGGCCATTTCTGGGCTGACTCTGGGCCTATTCTTAATTGCTCTGGTTTGGCTCCAGGTTGGTTCCATGCTGCTCCAGTCTGGCTCTGGGACAGTTCTGGGCTGAGTCCAGGTCTTCTCTTAACTGCTGTGGTTTGGTCCCCGGCTGGTTCTGGGTTGTTTCTGGGCTGGTTCTGACCTGATTCCACTGCACTACTCTAGTATGGCTCTAGGCTGGCTCCAAGCCAGTGGCTCTAGGCCGGCTCCCATCTGGCCTCATGGCTTCATGTGAAATTAGCTTTTTAAGGGCAGTTTAGTGACTTATGGACATCATCAAGAACCATTTCTGTGCCTGAAGGTGGGAACGCAACAGAGGGTGAGAGCAATTCTCTCTAATGTGTCTCATTTGCTGCTCAGCCAATGGAGAAAGGAGCAGAACTCTAATCCGGTCTCACATGGCCTGGCCCCAGTCTGACTGGGAGAGGCTGTTTATTGTGGACCTGTCCTGGGGCCTCCTGTGAGGTCTGGGTTGGGGCTGTGGCTGTAACTCTGATTAAACTGTGGCTGTGGCCGTGGCTGGGATGTGGTGGTTGTGGTTGTGGCCGTGGCCGTGGCTGGGATGTGGCTGTGCAGTGGCTGTGGTTGTGGCTGTGACTGGACTGTGGCTTTGGCTGTGCCAGAGTTGTGAGCTGTCACTGTGCTGAGGCTATGGATGGTAGGCTGTTGGCTGTGGCTGTGGCTGTAGCTGTGTGATGTGGGCTGTGACTCTGGCTGTGCTGAGGCTGTGGTCTGTGGTTGTGGCTGTAGCTGTGGATTGTGGCTGAGGGCTGTAGCTGGGCTGGCACTGTGGAATGTGAACTGTGACTGTGTTTTCCTGAGGCTGTGGTTGTGGCTGTGACTGTAACTATGGTTGGGGCTGGGGCTGGGCTGGGGCTGTTCTCCATCCTGATTTGGAGGCCCCGGAAGCCTGAAATCTTTTCAGGCCAGGGTCATCCTGACATCTGCCTGACCTGGGGCCATCCTGACAGGGTGGCAGAAAGTCATGGGCGGGTGGGAGCAGTGGGAGGCAATGGGGATACAGTTAAGGGCTGCTCTGATGAATCCAAATTGTGAAATGAAGTCAGGCTGTGCCAGTTCAGCCCCTGTCTGTGTCCTCAGGGGCTGGGGGGAAGATAAAGGAATCTACCCCATCCTGGAAGGGGCCAGGCAGGACCCCCCAGGATGGGGTGGGATCTTGGCTAGAGCCCAGGTTCAGACCAGGGGTTTGGGCAGCTGCAGGCCCACTCAGCTCCCAGTAAGCCAGAGAGAGGATGCTGGATCTGGGACCTGTGTCCCAAGAGCACAACTGGCCAGGGCCTGATTTGGGCATCCCAGAGCAGGGGGCTGGCGGGAATGACTCCAGGCTGGATCAGTCTGGCATCTGGAGTGAACTGACTGGCTGGAAAATACTCAGTGAGTGAGTCCTCTCTTGTTACAGCTCCAGCCCTAGTCAGGGTAGCTGTAGCTGTGCAGAAGGAAACAGGGATTTCATGGATCCCTGCTTGCCCTCTTGTCCATCTGCCTGTCTGTCTGCCTGCCTGTCCATCTGCCTGTCTGTCTGCCTGCCTAACCACCTGTCCACTTGCCTGCCTGTCCGTCCTCCTGCCTGTCTGTTTGTCCACATATCTGTTTGCCAGCCTGCCCTCCTGTCCATCACCCTGCCTATCCATCTTTCTGTCTGTCCATCCATCTGTCTCTCTGCCTACCAGGCCACCCACTGTCTGCTCACCCACCTGCTCACCCGCCTATCCATCTCTCTGTCTGTCCTTCCACCTGCCTGTCTGTCCTGTCATCTATTTGCTTTTCTGCCCACCTGTCCATCTGTCCACCTGCCCATTTGTATGGCTGACTGGTGGTGCCAAGGCATAGCAGAGATGAGGGCAGTTTCCTGGGTGGATGGAGACGCATGACCACTGACCCCACCCTCAAGATCTGTCCATCACCAGGCTGATTCTCCAGGCCTGAGGCAGGGGCAGGTCTGCTTGGGGAAAAAGGGAGCAGAGCTCTCTGTTGTTGAGGTCTGTCTGTTTCTGTGGCAGCTGCCCCTCCATCCAGACCAGGACCCAGAGTCCTTCTCTACCAGCCTCTGACTCCACTTCCTCTCCCAACACAGCTTCTGTCTCTGAGTGAATGCGTGATGGTGGGAGGGTGTTTGCAACTGAAAGTATGGAATTAAGCCCTTCAGCCCCTGAGTGATGCCCCCTGGTCAGCCCAACTGCCTGTCTTGCCCAGGACTGTGTCTCAGACAGGGACAGCAGGACATTGGGAGAAACCATATGCTGGTTGCCTCCTGGATACCCACCCTTGTGGTAAGGGATGGACCATCCAACACCCCTGACTCTCCCCTCTCCATCTCTGACTCACCCTCAGAGACCCAGCATGGACCATCCAACACCCCTGATTCTCACCTTTCCATCCCTGACTCTCCCCCAGTAACCCAACATGGACCATCCAACACCCTTCACTGTTTCCTCTCCATCTCTTATTCTCCCTTGAGAGGCCCAATATAGATGCTTATCCATGGATTTGAGTGGTTTGGCTTGTCCCCCAGAAAACCACAGGCAGGTACCGGACAACCATTTCCCAGGGGGACGGCAGCAGCAGCAGCAACAAGCAGCGGTGTCTCCCTGAGGACCTTTTGTGACGGCTTGGTCTCTTGGCCCATGTTTCCCATGGAAACTCCCACTTCCGCCTGCACGGGGGAGGTGTGGGGGTAAAGGAGTGAGACCCTCTTGTTCTATGTCTCCATGCGGCAGGTCTTGGCGTTATCATAATTCTCCTTTCCACCACTGTCACTTCGATCACGGGACTGTCCACCTCCGCCATTGCCACCAACGGGTTTGTGCGAGGAGGTAAAGGCCTCGCGGCCGGTCCACTCTGATCTGGGGCCTGTGGGTCCGGGTGCTGAGAGGCAGGAGCAGTCAGAGGTACCGAGAGTCCAGTCCTGGTTCCACCATCCGGCCTGAGGGACCAATCATCTTGGGAATGGGCCGGGACACGGCCTACTCACAGCACTGCGGCGTTTCTTCTCCTAGGTCCAGTCCACGGGCAGCAGATGGATCTCTCCTGGAAGGGAATATTTCTTCCCTCCTTCCCCCAGACTCCCCACTTCCCTCCCCCAGTCTATTTGAGTACATTTCAGGGGCCTCCCGGAGGCAGCCATGGCCAGGACAGGTGGGGTCTGGGCCCCCTCGGCGGCTCCCCAGGTGAGTATTGAAGGCAGCCGTCTGTGTGGCGGTTTTTCAGGTCTCGGAGTCATCATTATCAGCCTGAGTGTGGTCGTCACAACACTGACCGGCCTGTCCATGTCCGCCATCTGCACCAACGGGGTGGTGCGTGGAGGTAAGGCAGTCAGACTGGTTGCGGGGCCCAACAGGTAAGCAAACAGAGGGCGTGCACAGAACAGGGATCTGTAGGGTGTGTAAACACACAGCAGGTATGCATACAGAACACACATGCAGAACAGAGGTCTACAGAGTTAATAAGCACTCAATATATACGCACAGAACAGGCGAGTATGCACATGGAAGATATGCACAGAACGGGAACATACAGAGTGGGTTTGCATGCAACAGGTATGCAGGCAGTGGGTACACAGAGAACAGGTATATAAAGAGTGAGTACTCCAGCAAAGTGTACATATGGTCTGGGAGCGTGTACAGAGTGAGAACTCACAAGTGGGTATGCAGGTAGTAAGTTTGTTCAGAGTGAGTATGCATGCGATGTGAGTACATCCAGACCAGGTATGTATAGAGGGGATAAGCCAAAGGTTGGTTTGATCCTCAAGGACACTGCCAGGGAGATGGGAGTGTCAGAGGGAGATGGACATTCAAATTCATCCCTGAGGGTCCAAACAGCCCCTCATTCATGTCACTCTTAAGGGTCAGTAGTAATAATAATAATTGTGGTATTATTTAATCTCCTTCTATGTGGCAAGTGCTGGGGTAGATATAAAATGATCAGATCAGACTCAGTGCTTGTCCCACACAGGGCTCAGAGTCTAAGTAGGAGGGAGAACAGGTATTGAATCCCCATTTTACACATGAGGAAACTGAGGCACCAAGAACTGAAGTGACTTGCCCAAGGTCACACTGCAGGCAAGTGCCAGAGCCAGGATTAGAACCCACATCCTTTTACTTCCAGGCCCATGCTCTTTCCACTAAGCCACGGGGCTTCTTGCTGTAGCAGCCATGAAGCCACACTGTCTGCCCCATGGTCAGTTGGCTCCAGCCACTCCACACCCTAACCAACTCCATCTCCTCCCCTCCCCTCCCTTTTCCATGCTATCTTCCCATCCCCTCCTCCTCCTCTCCTCCCCCTTCCCTCCCCTCTCCTCTCCCCCATCCTTTTTCCATCTCCTCTGCTGTGTCTGGCCTGACTGCTCCATCAAACTTGGCCACAGGAGAAGTGGAGTGGAGGACCCGTCATGATGAGCCAAGATCAACAATGGTCCATGTGGGCCTGTAGAGCCAAATGTCCTGCTGGGGTCCATAGTACAGTGACTCGGCCCCCCGTGGCCAATTCCCCGGGGTAACTTTACCAGGCACTGATCTCCCCAGATGAAGGCCCCATCGTCCCCTCTACACATCCTCCTCCTTGCGCCCCTCCCGGCAGTCCCGCTCCATGGCCTCTCTACACCCTTTGCTCTTGTGCAGGCGGTGCCTACTACCTCATATCCCGGAGCCTGGGCCCCGAGTTTGGGGGCTCCATCGGGCTGATCTTTGCCTTCGCCAATGCTGTGGCCGTGGCCATGTATGTCGTGGGGTTCGCCGAGACCGTCGTGGGGCTCCTGGAGGTCAGCGCAGGCCTGGGCCCTGCCCTCCGGTTGGGGGAACACTTGCCTAGCTTCCTTCAGGGGCAGGAGGGTGGGCAAATCCTGTCTACTGATCAAGAGGCCCCCCACCCCAGGGCTGCAGATCTGTCATGGACAAGATGGGATCTTGGTGCCAGGAGAAGTTGAGACCCTATCTATTCACCAGGATCCCTTCCCAGGGGACAGGGAAGTGGGGTTGGGGCAGCAGCTCCTCTCCCTCCCACCCCCCAACTAAGATGCTAGTGGGATGCCCAGTCTCCCACTCCAGGGTGCCCCCTATGGAAATGCCAAAGGGGTACTCTTCCCCCAGTTCTGGAGTACTTCCCCCATGGAAATGCCCTAGTCAGCCATTGGTCTTTCTCCCTGCAGGACAGTCAGGCCCTGATGGTGGACAAGACCAATGACATCAGGATCATTGGCTCCATCACTGTGGTGATTCTGCTGGGCATCTCGGTGGCAGGCATGGAGTGGGAGGCCAAGGTAGGGGTGTCTCAGTCCAAAGGGGCAACAGGGAGGCTGATGGGGAGGGGTGGGGCAGCTGGTGGGGCGGGGAGGGTCTGGACTTGGTTCCTGAGGAATCTGAGATCCCTTACAGCCTCTCAACATGGAACAGAAGATTCTGGGAGCTTGGGGAGTTCCAGGAGGAAGAGTGCATGGCATTAGAGTCACCTGGCTCCTCCAATAAGTTCCCTTTCTGAGTTTGCTCATCCAAGAGGAGTGCCCGCCTGCTGGCTGGGGGTGATAGAGGGGAGGGGGAAGGAAGAAAGGGAGGGGAGGGAGAGGAGGGGAGAGTGAGGTAGAGGAGGAGAGGGTGAGGGAGAGGAGGAGAAGGTGAGGAAGGAGTTGGAAAGGGAGGGATGAGGAAGGAGTGGTCCCTGGAGCAGAACCTAGATACATTCAGGCTCCTAGGGCTTCAGAGACCTAGAGTCCACAAACCCAGAGGTAAGGAGACTAGGTTAGGTTTGCTGAAGTCCTGGGAGTAGGGCATGTTCATGGCTGGGGGCAGCTGTGCCAGGCCAGAACTGGCTCCCTCTATGCCCACCTCTGTCCTGGAGAGTCCGGGGAGGGAGGCACACAGCTGGACTGCAATCCAACTCCTTACACTCCTGGTCTAGCCCTGAGACCACTATCAGTGCTCCAGCAGACAGGCCATAGGTGATGGACCATAGACCATGGACTTTGGACCATGGACCATAGGTGATGAGCCATGGATCCTGGGACATGGGCAATGATACAAGAGGCCTTAGGTAATGGGCCATGGCCTGCTGGCATGTCATTGCAGGCTCAGGTGATTCTCCTGATCATTCTTGTCATTGCGATTATTAACTTCTTCATTGGGACAGTCATCCCCTCCAGTGCCGAGAAGAAGTCAAGAGGTTTCTTTAATTACCAGGGTGAGTGGTGCCAGAACCCCCTTACGCACCCACCAACCACAATCTGGCCATCCAGACTCCAAGCTCCAAAATCCCATGGGGACTAAATTGAGCACAAACTAAGAATGCTTTAGTATGGTGGGCTCCCAAGAGTTCATTTTTAAGGAGATGACTGATGGGGGATGGTCAAAGCAGAGCTGAACCAGGAGGTGTGGTCCATCTTGACTAGGGGTTGTGGGGCTGGGGCCTCCAGGGGGCAAAGATGATTCCATTTCTCAGAGTGGGGCAGCTCCAGGTGATAGTGTTTCCTGTTGTTTGTGTCGCAGCCTCGATATTTGCAGAAAACTTTGGGCCCAACTTCATGGATGGGGAAGGTTTCTTCTCCGTCTTCGCCATCTTCTTCCCAGCTGCCACAGGCATCCTGGCTGGAGCCAATATTTCCGGGGACCTGGAGGTGCATTCCCTCTATGAAATGGTGGGGGGAGGTGGGGGGAGCATGGGGCAGTGAGGGGTAGTGGGCAGGGTCCCTCTGGGGCATGTCCAATAGGACCAGTGTGGCCTAGTGGAAAGAGCACAGGCCTGGGAGCCAGAAGACCTGGGTTCTAATCCCGGCTTTGCCACTTGTCTGTTGGGTGACCTTGGTCAACTCACTTGAATTCTCTGGGCCTTAGTAACTTCATCTGTAAAATGGGGATTAAGACTATAAGCCCCATATGGGACATGGACTGTGCCCAGCCAGATTAGCTGGTATCTACCCCAGTGCTTAGTACAGTGCCTAGCACATAGTAAGCACTTAACAAACACCATTACAAAAAAAAGAAAAAAGAACAAACAGAATTCTGCTCTCTCTCCTCCAGGACCCCCAAGATGCCATCCCAAAGGGCACCATGCTGGCCATTCTCATTACCACGCTTGTCTACGTCGGTGTGGCCATCTGCCTGGGTGAGCACCCCTGGGTGGGGTGGGCAAACAAGGATGCAGGGCACCCCCCCGGCATCATCCCACCCCACCCAAATAGTTTGGGTCTGAGGTTGGGGTGGGAAGTGTCCCTGCCTCCAAGCTGGAGGACTGTGCCCCGGGCACAGTGGTAACCCATGTCCCTCCTGCAGGCGCCTGTGTAGTCCGAGATGCCACGGGGAGCGTCAATGACACGGTCACCACTGGGCTGAGTGGTGCCTGCAATGGCTCTGCAGCCTGTGGGCTGGGCTATGACTTCTCCACTTGTGGGAGCCATGGCTGCCGCTATGGGCTGATGCAGGATTTCCAGGTGTGATGGCAGGGAGGGGGGCATGAAAACATCCCCAGCTGGCCCCATATTCTCCTCTGGGCCCGCCCTTCTAGTCTGGGACCCATCTCCTCCTGGCCTTGCCCCTCCTACCCTGGGAACCACCCCAGGGTCTCTCCCCGTATCCCAGCACTCACCCCTGGCCCTTAGTGCCCTGGCCCCTCCCCTTCTCCGCCCCTCCTCTGCCATCCCTCCCGGCCCCGCCCCCCTCCCCCTGAATTCAGTCCCGTTCCCCCAAGCACTTACTCCTTCCTGCCCCACCACTTTGTCCTCCTGCTGGCTTTTGGAGGTCCAAGCGGCTCTGACCGCCCTGTGGCTCCTGATCTCAACAGGTCATGAGCATGGTATCCGGGTTTGGCCCCCTGATCACGGCTGGCATCTTCTCAGCCACGCTGTCCTCGGCCCTGGCCTCCCTCGTCAGCGCTCCTAAGGTCTTCCAGGTACCAACCCCAGGGCGGCCCAGCCCTGACCCGGACTCTGACCCCCTCCCCGGCAGACCGGCAGACCTGCTGCGGGCCTGGTTGGGGCAGGTGTCCAACTCCCTGTAGGCCCTGGGAGGAGTGGAATGGGATGGTGTCCAGCGAGGGGTGGGGGGCAGTCCTGTGGAGGTGAGGGGGGGGACTGGGACAGTGACCATCTCTGGCCCCCAGGCCCTGTGCAAGGACAACATCTACCGGGCGCTGCAGTTCTTCGCCAAGGGCTACGGCAGGAACAATGAGCCCCTGCGAGGCTACGTGCTCACTTTCATTATCGCCATGGCCTTCATCCTGATAGGTACAGACTAGCTGCAGGCCACTGGCCATCACCAAGTGGGTGGGAGTCCCTGGATCCAGGCCAAGATAGCATAACCACCTGTGGCCTGGCCCAAGGGACAATAACTGACCTCCTCCACTTTTTTTACCCCTACTCTTCTTCATTCTTCCTCCCATCCCAATTCTCCTGTCCAGACCACTGATAGCTGCTCTCCCCACCCCTTCTTACCCCTGCTGCCCTTCTGCCATTCTCTGACATCCCCAGTAGGGTCCATTAGGTTTGTTGAGGAGGTCATTGATGACTTTGAAGAAAGTGATCCCAGTGAAGTGAAACAGGTGAAAGCCGGATTGCAGTTCAGGAGGGTCAAGAGGAACCGGAGGAGTGGAGGCAGCAGATGTATTCAACCTGTTCAAGAAGTATGGACAGAACCACTAGGGAGATGGAGAGATAGGCAGATGGTGCCATGGGGTCCAAAGAAGGGTTTTTTAGAATGGAGATGAGGATTTGCTTGAAGGCAGAGGAGAAGGAGCCTTCAGGGTGAGTGGTTGAGAATGGTGGCCAGGGAGGGAAGGAGTGAGCCAAATATTTTTAGAAGGTGGAAAGGGAAGGGTAGAGGCACTGGGGATAAATTTTGATAGCATCCCTCTCGAGAGATGTTGAAGGATGAGGGAGTGTATGGTGGCATGGAGGGAGTTGGGGAGGATGAGGAGAAAATCTGAGGAGTCCATGCTTGAAGACTGCCATTCTGTCAACAAAGTAGTTGGCAAGGTCATCAGGGATGGGAGGGAGCACTGGGGGCTTCAGGAAGAGGTTAAAAATCTGGAGTAATTGGTGAGGGAAGAGCTATAACAGGGGAGGATCAATCAATTAATCAATAGTATTTACTGAGTGTTTACTCTTGGCAGAGCGCTGTATCAACTACTTGGTTGTATAGTAGACAGGATCCCTGATCTCAAGCAACTTAGAAAGAGGAGATGGCTGGGGAGACAGGATAAATTTGAAAAGACCCTCTCACCTCCTCCCCTCCCCTTCCTTCCCCCCGCCCCCGCGGACAGTCATCCCAACATCGCCTCAGGAAATGCTCTGAAACTCCACACCTGGTGCCGCACTCCTTTGAATGGTAGGAACTGAGCACCTACTGAATGTGCTGCACTGTACTGAGCTCCCACTGGGTGCAGTTCCCTGTACTGAGCATCCTCTGGGTGTGGTACCCTTTACTGAGTAGCCACTGGATATGGTACACTGTACTGAGCAACCACTCAGTGCAGTGTTCTGAACTGAACACTTGGAAAAGTACCACAGGAGCTGCAGACCTACCCAGATCCAGCTCCTCAAGGCCCTTTGGCTTCCCCAGGCCCACCAGCCCGTTGGCCACTCCAGCTTGTGTATATGTTTCCCTCTCACAGCTGAGCTCAATGCCATCGCCCCCATCATCTCCAACTTCTTTCTGGCCTCCTATGCCCTCATCAACTTCTCCTGTTTCCACGCTTCATACGCCAAGTCTCCCGGTGAGTGGGGCTGGGCTGGGGCCCTGGAACAGGAGCAGTTCCCACCCCCAGAAACCAGGCCCCCAGGTCCCCGGGCAACACTAATTCATGGACAGGAATGCGGAGGGAGGAGAATAGTCCTTCTGCCACAGCATTTCTGCTTCAAGAAAACCCAGCCCAGCCAGTCCGCAGGAAGGGTAGGGGTGGCACCAGGGTTGATGTGGGGCTGACGCAGGATCGGGGTGGGATAGGTGCAGGATCGGGGTAGGGGCAAATGTGGGATCTTGGAGGGGAAGGTTGACTCACCTGGGGGGCTGGATCTACCCTTGGACGGGATGAGACATGGGGCAAGGCACAGCAGTTGGGAGAGTTCAAAGGTGGTCTTTGGCTACGCAGGCTGGAGACCAGCCTATGGCATCTACAACATGTGGGTTTCGCTGTTTGGGGCCGTGCTGTGCTGCGCCGTCATGTTCGTCATCAATTGGTGGGCGGCCGTCATCACATACGCCATCGAGTTCTTCCTGTACATCTATGTCACCTACAAGAAGCCCGGTGAGGTGGTGGTTGGGGGAGGCGAGGGTCGGGTGTGGGGGGCCAGGCCGGGACACTAGCCTTTCATGCCTGCTTTCATTTCCTTCAATCAGTCAGTCAATCAATCAGTGGAATTTAATGAGCACTCACTATGTGCAGAGCACTGTATTAAGCTCTTAATAGAGTTGGTAGACATGTACCCTGTCCACAAGGAGCTTCCAGTCTAGAGGAGCTGTGAGCTCTGCTCGGGTGTGGGCCCAGATTCCCATCCCAGGAATCGGGAGAAGGGGAGGTGCTGGCTAATCCTCAAGGGTGCTCAAAGACTAAGAGGGGTGCTCAGAGTTGCTCAGAGGCTCTCAGAGACACAGATGCTTAGAGTTAGTGACAGGAAAGCCAAAAAACCAAACTGGACTTACCTAAAACCCTTAATTGTGCCCTGGGACATACAGGAGGTCTCTTGAAATCCCGGGACACTTTGAAACACATAGAGTGCACTAGAACTCCCAGAGGGCTTTGGAACCCACAGGAACAGTCTAGAAAGCTGCAGGGGTGCTCTGGAACCCACAGGATGTTCTGTACTGTCTTCCCTGCACTGGTGCTCTCCACCCAGCAGAAGGATCTGTGGGGTCTAATTC
This sequence comes from Tachyglossus aculeatus, assembly GCF_015852505.1. Lineage (NCBI taxonomy): Eukaryota > Metazoa > Chordata > Mammalia > Monotremata > Tachyglossidae > Tachyglossus > Tachyglossus aculeatus. The sequence continues at coordinate 680,096 of NC_052073.1, read as the reverse complement.
ACCTGCTAGTCTGGGCAGGAAACCTGTGGCACAGAGGAAGAGCTGTGTTTCTCTGTGTTTTTAGAGAGGTTTGGGAGATTTTTCCCCAAGCAAATCACCAGCTCAAGGCCTAGGGTCCCCCTCCTGCTCTGCTCCATCTCCCGGCTACCCCTATCCCCCTGTCTGTACACCCCAGGGCCAGGGGCAGCTTATCGGGCTGGGTCTGCTCCCACCTTCCTCAAATCTGACAGACAATAACTCCCCCATTCAAAACATTGTTGAACGCACACCTCCTCCAGGAGGCCTTCCCTGACTAAGCCCCCCTTTCCTCTTCTCCCACTCCCTTCTGTGTCACTCTGACTTGCTTCCTTCGTTCTTATCCCCCACAGCCCCAAAGCACTTATGTACATATCTGTCATTTATTTATTTATTTATATTAATGTCTGTTTTCCCCCTTCTAGACTGTAAGCTCATTGTGGGCAGAGAATGTGTCTGTTTATTGTAATGTACTCTCCCAAGCAGTTATCACAGTGCTCTGCACACATTAAGCGCTTAATAAATAAAATTGAATGAATTCCTACATCCACAGATGTCAACTGGGGCTCATCCACGCAGGCCCTGTTCTATGTGAATGCCGTCAACAGTGCTCTGGAGCTGACTACAGTGGAGGACCACGTGAAAAATTTCAGGTCGGTATCAGCCTCATGTGGAAGACCAGTCCCTCTGATAGGAGGGGTCCATGACATTGGACACATGCCCAACTGTCCTTGGTCCTGCCTTCGCTGAATGGAAGGCATGGCCCGCCTGGCTCCCATCCAGGGCCCCCACCCCTCCTGGCCCCAGCCAGTATTGACCACTGGACTCTCCATCCCAGGCCCCAGTGCATCGTCCTCACAGGTGAGCCCGTGACCCGGCCAGCACTCTTGGACATCACTCATGCCTTCACCAAGAATAGTGGCCTCTGCATCTGCTGCCAAGTCTTTGTGGTACGAGCCTGGGACTGGAGGCCCAGCTGGGGGTGGGGGTGACAGGAGGAGGGAGGGGAGGTCTATCTGTAAAGTCAATCCTCTGGGTTTTCTCCCCACCCACTATGCCGGGGGACTTGTGCTGATAAGGGTCCATGTGGGCAGGGCCCGCGCAAGCTCTGCGTGCAGGAGATGAATTCTGGCATGGGCAGGAAGCAGGCCTGGCTCACTAGCAACAAGCGCAAGGCTTTCTATGCAGCTGTGGCAGCCGACTCTTTCCGTGATGGCGTCAGGAGCCTACTCCAGGTCAGGCGGGGGACACGGAGATGGTGGAGAGTGGGCAGTGCCATCAGGGGAGGCTGAGGGGTTGGTGAGGAGCATGTCTGCTCACTCAAGGTCCTGACCTCTGGCTCTGGCCTAAAAGGGTCCATTTTGGGGTGGGTCAAAGGCCCATTTGGACTGAATGTGGGTGTTTTGGGGGCCTGGCATGCAGAAAAGCCTTGGGCCAGAGAGGACGGGCTGATGGACAGGACCCGGCTGGTCAAGGACTGGTTCCTGGGGGTGGGGGATAGGGAACTGGGGAAAGGGGACAAAGCAGTGGAGGGTGTTAACCCCCAGGGCAGCCGCTGCAGGGTATGTGCAGTGGTGGGGGGAGGGAGGAGGGGGCTCCAGCTCCAGCTTCCCTTCCCACATTTGGGGAGATGGAGCATGACGAGGCCCCCTCCACCCCACCCCAACTGCTGCTCCTTCCCACTGCCCCCCCTCCATCCTGGGAAGGGATCTCGGGCACCTCCTGGTCTCCTTGGCCCCTGCTGACCCCCAGTCTTGGCTTCCCCCAACACACTAGGCCTCTGGCTTAGGCCGGATGAAACCCAACACACTGGTTCTTGGGTTCAAGAGGAACTGGAGGAAGGCAGCACTGGCCGAAATTGAGAACTACGTTGGCATCATCCAGTGAGTGGCACCTCCCTGACCTCACCCCTCGGACCCCATGGCTACCTCCCGCCTCACCCCACCAGCCTAACTCTCCCAGATGGGACGGGACTAAGCCAGCAGCTGGGCCTCTTGGGTTGTCTGGCCTCTCAGCCTAGGAGTTGTAGGCCAGCAGGAGGTGAACTGAAGACCATGACCTCCCTGGGGAAAGAGCTGGCCAAAACTGAACTTTCCATCGTGGTGGCAATGGGACAGGTGCCAGGTAGTGCCAGACAGTGCCAGGAGTGGAGGCAGAGGGCTAAAGAGATTCAGAAAGCCAGGCTTGAAGACAGAGTCCCACAGAAGAACAAAGAGAACCAGGGGTTGGTCAGGGGGCAGGGCCCATGGAGTGGGCGTTGAGGGGGAGAGAGTGGAGCAGTAGGGAGACAGGAGAGAGAAAGGGTAGGTCAGAGGATGACTGGACAGGGTTGCCACCAGCTGGCGATCCTGAAGCTTCACCCACTGCCCTACATTCATTCATTCAATTGTATTTATTGAGCGCTTACTGTGTGCAGAACACTGTACTATGTGATTGGGAAGTACAAGTCAGCAACATATAGAGACAGTCCCTACCCAACAATGGGCTCAGTCTAGAAGTGGGAGACAGACAACATGACTGTGAGCCCGTTGTTGGGTAGGGACCATCTCTATACATTGCTAACTTGTACTTCCCAAGCGCTTAGTACAGTGCTCTGCACATAGTAAGTGCTCAATAAATATGATTGAATGAATGAAAACAACATAGAACCCTGCCTCCTGCCCGGCCCTAGGGAAGAGGAAACTAACGCCTTGCTCTCTGCTCCCTCCCAGTGACGCCTTTGACTTTGAGATGGGCATAGTCATCGTCCGGATCAGCCAAGGATTTGACATATCCCAGGTGCTCCAGGTCCAAGGTATGTCCAGCCCATCTCAGGCCCACCCCACCCCATCCGACCCCACCCCAGCTACCCAGCTGTGCCATCACTCATGGCTGGCTGGTTTCCAAGCCCAGACACCCAGCCTCAATCATCAATCAATCAATTGAATTTATGAGCACTTACTGTGGGCAGACCACTGTACTAAGAACTTGGAGAGGTACAACAGAACTGGTAACATTCCCTGTTCACAAGCAGCTTACAGTTTAGAGGAGGTGACAGACATTAATATAAATAAATAAATTACGGATATGGACATAAATGCTGTGGGCCTGAGGGAGGGTGAATAAAGGGAGCAAATCTAGGTGCAAGGGTGACACAGAATGGAGTGGGAGAAGAAGAAATTAGGGCTTATTCAGGGAAGGCCTCTTGGAGGAGATGTGATTTTAATGGGGTTTTGAAGTTGGGGAGAATGATCGATTGGTTATGAAGAGGGAGGGCATTCCAGGCCAGAGGCAGGACATGGGTGAGAGGTCAAATGACTGGGCTTCCCATTCCTAGATGAGCTGGAGAAACTGGAGCAGGAGAGACTGGCACTGGAGGCAGCCCTGAAAGACCCTGAGGACACAGAGGGTAGCGGTGGGCTCCGAGGACTCTTTCATAAAGCTGGCAAGCTCCACATCACCAAGCAAGTTGTGAAGAAAGGTGAGTGGAGCCCTGGGCAGACCATGGCCAGCCAACTCCCTCCAGTGCAGATAGCTTGCCAGCCCACAGAGCCAACCCCAGATGCCTCTGGGGGGGCTAGGTGTGGTTGGGCAGGGTTAAGGAACCACCCTGGGGAGCAGACAGTCAGGACTCAGGCACTCTGAAGGTACTGAGAACAGCCAAGCCTTTCCCTCAAGTAGCTGAGGGTTTGGGGCCTGGTCCACCCATCAGTCCACATCTCCAGTTGGGTAAAGTTGGTAATTGAAGTCTGGCCCAGCTGCCCATCTCTCTAGCCCCTCTTTGAAGTTCAAAAACTCTGTCTGGGCAAGTCAAGACTCCATGGGCTTGACCCCTCAGTGCAGCCCGGGACAATGGAAAAACTCATTTTATTTGTCACTTAAAAAGTAAATCAAAAAGTATTTGAATTTTCAAGCAAGTTTGTTGCTTCCGCTTGGCAAATTGTCCAGGGTAGATGGACTCCCAGGCCCTCTCTGTCTGGGACCCCATCTCCCCGCTCCTCGGATGGCGGCATGAAGGGTGAGGGGCCTTCAGAGGCACAGAGCAGCTCGGCTCCCTCCTCCCTCACAGACGTGAGTATCCGTACGGTCCAGTCCACACCCGCAGGGGAAATCAACCAGAGGCTAGTCGAGGCCAGCGGCCAGTTCAAGAAGAAACAAGGCAAAGGCACCATCGATGTCTGGTGGCTGTTCGATGATGGAGGTAAGCGGGAGGGACCTGTAGCCCACTCCCACCAGCCAGCTGGCCCACCCCAACTGGGAAAAGGAGCTGGAGACCAGAGCTGGGTGAACCGTGCGAGCAGTAGGGAGCCCAGTTACGAACTTGGGGTAGGGACTTGCCCGCCACTGCCACTGGGCCTCCCTCCCTCCCTCCCATCTTCCCTCTGTCCCTGCCCAGGGTTGACCCTCCTCATCCCCTACATCTTGACACTGCGGAAGAAGTGGAAGGGCTGCAGGCTGCGGATCTTCGTCGGTGGGAAGATCAACCGCATCGAGGAAGAGAAGATAGCGTAAGGCCTGCTGACTTGTCCACTTGTCTCAGCTGACATAGGTGGTCACGAGGGCACAAACCTGGCAGCAGCACAATAGTATTAGTAGCAGTAGTAGTACTAGTAATAGTAGCAGCTCTAGTGGAACCCACTTGGTGTGGTGTACTGTATTAGATACTTGGGGAGTACATAATAACAAAGTGTCATGTTACCTGCCCACAAGGAGTTTACACACTACTGGGGGAGACAAATATAAAAGTATTTACAACTAGAGTGGTCAAAATCAATAAGTTGAAAATATATATCTCTATATAGAGAGATATAGGTGTGTTAAAGAAGGGGTAAACAAGTTATTAGGTGCTGGGAATGGCACAAGAAGTGACCTGGCTCAGAGTGCTGGAAAATTAATCAGGGAAAGCTGGTTGGAGGAGGTGGATTTTAGGAAGACTTTGAATTTAGAAAGAGCTGGGATCTGTCAGATGTGAGGAGGGAGGAAGTTCCAGGCTGAAGTTTCAGGCTGGGGTTGGGGGGAAACATAAGTGAGGGGATAGAGGTGGGAGAGTTGAGAGTGAGGGACAGCTAGAAGGTTGGCTGGGGAGCAGCAAAGACAGCGAGTTGGAAAAAAGAAGGAGAAGAGAGTGGACAGGTAAGGTAGGGACAGACGGTGGAGAGACTGAGCACAGTCCTGGGCCGGGCCATTGGAAAGTGCTCATGGTGAGCCAAAGGTTTCCACCCCTGCCACAGGGAGAACGGAGTGGTCATTAGCCCTAGGCCCTCCCGTCAGGCAAGAACTGGTCCAGAAGGCTTTGGGTACTCAATGGTCAGCAGACAAGGCCATGCACTGCTCTGAGGGATCATCAGCATTCCGGTTCCCCTGCCACGTTATTACCCACTCCTTGGGCCACACCTCCACTTGGGCCCCTTCTCTTCAGCCTTCAGGATGCAGCTTAGCTTGGGATCTCTGGGCCCATCAGGGCCACAGTTAGCCTTGGCCAAGCCCTGCACACCAGCCATCCAATCAGTCAATGAGTGCATTGTACTGAGTACCTTCTGGGTGCAGAGCACTGTACTAAGTACCCGACAGGGGGCAATGAGGTTAGCAGACATGAGCCCTGCCCTCAGGGAGTTTACAGTCTGCTTGTCACTGGGCTCAGCCTAAATGAGGTGCCGTTTGGTGCCTTGCCTTGCCCAAACCCCAGCACTCTCGGCCCAGGGTCAGCTGTGATAGCCAAGTGCTCTCTCTTATGGGTCTGAGTACTTTCTTTCATGTGGCTGAGTCCTCTCCCTCATTGTTTCTAGAATGGCTTCCCTCCTGAGCAAATTCCGGATAAAATTTGCAGACATCCACATCATCGGTGACATCAACATTAAACCAAACAAAGAGAGGTGAGAAACCTCAAGAGAGGCACAGTGTCCTGTTGGCTGGATTGTCACTCCTCCCAACAGCGCTGCCCCAGGATGCTCTTCCTTTCTTGTCCTATTCAGAGTTCCCCTCCTTCTTGGCACTGCCCAGAATGCCCTTCCTTGCCGGCCCAACCGGAGTGCCCTTCCTTCTTGGTACTACCCAGAGTGCCCCTCCTCCCCAGCCCTCCCCAAGTGGTCCCTGCTCCCTGTGCTGCCACCCTAGTGTGATGCCCAAGCTAGCAGCAGTAGAGCTGGGGGGAAGGTGGTGGTTAACCGCGTTGCCCACCCCTTGGCTGAGGACCTTCAGAGCCCAGGATGGAGCCCTTGAGTCCCCTACACAAGTCCTCTCGAATTACCCTTCCAGCTGGAAGTTCTTTGAAGAGATGATTGAACCCTATCGCCTTCACGAGAGTCGCAAAGATTTGACAACAGCAGAGAAATTGAGACGGGAAACTCCATGGAAAATTATGGATTCGGAGATGGAAACGTTCAAGGAAAAGGTGCAGTTTGGTTTTTGCGATGCTTCGGCTGGCCAACCCGCTGACCGGAACAGGGCAGAGGGGAGTGAGGGCCAGGAGAGGGTGTCCATCACTTTGGCCAGCCGGTGAGTTGGTCATGGTCCTGTCCCCTCTCTGGACTGGCTGTGTTCCTCACCCTTGGTTCCGGGTTGCCTGCTGGCACCAGAAGTATATTGTCAGAGTGCTGGGGATTGTTAGAAGACCTCTGGGGTCCTATCTGGCGTTGGAGGCTGGGGAAGTGTCAGATGGCAACAAAGCCCCTCTCCCTTTCTCCCCTCCTCTGAACCCTTCAACCCTCTCTGTCTCTGACTCTCCCCACCCAGTGACCCAGCACAGACCGTCCAACACCCCTGACTCTCCCCTCTCCACCCCAGACTCTCCCCAAGTGACCTAACATGGACCATCTAGCACCTCTGACTTCCCCCCAGTGACCCAGCATGGACCATCCAGGGTCCCTGACTCTCTCTCCCCATCCCTCATGGTTTGGAGTCTCCAAAAAACAGATCTCTGAGAGAGAAGGACTCCAGAGTCTGCTTGTCTGGGTTTGGGTTGGGAAAGTTCTTCCTGGAGATTCTGGAGTAGTCCAGAAAGGTACCACTGTGTCCAGCAGATCCTGCTGTTTTCCAGAGTCTGCGCCAGGTCCGGCTGAATGAGTTGCTTCAGGAGCACTCCAGAGCTGCCAACCTGATTGTCCTGTAAGTGAGACCCTCCTCGCTGACTCCTGAGCCCCCGGGACTCCCATCCACCCCCTCTGCCCCTGGGTCTCCATTCAGTCGGGAGGACAGCCCTGCGGGCCCTTGGCATGTTGGCCTGCCCTCCCATCAGCCCACCGGCTTATCTCAGGCCCTGGTCCCGTCCACCAGTTTGGCTCAGTCCCTGTCCCTCCCTATACAGGAGCCTGCCGGTTGCAAGGAAGGGAACAGTATCTGATCTGCTATACATGGCTTGGCTGGAAATCCTCACCAAGAACCTCCCACCCATCCTTCTGGTCAGAGGGAACCACAAAAACGTCCTGACTTTCTACTCCTGAAGTCGGCCAGCCTCCTCCCACTCCTGTCTGGCCCACGGAAACTCTGGAGGGCCGGCAGGAGGGAGGCCCAGGTTGGCGCTCTCCGGAACGGCTTCCAGGCCTCTGACCTGATGCTTTCTTTCTATGTGTCTTTAGAACAGAGCAAACCCTGATTTTTCACCTGGCTAGTAGGGACTGAATTTTTCTCACATATCTGCCGGTGGCAGTAGGGAAGTCGGTGGGAGGTGGGGGGAGGGGTCTGTGAATAATAAGGATAATCATTGTTATATTTGTTAAGTCCTTTGTACCTAGCACTGTACTAAGCGCTGAGATCGATACAGGATAATCAGATTGGGCACCATCCCTGTCCCATATGGGGCTCACAGTCTAAGGGGGAGGAGAACTGGTATTTCACCCCTATTTTACAGTTGAGGAAACTGAGCCACAGAGAAGTTTAATGACTTGCCCAAGGTCACACAACAGGCAAGTGATGGAACCAGGATCAGAACACAGGTCTCCTGACTCCCAGTCCTGTGCTCTATCCCACTAAGCTACACTGCTTCCTCTCACGGCTGCCTGTGCATACATCAGATGGTGGTCAACACATTCCCCAACTGGCTTGTGCTCCTCAGAAAACATCCATCCATCCACCTGTCAATCAATGGCATTTATTGAGCACCACCTGCTTGCAGAGCACTGTACTAAAAACTCGGGAGAGGACACTATAGTAGGCAAGATCCCCGTCCTCAAGGAGCTTATAATCTAGTGAGAGAGACGGGCCCTGAAATAAACTACAAACAGAAGAAGGGATGCGTATGTGAGTTAATGGTAAGAAATAGGGTGTGCCCGATATGGACCAAAGTGTTAAGAGTTGGAGTGTAAACATCACAAGTGTCACAAGCAAAGGGGCTGAGCTGGCAGCCCCAGGGAAGAAAGCAGATTATTTACTTGCATAACAGGATTCCCTTTGTTAAATGGAAGATCAGTCAGGGCTTGGCAGAAAGGAAGGAATGAAGGGGGACATTTATTGAGTGCTTACTGTGTGCAGAGCACTATATATTAAGAGAGTACAATACAGTAGACTAGGTAGGCATGATCCCTACTCAGGAGGAGCAAGGTTTTTACTAGCTGATGTAAGACCGTTCACTACCCCAAGGCTGGGGTAAGAGCTTGGGGTGCCCATTCTAAATTGGTCATTTGTTGTGGCCACACCATCAACACCAGCCCTCCCCAAGCTGGGCCAGTGACCCGCCTAGCCCCCAAGTCTGGCCACTTGGTCCACCTACCATCCCCAACCAAAAGGAAATCCTGGCAAGATGGCCAGAAGATCACCTTCTACAGGCTGGACAACAGCAGCTGAGCTCCATCACGGAGTGTTTTCTCCAGAGGAGGCTGCAGATGCCATTTTGGGGAGATAGGAGAGGGTTTCCTAATTATGTAGCCAACACTTAGACCATCTGAATTCGTGCTTAGCCCTGGCTACAGGGGTCCTAGTGACTGGGCTTCTCTCTCACTGGTGCTGGCCACTGGCCCCTGGTGCTGGTGGCAGGCCGCTGGCCAGTGTGGAAAGGTTCAGCTGTTGAATCGGTGTCTTGGGGAGTTCCGTTGCTTTGAGGAACTGACTGGTAGAGAGCAAAATGCTAGGTGAGTTCCTGGTGGGAAGGCTTGATTTTCCTGATCACTGCAGACCGACTGCTTCTTCTAATCAATCGTGACAATGGAATCATGAATTCTCAATAAACATGTTAGTAGAGCTGGAGTGTCATAACCTCTTGCGCTCTCTCTTTTTTAACCCCCAACTTTGTCCCACAGTCTTGGAAGAGGTGGGCAAGGCTGGGAAACACAGTGAAAGGTGCTAGCTATGACCTGACCCTGCTGACCCTGCTAAGGCAAACCCTAAGAGAACAAGCCAAGTAATTTACTGCACCCTCCACCCACCAGGAGGATGGGGAGACCCTGGGACGCAATCGGGTTCCTATCCTCTCCAATCAGGAAGTTGCTTCCTTCAAAGATGCCCCCAGCCCACTGGTCACTTCATCCCCTAATTATGGAATCACCTTAGCAGGAACCCCCAGGTTGGGCTGATACCCCAAGATGTGTCAGCCCATTCTTAGCTGTCGTTTTGAATTGATGTTGAGCTCGGGACAGACGCCCAAATGATGATTCTCCCTCCATGACCCCAATCCCCAGTCCATCACTCAGATCCCTGAGATTGGGGAGGCGGTGGGTGGGGTGGGAGTGAGCTAGTGAGAACTGATGGGGAAAGGTGGGGCGGAGGAATACGGATGAGGAGAGAGAAGGAGGGCCTTAGGAGTGGCCTTGGTTGTCACTAAAGATTATCAGAGGCAAAGGGAGCACAAGGAACAATTTTGCTTTGAATTTCAATCAAAATAAGGAGCTTGGATGGCACTTTAATGAAGCTTCCTCTAAGTAGGAGGGAAAATGGGTGTTGAATCCTCATTTTACAGATGAGGAAACTGACACATGGAGAAGTGAAGTGATTTGTCCAAGGTCTCCAAGGTCACGCAGCAGGGAAGTGGCAGAGGTGGGATTAGAACTCAGGTTCTCTGCCACTGAGAAACCATTTCCCTTCAGACCCCAGCTGGGGCCTCCCCTGAACTATGGGCCTCTAGTATGGGGCCTGCCTGCTCCCTCATTCATTCATTCATTCACTCATTCATAATTATTGAGCTCTTAGTGTGTGCACAGCAGTGTACTAAGCACTTGGGAGAGTACAACACAACAATAAACAGACACATTTCCTGCCCACAAACGAGCTGTCTAGAGGCAGGGAGAGAGGCATCAATACAAATAAATAAATTACAGATATGTACCATAAATGCTGTGGGGCTCGGAGCAGGGGAGAGCAACAGGAGCAAGTCAGGGTGATGCAGGAGGGAGTGGGAGATGAGGAAAGGTGGGCTTAGTCTGGGAAGGCCTCTTGGAGGAGATGTGCCTTCAAAAAGGCTTTGAAAGGGGGGAGAGTAATTGTCAGATTTGAAGAGGGAGGGCATTCCAGGTTGGCAATTTTTCTCCCTCACTGTGCTGCTGTCCCCTGAAACACCCATCCATTGGTCCATCTGTGAGGTGCCCTCACTTCCAATGTTCTGGCTTCCTTTCTGTTGGGAAGATGGAGCTCAGACCTAAATCCTTCCCAACTGAAGCAGGAACTCCCCAAAATGTGGGCCCAGGGAGCTAATCTATTCCCCCTCTCATGCCCTTCACAGTGGGTGAAGAGGGTTTATCTCTGCTGGCTGCAGTTTGGACGGGTAGCCTGGCCCTTGACATTCCCCTGGGAGGACCTCTGAAGAGTTGTGTCAGGGTCGAGTTTTAACACACATCTCCAGGGAAGGGTGCTACTAGGTAGAAGAAAGAAACAATCATAATAATCATGGTATTTCTAAAGTGCTTACTTTTCCATGTTCTCCCTGGACTTTTCCTAGCATTAGTGTCTTCTCCGGATAGTGCATTCTACCCCAGTTCTTGGCGCATAGGAAGCACTTAGCAAATAGTGCATTCTACCCAAGAAGCAGCATGGCTTAATGAAAAGAGCACGGGCTTGGGAGTCAGAAGATGTGGGCCCTAATCCCAGCTCCACCACTTGTCCCTTGTGTGACCTTGAGCAAGTCACTTAACTTCTCTGTGCTTCAGTTCCCTCATCTGTAAAAATGGAGATTAAGACTGTGAGCCCCACGTGAGACGACCTGATTACCTTGTACCTACCCCAGTGCTTAGTACAGTGCTCTGCACACAGTAAGCGCTCAATAAATACGATTGATTGATTGAAAAGTGGTGGAGCCGGGATTAGAACCCATGACCTCTGACTCCCAAGCCTGGGCTCTTTCCACTGAGCCACACTGCTTCTCCAAATTACGGCATTTGTTAAGCGCTTACCATGTGCAAAGCACTGTTCTAAGCACTGGAGGAGATACAAGGTAATGAGGTTGTTCTACATTGGGCTCACAGTCTTAATCCTCATTTTCCAGGTGAGGTAACCGAGGCCCAGAGAAGTGAAGTGACTTGCCCAAAGTCACACAGCTGACAAGTGGTGGAGCCAGAATTAGAACCCATGACCTCTGACTCCCAAGCCCGTGCTCTTTCCACTGAGCCATGCTGCTTCTCATATTATTACTATGACCCCAGTTCTTAACACATAGGAAGCACTTCACAAATACCACTATTATTCTGACTCCACAGGACTGAATGGGGAAGCAGTGTGGCTCAGCGGAAAGAGCATGGGCTTGGGAGTCAGAAGTCATGGGTTCTAATCTCGGCTCCCGCACATATCTGCTGTGTGACCTTGGGCAAGTCACTTAACTTCTCTGAGCCTCAGTTCCCTCACCTGTAAAATGGGGATTGAGACTGTGAGCCCCACATGGGACAACATGGTCACCTTGTATCCCCCCAGTGCTTAGACCAGTGCTTTGCACATAGAAAGCGCTTAACAAATGCCATCATTATTATATTATGGAGAAGAGTCAGGAGTGATGGATGGACTATCCGTAATCATGAGAATAGTTCATTCATTCGTGCATTCAATCGTATTTATTCATTCATTCAATCGTATTTATTGAGCCCTTACTGTATGCAGAGCCATAAGCACTTGGGAAGTACAAATTGGCAACATATGGAGACAGTCCCTACTCAACAACAGGCTCATGGTCTAGAAGCGGGAGACAGACAACAAAACAAAACATGTGGACAGGTGTCAAGTCGTCAGAACAAATAGAATTAAAGCTAAATGCACATCATTAACAAAATAAATAGAATAGTAAATATGTACAAGTAAAATAAATAGAGTAATAAATCTGTACATATATACAGGTGCTGTGGGGAGGGGAAGGAGGTGGGGGGGATGGGGAGGAGGAGAGGGAAAAGGGGGCTCAGTCCGGGAAGGCCCCTTGGAGGCGGTGAGCTCTCAGTAGGGCTTAGAAGGGAGCCCACTGGTGGATAGGGACCGTCTCTATATGTTGCCACCTTGTACTTCCCAGGCGTTTAGTACAGTGTTCTGCAAACAGTAAGCACTCAATATGCTTGAATGAATGAGTGAATGAAAGAGAGGAATCAATCAATCAATAGTATTTATTGAGCGCTTACTGTGTGCACAGCACTGTACTAAGCGCTTGGGAAGTACAAGCTGGCAACATATAGAGACAGTCCCTACCCAACAGTGGGCTCACAGTGGGCTCAGTCTAGAAGGGGTATACAGAGAACAAAACCAAACATATTAACAAAATAAAATAAATAGAATAGATATGTACAAGTAAAATAAATAGAGTAATATATATGTACAAACATATATACATACATACAGGTGCTGCGGGGAAGGGAAGGAGGAAGACAGCTAGCTTGGCGGATGTGCGGAGGGAGGGCATTCCAGGCCAGAGGGAGGGCGAGGGCCGGGGGCTGACGTTGGGACAGGCGAGAACGAGGCACAGTGAGGAGGTAGTTGTCGTGCTAACTCTGCTAGAGGAGCAGCGTGGCTCAGCGGAAAGAGCCCGGGCTTTGGAGTCAGAGGTCGTGGGTTCAAATCCCGACTCTGCCAACTGTCGGCTGTGTGACTTTGAGCAAGTCACTTAACTTCTCTGGGCCTCAGTTCCCTCATCTGTAAAATGGGGATGAAGACTGTGAGCCCCCCGTGGGGCAACCTGATCACCTTGCAACCCCCCAGCGCTTAGAACAGTGCTTTGCACATAGTAAGAGCTTAATAAATGCTATCATTGTTATTATTAGAGGGCAATCAGCACGCTGTCGGACGGGGCTTGGGGCGAGCTGGGGGCGGGGGAGCTGTCCAGCCTACAGCCGCGGGGGCGGAGGGGAGAGAGGAGAGGGGTGGAGGGGAGGGAAGGAGAAGGAAGGGAAGGGGAGGGGAGAGAAGGGAAGGGAAGGGGAGGGGAGAGAAGGGAAGGGAAGAGGAGGGGAGAGAAGGGAAGGAGAGGGAAGGGAAGGAGAGGGAAGGGGAGGGGACGGAAGGAGAGGGGAGGGAAGGAGAGGGAAGGAGAGGGGAGGGGAGGGAAGGAGAGGGAAGGGGAGGGGAGGGAAGGAGAGGAGAGGGGAGGGGAGGGGAAGGAAAGAGAGGGAAGGAGAGGGAAGGGGAGAGGGGGGAGAGGGGGGAGAGGAAGGAGAGGGGAGGGAAGGAGAGGGAAGGAGAGGGGAGGGAAGGAGAGGGAAGGGGAGGGGAGGGAAGGAGAGGGGAGGGGAGGGGAGAGGAAAGAGAGGGGAGGGGAGAGGAAAGGGAGGGGAGGAGCTCCCGGTCTCCGCCCGCGCGCCATGCTGCTCCGGAGAGGCCTCGCTCTGCAGCACTGCGCAGGCCGCCTCCTCGGGCCCCGCGGCGGAGCTTGTGAGGCGAGGGAGGAACGAGGGAGCGCGGGAAGCCAGGGTGGGCGGGCCTCGGCCTCCCTCTCAGTCCCCGCGACCGCGGGAAGGGGGCCGAGAGGCGGGGCACGGGGCCGGGCAGGAACCTGAGGGATCAATCAATAATAAATAATGTTGGCATTTGTTAAGCGCTCACTATGTGCAAAGCACTGTTCTAAGCGCCGGGGGGGGGGGGGATGCAAAGTGATCAGGTTGTCCCATGTGGGGCTCACAGTCTTAATCCCCATTTTACAGATGAGGGAACTGAGGCTCAGAGAAGTTAAGTGACTTGCCCAAGGTCACACAGCAGACATGTGGCGGAGGCGGGATTCGAACCCATGACCTCTGACTCCAAAGCCCGGGCTCTTTCCACTGAGCCACGCTGCAATCAATCGTATTTATTGAGCGCGTACTGTGCGCAGAGCACTGTACTAAACGCTTGCGAAGTACAAGCTGGCAACATATAGAAACAGTCCCTACCCCACAGTGGGCTCATAGTCCCTGGGGCTGGAAGCCCGGCCTGCTCGGTAGGCCGGGGGCGCGCGGCTTGACGTCACCGCCCGCACGGGCGAGTCCATTCCTCTCCGAATGGTGGCGGGGGGGTTTCTCTCTTTCATTCATTCATTCAATCGTATTTATTGAGCGCTTACTGTGTGCGCAGCACTGTACTAAGCGCTTGGGAAGTATAAGTTGGCAACATATAGAGACGGTCCCTACCCAACAGTGGGCCCACAGTCTAGAAGGGGGAGACAGAGAAGAAAACATATTAACAAAATAAAATGAATAGGATAAATATGTACAAATAAATAGAGTAATAAATACGTACAAACATATATACAAGAGCACGGGCCTTGGAGTCAGAGGTCATGGGTTCAAATCCCGGCTCCGCCACTTGTCAGCTGTGTGACTTTGGGCAAGTCACTTCACTTCTCTGGGCCTCAGTTCCCTCATCTGTAAAATGGGGATTAAGACTGTGAGCCCCCTTGGGACAACCTGATCACCTCGTAACCACCCCAACGCTTAGAACAGTGCTTTGCACATAGTAAGCGCTTAATAAATGCCATCATTATTATTATTCTCTGGGCCTCAGTTACCTCATCTGTAAAATGGGGATTAAGACTGTGAGCCCCCTTGGGACAACCTGATCACCTTGTAACCACCCCAGCGCTTAGAACAGTGCTTTGCGCATAGTAAGCGCTTAATAAATGCCATCATTATTATTATTATTATTATTCTCTGGGCCTCAGTTACCTCATCTGTAAAATGGGGATTAAGACTGTGAGCCCCCTTGGGACAACCTGATCACCTTGTAAGCACCCCAGCGCTTAGAACAGTGCTTTGCACATAGTAAGCGCTTAACAAATGCCATTATTATTATTATTATTATTATTATTATTATTATTATTCTCTGGGCCTCAGTTACCTCATCTGTAAAATGGGGATTAAGACTGAGCCCCCTTGGGACAAACTGATCACCTTGTAACCACCCCAGCGCTTAGAACAGTGCTTTGTGCATAGTAAGCACTTAATAAACGCCATTATTATTATTATTATTATTCTCTGGGCCTCAGTTACCTAATCTGTAAAATGGGGATTAAGACTGTGAGCCCCCTTGGGACAACCTGACCACCTTGTAACCACCCCAGCGCTTAGAACAGTGCTTTGCGCATAGTAAGCGCTTAATAAATGCCATCATCATTATTATTATTATTATTATTATTCTCTGGGCCTCACTTACCTCATCTGTAAAATGGGGATTAAGACCGTGAGCCCCCTTGGGACAACCTGATCAATCAATCAATCGTATTTATTGAGCAATTACTGTGTGCAGAGCACCGCACTAAGCGCTTGGGAAGCACATAGAGACAGTCCCTACCCAACAGCGGGCTCACAGTCTACAAAACTGATCACCTTGTAACCACCCCAGCGCTTAGAACAGTGCTTTGCCATAGTAAGCGCTTAATAAATGCCATTATTATTATTCTATGTACAGGCGCTGTGGGGAGGGGAAGGAGGCGGCTCAGCCTGGGAAGGCCTCCTCCCTGTCGGCGAGGGCGGCGCCGAAAGCGGTACCGGAGGGCGGTGCGTGAGGGCGGGACTGAGGGCCCGCGTCGGCCTGCCCGCTCCCGGAGCACGGCCGGCCTGGGGAGGGAGGCGGGTTGGGGCCGCCCCCCGCCGCCCGGCGCAGTTGGTGCGGCCGGCCGGCCGGGGCGGGGGAAGGGCCGCCCGCGCGGGAGTTTCAGGCTGCCCCCGCCCCCCGCCCCTCTTTCTCCCGCTGCTCCCGCCGCCGCCGCTCCCGCTCCCGCCTCCGCCATGCCGTGCTCCGAAGGGTCTCCCGCCGCCTCCCCCAGCAAGCGCGCCCGCTCGGCCGGCGACGAGGGGCCCGTGCGGCTGCAGTTCGTGCGGCTGTCCGAGCACGCCACGGCCCCCACCCGGGGGTCCGCCCGAGCCGCCGGCTACGACCTCTACAGGTGACCGGGACCCCCCCCGCCCGGGAAAGTGCTGCCGGAATCTCTCACGCCTCTCACGCCTTAAACCGGACTTTATTTTGGCTTGTTGGGGGTTGGATGAGGCAGACGTGGGGGACGGTGCTTGGCATCCTTCATTCATTCAATCATATTTATTGATTATTATTCAGCGCTTAGAACGGCGCTTTGCACATAGTAAGCGCTTAATAAATGCCATCATTATTATATTTATTGAGCGCTTACTGTGTGCAGAGCACTGTGCTAAGCGCTTGGGAAGTACAAGTTGGTAGCATATAGAGACGGTCCCTATGCAACAGCGGGCTCACAGTCTAGAAGGGGGAGGCAGAGAACAAAACATGTTAACAAAATAAAATGAATAGGATAAATATGTACAAATAAATAGAGTAATAAGTACGTACAAACGCGTATGCAAGAGCACGGGCTTTGGAGTCAGAGGTCATGGGTTCAAATCCCGGCTCCGCCACTTGTCAGCTGTGTGACTTTGGGCAAGTCACTTCACTTCTCTGGGCCTCAGTTACCTCATCTGTAAAATGGGGAATAGGACTGTGAGCCCCCTTGGGACCTTCCTGAACATGGTTAAGTTAAGCCTCGCCCAAGGCCGCCCCGAGGATTGGCATCCATTCATTCATTCATTGGAGCAGTTGAGGAGCTGGGCCAGGCCCATCTCGCCCCGGAACCAAGGGCCCAAGCTGGGTACTGGAAGGGGCAGACCCTCTGCCCCCAAAAGTAAGGCTGCCCCCTAAACCACTTTCCCCACCATGGAGGATGGGGCCCTCCCTGGCCAGCGTGCCCCCGGCCCAAGCCTCCACTCCCTGACAGCCCTGCCCTTGCCCTTCTCTTCCCCAGGCCCGACAACTCTAATCCCTCTATGCATTTCTTCCCAGGCCTCTCCATCCCTGGCCATCCTTTCAAGAGGGCAGAGAGTGATTCAGAGAGAAGTGAAAACCTCACTTCTCGAGCCACGTGTCTGGACCACTCTGGCATAACGGCCTGCCGCTCTGCTGACTCACTCGCCACATGGCTTGCTGGGAGCTTCCACTCCCTAGTGCACATTTTAGTGTCCGGGGACTCCTCCTCTAAGGGACTGTGATCTTAGTGCCCTCAGAACTTGACTCTAGCTAGGGAACGTGGAATCCCCATCCCTGATGGGAAGAATACTTCCCTTGCCTCGGCTGTCCTGTATGATTTAGGCATTTGCTACCTGGGGCAGGGGATTGTCACAGGTGGCCATTTGCAGCCCATCACTATGACCCTATGACTTCAAAGCAGTAACAACAGTTGTATCAAACCGTGCGATGTTGCAGAGTACTGCAGCTGTTTTACAGTTTTTGCTTACCCTTGATGACCGTCAGGTTGTTGCAGAGAATACCAAGTATAAAGCAGTTAGCAAAAATATTCACTTTACTGAGTGATCCTTTCGTAGCCAAGAGAGTACTGGCAGGGAGCCAAGGGCACTACTTCTACCTGAGATCTTGAAGGTAAATATCCCTCACATAGGGAAAGGAGTTGGGGTAGAGTTAATTAGCGGTATTTATTGAACACCAATACAATTAGTCGATATGATCCCTGCCTACAAGGAGCTTACATCTCTAGGAAAACAGAATTAGCCTGAAGAACAAGTTTGTGGTCTATTTGGGCTCCATGTACCTTGAAATTCTACATTTTGTCCATAAGATGTGATTGAAGCAGCATGGTATAGTGGATAAAGCATGGGCCTGAGAATCCGAAGGTCGTGGGTTCAAGTCCTGGCTCTTCCACTTGTCTGCTGTGTGACCCTGGGCAAGTCACTTCACTTCTCTGTGCCTCAGTTACCTCATCTGTAAAATGGGAATGAGAATGTGGGCCCCATGTAGGACAGGGACAACCCGATTTGCTCGTGTCCACCCCAGAGCTTAGTACAGTGCCTGGTACACAGTAAACACTTAACAAATACCACAGTTGTTATTATTGAAAAAAGATGATCTCTGTTAAACATTCTTTTTTCATCTTGCTTGCTGCTTTCTCTAGCGCCTATGACTACTCAATCCCTGCCATGGAGAAGGCCCTTGTGAAAACGGACATTCAGATCTCCCTGCCTCATGGGTGCTATGGCCGAGTTGGTGAGTGGCCAGGTGGCCAAGTTGAAGCTCCAGGCAGCTGCTTCACAGGGTTTGGAGAGTTTGGGGGAAACTTAGTTTTTGTTGCCTGCACACACCCAGACCCCAGAAGTTAGGCCTGTGAACTGGGGCCTTCTTCCTCCCTCCTTTCTGCCTGATGCCCCCACCTCCTCCTCTCACCTCCCTCTTTGGAGGCCCCTGAGGGCAGGGGAGAAGTGGTGGCCTCCAGCTTCTGGTGGGGTAATCTGGACCTTCACCAGTCTTCAGAGAGGAGAGCAGGATACACTACCCCAGGTCCCCACCCTCATCTCAGCCTGGCAGCAAAGACTGTGCCAACAGTCTGTTGCCTCTAAGCCTGTTTCTTACCATTTTGACGTGACTTGGATTGGGTTTTGGTGCTGAGGCATCACCTCCCCTACACACAATTGTCCCGGTGGTGGAGGGCAGTGGGGCTGTCCTACTTGCAGCTCCCACCGGGAGAACCCAGAAACAGGAGTATTTTAGTGAAGAATGCTTGGGAAGAATTCCCACCCACTCTAATTGTCAGTGACCCAGGCACTGGCCTAGGTGTGTATAATGGCCCACCGCTGAAATAACCTTTGGGGATCGGGCAGGGCAGGACCTCTGTTCCCCTGAATTACTGTCCCAGCCCTCCTCCCAGCCATCAAGGTGGCAGGAACATTTTTTGGGGAAAGCATTTGATCTTGCCACTGGATTTGCTACCCTAAAAGCAAACTAGCCAAGTGTTTCCATCTCTCTTCCAGCTCCCCGGTCCGGTCTGGCTGCGAAGCACTTTATCGACGTGGGAGGTAAAGTGTTTACATCATGTTGCTGCCCCACTTTGTCCCCAGTCCACGCTGGGCACTGAGCCCCAAGCACTTCAGTGGTTCCGCCCTGGGGGCAGGATGGACAGGCCAAAGCCCTTCACAGCTATAAAGTGTCTCCCTAGAGGACTAGCAAGCATCACCCGTGGGCATCACTTGTTACCTCCAGAGTAGACCACACATCACATCTAGTTATCTCGAAAAACTGAACTCTCTCTAACTTCTCTAACTCAAATTTAAAACTGTCTGACCACCACCACCAAGAGAAACAGCATGGCCTAGTGGCAAGAGCGTGGGCTTAGGAGTCAGAGGGAAGTGGGTTCTAATCCTGGCCCCACCACTGGTCTGCTGTGTGACCTTGGGCAAGTCACTTCTCTTCTCTGGTCCTCAGTTACCTCATCTGGAAAATGGGGATTAAGACTGAGCCCCATGTGGGAAAATCTGATTATCTTGTATCTACCCCAGCGCTTAGAATAGTGCTAGGCATGTAGTAAGCTCTTAACAAATACCATCATCATCATCACTTACTAACCTGCTACCTCAGCCACAGTCCCTCCCCTGCAGACTCACTTCTCCCCTCAGTCAGTGAATGGTATTTGTATTGAGTGCTTATTGTGTGCAGAGCACTGTGCCTCTTACCAAGACCTCACTTTCTGTTGGCATTCTCATCCTGGCTTAAGTACACACTCAACTGTGCCCTCACCAGCAGTTCCAATTCATTCAGTCATATCTGAGTGTTTACTGTGTGCAGAGCAATGTACTAAGTGCTCTATCAAATCAGGGAATCCTTGGTGAAGTTCAGTGAAGTTAGAAAGTTACTGAGATAAGACCACAAACAAACAGATTTTTACGGGCCAGAGAGTACCTAATCAGTGGTTATTTTTCCTGATGGGAAATTTAACCAAGCTCATAATTTTTTTTTAAATCCTGCGTGTAGCAATTATCACGGAAATTTGGGTCTGGTAGCCAAAAAAAATGTATTAAATGGAAATAAAGAAGCAGTGTGTTTTAAAAACATCCCAGGAAAGGGGCATCCGCTGAAGTTGCTGGATTCAAGACAAGTGTTTGGGAATGGACAGGCTACAGAGAATGAGGACTGGGGCGGGCAGGCTCGTGCCGGTGGTGGGAGTGGCCCCCTTGGCTGGGTAGGCTCCAGGCTGGATCTGGGAGTGGCGCCGCTTTGGTTCTGGCCTTGTGTTCCAGCCGGGGTCATAGACGAGGATTACAGAGGAAATGTTGGCGTGATCCTGTTTAATTTTGGCAAGGAAAAGTTTGAAGGTAAGTCAGCTGTGCAAGCTCTTCCTGGACGTCTTGGCACCCAGTGGTGTGGGGAGTTTCAGAAACGAAAATTCTGTACATCTAAAACTTTATTTTTTTCCCTTAAAGTCAAAAAGGGTGACCGAATTGCCCAGCTGATTTGTGAACGAGTTTTCTATCCGGAGCTTGAGGAGGTCCAAGTAAGAAATCTTTTTGCATAACTGCATTAACAATGTGCGAAGTCCTGGAAAACGGGTTGTTAAAAATCTGCCATAGTCTTGCAAGGCTGGGAGTGGAGGGAGAAGAGGAGTGACAGTCGAGCAGGAGGGGATTGAGGAAGAGAGTGGTGGTCCTGGTTGGGGGAGGGGGAGGGGTGCTGGGGGAGATGACAATTGTAAGGGCTCTATAGTGAGCCATGTGACAGTTTTTTCCTTTCCCTGTAGGGTTTGGATGACACTGAGCGAGGGTCAGGAGGCTTTGGTTCTACTGGTCAGAACTGAAGTGGGGAGAAAAGTCCAGCTGGGGTCCGTTTGTTGGGTGTGTTGGCAATAAATTGGGCTTTTCAGATGTGAGTGTGCTTTCTCTGGTCACCCGTTGGTAGTTGTCCAGGAGCCAGGGGAAGGCGGCAGGGGGTCCTCCCCTCTGAGCTCACACTTTCTCCATTAAACGTTCCCATTCGGTACTGGACCAAGGCATTGCCGGAGCCACCCCCGATGATGTCCTGGGGTCCCTGTGGGGCATCCTGTGAAGGCCAGGGCCCCTCACCAAGTATAGGCAGCACAGTTATCCCAGGAGTCAACCAACACATCAAGGGGTCCCAAGCAATGTGTTTACTGAATGTCATTAGGTGAACAGTGTCATCCCACCAGCCAGGGGCCCCTAACCCACAAAGCAAAAGGTACTGTCCACCACTGTGCCCCTGCCCATGCCCCTTCAGCTCCTGGTTCTCTTCATGCCCCCTGACTCTGCCGCCGAAGGCAGGTTTCTCTAGCTCTGACATCAGCTCTTGGAAGGTTTGATCAAGGTTGAGGGTGGCTGGGGGCAGTTGGGATTGGAAAGCAAACTTGCAGAAGGCCAGGGTTGGGGGCAAATGTGACCTTCCCAACTATCAGAAGCAAGGAAAGATAAGGAGTTTCCAGTTGGCTAGGAGTCTAATTTGTTAAGCTATCTGATTAGGGGAGTGAAGAATCAACCTGGACAGGCAGGAGCAGGTGGGAAACCAATCTTCCAGACTACAGGAAGCTTGGGAAGGGCTTCCTAGAGCAGAGGGGGACATTTAGCATCCTAATAGGAGAAAGGGGGGAGAATCAAGCTTCCTGTTGTCCTGGAATAGGGTGGACTTGAGCTTCAGGACTACCTGGAGCAGGGGAAAAGTTGCAGCTTCCCAGATGGCCATGAGTAATGGGGTACCCTCACTTTCCCATTTGCTAAGGATGGAGATGAGGGGGTATAGGGCTTCAGAGAGGCCAGCAGTAGAGGGTTGGGGGTAGGGAATCCTATTTCTGGGCTTCCAAAAGCAAAAGGGGAGTTCAAACTTCTGGACAGCCAGGAGCAAGGGAGGAATTGAGCTTCATGCCTCACTGGAATGGTGGGGAATCGAGCTCCTGGATAGGTGAGAGTGGAATGGGATATTGAGCTTCTAATAATAATTAGTATTATGGTATTTGTTAAGTGCGTACTATGGGCGAGGCACTGTACTAAGCTCTGGGGTGGATACAAGCAAATCAGGTAGGACAGAGTCCCTGTCCCACATGGGGCTCACAGTCTCAATCCTCATTTTACAGATGAGGTAACAGGCACAGAGAAGTTAAGTGGCTTGTCCAAGGTCACACAGGAGGCAAGTGGCAGAGCCAAAATTAGAACCCTGCCTCCCAGGCCTGTGCTCTATCCATTACGCCATGCTGCTTCTTAGATTGCCGGGAGCAGGGGAAGGCTTTGAGCTGCAGGACTGGCAGGAGGTGTGGACAAAGTACTTAGCAGAGTGCTCTGCACAGGGTAAGCACTTAATAAATATAATTGAATAAATACAATTGAATGAAATCAAGATTCCACACTGCTTGGGGCAGTAAGAGAAATTGATTCATTCATTCAATCATTTATTGAGCACTTACTCTGTGCACAGCACTGTACTAAGCGCTTGGAAAGTACAATTTGGCAACAAATAGAGACAATCCCTACCCAGCAACAGGCTCACAGTCTAGAAGATCTAAATTGATCTTACTGGTATCCAAGAAGAAGAAGCAGAGAAGCAGCGTGGCTCAGTGGAAAGAGGGGCTTTGGAGTCAGAGATCATGGGTTTGAATCCTACTCCTCCATATGTCTCATGTGTGACCTTGGGCAAGTCACTTAACGTCTCTGAGCTTCAGTTACCTCATCTGTAAAATGGGGATTAAGATTCTGAGCCCCACGTGGGACAACCTGATCACCTTGTATCCCCCCCAGTGCTTAGAACAGTGCTCTGCACATAGTAAGCGCTTAACAAATGCCATCATTATTATTATTATTATCCAAGAGTTGGGGGAATCAAGCTTCATACCCACAGAAGAGGGTGGAGTGGAGTTTACTTTCCAAACTGCCGAGGGTAAGGGCAGCACTGAACTTCCAGATGGTGAGGCATAGAGGAGGGGACAAAATAGAGCTCCTCAACTGCCAGGAGGGGTGGAGTGAAATCGACCTTGGTGGGCAGCCTGAAGTAAAGGGTGAAATTAAGCTTCCATGCTGCTAAGAGCAGGGAGAGAATCAAGGTGGGGAGGAAGCAGCATGATCCAGTGGATAAAGCACTGGCCTGGGAGTCAGAAGGACCAGTGTTCTAACTTCGGCTCTGCCACTTGCCTCTTGTGTGACCTTGGGCAAGTAACTTGACTTTTCTGTGCCTCAGTTACCTCATCTGCAAAATGGGGATTAAGACTGTGAGCCCCACGTGGGACACGGACTGCGTCCAACCTGATTAAGGTGTATCCATCCAAGCGCTTGGGACAGTGCCTGGCACACGGTAAGTGCCCAACACCTACCAATAGGAAAAAAAAAAGAATTCCTCTTAGAAGTTGGAAATAATAATAATAATGATGGTGGCATTTATTAAGCGCTTACTATGTGCAAAGCACTGTTCTAAGCGCTGGGGAGGTTGCAAGGTGATCAGGTTGTCCCACAGGGGGCTCACTGTCTTCATCCCCATTTGACAGATGAGGGAACTGAGGCCCAGAGAAGTGAAGTGACTTGCCCAAAGTCACACAGCTGACAATCGGTAGAGCTGGGATTTGAACCCATGACCTCCAACTCCAAAGCCCGAGCTCTTTTCCACTGAGCCACGCTGCTTCTCTGGAAAGAATCAAGCTTCTAGACTGTCCAGAATGGTGAGGGATGGGAGAGAATAGAGCTTCTGCATGGCGAGGGGATAGTTAGAATAGCTGGATGGCCAGGAGTGGCAGGGAAAGGGTAGTTTCCCATTTTCCAGGAGTTGGGGAACATCAAGCTACACGGCTGCCTGGAGCAGTGAGGAAAATTGAATTTCCAGATGGTCAGAAAAACCCATCTTCTGGAAGGCCAGAATCAAGTGAGGTTGGGAGAATCAAGCTTCTGGATTGCCAAGAGTACTGCGGAAATCAAATTTCCAGATGCCCAGGAGCAGGGGGAGAATTGAGCTTCCAACTTGCCAAAAGCCTTGGGGAAGAAGGTGAGGATGGGGAGAAATTGGGGCTCTGGATGGCAGGAGGGGAAAATCAACTCGGCTGTAAGAATCAAATGGGGAAAAAGGCTACTGGACAGTCAGAAGCAATGGGGGCACTTGAGCTTCTGCCTGCCAGGAGCACTGGGAAAACTGAACTTCCAGATGGCCAGGAGCAGGAAGAGAGGTGGAACTTTCCCACTGCTGGAGGAGATGGGGTGGGAGGGCCTGACCAAGCATGTAGGTGGCAGACATCAAGCTTCTTGATGGGTAGGAAAGGGGTGGTCAGTCTTATGAAAAGTTAGAAACAAGGGGGAAAACAGGTTTCTAGGCAGCCTGAAGCAGTTGGCTGGGGGCCAAATCATACTTCCAGACTGCTAGGCATCAAGGGAAATTTAAGCTTTCCCATAGGCTAGCTTTGGGTTGAAATTGAGCTTCGCGACTGCCAGGAGCAAAGGGGTAAATCACTTGCCCCAAATGCCTGTGTTGTTGGAGATAGAACTTCTGGAAAGCCAGTAGCTGGGGAGAATTTGAGCTGCTGGGTTACAGGAAGCAAGGGGAGAAATTGAGCTTCCACCAGGAGCAAACAGGTAATCCAAGCTTCTGGATAGCGAAGGGATGGGGGTGGATTGAGTTTCTGGACAGCACCTCAAACCCTGGCCCTGGGCTGCAGGATGGCAGTGAGCCCATGATGGCCGATCCCAGGGATCTCTTGAGGAGTGGTGGGCTCTGATGACAGTGACCACCACTAACTGAGGGAACTGATTGAGAAACCACTTGGTCCAGTGGAAAGAGTATAGGCCTGGGTGTCAGATGACCTGAGTTCTAAACCCTGCTCTGCCACTTACAGGATGCGCAGCCTCAGGCAAGTAACTTCACTTCTCTGGCCCTCAGTTCCTTCCTCTGTGAAATAGGGATTAAATACCTATCTCCCATCCCCCTTGGACTGTGAACTCCTTGCAAGACAAGAACTGTGTCCAACCTAGTTATCTTGTACCTGCCCCACTGTTTAGAACAGTGCTTAACAAATGTCATTAATACTCTTGCCTATCCAGCAATCTATGACAGGCCACAAGGATTCCATGACCTTTGGGACTGTCTAGGGAAGGGGAGGCTTAGGTGAGGGGATATGGAGTGCTCAAACAGATTAAAAGGCCAGGTCTTTCTGTAAAATGGGGATTAAGACTGTGAGTCCCATGTGGGACATGGACTGTGTCCAACCTGGTTAGCCTGTATTGACTCCAATGCTTAGTACAGTGCCTGGCACATTGTAAGCGCTTAACAAATACCTTAAAAAAATCAAAGTTGCACTGGGGAGATTTTATATCAGTCCAACACCAAGTTTGTGTTAGTTAATAGCTCTGGTACCTCGAATCTGTTGGCTGCTTTTACTTTCTAGTGCACTTACACACTCCTACCTGATTTTGTCTTCCCACGATCCCTATGAGGTAGGGTACTGCAGGTATTTTAAATCCCCACTTAATAGATAAGGACAGGCATAGAGAGGTAAAGTGACTTACCAGGAAATAGCCCATCCACTTAGACTGTGAGCCCATTGTTGGGTAGGGATTGTCTCTGTTGCCGAATTGTACTTTTCAAGTGCTTAGTACAGTGCTCTGCACACAGGAAGCTCTCAATAAATGCGATTGAATGAATGAATGAATGAATGAATGAGAGAAGAGCTGGCTTTCTCCCTATCTTTCCTCACCTCCCCTCCACACAAGACACCTTCACAGTTTTTCTCTTTCTCCTGAGTTGGAGTTTGAGAGGAGATGTTTTTAGTAACTTTGGGGAGGGGCTTTGAGGGGGTGTGGCCACAGAGGAATGACTTCCAGCCCAACTGAAGCGTTAACAGCCAGTCCTCAGACAGTCATTCAATCAATCGTATTTATTGAGCGCTTACTGTGTGCAGAGCACTGTACTAAGCACTTGTGAAGTACAAGTTGGCAACATATAGAGACAGTCCCTACCCAACAGTGGGCTCACAGTCTAGAAGACAACTCTAGAAGACAACTCTGGAGCCCGGTCCTGGAGGCCCACTGGTCTGCTGTGTGACCCTGAGCATAATTTCCTTATGCCTCAGTTCCCTCATCTGTAAAATGGAGATTGGGACATGGACTGTATCCAACCTTATTACCTTGTAACTACTGGAGCGTTTAGTACAGTGCCTGGCACATAATAAGCGCTTAACAAATACCAGTAAAAAAAACGGGGGCAAATCCAACTCCTGACAATTCCCTGCCCAAGTGCCATGTGCCCTGCTCTACACTAGGCTCATAATTTATCTTATCCCCATCTGATTATTATTATATTATTACAGAGGAAGAAATTGAGCCCCAGGGCAATTAAGTGATTTGCCCAGGGTTACACCATAGGCCAGGGGCGGAGTCAAATTTAGAGCCTGGTTGTCCTGACTCCCAGCCCTGTGGTCTTTCCACTAGACACTGCCTCCCCTCATTCTACCTCAGTCTGTCTCAACTCCTGCCAGTTCTTCTAAAGAATTTCCTTGGTCCTCCCTCCCTCTCCACCCTTATTGACCACCACTCTGGTCCAAGCCCTCCTTACAGCCCAGCTGGAATCCTGAATCAGCCTCCTCACTGACCTCCCTGCCTCTGGCCTTTCCCTAATCCAATGTAGCCTGCAGTGATTGGGAGGTGTCTTTGTAAAATATTGATTGGAGTACAGGACTCCAATCCCACCTCGTCCTATTACCACCAAATGAAAACTGATGACCTTAGACCAGGCTCCCTCCCCTCCTCCCATCCCCGACTTCAGCTAGTATCCGTCTACTTCTTCCACACAAACCCTCTCACAAACCCCTTGCCCTCCCATCTCCAGTCCAGGGATTTGGGTTGGCCGTCCCGATTGTGGTCCGAAACAGCTATTTCCCCGTTTGAACATCCTCTCCAGAGCATGGTCAGGCCTGCCCACCGCAATGTCACGTCAATGCCCCTGCCACCAAGCTTCGCGAGGGCAGGGAGCGCCCAAGCCTGAGGCAGGAGATGCGCGAGGGCCACTAGATGGCGCTCTAAGCCTGCTCCTCGTTCTAGAAACGGGGCCCCAAAACGGTCCGCAGTTGAGGCCTGGTTGGAGGGAGAAGGGGACCATGAAGCCAATGCGACTATATGGACAGAGACCCTCCTACCGCCCAGAAACCTATCACTTGCTGTGGGAGTCGTTAACAAACTGCTAACCTATCGCGTGACCACTCCCTCCCGCTGTCCTTCCTCTGCCTCCAAGATGACATTGTTGGCACTTTGATTTCCAAGAGGGCTAAGCTGGTGTCAGTCCTGAGTTACCTAATCTGCCCATGCCTGTTTCCTGGCCTGCCAAGACTCACTTTGCACAAACACTCTGAGTGAGAACGGCCTGAAGCTTTTGGACTGGCCAACGTTCTGACCTGCATAATTTGTGACCTCACCTGCAGTCCAAAAGAATGTCCATTTCATGGACTGACAGGGGCAGTGTCAGGGGAATGGCCCCTTTGGCGACCACAGGGCTGGCCGAACAAGGAGGGGGGGCGGGGGGGGTGTCAGGGAGGCACTGGTTGGGACCAGAGGGCAGGGAGTGGCAGGGCTAGGGGGCTAGAGGGGTTGGGAGAGCAGGGAGCAGCCAGGGTGGAGGCAGTTCTCGCCTCAGAAAGGCTAACCAAGGCTGAAAGACCCAAACTTTTCCAAGGAGTGGAACGTCCTAACGTGAGACCCCAATAACCACCACTGCTACCACAGCTGCCCCAGATTGGTAGAAACACTTAGGGGCCAGACTCAGCAGCAAATGGCAGGTCAGGGCCACAAACAGCAAAGCCCTAGAATGAAGTTGGCTCCTTAGCATAGAAGCACTTCTCACTTCAGCACAGCTGTGCTGGGTGGGACCCCGGAGAGGAGGAAAGACAGTAGACCCAAACAGCTGCTATGAGGAGAGATGAAACTGCAAAGCTGAAAGCAAAGCAGGCAGAGGAAATGTTTTAGAGACATGAACAAATGAAGCCTCAAACAGTGCTGCATCCTAGCTGGAAGCTGCAGGTGGAGCCAGATGGGCTAGACTGCAGCCCTGAGATCCAAAAAGAAGCAGCTCAGTTGAAGTGGAAGATTTGTTCAGCTCTAGATGCAAGGAGGCCAAAGTGAAAACAGCATAGGTGCTGCAAACCAGGTCAGCACAGCAAGGAGATGGTCAGTGGAGTACAGGGGGGCAGGAATGAACGAGTGTTTGATTCTTGTTCATTGCACCCATGGAAACTTTAAAAAGCTCCAGCCCCATCCCAGCCTGGCCAAGAGCAGAGCAGTGTTCTCTCCGCCTGGCTGGGAGCTGGCCACAGTGCACAGAATGTGAAGCTCAGCCCACATTCCCTCCGCCTTCTGAACCCAGCCCAGGAGCAGGGGGCTGGGGGGAGCAGGCTGCCCCAGGAAGGGGCATTGGGAATTAAAGGAAAAAAGGGAGGGCAGGTAAGGAATGCAACTCCCTAAACTCATCCTGCCTCACCTTATCCCTCCCTGACCTTGCACCTCCTCCCCCTTCTCCTGTGACCCTTACTCCCTTACCTCACTTTCCCCCTCAGGCCCTGCCTGCCTTCCCTCCTACCCAACACACATGTGTGCACGCTCTCTCTCTCTTTCTCTCTCTCTCTCTCTCTCTCTCTCTCTCTCTCTCACCACACACACACTCTCCCTCCCACACAAACACGGATCCATCAGGATGGGGCCAGCTGTCCTGGGCCAGACTGGCTTGAGGGTGGGACATGATGCTTGGAGTTGGTCTTGAATTTAAATCCAGGAACTTGTGGGAGTCTTGGAATTCACGGTCCTGATGAGGTTCCAGGAGGGCAGAAACTGGGCCCTGGGAATTAAGACTTTGCTGAACATCTCATTCTCCAGGCTCAGGGACAAGCTCTCCAGGCTGAGTGTCTGCTGCCTGGATCATTTTTCTACAAAACTGTTCAGTCCATGTTTCCTCACTCCTCAAGAATCTCCAGTGGCTGTCCATCCACTTCTGCATCAGATAGAAACTCCTCACCATTGGCTTTAAAGTACTCAATCCCCTTGCCCCCTCCTACCTTACCTCACTGCTTTCCTACTACAACCCAGCCAGCACATTCTGCTCCTCTAATGCCAACCTACTCACTGTACCTCCAGCATGTCTATCTCGCTGCTGACCTCTGGCCAGGAACTCCCTTCCTCTTCGTATTGACAGACAATTACTCTCCCCACCTTCAAAGCCTATTAAAGGCACTTCTCCAGGAGGCCTACCCTAAGCCCTCATTTCAATCAATCAATCAATCATATTTATTGAGCACTTACTGTGTGCAGAGCACTGTACTAAGCGTTCCTCTTTTCCCACTCCCTTCTGCTTCGCCCTGACTTGCTCACTTTATTCATCACCACTCCCAGCCCACAGCACATAAGTACTTATCCGTAATCTTTTTATTTATATTAATGTCACGCTCAATAAATATGATTGAATGAATGTCTATCTCCCCTTCTAGTCTGTAAGCTCATTGTGGGCAGGGAATGTGTCTGTTATACCACTGTGTTGTACTCTCCCAAGTGCTTAGTGCTCTGCACACAGTAAGCGCCAAATGAATACAATTGATTGATTGAAAAGGAGGAGGGGGAGGGGGAAGGGGGGGGGCGCAAGCAAATTTGTGAAGTAGTCCATATTTTTACAATTATTCTCCCCCCTCTTCAAAACCTTATTGAAGGTGCATCTCCTCCAAGAGGCCTTCCTTGATTAAGCCCTCCTTTCATCTTCTTCCACTTCTCTCTGCATTGCCCTGACTTGCTCCCTTTATTCATCCCCTCTCCCAGCCCCACAGTACTTATGTACATATCTGTAATTTATTCATATTAATGCCTGTCTCCCCCTCTAGATAGTAACCTCACTGTTGGCGGGGAATGGTCTGTTTATTGTTATATTGTACTCTACAAACACTTAGTAACGTGCTGTGTGCACAGTAATCACTCAATAAATATGATTGAATGAATGAATAAGTGATATGGAAGGCTTGCATCCTCTTGAGAGTCAGACTCAGGGCTCAGGTAGTACTTGAAGTTATTTGTATCACATCCTGCACTGTGTTCTGAGCCACATCTTAGGCCATATCCTATGTCCTCTCCACTAGACTGTAAGTTTCTTGAGGACAGGGATCGTGTCTACCAACTCTATGGTACTCTTCCAAGTGCTTAGTACAGTGCTCTGCATACAGCAGTGCTCAATAAAAGCCATTGATGAATTGATCCACATTCTGGAACATAACCCCGGACCATGTTCTGGGGTCACATCCTGCATCACATCCTGACCCATGTCCTGGACCTCAACCTGGGACCATGTTCATTCATTCATATTTATTTAGTGCTTACTGTGTGCAGAGTACTGTACTAAGCACTTGGGAGAGTACAATATTGGCAATAGCTAGTCCTGGGCCATGTGTCCACTACCTGGAGCTGATGTCATCTTATCTAAACCAGGCAGAAATGGTGGCAGCAGCCCCGGTCGATTTATTAATAATAATGGCATTTGTTAAGCGCTTACCATGTGCAAAGCACTGTTCTAAGCACTAGCACTGTTCTAAGTGCTTATTTGGGCAAGGCTCCTGTGGGGTGAGCAGCAGCAAACCCACAGTGACAGATGAGAGGTGACCCTGTCCCACTGACCCCACACTTTCCCTCTTCCTCTCTCCTCCATCCCCATGGCTGTCTACTTTTCTCAGGCATCAAAACTGCCTTCCTTGCCCTGGGCACCAGTCCCTTCCCAGAACCCCCAGCACCTTTCACCTTACCCTGGAGGCTCAGTCCTTAGACAATTTCTGCTCATTCTCAAAGTAATTTTAACTGAAGTGATTTGACCTGTGTTCCCAAGCTCAGCTGTGACAACACACAGGAAGACAAGACAGGATTGGAAATATCAGAAAGGCTTGGTGAACTTGCACCACAGGACCAGAGAAAGACTGATGGCTCACTGAAACCACATCAGCTCCAGGAAAATCAGTATAATGAGCACACATGAAAATATCATGAACAGGCATTTCATTGAGCAGTGCAGAGGTCACGTTATTAGATTCCTCTGGGGTGAAACGCCCCAGTGGCCACCTCTGCTCTGGACATACCCCACGGGCCACTGAATTCAGTGAAATGAAATCACAGGTGCCCGGCCTGGCAGAGTCAGCTCTCGCAGCCTGTAGAGAAAGAAAGCGCCCAGCAGAAATCAAGCTCAGATCAAGGAGACTAAATGATCCACCAGAGCCAGAGTCAGTGGGTCACAGGATCACCTCGGGCACTTGGCCTGCCTGGTGCAATAGAGACAAAACCTTTCTCTGGAGGAGTTCACAGACCAGTAGGGCACTAGGGGCAGACTGACTGACAGACAATCCCTACAAGATAAACCCAGGGTTGTAGATATCACAGCCTGTGTAGAGGAGGGTATCATGGAGAGGGTTGGCCAAGTGGGAGGAGGAGTGTGCTAGTCAAGGAAGAGGATTTTGAGAAGCAGCATGGCTTAACGGAAAGAACCTGGAGTCTGGAAGTCATGGGATCTAGGTTCTAATCCCATCTCTGCCACTTGCCTGCTGTTTGCCTGCTACTGCTCCCCTCCTCAAAAATCTCCAGTGGCTACCAATCAATCTGCGCATCAGGCAGAAACTCCTCACCCTGGGCTTCAAGGCTCTCCATCACCTCACCCCCTCCTACCTCACCTCCCTTCTCTCCTTCTACAGCCCAGCCCGCACCCTCCGCTCCTCCGCCGCTAATCTCCTCACCGTACCTCGCTCTCGCCTGTCCCGCCATCAACCCCCGGCCCACGTCATCCCCCGGGCCTGGAATGCCCTCCCTCTGCCCATCCGCCAAGCTAGCTCTCTTCCTCCCTTCAAGGCCCTGCTGAGAGCTCACCTCCTCCAGGAGGCCTTCCCAGACTGAGCCCCTTCCTTCCTCTCCCCCTCGTCCCCGTCTCCATCCCCCCCATCTTACCTCCTTCCCTTCCCCACAGCACCTGTATATATGTATATATGTTTGTACATATTTATTACTCTATTTATATATTTATTTTATTTGTACATATCTATTCTATTTATTTTATTTTGTTAGTATGTTTGGTTTTGTTCTCTGTCTCTCCCCTTTTAGACTGTGAGCCCACTGTTGGGTAGGGACTGTCTCTATATGTTGCCAATTTGTACTTCCCAAGCGCTTAGTACAGTGCTCTGCACATAGTAAGCGCTCAATAAATACGATTGATGATGATGATGATGTTTGACCTAAGTGTTCAATAAATAACATCGATTAACTGATCTTGGCCAAGTCATTTAACTTCTCTGGGCCTCAGGAATTCAAGATCTGCTCTCCCTCCTCCTTCAACTGTGAGCTCCATGTGATCTGGGGACTGTGTCCAACCTAATTCTCTTGTATTTGGTACAGGGTCTGGCATACAGCAAATGCTTAACAAGTACCACAGTTATTATTCCTGGATGGGGTGGAGGCCTCAGGCTGAATTTAGGGGTCAAGCTGTATGGTGGCCCTGAAGCAAGCAATCAACCTCTCCTGCTCTGGAGGGGCAGTTTGGGCATTGGCATGGGGTGGGGTGGGTGGGGGGGTTGGGCAGGGGGGTGGGATGGAGCAGCATTACAGATGGACTGGGTCGGGACCCAGCAGGAGGAGGCAGAGTGGGCTCAGCTGGAAGAGTTTTCCAGACAACAGCCAAAGGGCTTTTTGGTTGTTTTTTTTTTTTAAAAAAAAACGGTCTCTGTTAAGTGCTTACTACATGCCAGGCACTATACTAAGTTCTGGGGTCGATACAACATAATCAGGTTGTACACAGTCCATGTCCCAGAGAAAGTGGCTTGCCCTAGGTCACACAGCAGACTAGTTTGTGCTTTGCTGGTCCATTCCCCCAGACAATCAGCTGGTCCCTGAGGAAGAATGATGAAATCCCTGGCAGCTACATCCATTGTCAAAGGGATAGACTGCGGTTATTTGATCTTTTTGCCCAGACTGTGGTCAGTCAGACAGCCAGCCGGTGGGCGGGCCCAGCCGGTCAGTAAGTCAGTCGGTCGGTTGGCTCGCTGGTGAGCCACCCAGCCAGCGAGCCGACTGACCGGCTGATGGACCAACCAGTCCACCAATCGGTCAACTGGCTTCAGTGACCTAGCATCAGCCAGCCGGGTGGGCAGATCAGTTCCCGCCCCCATCCTGTCTCCCACACAGCTGAACAATCAGTCCACTGTCTTGTCAATACAGTCATCCTACATGCTTCAAGAAGGTACCACAGATGGATGAAATTCACCCATGAGGGCACTTGGCCCATTGCTCATGTGTACACACGTATGAACAGGCATACACACTTAACACATGCATGCATATTATATGCATAAGAAGCAGCATGACATAGTGGGTACAGCAAAGACCTGGGAGTCAGAAGGTCATGGGCACTAATCCTGGCTCCACCACTTGTTTGCTGGGTGACCTTGGGCAAGTCACTTCCCTACTCTGGGCCTCAGTTACCTCATCTGTAAAATGGGGATTGAGACTATGAAACCCATGTGAGACAGGGACTGTGTCCAACCTTATTTACTTGCATCCACCCCAGCGCTTAATACAGTGCCTGGCACACAGTAAGCACTTAATAAATACCACAATTATTTATTTAATCACACAAGTACACCTGCACGCATGCACACACACACATATGGATTGCCCCTTGATGTGCTGCCGTTTTTGCTGTTTGCAGTACCTGGTGCAAATTTCATTTTTGCCTCCCCATCTCTCTATCCTTTCATGGCTTTTGCTCAAACAGGGTTGCCTTCTCTGGATTACAACGGGTAGACTCTCTAAACATGCTGCTGAGCGACCTTCTAGATATTCATTTTTACTAACTTTTATGAGGCACTGTAGAGTGCAAAACCGTGGGCTAAACTCTGGGGCTGGAAGCAAGAAGGTGGCAGTGTGGTAAACTCAGTAAAGACCAACCCATATCCACAAAGGACTTACACAGTCTCAATGGGTGAGGCCCCCCAGAGCAATGAGAATGTAATCAGATAAGCAACAACAACAAAAAAACTGGTATGTCAAAAATAGTCAAAAATGGCTCAGGCCATCACTCACAGCAGCATAGCTCCACCGGGCAGAGCATATGCTGAGAATGGAGCCAAGCTTCTGCTGGGTGGAGAGCTGAAATGGGGCCTGTGCATGTCCGGAGGACACAACAGTTTACAGACTCACACAGTGTGGTAGGGCAGGGGCTGCTGGCAGACCTCAGCAGCAGACAGACCAGCCTGGAGTCTGATAATCAAGACTGGAATCGCTGTCCTGGAGCACGAATGAGAGAGCTAGAGGGCTAACCAGTTAGCCACAGAGAGAGGGAGGAAGTAGCCCCTTGGCCCAGCCTGACAGTCTGGCTCAGGCAGGAAATGGAAGAACTGGCACTGGGGCTCTTCTGGTTGTTAACTTCGTGTCTGAGGGAAAACTAAGTGGGGGCAGGCCAGTCTGTGCTGGTGGATGGTCTCTATTAAACTTGAGACAGGGCCAGCCATGGGTTCAACGTTTTGACACACAGAGCTGGGGGTGGCATGCAGTACCCCCAGTTCAGCCCCCTTGGCTCCCCAAACTGGGCCATCACCCCTGGGAGGAGGGGGTGGCAGAAGAGCATTGAGGAAAGCACCATTTTCCACTTGTCTGCTGTGTGACTTCGGGCAAGTCACTTAATTTCTCTGCACCTCAGTTACCTCATCTGTAAAATGGGGATGAAGACTGTGAGTCCCACGTGGGACAACCTGATTACCTTGTATCTACCCCAGCGCTTAGAACCATGCTTGGCACATAGTAAGTGTTTAACAAATACCATCATCATCATTAAATACCACCATCATCATCATTGTGGAAATGCTCCTGCCTTGCTTCCACTCTCTCCTACCTAAAGTAAGCTACAGTCTCCATTCACTACTGCACCTCCACCACACAATTAACTCTCCAAAACCCAGATGCGAGAGACAACCATGTCCCCACATGCACATGTGCACACAGGATATATATATATATATATACACATACATACATGCAAGAACATACATGCTCAGGCTTGCACAAGCATACATGCACATACTCATAGGCAGACACTTGCATTCACATATGCACATGCTCATACAGGCATGCATGCCCATGCAGACATATGCACATATACAATGTACAAGTGCATGTGTTCACTATTTTCCCAGCTCATTGCTCTACCCAAACCGATGCAAATTTTGTGGGACTTCTGATTCTGCCACTTGGACCCAGAGAGGATTGAGGACAGGGGCCCAGAGGAAGGGATTTGGGTTTTGGGTCCCCTGGCCATTCCTGGAGTTTTATTTAAACCTGACAAGGCTGGCATGACAAGGCTGGCACTGTGTCCCATATGGCCCACATGGTGGGATGGAAGCATTGACATTGGCCCGGCTGACCCTGACATCCAAGACGGCTGCAGGTGACCAAAATCAGGGGGAAAACAGCCCTGAGCTTCCAAGCAGTGTGGTCTAGTGGAGAGAGCACAGGCCTGGGAGTAAGGAGGACCTGGGTTCTAGTCCCTGCTCCTCTACTTAATTATAATAATAATAATGGCATTTATTAAGTGCTTACTCTGTGCAAAGCACTGTTCTAAGTGCTGGGGAGGTTACAGGGTGATCAGGTTGTCCCACGGGGGGCTCACAGTCTTAATCCCCATTTTACAGATGAGGTAACTGAGGCACAGAGAAGTTAAGTGACTTGCCCAAAGTCACACAGCTGACAATTGGCAGAACTGGGATTTGAACCCATGACCTCTGACTCCAAAGCCCGTGCTCCTTCCACTGAGCAACGCTGCTTGGAAGCTGCTTGCCTGTTGTGTGACCTTGGGTGAGTCAAATCACTTCTCCGTGCCTCAGTTACCTTATCTTTAAAATGGGGATTAAAACTGTGAGCCCCATGTGGGACAGGGACTGCGTCCAACCTGATTACCATGTAACTACCCCAGAGCTTAGAAAGGTGCTTGGCACATAGTAAGCACTTAACAAATACCATAATAACTATTATTGTCATTATAAGCAGCACATTAGGTTGGCAGTCAGTTGGTAACAATAAGGAACAACCAGAAAGAAACTTCCCAGGTCCTCTGAAAGGACTATGCCAACTCGGTGCCAAGGGGCCACCACGCTAAATAACACTCAATGCCAGTGTCCAAGGCTCTCACACTGACTTCCAGGATTTGGATCGTACAAGAGAGTGTCTGGACTGCACAAGAGAGCACCTGGACTGTTCAAGGGTGTCTGGACCAGGCCTGAGGACACCCGGATCACATCGGCACCGTGCTCAAGGCGGTCTGGAATGTGGACGAGGGCACTTGGACTGTGCACAAGGGCATCTGGCCAGCACGCAAGGGCTCCTGGTCCATATCCGAGGACACCTGGATCATACGCGAGGGCACTGACAGTTGCTCATTGGAGGGTTTTGGGACCACGAACCAAGGACCGGAGCCACCTTTCACTTGCGTCAGCAACAGAAATATGCCGTTCAGAATTGCTGACTTTGAAGTATGTGAGGGTCAGATGCCGTCCATTTAAAATACTGGTGCGACCCCGGCTCCCCGCAGCCTTATAAACTAAGATCTGGTTAGAGAAAATGACACTCGGCAGAGCGAGCCGTCAGGATGCATTTCTCTACCTCCGGTCTGCGATTCACCCTGGTCCACGTTAGCCCCCGTCCCGCCGCGCCCCGCGCCCCTAACTACTCCGGTCCTCTTTTCTTCTTCTCCTACCTCGCCCAAGGCTCCGCCCCTACTCCCCGGAGCGGGGCGGCTCCGATGGCCGAGGCCCTGAGCCATCTAGCCGAGGGCGGGAGGAGGCACACGGGGAAGTCTCTCCTGAAGCCGGCCTGTCCTCGGAGTCTGGAGCCGACGACCCTCAGCTCACCCTCTCCCACCCCCCAGAGCCCCTCCGGCCAAGGGGCGTCCCGATTCTGGCCCCCGCCCCTCCCCCGAGGCCCGACTGGGCCCCCGTCGCCCCTCGCCGGCCCCGGCCTCCCAGCCGAAAACCTCGGCCAGGCTCCCCGGGTCCAGCCGCGCCCGGACGGTCCCACCTCGAGGACGTCCGAGCGCGCCGTCGCGGGGCGTCGCGCTCATCGCCCGGGGCCCCGCCAGCCTGGGTGGGGGCGTCCACCTGGCCCGAATCCCTGCCGGACGGACTCTGAGTAAAGAGACCATGCCGGGGATAAAAGCAGCGTGGCATAATGGCTAGAGCCCGGGCCTAGGAGTCAGAAGGTCGTGGGTTCTAATCCCGACTCCACCACTTGTCTGCTGTGTGGCCTTGGGGAAGACACTGCACCACTCTGGGCCTCCGTTCCCTCCTCTGTAAAATGGATATTGAGACTGTGAGCCCCATGTCGGACAGGGACTGTGTCCAAACCGATTTGCTTTTTCCCACCCCCAGCGCTTAGTACAGTGCCTGGCACATAGTAAGCGCTTAACAAATACCATCATTATTATACACTAGAAAAAAGAGACGGTTTTATTGTGACATCGAACCCTCGTCGGAGGCCGGTGGTCGGCCCCGGGTCCCAGCGCGGTGTGACCGGGGGGATGGGGGGCTCGGAGCTCGTGAGGGGGCTGGGGAGGGGGGAGGAGGGGCGGCCCTGGCTGGCGGGGGCACCGGCCACCGCCGGCCAGAGTTCCCCAGCCCCCCCGCCCTCGGCGGAGGTGAGTCCCAGAGGTTGGTTTCGTCGTCGGGTTGGTGTGTCCACCCCCAGGGCCCGGGGGCGGCGAGCGAGCATCACGACCAGGCCTCCCGTCGAGGGGCCGTTTCTCGTTTACAAACGCCTCGGCGACCACGCTAGAGCAGGGTTACAGTATACACACACTTAATTTACATGTTCGAGGTTACAGGCATAACTGCGGTTGCGGCCGAGCGCACGTCGGCTGGCTGAACGTTACTGCACGAGTACTGGACTGAATACTTGCCCTTTGGCCTTCTAAGATGTGTGGATATTACGACAGTGCATTTATAAATCTAGTTTGAAAAAAACTGAGTAGCACCGAAGAGACGTTATAAATGGTCGCCCTCGTTAGGCGGAGGTGGGGAGGAGGAGCAAAGTTCCAGATGGGGTGGAGGGGACAGCGGCCCGCCGACCGGGGGGAGGGAGGGGCGTGTCCGAGGGCGACCCCTCCCCACGTCCCAGATTCATCATATCATCATACAAGTCGGGGGGGAGGCGGGAGCCGCCGCTCCGTTCCCCTGCCCACCAGCGGCCGCCGCCCCCACCTCCAGGGGCGTGGGCGGTGGGCGACCCCGGGCACAGGGCGGGCCTGGCTGTACCTATGATATGGAGAATCTGCTTGAGGAAAATGTCCACTTCTACCTGGCGAGCTTTGGTTTTCCCCAGCTTGGTCTCTGGCGGGCGAATTAATGGAGCACGATCTGAATTTTCATTTTCAGGCTCTCTCCCAGCTCCCCACTGAGGTAGTCTGCATTGTGCTTGCTCTCCAGCTGGTTCAACTCCTTCGTCTTGTAGAGCGGAACGCTGCTCAGCTGGAGGGAGTAGGTACCGGCCACCGGCTTCTTCTTGGAGAAGTGGAGGTAGCTGACGCCCTCCTTCGCGTTGAGGCGAAAGAGGCCCTGGGCGTTGCCGGACTCGATGAGATAGCGGCTGTGGTTCGTCAGGGCGGAGAGGGCAGGGACGAGCTCCAGGATGCGGACCTTGCTGCTCACCCGGGACACGTTGAAAGCGAAGACGGCCGTCTGCTCCTCGTCCCAGCTGGCCAGGCTCACAGGGGGGCTGCCCGCTTCCGGCGGGTCCTGCTCCGGGGCGGATGGGCGTCAGCGCCGCCGACCCCTCCCCCCCGGACCCTTCTAGACTGTGAGCCCATGGTTGGGTAGGGACCCTCTCAATATGTTGCCAATTTGTACTGCCCAAGCGCTTAGTACAGTGCTCTGCACATAGTAAGCGCTCAATAAATACGATTGATGATGATGATGTTGCCGATTTAGACCGCCCAAGCGCTTAGTAGAGTGCTCGGCACACGGTAAGCGCTCAATAAATACGATTGAATGAATGAATGACCCCTGGCCCTCCGCGCCCCTCAACCTCCTCAGTCCCGGACCCCCGGTCTCCGTGCCCCGTCGCCGCCAGCAGAGAGGAAGGAGGGATGGGGGCGGTGCACGGGACTGTCTGAGCCCTTTCAACTTAATCGGCTCCACGGGGAACCCCCCGCCAGGCGCCCGTGACCCCCTCCCTCCTCCGCCCCCCGGGCTGGGCTGGGGTCGGGAGGACACATGGTTGGGGGCGACCACCGGCGCCTCCAGCCCCACCTCAACCGGACCTCCCGGGTGATATTGCAAAAGGAGAGGGAAAGCGGCCGGCTCCTCACTGCTGGTTTTGCTTTCTGGCCAAATCCGCCACCCCTACCCAGCTCCTCCCGGGGATCCCGCTGGGTTGTCGTCGTCCCCGCCCCCCCCGACCCGCCCTGGGAGTTTCCCGCTTCCCCAACTCGGAGTCTTGGCAGAGAATCCCATCCTACTTCCTCAGCCCCTCCTTCCCCTGTTCCCAGCCGGCCTTGGCTCCCCCACCCTGGGATCCTCCAGACGGAGCTTGTTGTGAGCAGGGATTGTCGCTCTTTGTTGCTGTACTGTACTTACTCGAGCGCTTAGTACAGTGTTTTGCACACAGTAAGCGCTTAATAAGTACGACTGAGTTGAACTTAATCGAACCCTGGGCATTGGAGGCTGAGGGAGGGGGAAAGGAGCGAGTCAGGAGGGGGAGACAGGAGGAGAGATGGGGCCACGAGGATAACGGCGGAGGGGAGGCCAGGAGGAGGGGCCAACTGTCTGATTAGAGGGGAGAGAGAGAAAGTAAATAAACTGCCCAAGTCCCCTACAGCCCCTCCCTGGAGACTACTGCACACCTCGGAAAGCCCCACGCACGTGGGACGATGGAGGCCAGCAAGCGTGCTCCCCATCCCCCTCCCCTCCGACCGCCCCCACCACCGAGCACAGCGGCAGGGGGCCGTCAAACACCTCCCCACCCCCTCCCCGGGCTAATGTTCAGCGCTTAGAACAGTGCTTTGCACGGAGTAAACGCTTAATAAATGTCATCATTATTATTACTGACCTCGGCCGCGGCTGCAGTGTCGTTGACCTCCCGTCTTTTACGGCCTCTCTTCGGGTAGCCGTTGATCTTGCACTCGTAGCAGGTCTCCGGGGAGAGAGAGTTGTCGTCCACTTCGCCGCTGACCGGAGGGTCCAGGCCCCTGGCCATCCCTGACACACAGTGCCTAGGGGCAATACCTGCCGTCAGCAATCGCCCCGGGGACGGACAGGCGCCCAATCCGAGCCAGTCCGGGGAGGCAGGCGGTGGGATGGGGAGGTGGCCAAAACCTCGCCCCCCTCCCGCAATGCGCACAGGCAGACCCCCTCTCTCGTGCGCGGGTGTACACCCCCTCCCCACATCCAGAGATAGCCACCCCCGCTTTCTTCCCCTACGAGTGTGGGGGACCAAGGCAAACTGGAGCCTGGCCAGAATCCCGGCGTTCTTTCCCGCCCCGGGTCCGCCCACCCGTGGTCCCGGGCTCGGGTGCCCCGGACGCGGGTCTCCTGAGCTTACCCATGGCCGACGCGGAGGTAGCCGGGCGGGCAACCGCACAGGTAGCCGCCCTCCGTGTTGGCGCAGCCGTAGCTGCACGGCGCTTGGGGGGAACCGCACTCATTCACGTCCTGGCAGCCGCCGCTGAACTGCTCGAACTGGAAGCCCGCGGGGCAGGTGCACTTGTAGCTCCCCACCGTGTTGTGGCACGATGCCCCGCCGCACACGTGCGCGCTCAGGCACTCGTTCTCGTCTGCGAAAACATCCCAGAGGCCACGTACGCTCACCCCCGGCCCCACCGCCCCGCCAGGCCCAAAACGTGCTCGGGGAACGTAGATCCGCCGGCCCCGCCGGATAGATCCTTCGGGGTGGGGAGGGCCGGGGTGCTCAGAGCAAGCTCCTGATCTCCCGCTTTTCGCCTTAGCCGGGGGCACCAAGGCTGAGCCGAGCCCCGACTGGAGGCCCGCAAGGAATCCGGGATGGGTCTGTCCGGTCATTAGACCCTCAGCCCCGTGGCCTTTTCGGCCCAGAGCTCTTGTCTCCAGCTGTGGCACCGGGACGCTGGGAGGAACCACGTGCTAGTTACCCTTCTGGACACCCTCCCTCATGATTAAGGCTAGGCGGCCCCATACACCTGACTCTCCCCTCTCCATCGTGAGCCCGTTGTTGGGTAGGGACCGCATCTATATGCTGCCAACTTGTACTTCCCAAGCGCTTAGTACAGTTCTCTGCACACAGTAAGCGCTCAATAAATATGATTGAATGAATGAATGAATGAATGACTCTCCACTCTCCCCCAGTGACCCAGCAGGACTCAACCGATACCACTGACTCTCCCCTCTTCATTCCTCACTCTCCCCAAGATGACACAGCATGGACCCTCCAACACTCCTGACTCTCCCCTCTCCAATCTTTACTATCGCC
Source organism: Tachyglossus aculeatus (assembly GCF_015852505.1). Classification (NCBI taxonomy): domain Eukaryota; kingdom Metazoa; phylum Chordata; class Mammalia; order Monotremata; family Tachyglossidae; genus Tachyglossus; species Tachyglossus aculeatus. The sequence continues at coordinate 638,514 of NC_052073.1, read as the reverse complement.
TCTCCAACCCAGACTCTCCCTCTAGTGACCCAGCATGGACCATCCAACACTCCCAACTCCCCCCTTTCCATCCCTGATTCTCCTCTAGTGACCCATATTGAACCAATCAACATACCTGACTCTCCCCTCTCCACCCTCGACTCTCCTCCAGTGACCCAGCCTGGACCTCCTGACTCTCTCCTCCCCATCCCTGACCTTTTCCCGTGATCCAGCATGGACCACCCCACATCCCTCCTGCCCACTCCAGGAGGCCAGGCTCTGCCCAGGCCGGGGGTGGGGTGGTTCTTATCGACTCTTGACAGTTGACTGACTGACAGGCAGGAACAAGGCCCGGGGGCCAGGCCCTGCACGGGTCAGGATGGGGTGGTTGAGTCTTCTTAACTCCAGACTGCAGACTGACAAATGGCCAGAGGCCCGGGGCCTGGGCTCTCCCAGCCGGCATGCCCCGGGTCGCGCCGTGGCTTACCCACACACTGGTTCCACTGGTAGTGTTGCAGGTAGCCTTGTGGGCAGCTGCACCGGTACCCCCCCACGATGTTCTGGCAGCCATGCTGGCAGCGATGGTTGCCCTCACACTCGTCCACGTCTATGGAGGAAGGAATGCCCCCAGCCCCATTTCAGAGCTTCCAATGTGGATCCCACCCCCACCCCCATCAGTGGCTGGCCTGAACCTAAGAGGGGTCTCTAGAGAAGGGACAGCAGAAGTAGTGGGAAGAGAGGTGGAAGCCGAGGAAGGAGGTGCTGTGGGATGCCTCCCCTCCCACCGCCGCCATCCTCCCCATTAGTGCTGCTTCCCAGGGACTGTCTCCTCCAGCCACAGAGTTGGAAAGGGAGTGGACGCTGGGCTAGGGTCGGTCAGGCTAGCCCGTTCCCCAAACCCGCGCCATCCTCCCTCCCGCCCAGGAAGTGTGAGGCCACGCCCACCTTCACAGCTGGCGCCACTCTGGTCCAAAGAGAAGCCGCGCTGGCACTCGCAAGTGAAGCTCCCGGGCGTGTTCTGGCAGACGCCCTTGGCACCACAGATATTCACCTCCGTGGCACACTCATTGTTATCTGGGGGCACAGGGGGCGTGGGGGCACAGAGGTCAAATACGTACCCATAACCAAACACAATCACCGCCCTTCATGCACACGCAGACAAGCTCTCGGCTCGGACACACGCGCTACCCCCATCTCCCTGTATTATTGAGGTTTTCCCTCGCTCCCTTCCAGCCGGGGGGCAAGGGCAGCCCCGGGCGTGAACAGCAGCGGAAGCACCGAACCTCACCTATGCAGGCCGTGTGGTGCTGCGTGAAGCCAGGAGGACACTTGCAGGTGAAGCCCCCGATGGTGTTAACGCACAAGAACTGGCAGTTGTGCTGCTTGGTGGCACACTCGTCCAGGTCTGGAAGACAGCACACGGGCTTGCTCTCGGGGAGCCAGGGGGCCGGGGTGGGGACGGAGGGGACGGGGGGTCGAAGGGGCCGGGCCTTGAGCCCAGCCCCTGTAGAGAGCAACCTGGCCTCCTTCCGGGCCTGAAGGCTCGGTGTCGGGCAAGCGGGCTCAAGAGGAAATGCCCCCTCCTGGCGGGGCCGAGAGGAGATGGAGATAGTCCCCTGTCGGACAAGCCGGGCGGCCAGGGGCTGGGGAATCCATCACTTGGCTCCGCAGGCACGATGGGGACTCAGCCCTGCGCAAGCCCCCAATCCACCTACCCATTTGCCTTCAGCCGGCTCCCCGGGGAAAGCCCCTTCTGCCAGGACTAGGGCCAATCCTGTGTCCGACTTAATGATCTTGTACCTACCCCAGCGCATTTGGCACATAGTAACCGTCTAACTAATACCTCCACCATTATTATTAATAATAATAATGATGGCATTTGTTAAGCGCTTACTATGTGCAAAGCACTGCTCTAAGAGCTGGGGGGATACAAGGTGATTAGGTTGTCCCACGTGGGGCTCACAGTCTTAATCCCCATTTTACCGATGAGGTAACTGAGGCTCAGAGAAGTTAAGTGACTTGCCCAATGTCACACAGCAGACATGTGGCTGAGTCGGGATTCGAACCCATGACCTCTGACTCCAAAGCCCGTGCTCTTTCCACTGAGCCACGCTGCTTCTCATTATTAATATGGTTCTCCACCGCCAGTCAGCCCCGTCCCCCTGCCCCGCTCCTACCTTTGCAGCTCCTTCCATCCTCCTGCAGGATGTAGCCCTTGGGGCAGGAGCACTGGTAACTTCCTTCCGTGTTCTTGCAGATGAAGTTGCATGGTTTGGGTGCCTGGTTGCACTCGTTCAGATCTAGGCGGGAGAGATACACTCAGTCCTCTCCCGCCGGGCGTGGGAAAGCGCAGGGCCCCGACCTTCCCTCAGGGAGCAGGGGGTCTCCCAACGGCAGCCGACCCCTGGCCTCTAACTCATCAGCACTATCGCCAGGATGGGCGGAGCTCGCTGTATGAGGGGCGCTGCACTGAGAGTGTGGCATGGGCAGGAGATGGGCGAGTCCATGGCCACTGCCCTGAAGGCGCTGCTCCGGACAGCGCTGCTCTCATCTCACCGAAAAAACCCTGGATCCGAGGAGGGCCGCCTGGGCCGCCTGGCCCTGGGCGTATCCTGTGCCCACCCCGCACACCTACCCACGCAGGTGGTGCCGGTCAGGTCCGGCGTGTAGCCAGTATGGCAGATACAGTGGTAGGAGCCCCTCTCGTTGACGCACTCTCCGTGGCGGCACACATCATGGATCACCTTGCACTCGTCGATATCTGGGGCGCAGGGAACAGGGGTCAGAGAATGGGGTCGGAGGGGAGGGGAGGGGCGGGGCGGACGGGCTCCCATCTGTCTCGGGCAAATCCGCGTCTAAGCCGGTGCCCTGTTCTGCCGTTGGGCGGAGAGGGGTTGTCAACCAGGGTGCCCGACCGCCTGACTCGTGGCGGGGAGGAGGTGTTGACAGACGGCCCGCCCTGCGCCCACGCCCCCCGATCCTGCGCCCAACCGCCGGGGCCTGGGCACCTGCTCCGTTGGTCATGAAACCGCGGCCGTGAGGGCAGAGCTTCTTGTAAGGCACGGTGCCCTGGAAGGGGCAGAGCTCGCAGTGGGGGCCCCAGCCCCTCCCGCCGTCGCAGCAGCACTCGGACTTGGTGACGGGAGCCGCGTTGCTCGAGGCGATCTGGCACATAGTGTGCAGCACCTCGCTGAAGCAGTAGCCTTCCCGGTTGTCTGGAAGAGAGGAGCCGGCCGCCCGGGCGGGCGCGAGGAGAGGCTGGTCAGGGGGGCTACCCGGGTGGGGGTGCAGGGGGCCGCGGGGGCCGGGGGGGGGAGTGCAGAATTAGCCAGAAGTCCCATGAAAGAGGAGGAAAAGCAGCGTACCTGGCGAACCGAGGGCGAGAAGGAGGGGGAAAGGCTGGCGACAGCAGCAAGAAAGGAAAGGCGGCAGACGCCTGGCGGAACGAAGGAGAGAGGGAGTAAGGGGTTAGCGGGGGCCGGAGGGGCCTGGGGGACGGGCGGCCTGGGACCAGCCCTCCGAGCGAGCCGTGACCAGTGAAAGAAGAAGCTAGTGGCCGTGCAGGGCCGCGGTGCCAGGGGGGAGGAGCAAGAGGGTGGGCATGGCGACCACCTCTAGCGCAGATTTCGGGCCCGGGATAGCGGGAGAGGGGCAGGGAGATGGACTGCCCGGGCCGACGCCGGGTTCTACACAGGGGCGCTGGCTCAGGGCTTGTGGAGGATGTACCCGAAACCCCAGCCCTTCCTCCATGTCGGTAACGGGGTCGCCGGCCCGACAGAATTCCCCTGGGCCAGCTGGCGGCCCCGGGGAGGGGGCCTCGCTGGACCGGTGCAGGGTAGGTTCAGGCTCTCCGGCTAAGCCGGGCGCGGAACAGGGGGAGGGGGCCGCCCAGCCTCGCCTCTGCCTAGGGGGCGCGAGCTGGGGACTTGACTCCCGGACCGGAGACCAGCTGGAACGAGGGGGACGAAGGGAGGCGGGCTTATGTGGACATGCTCTGGGGCAAGATTGGACACTGTCTGCGGGAGCGGGAGACGAGAAGGGCCCAAAGAGGGAGGGAGTGGGGTTGGGAGGCGCAGATGGGACACGTAGGGGCGGAGGTGCCGGAATTGGGGGTGCAGAGGGGCACGTGGGGGCGGAGGTGGCAGAGATGGGGCTGCAGAGGGGCAGGTGGAAGCCCGCCGTTCCTCACCGAGACACTCGTCCTGAGCCGGGCTGGCCGTGAACCCGTCGTTACACTCGCACGTGTAGCTGCCGCGGGTGTTGATGCAGCGTCCGTTCTCGCACAGTCCCTGCCGGGTCTGGCACTCGTTCTCGTCTGCGGCGGGAGAAACGGCAAATGAAGGGGGAAGGTGACTGGGCTGGGGCAGGGGGAGGGGGCGGAGGGGCCTGAAGGAAGGCCCCTGGACTACGTGGCTGGATTCTAGGTGACCGGGCAGCAGGACGGGGGTCCCCCGCCCTCCCCCAAAGGCCAGGTCCCATCACGTCTGGGGGCGTTGCTAGAGGCTGCTCCTACTAAGGGCTCAACATTTGGGGTTGGGGAAGGGATTGGAGGGGTGGCTCATTTGTGCCAAAGTTTCTTTCCACCTCCAGAGGGTCCATCTAACCTTTGGCCCCGTCCAATGAGGCCCACCTTTGGACCGACACAGCTCTTCTCCCCGTCCTGCCCCACCACCTCCCTTACCGACACAGCCCTCCCCGTCTGGCCGCCGCTGGTAGCCGGGGCCGCAGATACACATGTAGGTGCCAATCAGATTTTTGCAGTCCATCTGCTTCTCTGCACAGTCGTGTTTCCCCTCGTCACACTCGTTCTCATCTGCAAAAACCGAGGGCAGGTCAGCTCGAGGTGTGGGGGACGAGGTCAGCTGGAATGGGGGTAGGATCATCTGGGAGGGGCAAAGTGAGTTAGGAGGAGGGGCAGGGTGATCTGGGAGAGACAGGGTCAGCTGAGGGGATCAGGGGCAGGGGCAGGTCCTAAGGGAAGGGAGCAGGGAAGGGTCAGACCAGGCCAAGGGGAAGGGGAGGTCAGACCCGAGCACTGGAACCACCCCACCTCCTGGCTTCCAGACTGACCTCATGCTGATCCTGTGATCACAATTGTACCCTTTACCTACCACACTCCACCACAATCCCTGCCTCGTCTCTCTCTCTCCCTCCCTCCCCGCCTCTCCCCTCCCTTCTTCCCCTCCCCTCCCCGTCCCCGCTCCCTCCCTTCCTCTTCTTATTTCCTCAGACCTGCTCTTCCCTCCCCATCCTTCCCTCCTTCCCACCGAAAGTGAATGAGCAAGAACTTGGGACATCGTGCCCTGGGACAGGGGGGTGACCAGGAGGCCTCTGCGAATATCCGGGTCTCACCTTTGCACATTCTCCTATCTTCTCTCAGGACGTAGCCCGCAGGACACTTGCACTCGTAGGACCCACGCGTGTTCACGCAGCGGAAGGCGCACAGCAGGGGGTTCTGTGCACACTCGTTGATGTCTGCAAGGGCCAGGAGGGCGGCCTTGGTCCACCTCGCCTCCTCTCAGAAGCCCAGTTCCGCCCCCCCCCCCCCCCCACCGCCCCCTGTTTCCCCGGCCTAGATAGGCCAGTGAGAGCGGATCCCATCAGGCGAGTCGGACTGGGACCCACACTCGGGTACCTCCCCCGGCCCTTAGCCCCCTGCCTGACCCCCTGGGCCGGGCCAAGCCGGAGAGACTCACCCTCGCAGGTCATCATCGGGCCGGGCTCGAACCCATCCTCGCAGATGCACTCGAAGCCGCCGATGACATTCCGGCACGTGCCGTTGCCGCAGGGGTTGCCCACCGCACACTCGTCCGTGTCTGCGCACAATCCCCACCCACCCCCGCCCCGGATCTCTGAGTGGGACCGCGGCGCTGGGGTCACGGGGAGGGGCGGACACCGTATGCAGGGGGCGGGGGGCGGGGGGAGAGGGGCCCGGGGGTCGAAAAGAGGAAACCGTCTGGGGCGCCGAGACGGTTTGGGGAGAGACCCAGCCTAGGCGGGCCGCTGACCTCTCTTCTCCAGCCCTGGGCCGGGTAGGGGGCCGGGATGGTTCCTGGGGCTAAATTCCGGCTACTCGGTATCACCCGAGCCCGCAGTGTCCCTGTCCCAAAGACGGGAAATGGGATGGGATGTGCCCCTTGACCTGGGCTGGCATGGCCTGGAGGTCTCGGGAGCTCCGGGGCAGGAAACCTGTCCCAGGAAGGGAAGTAGGGGCCAGGGTTTCAGAGACCCGAAGACTTTGGACGGGAAAGGAACGGCCTGTTCTGGCTGGGGACGAGCGCAGGCCTGGGGGACCCCTGGGCGGGGGTTTTTGCCTCCAGAGCTCAGGGAACATTCAGATCTTCCACCCCGCGGGGTCTCTCCACTACTACACCAAGCATGCACCTCGAACCCCGCGATTCAGCCCCTCTCGAGGGGGAGCATTGGCAGGGCAATCAATCAGCGTGGCTCAGTGGAAAAAGCCTGGGCTTTGGAGTCAAAGGTCATGAGTTCAAATGGGCAAGTCACTTAACTTATCTGTGCCTCAGTTACTTCATCTGTAAAATGGGGATTAAGACTGTGAGCCCCACTAGGGACAATCTGATCACCTTGTTATCTCCCCAGCGCTTAGAACAGTGCTTTGCACATAGTAAGCGCTTAATAAATGCCTTCATTATTATTTATGGAACATTTACTATGTGCAGAATACTGTTCTAAGCGCTTGGGAGAGTACAATATGCCAGAATTGGTGAACTCGCTCCCTTCCTACAACAAGCTTACAGTCTAGAGGTGGAGAGAGACATTAATATAAATAAATAAATCACGGATATGCACATAAAGTGCCGTAAGATTGACAGAGGGGTGAATGAAGGGTGCAAATCCAAATGCAAGGGTGGTGCGGACGGCAGTGGGAGAAGAAGAAAAGTCTGTTTGCCTCTAGCTGCCTCCTTAGTCGGGGAAATTCGTGGGAGCCCTTGGAGGGGGTCGAGGGGGGTCGAAGGCGGCCGGGAGCGGCCAGGGGCGACTCACCTACGCACTCCACGCCCTGGAGGATGTAGCCGAAGGGACACTCGCAGCGATAGGAGCCGTCGGTATTGATGCACTGCCCGTATTTGCACATGTCCGGTTCCTTGCACTCGTCCATATCTGCGCGGGGGTGGGGTGGGGGTCAAAGGGTGTTGAGAGAGAGGCAGTCGTGGCAGAGATGGAAAGATCACCCTGAAAACACCCTAGGGGCCCTGACGCAGGTCCGGAGCCCATGTGGAATCGTGGGGGGAGGGGGTGACACCCCCCCCACCGAGAGGGGCAGCGGGTGTCTTAGGGTGGGGCAGGGGCAGGGGGGCACCGGCACTCACCCACACGGCTGTCGTCCGGCCCCACCAGGATTCCACTTCCGTAGGGGCAGATCTGGCGGAACGCCTCTGTGCGGAGACACGATCCCGTCACCGCCTCCTTTCCCTTCCCACCCCGGACCCCCGCACCGCAACACAGCCCCTCTGACGAGCCCCCACCCCAAAGCCCAAGTCGCACGGCCTCCGCGAGGGGGGGCGGGTGGGGAAGGAAGGGGACCCTGGCCGGGCGATGACGAAGGGGTGCGGTCACACTGCGGGACTGGTCGGCCACGTCCCCGACCCCGGTCTGCCCCCTCCCTCCCTCCGTCTCTCCGTCCTTCCGTCCCTCCCGGGGCCCCCGGCTCCTGTCCGGCCGCGCCCGGCGTCCTACCGTCAGGCTCGCTGGGGCACAGCTCGCAGGGGTCTCCCCAGCCCTCGCCCTTGAGAGCGCAGCAGCACTCCACCTTAGTGTGGTTCTTGGACTTGGGGGCCGAACACTTGCCCGCCTCGAATTTGGCGTAGCAGAAGCTTCTCCTCTGGTCTGCGGAGAGCAGGGGTCAGCGTCCCGCAGGAGCGGCTCCCCGGGGATCAGGGGCCTGGGGGCTCCGGAACTGACTCTCCCCCACCCTCCACCCCGTCCCCGAGCAAACTCAGGCTGGTTAGACGGATCAGCGCTCCGCTCGGCCCAGGTCCGGCCAAGCCGGTGGAATCCCCGGCCCCGCCCTTGGCCGACCCCGAGCCCTACCTTGGCAGCGCCGCCCCGTGGAAGACAGCAGGAACCCTTCTGGGCACAGGCACTTGAAGCTGCCTGGGGTGTTACTGCACATGCCCAGGGCACAGATGTCTGGCTCTTCCACGCACTCGTCGATATCTGCAGGGGTGACAAGCCCCCCAACCCCGGGTGTCAGCGGGCGGGAGGGCGGCCACCAGGAGGCGCCATCACCAACCCCACACAGGGGAGGCTGCAGGCTTCTGTGCTACGGGGGCAGAAGGAACCCGATGGGGGCGGGTAGACGGTGAAAACTTTACTACGGTCACATCTCCTCCAAGAGGCCTTCCCCGATTGAGTCCTGTTTTTCCCCAGCTCCCTCTCCCTTCTGCGTCGTCTATGCACTTGGATCTGTGCCCTTTTGGGCATTTGGTTTTCACACTACCCTCTGACCCACATCACTTATGTACATACCTATAAATTAGGAACGTGTCTGCTAATTCCTTCGCATTGTACGTACTCTTTCAAGTGCTTAGTAGAGTACATAGAGAAGCAGCATGGCCTAGTGGCTAGAGTACGGGCCTAGGAGTCAGAAGGACCTGGGTTCTAATGTCGACTCCACCACTTGTCTCCTGTGTGACCTTGAGCAAGTTGCTTCACTTCTCTGGCCTCAGTTACCTCATCCATTAAATGGAGATGAAGACTATGAGCTCCAAGAGGGACAGGGTCTGTGTCCAACTTGATTAGCTTATATCTACTCAACACTTAGCACAGTGCTCCGCCCATGGTAAGCATTTAACAAATACTATAAAAATAATAGTAAGCACTTAATAAATACCATTTATTAATGTCTGCCTCTCCCTCTAGACTGAAAGCTTGATGTGGGCAGGAAGAGTGTCTACCAACTCTATTATATTGTACTCTCCCAAGCGCTTAGTACGCTGCTCTGCACACAATAAGTGTTCAATAAATACGACTGATGTATCGACTGATTGCTTCCTGGGGACGGCTGTAAGTTGCAGCGCCACCTTGTGGTCACGACGAACTCGGCCCTTCTGCCTCGGGCCACAAGCCCTTGGAAGCCTCTGGGGTCTCTTCAGGGTCCTCAGGGTCCCTGCTGGATTGGGGACTGTTCCCCGACCCGGTATCCAGCCTTCTGGACAGCTGGAGGGCGGAGGAACGCATTGTCCTAAAGGCCACAGCTCCCATTCACTGCCCCCAGAGCATAGACTCAGAGAAATGGTTGCTTAGTTTCTGGCCTTTCTCTCTGTGGGTACTCAGCACATACCACTAATTGGGTTCAGGCAGAGCTTCAAGCTGTCTCCTCGCCCTTCCTTAGGTCAGGGGGAGGGGAGAGGAGAAGGAGGAGGCACCGACTCGGCAGATGGTCCCGGTTTGTCTCCGGGGGTTCCCACCTTCACAGTTGTCGTTCTGCAGGCTGTATCCGGGGGGGCAGATACACCGATAGGAGCCGTCCAGATTCTGACAGGTACCCGGCGCACACTTGCCGGGGTCCAAGGCGCACTCGTTCACGTCTGTGCAGCACAGGGAGAGAGATGCTGGTTAGGCCGGCCTGGCCCACAACACACTGGGGGAGAGTGTCTGTGGCATTTGTGGGCATGATTGTCTGCTTGGGGTGTGTGTGTGTGTGTGTGTGTGTGTGTGTGTGTGTGTGTGTGTGTGTGTGTGTGTGTGCGTGAGGAGGGGGGATTGTATCTTTTTTTATATCTTCGTGTACCTTGGGGGGGGTCGGGGAATATGTGTGTTTGTGTGTCCTTGAGCAAGGGAGGTCCGGAGAGGCATAGATCAACACTCAAAGAAGATCTGGGCAGGGTCTTTGGCAAGGGGCAGCTGGGCCCAGAGTAGCCTGGGCACCCGCTACAGGGGTACGTTTGTCCTGGGAAGAGGGGAGGAGGTTCTAGACTGTGAGCCCATTGTTGGGTAGGGACCGTCTCTATATGTTGCCGACTTGTACTTCCCAAGAGCTTAGTACAGTGCTCTGCATACAGTAAGCGCTTAATACATACGATTGAATGAATGAGTGAATGAATGAATGAATGAGGGGGACCCGCGGATCCTTCCCCCGCCCCCGACGTCCCTGACCCGGCGGGCCCCGAGCCGCTCTGCCCCGACGCCCCTCACCCGCACAGCTCCTGCCGTCGGGGGTCACCGCGTAGCCATCGTGGCACAGGCAGTGGAAGGAGCCCACGGAGTTGATGCACTGGCCGTGGCGGCACAGGTTTCCATTCCCCGCGGCACACTCGTCCACGTCTGCAAAACCAACTCCAGCTCCAGGTCCATCGAAACGGGACAAGCCCAGCCCCCACCCGCCCTCTCCCACCCAACCCCAGAAACTGCCCTGACCTCTTCCTCCCAACCCCAAGAAATCTCCCCAGCTCTTTCCCTCCGAGCCCCAGAAACCTTCCCAACCCCGAGACACCACCCTGACCCCTTTCCTCCAACCCTAAAAGTGCCCTAGGGGGTAGGGGCAGAGCCCCTGCCGTGCTAATAGGCTCTGTGGCCGCTGCCAGGACGGGGAAGGGGGTCGGGGGCCAGGGGCCAGGCTGAGGTCAGTGCTCAGGTCAGTCAGGGCAGGGCCACGGCTTGGCTGGGCCGAGGGGGCGGGTGGCGGGAAGCGGGCGGGCGGCCGCTCTCACCGATGCAATCGTTGTTATGCGACAGGGTGAAGCCGTAGTTGCATTGACAGTTGAAAGAGCCCACGGTGTTGCGGCAGGTCCCGTTGCCGCAGGCGTCCCGCTCACATTCATTGATGTCTGTTGGGGACCCAGACGTTCCGGGGGGGGGGCGGGGTCACCATGGAGGTCCTGGACACCCCCCACACACTCTCACCCCCAGGAGAAGGGGAGGGACAGAGCCCGGCTCTGTGGGGCCGAGGTTCTGGGGGATAAGGGCCGGGGGCTGGGATAGGAGTGGCGGGGGGAGGGGAGGCGGCGGAGAGCGGGGAGGGGAGCTCCCAAGAAAGGCCTTGCTGAGCTGGAGGTGGAGCCCCTGAGCACCGAGACACGGAGAGAACGGCCTGTTCTCAGCCCGCCCGGCCAAGGGTAGATCCGCGGGCCAGGGGCAGAACACCACCCCCACACCGCCCCCGGCCCGTCCCGGCCCCCTCCCTGGGACTGGGCATACACTCACCCACACACATCGTCTGGTCGGCGTTGGTCTTGAAACCGTTGTGGCACAAACAGTAGAAGCTGCCCACCGTGTCTATGCACTGTCCGTGGCTACAGACGTTGGGTATCTCCTGGCACTCGTTGCGGTCTGGGGGCAGAGGTCACCGTCAGCAATTTCCTCCCCCCACTCTCCGCCGCCCCGCGGGTCCCCCCAAAGGGTCCCCTCGGGGGCGACACCCCACAGCGGTAAACCTGGGTCCGGATGGAGGAGGGGAGTGTCCTGGGCCGGCTGGCTGCTTAGGGACCATCCTCGTTTTCTCAGTCCTGTCGAGCCTGCGGCTCGTGGTGGGTTTCCCGAACCCTGAACCATGACCTCCCTTCCCCCTTTGGACGTCCCGCTGGGAGCAGGGCAAGGGAACCTCACCATTGCACTGGCCCGTGGAGGTGAGCCGGTAGCCCGGCTTGCAGTCACAGCGGTAGCTGCCGGCGATGTTGACGCAGTCGGCGTTGCGCTGGCACACGGGGCCGTTCTGACACTCGTCGATGTCTGCGAGGCGGGGTGGAGGGAGTGTGGCGGAGCTGATGGCCGGGGTCGTGGGGCCCGGGAGGTCCCGGGGGGACTGGGGTCAGGGGGTCGCGGGGGTCGCGGGGATCGCGGGGGTCGCGGGGGTCGGGGGCCCACCTTCGCAGATAAGCAGCTTGTCATTGTAGAAGAAGCCCACGGGGCACTCGCAGCGGAAGCTCCCCACCATGTTGATGCAAACTCCGTTCTCACAGACGCCCGGGATCTCCCGACACTCGTCGATGTCTAAGGATGGTGGGGCCTCGTTACGGGGGTGGAGCCCCGGGGTCCAGCCCCACCGGACTCCAGACGGCCCGGGGCCTCCCATACCCCGCCCCCAGGCCTAGCAGCAGGGGACACATCCTGAGTGGGAGGGGATTTGGTTTGGACAGCAGAAGGTCGGGTGGAGGACAGATGGAGAGACTAGGTGGGGGACTCCCGCTTGCCTATTTGCAGGTGGCATGGTGCCCAGCACTGGACGTGCTAGGTAGCCCAGTGGCTACACCCCAATAGCTCCAAATGGCCAGGGAACCCTTTCATCCCTCCCTCCCCCAACCTGTCCCACGGACAGGGAACCCCCAACTCACCCACGGGTAGGCCGGTGTAGATGTCTATGACAAAGCCGGGGCGTTGGCTCCCACACAGGTCCGCAAACTCATCTGCAGCGACAGAGCGCCCGTGATCCCCGGAAGGAAATAGAATGAGAGCGTCCGCAAGGGTTGACGCCCCCAACCAGGAGATCCCCGGGAAAACCGCAGCCCGCCGGGGCTTGGAGACTCTTTCCTAGAAAACCTGCCCACAACCCCCGCAGCCCCGTCGTGGACACCAGGCGCCTCCCTGGGCACGCAGCGTGCCCACTCTTCCCCCCACCGCGGTCACCGAGCGGCAGGCCGTGCGTCCGCACCGGTGCTGGGGACGGGGCATTGCTCGCAGGGCCGGTTCCAGGCGCGGCCGATGTTGTAGGAGCAGCAGCACATCTTCTTGGTCATGTTGAACAGCAGTTCCCCGTCGCAGGTCCGGTTGTCCGCATAGTAGTTGCGGTAGCACAGGCTCCGTCGCATGTCTGGGTGGGGCAGGGGGCAGGGTCAGGGGTCAAGGGGCGTGGGACCAGGGGGGTCAAGGGGAGGGGGTCGGGCGGGGGTGTGGCTCACCCATGCAGTTGTTGCCGCCGTTGACCTGCATGTAGTCGGGGGGGCAGATGCAGGTATAGTTGCCCACTGTGTTGTAGCACGTGCCCGGCCCGCAGATCCCGGGGGTGTCGCACTCGTTCACGTCTGAAACCGCACAGAGAGGCTGTGGCTCGCACACACTCGCCCACCCGTTCAGGCTCACGGAGACGCTCGCGAGCACTGCGGCCCCCCGCGCGGCCTCACCGTCACACACGCGCGTGTCCTCGTTGAGGTAATACCCCGAGGGGCAGCGGCAGTGGAAGCTTCCGAAAGTGTTCACGCATCTTCCACCCTGGCACAGCCCAGGGAGCTCCTGGCACTCGTCGATGTCTGCAAAGGGCAAAGGTTAACTCCCCTGCCGCTCCCCTCCCCCCGACCCCTCCTTCTCCCCCGGCCCGCACACCCCTCCCCGCGCCCTCACCTTCCAAGATAACGGTGATGGGGTTGGGGCGGAAACCTTCTCCTCCAGGACACAGAACCTTGTACTCCGCTGTGGAATAACCGATCCCGCAGGCGGAGGTCAACGCCCGAGGGGAGCGAGGGGGTCAGCGCTGGGTCACCCGCCCCCCTCAAATCTCTCTCCGTGAGATCTGCCAATCAAACCCTTCCTTCTCTGCAGGGGAGCTGGGGCCAGTGTGTGTGTTAGGGGGGAAGGGGGGTAGCGGGAAACTGAGCATCCTCCCCTCTCCCCTCCACACACCTCCTGCCCACTCGATTCAATTTCCCGCCTCAGGTTATCCCTCTGTCCATTCGTCCGACCCCTTTTTCTCTGATCCGTTCCTGTCCCTAAACCCTCGCGTAGTCCTGGAGCACTCCCCTTCCCCGCGGCCCACCTTTCCCAGGCCTGGTGGTCTCTGGAACCCCGCTGACCCCTCTCTGCTGCCCGGCCCGGGCCCCCTTGGCTTCCAAGCCCGTACTCACTGGTGTTCACGGCTGGGCAGAGCTCACAAGGGGTGCCCCAGGCCTTGCCCAGCGAGCAGCAGCACGAGGCCTTGGACACACCCACGCCAATCTCGTTGCTGCAGAATGTGTCGCCGTTGTCGCCGCGCGGGCGAATGTCCAGGTAGCAGTTCCCGGAGCGGGTATCTGTGGGCAGGGGGCAGGCGCAGCGGATGGGAAGGGGTCCGGTGGAGGGATCCCAAGACCCCGGGAAGATCGAAACCCCCATTGCGGGCCGCCCCACTCCACCCTCCACCCCCGATCTCTTCTCTGAATCCCCAAGACCCCTTCCCTCCTGAGAGCCTCCAGGTCCCCCCACCCCGCACTGAACCCTCCCATTCCCCCGGCTCCCCGAAAGGCGTGCGCTGTCCTGACCGACACAGCCGACTCGGGTGGGGTTCAGCTCGAAGTCCGGCGGGCAGTCGCAGGTGTAGCTTCCCGCGGTGTTGACGCAGTTGCCGCTGATGCAGGTCGTGGGGTCCAGGCACTCGTTTACATCTGCCAAGGGCCGAGCGCGCCGGCGGGGTTACATTGGTCTTAGGGACCTCATGCCCGGCTCTCACCACCGCCCAGCGGGGAGGGAGGGCCAGGGATGCCAGCTGCGGGGAGGAGAGGGGGCCCCGGGGATGCCAGCCTCAGGGTGGAGAGGGGAGGAGGCGCCAGTTGAGGGGGGGCGGGGAGGGTAGGGGGCGAGTCTCCCATCTCTCGGCCCGAACCACCTGTACAATTGCCGCCGCTCCGGTCCAGCTCGTAGCCCGTCTCGCACTCGCAGCGGAACAGGCCGGGCAGGTTCTGGCAGGTACCGAAGACACAGATGTTGGGCAGGGAGCACTCGTCGATGTCTGCGGGGCAAAGGCTCGTCTGTCGCCAGGCACCGTGCGGCAGACACAGTGCGGGCCGCAGACAGAGCAGGCGCAGTGTACCGGGGCTGGGGGTTAACCCTAGAGCGGAGCTGGCATTTCCTAAAACATCCCTGGGCTGGCCCGGGGAGCGGGGAGGCCGTGAAACACCACGACCGGCTCCACAATGCGGGGGACCGTCCTTGGGCGGCGGGGGCTCATGGGCCGAGAGCGGGGCTGGGAGGCGGGAGGCGCGGGTTCTTTAATCAATCATTATTTATTGAGCGCTGTGTGCAGAGCACTATAAAAAGCGCTTGGGAAAGTCCAATACAACAGCGTTGGCAGACATGTTCCCTGCCCCCAGCGAGCTTACAGTAGGGCGGGGGTTGGGGTGGGGACGGGGACAGACATTAAGATAAATAATCTATAATGTATAATTTATAGATCTGTACTTAAGGCCACATCACGGCGTTTTTCTTTCTGCGGTGTTGTGTTGTCTCATGTCATGGGAAGGGAAAGAGGAGGAAGGTGCTACCTCATGTTTAAAGTTCTGTTCAGTATATAACAGGGGTTCTTGTCCCAGCTCTGCCACCTGCCTGCTATGAGATCTCGGAAAAGTCACTGAACCTCTCTGGGCCTCAGTTTCCTCCTCCGTGTGATGGGGAGGGCAGTTTCTGCCGCCACCCGAGAATGCTGGCAGAAGGAGAAATCTGGGAGGGGCAGGAGGCTAGGAGGAGGCTCTGGAGCAGCGCCAAGAGGACGGAGAATGGGGGGGTAGAGGTAACAGACCGGATGTCGGGCGAAGTGTTCTTGTCCCTCCCACCCGCACGACACCGGGCCTGGGCCCCGAATACCTTCGCAAGCTTTGCCGTCGGTGCTGGGCACGAAGCCCATGTCACACTCGCAGCGGTAGCCGCCGGGGGCGTTGAGGCACTGGCCGTTCCCGCACAGGTTCAGGTTCTCGGAGCACTCGTCCAGATCTGGGAGTCCCGGGGGCGGAGGTCAGTCCAGCCGCAGCGGCCACCCATCACCCCAGGGCCCGCCCCCTACCCCTTCCACACCCCCGCCCTCTGTTGACCTAGAAACTCTGCCAAACCCGACAGGACGCCCTGGGTGTCCAGAACAGTGTGCCTATGATAGACCTCCACCCACCCATCCTCCCCTCGACCCGCGGGCGCCCACCTGTGCACGTGAAACCATCTCCCGTGTACCCGTCCTTGCATAAGCAGCGGTACGAGCCCATCGTGTTCTTGCAGTCGGCGTGCTGGTTGCACATGTGGGTCCCGTTGGAGCACTCGTCCAGGTCTGTGGGGGCAAAGGGGCGTCTCGAGGGGGGCTGGGGGCGGGGACACGGTATCTTGGCGACCGTGGCCCAGGACTGGACCGCGGATAACTGACTCCTGGCGCCCGGCCCCACCTGTGCACTTGATGCCGTCGCCAATCCAGCCCGGGCTGCAGCTGCACTTGAAGCTCCCTGCCGTGTTGGTGCAGATGGCGTGCCGGTCGCAGTTGTGGGCTCCGATCTCACACTCGTTGATGTCTGGGAGAGGAGAGGGTTCTCCCGATGCCGCTCGGCCGCTCCCCCCTCCCCTCACCCCGCCCCATCGCGATGTCCCCATGGGACAACCTGATCACCTTGTAACCTCCCCAGCGCTTAGAACAGTGCTTTGCACATAGTAAGCGCTTAATAAATACCATCATCATCATCCACCAACTTGTCCCGACTGGGGCCGAGGTCCGGGAAGCACAGCGCCGCCTGGCGGCAGACAGACACAGCACAGACAAAACGCCCGCCGCCGCCGCCACCGCGACCTTCGTGAGCGACGGAGAACCCCGGAGTGTCCCCAGCGGGGACCCTCAGAGACCCCCAGGCCCAGCGCCCTGCCCTGTCTGGCTGGATTTCTTCCTTCAGGGGTGGCCCCGAGCGCCGCGCTCAGCCGCTTCCGGAGAATCCCGGTGGCCGAATGGGGCCAGGCTTGTCTCTACACGGGCCACTGCAACCCGAAGCCAGGGGAGCATGCTCCTCTTCCACAGAATCCTTCTTCTTCTTCCCACCCAAACCCTGTCCTTCCCCTGACTTTCCTGTCACTGTAGACGGCACCACCATCCTTCCTGTCTCACAAACCCATAACCTTGGCGTTATCCTGGACTCATCTGTCTCATTCGACCCACGTATTCAATCTGTCACTAAATCCTGTAGGTTCAACCTTCACAACATCGCTAAAATCCGCCCCTTCCTCGACAAACTTCTTCTACGTTAATCCAGGCATTTAAACTACCCCGCCATCATCCTCCTTGCTGACCTCCCGCTTCCTGTCTCTCCCCACTTCAGGCCATACTTCACTCTGCTTCCCGGATTATTTTTCTACAGAAACTGTCGGTCCACGTTTCCCCACTCCACAAGTACCTTCAGTGGTTGTCCATCCACCTCCGCATCAAACGGAAACTCCTCACTGTCGGCTTTACAGCCCTGTCACTTTGCCCCCTGCTACCTTACCTCCCTGCTCTCCTACTGCACCAGAGCCGCACATTTCGCACCTCTGATATAAACCTACTTACTCACTGTACCTCGATCTCGTCCATCTCGCTTCCGAACACTCGCCCACATCCTGCCTCTGGCCTGGCACGCCCTCCCTCTTTGTATCCAACAGACGGTCACTCTCCCCACCTTCAAAGCCTTATTGAAGGCGCATTCTCCTCAAAGAGACCTTCCCCGATTAGATATTCATTTCCTCTTCCCCCAAGCCCTTCTGTATCGACCTTACATTTGGTTTTGCATCCTTTATTCACACCTCCCTCAGGCCCTTATGCATATATCGGGGAAGCAGCGTGGCTCAGTTGAAAGAGCCCGGGCTTGGGAGTTGGAGGATGTGGGTTCTAATCCCGGCTCCACCACTTGTCAGCTTGTCCAAAGTCAAGCCACTTAACTTCTCTGCCTCAGTTACCTCATCTGTATAATGGGGACTAATACTGTGAGCCTCACGTAGGACAACCTGACTACCTTGTATATACCCCAGCGCTTAGAACAGTGCTTAGCACATAGTAAGTGCTGAACAAATACCACTCTTTTTATTAACATTATTTCCGTTATTTATTTATATTAATGTCTGTCTCCCTGTCTAAACTGTAAGCTTGCTATGGGCAGGGAATGTGTCTACCCACACTGTTGTTATATCGTGCTCTTCCAAGAGCTTAGTACAGTGCTCTGCACACAGAGAGCCCTCAATAAATTGATGGAGTGATTCCACAGTATTAGCTCAGGGGACCCCAGAACGCCCTCAGGACAGAGACCCGACCCTCCCGGATATGCACTCCGTGCACCCACGCCAACCCCACAATGGTTAACAGAAACGTGGAGTCTCCGCTTAGCAGATGCAAAATCCCATTTCGGGGCGCGGGGACGCCGGATCGGCCTTCCCAGGACACTGCCGAACAGATCGCTTCCCCAAGGCCTTTCCCTTCCGCCTCCCCCACGGATCAACCCCGACCCTCCTCGCAGCCGCGTCCTAGGGAGGGAGGCCGGCAGGCGGGGGAGTGTCTCAAGGACGAGGCCCCTCGCTCCACCCCGTCTCGCTATCGTGTAACAGGGCGGGAGTGTGTGTGGGGGGGGAACCATCTGTGCAGCCGTGGCGGGAAACCAGGCTTGTTTGCTGAATGGAAACAGTCGGCGATGACGAGGAAGCTGAACTATTTCGCCCAGACTGAGGGGGCCAGGGGCCAGCGGTCCGCACGCCTCTCGGCCCCTCCCTCCTCCGTCCAGCTGACCGGGGCGGGCGGGGCGGGGCCTCGGGGTCCGCCCGGGCCTGGCATCCGTCGGAGATCGCTGCGCCCCGGACTCGGCTCCGGAGGCTTCTAGAACCTAGTTTGTCCGGGCCCCCTCCCGACCTCACCCACCCCGAGACCTGACCACGTCCACCCGAGATCTGGCCCCGCCCACCCCAACCCTTGTCCCGTCCAGATTCCAGCCCGGGCCGGCTTTGGGGAGCGGGGGTGGAGGAGGGGATCGTTCGTACCGGTGCAGCCGGTGGCTCCCTTCTTGCCCGAGTAGCCCATGTCGCAGTGGCAGATGAAGGACCCCTTGGTGTTCTCGCAGCTGCCGCTCAGACAGATGTTCGGGTTGAGGTCACACTCGTTCACATCTGGAAACCGCGGGCGTACGAGGTTATCGGCCGCCCGGAGCGCGGCGGCCTGGGGCCTCGGGGCTCTACCGAGTCAGCGGGCCGCTGCGGGCCCCCGGGGATGCCTAAATCCTCCCCCCGCATCCCGCGTGGCTTGAACCCGGGCGCAGGGGCCGGCCCACAGTTGCCATGTCCACTCAGCCCGAGATCTTGTCAACACTGCACCCTCTGCCCGCCCGTTCCCCGCCCGGAGCGAATCCTCCAACGTATCCGAGCGGAGGTTATGGCCTCGGCTCCACCACCCGTCCCCACCCCACCAGCCTGCTACGTGGTCTCGGGCATGGCAGTTACCTTCTTGTGCTTCTGCTTCGTCTCCCGTGCAAACGCTCCCCCCCCCCCCCCCACAGAAACGGTCGCCAGGGTCGGCAGCCCCCTCCCCCCCCCCCCCACCTGCACGCCATGCCGGTGCCCCACTCTCGGGGTCCGGGGGAAGGGGTCGCCCCATCCCGCCCTGCCGGACGCTCACCCACACAGGTCTTCATGTCCTCGGACGCCATGAAGCCGTCGAAGCAGAGGCAGCGGTATTCCCCGGGGATGTTGGTGCACTGCCCACCGTCGCAGAGGTTGGGGCTGTCTTCGCACTCGTCGATGTCTGGGGATGGACGGCAGCGTCGGCGACCGAAAAGTCGCCACCCCGCGACCCCCAACCTGTTCCCTGTGGCGCCAACCACCCAGCTTCAGGCCCTCCTCTGTCCTTTGGCGCCAAAGTCCCTCGAGGCACGAGGGATGGGGGGGGTCAGCCCCGGCATGGTCACTCCACCGTGACCGCAGCGTCAGCGTCTGAGCCCCTTCCGCACGGCATAGCCCCCGCCAGTCCTCGCCGCCGGCCTCCGGCCCCGGGACCCCCAACTCTCTCTCCGAAAGGGGCCCCGGCTCTTGGGCTCTGGGCTGGGTGACCAGTCCCCCAGGCATAGATGGCAGCGTGGTCGTGGATAATCCTCCCCCCGCCCGCTAGCGATGTCCAGTCGCTTACCGGTGCAGGACCGCTGGTCCGGCATCAGGGCGAATCCCTGCCGGCAGCTGCACTCGTAACTGCCCTCCGCGTTCGTGCAAAACGTGTCGCAGCCGCCGTTCATGATGTTGCACTCGTCGATGTCTGCAGAGCGGGAACCCAGAGGATGAGACGGGGCGACCCACCCGACTAACTCCTCTCCCCCCCGCCCCAACTCCCGCCCAACTGGCGGCCCCCCGGACCAGGCTCCTGGACTTGCTCTTTGACTCTCGTACTTTACCGCGCCCTCTTCCTCCTCTTGGAGTTTATTCATTCACTCAATTCAATCGTTTTTACTGAGTGCTGCTTTGGGTATGCAGAGCACCGTACTAAACGCTTGGAAGAATTCAATATGGCAACAGGCTAGACGCCCCAGCTCCGAGCCCACGAGAAGTTAGACTGGACTGAACCGAAATGGGACGGTGAGCAATTAGAATCAGAAACACAAGCGGCCCAGAACTGGTGTCCAGGCACCTCCTGCCCGATGCCCAAAGCCTAGAGCAGCTCGCTCCCACCCCTCGCAGTCACGTAGCCAATTCGCGTCGCTCAGCTCCCCCCACCCCGGGGCTCCGCTGTGAGAAGACCCAGGCTACCCAGACACAAGGGGCGGGGAGTGGGCGAGAGGCAAGAGAGGGGACTCACCGATACAGGACAACTTGTCCGGCGTGGACTGGTAGCCGGGGTTGCAGGCACACTGGTATCGTCCGACCAGGTTCACGCAGCGACCGTGGCGGCAGAGATTGGCGCTCAGATCGCACTCATTAATGTCTGGGTGTGAACGGCCGGGGGAAGGGGGAAAGTGGGGGGCAGGGAAAAGGGGGAAGGTGAAACGGGAGGGAGGGAGGGGTGGGGAGGAGAGAGAGACGGAGAATCAGAAGCTCTTCGCCGTCAGGGTTTCCTGTTCTCTCCCCTCGGTTTACCTCTCCACAGTTCACCCCCCCACACACACACACACACTCACACACAGAGCCCACGGAGCGTTCCCTTTCCCCACCGTCCCCCCGCCCTCCCCCAGCACATCCTGACTCCGGACACCATTGGACAATCCTGCCTGAGCCGAATTCTCCTCCCTCCACAGCAGGGGCCACTGGCCCCTCCCTTTGGTGTACCTCCCCTGCCCTCCCGTCCCTCACTCTTCTGCAGTTATTACTGGACCCGAGTTTGCACCCGGGCTCGGGGGGGCGGGTTGATGGCCAGGGGTGACCTCGCACCTCTGGGACACCCGAGCGGGTCCAACGGCGACCCTGACGGGCAGCAGCTTGGGTGGGGGGGGAGGGGGGTATCGGCCCGTAGCTGGCCGGGGTGGGGCCGCCGGGAGCCATCTGAGGAGGGAGGGCTGGAGAGGGGCCATCCGAGGAGGGAGGGCCGGGGGGCAGGGCCATCCGAGGAGGGAGGGCCGGGGGGCAGGGCCATCCGAGGAGGGGGCTCCGGTGGTGGTGGGGGGGCGGCCTTACCTACACACGCCGAGATGTTGGGCGCCACCTGGTGGCCCACGGGACACTCGCAGCGGAAGCTGCCCTCGGTGTTGAGGCAAGAACCGCCGCGGCACAGGAGAGGGTCCCTCTGGCACTCGTCGATGTCTACGATACCGAGACACGGGCTGAGCCCGCGGCCCGACGCCTCCCTGACACCACCATGACTCACACCCCCCCTCCTCGCCCCCCGGGGCAGGGGCAGCAGCGGGCAGCGGGCCGGGGGCTGTGCGAGGGGTGGGCAACCCTACCCATGCAGTTCTTCATCATCATGAAGCCGCTCTCATAGCCGTCGAAGCACTCGCACTCGAAGTCTCCCGGGGTGTTCACGCAGATGCCCTGGCCGCACAGGTCGGGGGAGATGCGGCACTCGTCGATATCTGGGTGGGGGAAGCGGAAACGAGCGGCCGCTGGCCCCACGGACCACCCCCCACGGACAAGGCGGCCGCTGGTCCGAGGACATCCGCCCGACACCAGACGAGGTTGACCTCTTCCATTCTCTTCTTCCCTCCATCTGTAACCTATTTTAGTGTCTGCCTCCCCCGCCAGATTCTATCTAACTCCTCGAGGCCCGGACTGTGTCTACTCACTCTGTTAACTTTCCCATACGCTCAATATAGTGCGCCACACATCGTAGGTGCACAGTAAATCCTACCGATGGATGGGAACTCTGTTCTACTGTATTCTCCCAAGCGCTTAGAACAGTGCTCTGCACGCAGTAACCGCCCCATAATGCCATCGATGATGATGACGACGATAATGATCTCTCTCCCACCCCCCGGCCGGATGGATCAGGGCAGACCCGGAAGGACCAGGGCGGGTCAAGGCGGACCTGGGCATATCTGGGGCGGATGAGGGCGGAACTGGGAGGACTAGGGTGGACTGGGGAGGACCCGAATCGACCGGGTCGCATGAGGGCACGGCCTGGGCACACGAGGGCAGACCAGGAGGCGGGGGCCACTGACCTGTGCAGTTCCGCTCCTCCGAGTCCAGGGCGAAGCCGCTGTCGCAGCGGCACTTGAAGCTGCCGATGGTATTCCGACACTTGCCGTGTGTGCACAGGCTGGGAATCATCTTGCACTCGTTGATGTCTGTGGGGAAAAGGCCTCGAGAGGGTGAGCGCTAGTGCTGTTCTCCCCCCGCCGAAGGGACCGCGGCGCTGCTGATCGCAGTCCTTTCCCCCCCGTTCCAGCCAACCCCCACCCACGTCCTCACTAAGGACTCTGCTTGGGCCTACCGCAAGCGTAGCCTGGCGGTGGGGAGGGAATTTAAGAGCTGGACGCGGCCGCTCCCGGCACGCCCCCCGTCCCTGGACCCGGCTCCTCCCCCCGGCCCAGCCTACCTTTGAAGAACGGCTTGCCATTGATAACTTCCCCTCGGGTAGCGAAGCCAGGGCCCCTCGGGCAGAGAGCTTCGAACTCGGGGCTGCCCCGCTCCGGGCACTCCTCGCATTCGCCGGTGCCCCAGGCCGCGCCCACGGAGCAGCAGCAGGCGTCCATGCGGTGCCGGCCGGCGACGGGCACTGAGCATTCCTCATCCTCGTGGCTCAGGTAGCAGGTCTCCAGCCGGATGTCTGTCCGGCGGCGGGGGGCGAGGGGGGGAAGGGTCTCACTGATGGTTCGTAACCCTCGCCCCCGCCAGGCTCCCGAGAGTCTCAGCTGGACACCGACCTCCCGATCCACGCGCCCGGCTGACCCCGGCCCTGGCACCAAACTTGGCCGGATCCCACAGTCCCTCCTGCCCCCGCGGTCGGGCCAGAGTGACCCTCAGACGGAGGGCCAGAGCCCGCCCCTGTGTCCCTCCACCCCGCAGGGGCAGAACCTACCGAGACATATCCGGCCCGTGAGGTCCAGCGTCATTCCGCTGGGGCACTGGCAGACGAACGAGCCCAGGGTGTTGACACAGTGACCGTTCTTGCACACGCCGGGGAAGACCTCACACTCGTCTATGTCTAGTGAGACACATACATACGCCCTCTCACACACACTAGTATCGAAACCTGCCCGGGCCCGCCCGGATGTCCAGCCCTGCCCGAGGCCGGAAGGGGACAGGCTGCCTCGAAGTTTCCCCCAACTGAGAGCGTCGGCCGAGAACTACGAGGCTGTGACACAAACCAGCGATTGTATCAATCCGCCGGACAATCGGGCGGGCGGCTCCGCCGGCCTTGGGAAGGCAGTGACCTCTTCCTCAGACTGCACGGCTCGGCGGGGAACGCGACAGCCCCCCGCCCCACCCCCGGGGACCCCCAGACACGCGGGTCCCTGATGGGCTGAGCTCCCAGGGCTGGGTCTCAGAGGCTGGGAGCCCAGCACCGGCTGGGAAGGCGCAGAGGCGGGGAAAGTGGGGCTAGAAACGTCCCGCCTCGCCCCTCTCAAGGCCTCCTTGGGTGGGGGGTCCCAGGGTGTTCCCCCCTCCCCCCTCCCCCATTCCGCTGAGGTCAGAGCCGCACAGCCGGACTCGGGGGCGGGGCGGCGGGGCGGCCAAAGATTCAGTCATCGCTTGGAAAGCAGGCTCGGGGGCCTGGGAGGGAGGGAGGGAGGGAGGGAGCCTCGCTCATGTGAACAAAAAACCCTTCTTCTCAAGCCACATATGGGACCGATCGCTGTTGTTCAGAATCTCTCGCGGGCGATCACGTCAGCGTGGCCTGGGCGAGGGGCCGGCCGCTGGGGGAGAGGCCTGGGAGGGTCCGGAGGCACTGAGCCCCCCTGCCCCCGACCCTCGGCCCCGCCCAGGGCTCTCCGGCGTCGAGGGCGCACGCACCTTGACACTGGGTGCCTTGGACCCTGAAGTAGCCTCGAGCGCAGACGGGATCTACCAGAAACAAACACACACAGCCGTCAGGCCCACCGGGTGGGGTGGGGGGAAGAGAGGAGGGAGAGGCGGGCGCCGCGGAGACGAGCTGAGCGGGTTGGGGCGGGGGTGGGGGCACCCGCTCCAGGGGTTAGGATGCGACAGATTTTTCTATCCTCGCAAGTCAGTGTCACCCGACGTTTCTGAGGAGCGTGGGTCAGGGGTGGGGTCAGGCTTGGGGCCCGGATCAGGCCAGGGGCGGGATCATCTGGGGGCGGGACCGGGCCAGGGGCCGGTGGGGTAGGGAGCTGTTGGGGCGGGGCCGGCTCACCTCGAGTGCAGGGCGTACAAGGGCTACCCCAAGCGGCGCCCAGCGAGGAGCAGCATTGAGACTTGAGCGTGGCGCCGTTGATGTTGATCTCGCACCTGCCGTTCACGATGCTCTGCCAGCAGGTGCCCTTGATGGTTTCTGCGGCGGAAACGGCCCCCTTCAGGACCCTGCGCGCCTGCCGAACGCCCCCTGGTAGGCCCCGCTCAGGACGGGCTGGACCCACTCGAGTCTCGGGTTCTTTCCCAGCCGCCGGGGTGCAGACCCAGCAGCTCCCCGACCCGGCCCGCCGGCTCCCCTGGCTCCCCCACTCATTCATTAAATCGTATTTATTGAGCGCTCGTACCTATGCAGACGGTCCTGGACGTGTCCAGCGTGCTCTCCGGCGGACACTCACAAACGAAGGAGCCCAGAGTGTTCTTGCAAACGCCGTTCACGCAGGGGTTCGACTCGCACTCGTCCACGTCTGGAGGTGGGGGGAAGGTCGAATTTCAGCCTCAGCGCGCCTGCCCCGGGAGTGGGGCTGCTCGGGGAGGGTGGGGGGAGATGGGGTCGCGGATTTCCAGGTGTTCTGCAATAGGGGCCGGGGAACCCGGTTCTAATCCCGGATCTGCCAACTGCTTGCTGTCTTCACTTCTCTGGGCCTGTTTCCTCAACAGTAAAATGGGAATTAAATCCTGTTCCCTTTTATTTAGACGCTGAGCCCCTTTTGGGACAGGGACTGTGACCATCTGACAAACTTTTATCTAATCCAGCGTTTAGAACAGTGCTTGACAAATAAGCATTTAACGAATACCATAAAACAAAACCAAACAAAACAGCTCCCTCTCGGGGGCGTGGGCAAGCAAGAGTGGCCGCTGCTGTCCTCGACTACCCCTCCCCCCTCCCTGCCCGCCCCCGCCCCAGAGAGCTCACCCTCGCAGGTCTTGAGGTCGGGAGAGTAGAGGAAGCCCTTGGGGCAGGAGCAAGAGAAGCTTCCGGGAGTATTGCGACACAGGCCGTTGTCGCACAGCAGCGTGTTCAGCGCGCACTCGTCGATGTCTGCGGGGCCGTGAGCAATCAACCGCCGCCGCCCCGCCCTCGAGGATCCCGTCTGTCGGTCGCTGTGCTCCCCTCCCCCGCTCCGCCCCGCTCCGCCCCGCTCCCTCGCGGGCCAACTCCCCCCGGGCAGTCTTGCGGCCCTGGGCACTGCCGGGGCGGCGGGCAGCCGTTTACCGATGCAGGCCTTGCCGGTGACGTCCACCTCGTAGCCCGAGTTGCAGATACACTTGTAGGAGCCGCGCAGATTCTCGCAACTCCCGTTGGCGCAGATGTCGGGGTCCAGGGCACACTCGTTTATGTCTGCGGAGCGTTCAGGCCGTGGTCACCCCCAGGCCAGACCCCTCTCCTCCCTCCATCTCTGTTCGCGTTCATTCTCACCCTCCCCAGGTCGCCTTTCACCCCGGCATGACCGCTTCCCCGCAAGGGTAAGGCAGTATTTAGTGAGTGGCTGCTTGCAAATCCTCAGTTTGCTTTCCCTTCCCTCGACACTCTTCCTCTCTCTCTCTCTCTCTTTCTCTCTCTCTCTCTCTCTCCGTCCCCTTCCTCTTCCTCTCGGCCCTTAATGCTCAGCACCTCTGCTCCCACGTAGCTCCTCTCGTACGGCGCTAAGCCTCGCGGCCGAGCCCATTAGCTAGGTGTTGGGGTGGGGAGGGGTGTTCAGGGCTCTCTCCGTTGCCCTGTCGCCGGGGGGTTGTAATTAGAGGACACCCCGGTCTGTCCGCCCTATTCCGTTCTGGACGCCACTCCAGAGACGTGAACCGCACACACTCGCTGAACTTCTTCGGCGGCCAGCCCCCCTCTCCCTCAAGGATAAGGGGAGCAGGAGGTCTGGGGGTCTGGCCAGTCCTCACTGATGACTCTGTGAGAGTCGCTTCCGCCCAGCCCTGGGCAGGGAATGGGCTGCAGCCAGCCAGCCCCATTCAGATGGCCAAAGCAGGAGTCCCGCCCGTCGGCAGTGAGTGCCACGGGTTTCGACGCCCTGGGCCCCTGGATGGGGTTGACACGCAGAGGGTGAGGGTTCCTCGACTTCCTCGAGCCCTGCCCTACCCCCCAGCCCGCCCGCCGGCCCTGACTGCCCCTTCTATCCGCCCGCCGGCCCTGACTGTTCCCGTCTGTCCGCCCGCCTGGGCGCCCAGGCCCAGCCCTGAGCGCGTGGACCGGCCGGAGCGTCCGGAGCCTTACCACTGCCCTCCGAGGTCATGCCCGGCCCGCTGCTGCACAGCGCCTGGTACTCGGCTGAAAGGAACCGAAAGCGGGACGTTGGCACGCGCCGGCTCCGCCCGTGGTCCGGTCCGCCCCACCCAGCGCCCTCATCCCCGGTCCTGCCCGCCCATTCCGGGCCATGGCGGGGGGTAGGAGAGCTGAGGCTAGTAGGCAGGAGAAACCTGGGCTCTGTTCAGGACCCTGGCACCCATCGTCCTGCCCTCCTCCCCCTCGAAGGTCCCTGACAACGTTTAGATGCGGGAAAGTTGCGGCTGACGAGTGGGGGCTGGGGACGGGCCTGAACGGGCGGGGGGCGGGGGCGGGGGAAAGCTTCTCCCGTCCTTCCTCCCCCGGCACCTGAGTTCTGCGCAGGGCACGGCTGGCACGGCTCTCCGAAGGCGAACTCGGTGTTGGTGCAGCAGCAAGTGGACTTAGTCACGGCTCCGCCCAGAGGCCGAACGCACTGGCCCCTCTTATATCCGCCGTAGCACGTGCTTCGCATGTGCGTGTCTACACGGGAGGGAGAAACCGCCTTCTTTCCGCGCCGTCCCCGGACTCCGGGTCCCTCCCCACCAGTACCGGCCTTATGAGTCCAGGCAACCGCGGGACAAAGTGGCCTTAGCCCACCGCCCTGCCCGTCTCCGTTCTGTGGGCGGCCCTGCCATCCCCCGACTCCCATTAGCCCGGCCACTCTCCCCACGACATTGGTCGCCTCTGGGGGCCACAATGCTGCGCGCCCCCTCTACAGTATTTTTAGGGACCCGACCTAAATGGGGAGCCCTGCTCCACTCCGAAATTTAATTTCAGAGTCCGGGGGCGAGCTTTCTCTGCGAGCCTCCCCCGACCCCTCCAGGAGGCCCAGCTCTCCCAACCCGGTCCGGGGCCTTTTGCCGGGGGAAATCCCCTCTGGAAACCGAGAGAGCAGTCAGGGGCCCGACTCGGCCACTTTCCCCACCCGCTCCATTCCAGGAATTGCGGCGGACCCATAGCCCTGCTCCCTCCCCCGGGGACCTCCCCGCTCCACCAGGGCTGACTCCCCGACTTACCGACGCACACTCGCCCGTCCAGGCCCACGGCCAGACCCGGGAAGCACTCGCACTGATAAGAGCCGTCGGTGTTAATGCAGCGCCCGTTCATACAGATGCCTGGGGTGTCGCACTCGTTGATGTCTGCGGGGGCGTGGGGAGGGAGTAAGAGGAGGCACGCAGGGACCGAACGGGACCTAGTCGTACCGGACGAAATCTTCCCTTCTTCAAAAGCTCCTTAAAAAGTTACCTCCTCCAGGAGGCCTTCCTTAATCGGCCCCCTTGGTGGGCATGCTATGGCAACAGCTGTGAGCCTGTTGTTGGATAGGGGTTGTCTCCATTTCTTGCCGAATTGTACTTTCCAAGAACTTAGTACAGTGCTCTGCACACAGTAAGCTCTCGATAAATACGATTGATTGAATGAATCAGCAACCCTGGGCGCTTTCGGCATGGGTTTATTTATTATTATTATATTATATAATATTATAATTATATATACTTAATAGTATAATTTATTATTATTTTTCCTTGGTGTGTGTGTGTGTATGTGTGCTTGCGCATGCACTATCTGCACCCCGCCCTCCCCATTAGACTCCTCGAAGGCAATGCTCTCTGCCTCAGTGTCCGCATCTGCACAATAGAGATAAAATCTCTGTTCCCCCTCCCTCTGACACCGCGAGCTCCGTGTGAGACAAGGCCTGGGTCCGGTGTGGTTCTCCGGTCCCGGTCCAGTGCTCGGCCCGGAGGAAGCGCTTAGTTCGTGCTGTAGCTAAGGTGATGGGCAGGGGGGAGCTTCCCCCACAGGACCTGCGGCGGGCCCGATGGGCCGAACCTGTGCAGTAGCGCCCGTCCGGAGATAGCTGGAAGCCGGGCTTGCAGATGCACTTGAAGCTGCCGTCCTCGTTGATGCACATGCCGTTCAGGCACATGTTCCGGATGCTGCACTCGTCCATGTCTGGAAAGTAGAGGGACCCTCCTCGTCCTCGTCCGTCCAGAGGGCCGGGGCACACCCGGACCACGCTGCCACGGCGGGGTGGGAGGTGAAGGGAGACAGAAGGGAGGAGGAAAGGAAGGGGAAAAGGGAAAGGGGTTGGGGGGAAGGGAGAGGGAGAGGGGAAGGAGGATGAAAATGGGGAGAGAGGAGGGAGGAAGCGGGGAAAGGGAAACAGCGGGAGACAGCAAAGGCGAAAAAGGGAGGGAAGAAGGGAGGAAGGGCAAGGTTTCCCGCCCTGCCCTTGTCTTGGCTGCCCAGACCAGCACGAATCTCCCTCAAACGGTGGCCCCCTGGTCCCTCTTCTAAATCGGAGGACCAAAGGGGGGAGAAGGGAGCGTGTTCTGGAGGGGAGAGGGGAAGGGGCGCTCCCCTTCCAGGTTTGCGATCCTTTCAGGCCCTGTTTTGAGGGTGGGGGAGGGGTCTCGGCACCCCGCCCAGAGGACGGCCTCCCGCACCGGCCACACTCTCTGCCCTTCTCGACCTGTTGCGTTTTCCTCCCACTCGCTGGTCGAGACGGGCAGGAACAATTCGTAATTAATCGCGCGCGCACGCGCCCATCTCCTGCAAGAATGTTGGCCCCGGGTCTTTGAGTTGAATCACCGAGATGATCTCCTGCCAAACATGTTTCTGAAATTCCTTTCCGCGGGGCCCTGCTTTTGGGACCCCCATCCGGTCCTGGGAGGCAGGAACCAGGGAGAATTCCCGTCGGGAGGGGGCCTATGAGGTGCGGGAGGAGGGCGAGCGGGGTCCGCCCATTCGGTTCTGTCTCTCCGGAGCAGCCTCGAAGACTGGAGCTAGGGCGGGCTCAAGAGATGGCAGAACCTTCACGACCCACCGGGAGACCCTCAAACAAACCTTCTTCTCAGCCCAGAGACAGCCCCAGCCCAGGTACAGCTGGCCCGGGACCCATGGACACCGCAAAAGAAGAGGATTGACACACGCCTCCGCAGACCTAGTGTCGTTTAACTCCCTGCGGCTGCGGGCAGCTGCCCATCCCCGAGGACCTAGCATGGTTTAACCCCTTGGGGTTATGGGCAGCTGCCCCCCTCCGGATCTAACATGGTTTTCAACCCCTGGTTGAAAATAGGACACCCCCGCACTCACTCCTCCATCTCCTCCCCTTCCTCCTCCGCTCGGGAGGACAGCGCAGCTGCCCCGCCCTCCGGGCCCAGCGTGGTAAAGTCCCCTGGGCCGGGGCTTCCCTGGGCGCCTACCTTCACAGTTCTTGCCGTCGGCAGTGACGTGGAAGCCCGCGTTACACACGCAGTGGAAGCTGCCGTCGGTGTTGATGCAGCGCCCGTTGCTGCAGATCCGGCCGTTCTGCAAACACTCGTCGATATCTGAAACGCGGTGAGGGGGTCCTTCGTCGGCGGGGGTCCCTGGCCTCTCTGCTCCCGGCCGGCAGGGCTGCCGGAGGCCACGGGATGGAGGGAGAGGCTGCTCCCCCACGGTCGGGGCGGGAGCGCGGACACCGGCGCTTCCACCGCTCCTATCCCCGGAGGTGGCACCACCGCCGGAGTGCAAGCGCTGCAGGGCGGCAGGGTCCCTGCGAGCCGAACTCCCAGTCCGAGCTCGGCCCCGGCCCCCGCCCCGGCCCTGGCCCCTGTCCCGGTCCCCGGCCCCGGCCCGGCTCCCGAGCGCCGTCCGACCTCCTCCCCGCAGCAGGGATGCCGGGAGGGCAGGATAGGAGAGAGCGCCGGACATACCCGGGTTTGATACTGTGACTCCTGTCCCCCGGAGAAGGCCGCCCCCAGCACTGTTTCCACGCCTCCCCCTCCCCCGGTCCGATCCCTCGGTTGGCCCCTGGCCGAATCCAGCCTCCGCATCCCCGCGGGCCCCCAGCAGACCCTTGTCCCGGGGGCAAGGACCCCCTGCCCGGCAGCCCTGCAGACCCATCGGTTTGCCAGCGGGGGACGCCCCACCCGTCTCTCTCGGAAGATGGGTCCAGGTTTGCTCCCGCCCCCGCCCGAGCAGTAGCCCCCCTGCACAGCTGGGGGAAGGGGAGAGGCGGGCCTGGGTTTCATGTCTGTCTCCCTAGCTCTAGACTGTAAACTCCTTGTGGGCAGGGATTGTGTCTGTTTATTGTTGTAGTGTACGCTCCCAAGCGCTTAGTATAGTGCACTGCACACAGTAAGCGCTCAATAAATACGATGGAATGAATGAATCTGGGGTAACCTCCCTGCCATTCCCAGCTCCTGGGGCGCTAGAAGGAGACCCCGAGGGAGGCCCGCTCGAAGCCCCCACCCGCCGGGGCAGCCATCGCCCCACATCCCGTGCCTGCCCTGGGCGGGGTTCTGGAGCCACGGCCAGGCTCCCCCTTCGGGGAAGCCCCTCCCCCGGGGCCGGTGTGGGCGGAGACCGATTTGCCCTGCACGGAGATGAAGAAAAGAGGGAGGAGCGCGAAACCACGTTCACCTCGGCACTCGGTCCTCGTGGACGTGCTCTGGAAGCCGGCCCGGCATTGGCACACGTAGGAGCCCTTGGTGTTGACACACTCGCCCCCCACGCAGGGGCTCTGCTCACACTCGTCCACATCTGTAAGAGCCACATCGGTCATGAGCCGCGCCCGACAGCAGCTGGCCGGGCTGATGTGAGCCAGGAAACCGGGCTCCCCATCCGCTCGCCCGCAAGGCAACAGGCCCCGCTGGGCGGCTTGGCCGGGCCCGTTTTCTCCTCTGTGACATGGGGACAATAACCCGGCCTCTCGGGGCGAGA